>NC_064920.1:386549643-387200199 GCF_023897955.1 Schistocerca gregaria | reverse complement strand
GAACACAACACACTCACCTGTCAACGTTATTGTGATAGTATTCCCCTTCCCCACGTCCGTTTTTTACGGGGTGCATTTGGCCTTGACCTCATTTTTATGGATGATAATGCGCTACCACATTGATCTGTGTGGGTGCAGAACCTATTAGAGCAAGTGGATATTGGACTGGTCAACCCATTCTGTCGACTTTAAATCTCGTCGAGCACGTGTGGTATTCGATGGGAAGACATATTGTAGCACGTCCACATACACCAACAACGATCTGGCAGTTGTCAACCGCGCTGGTGGAGGAATGGAACACCCTATTCCAAGTACTCCTTACTAACATTGTGTTCACCATGGAAGCATGTTTAGGTGCATGGAACGTCGACTGTGATGATCACACAACCTTTTAAGAACCAAACCCCATCTTTTGTAATGACCAATGGATCATAATAAATCGCGGTGACTTCAGTGCAATTATCGTCTCTGCATAAAAGCGCCGTTTCTGTTCCTCTGACATACCTTTGAAACGTTTAATGGACAGTGACACACCAAAATCACAATAGTAATCCGTTGTAGTTGCTACATTTTTATTACAATCAAAAGCATTATAAAACCACAATCACAGTAATACAGGAGAATGCCTTATAAGGCCAGATCACTTGGATAAATAACAAATAAATTTCTTTAACCGGAACAAACCTATAAAACTTGCAATTTGAATATGACTAGATAAATATACCCAGGTAAAGTTTACTTAAATAGTACAAATGTCATTACAATTCCTATCAGAACTCTTATTACTTCCAATCAGCTGAGGAACAGATTAAGGGTAAGAACACAGATCTTTTAAGGTTTGACTAGCCAACTTTCCTAAACAAAACTATACACAAATGACTAAAACATTTAAGGAGGTGCTTTAATTTTGACCAAACCAATCTTCAAATTTACTTACTCTGTTGATTAATCAACAATGTTCTTAGAATGATCACAACTAGAACAAGAACGTATGACAATACCCCTGAAAGGAGATCGCTTCGATATTGCGTGTGAATTAGCAATAAACGCGAGCAGACCAAGGTTTCAAATCAATACGAGAGATCCACGAGTCAGGAAATGCCATAGAAATGTGTTCAACTTTGCACTGCAATTGAACTTCACATGCTATAATTCTCCATCGGAAAGATGGAATCACGCAACAGTGAAAACATAACCCAATATGTAAAGGAGAGGACAGAGCCTTAAATATGTCTCTGCCGCCGTGGTGCTATGCTCCCGGCATGCTAGCGTCGACCACCGCCATTTATCTGTAACACAGCACACATCAACGGCGGACAATATTCTGAGACCTAAACTACCCAATATTATCTAGAGAACAGGTGATCAATACAACTAAATAGAAACAATTTAGCCTCCGTGAGTTACCTGGCCAGTGCCAGCTCTTAAACTTCGATTAATAAGTTCGCTAAAAATCATGCCATAAAGTTAAGAGGACAAGAATTATCTCGGCGCACATTTACACAACAACCTACCAAATGAACTACAAGGTAGAATACAGGACGTATCTCGGCGTGTCTTGAAACTCCAGAGCCTGACTTACTCACTACTCGTTGCACTTCTACCTACGTCTTTAACCACGCTTCGTTTCGGTTGGTTGGGCGTAGCCACACTTCCACAACTGCCGTCAAGATAGTTAGTCACGACACCGAGGTGAGTGATAAACTACTGAAACCATTCCAAAGGATATTTAGTACACTGGCATATTCAATTAAGCCGCACGCAACCCACCGAAGCAACTCGGCGACTCCAATTCAATCGGCCAGCGTAGCTTATAACAGACTCGAAGGAACTTGTCCTCCCCCCTCTGGGAAAACCAAGTCACGATGGGCGGTGGATCTGCACTCACGCCTTAATACGCCGTAGACGCTGGCCACGCTCCTTCGTTCTCCCACTCGTCCTCTTGCCGTCCTGCCCTACGTACACAATCCTACGTGACTCTCTCTCCCCACCGATCCCGACACACTTTCCCAACAGAGGGCACGCGCTGCCGTTAAATCCGCGCCGCCAAAGATGAGCAGAAGACAAATAAGCATCGAAGTCGACTCAAAGATCAAAATGACGATCGATGGAAACTGCCGCCAGGAACGCACCAGTTCAACATTCTGTTTTATACTGTTGCAGTTTTATCTGCGTGTGGTCCAAGTTTCATCGAGCTATGTTACTGATTAATGACACTTTCATCATCTGACTTTGTGCACTAGCATATTTTGTATTTTATTTCTCATTTTTAGACTAACCATTACATAAAACAGCTGTCAGAGCTGTTTTTCAAATTTTTTTTTCCTATTTCATGCAGTGTGAATGCACTTACACCACGTGAACTCTATTTTGTTGTTGTGCGACGCGCTTTTTTTTTTTTTTTTTTTAGGACCGTGTGTGTGTGTCTGACTGTGTGTGTGAATGTGTGTGTGTGCGTGTGTGTGTGTGTGCGCACGCGCGCACGCATATATACACGATGAGCCAAAATTTCCGCACTCGGGCGCCACTGCACGCGTCCTTGCATACTGGAATTACAAAAATTGTTGTAACAAGTCTTTCGTTCAGTGCATGTTTTCGGTAGGATTTCAACGTCAAAGAAAGCCGATTTGGCAACAGTGTAAGCAAATGTACTACAATTATCTTCATTCAATACACTGTAGATATGTTGCCAGGTTGATGCACTGGATAGAATTTTGTATTAGAATAATCTAAGTAGACAGTTAGTTTTTCATTGTTTTTCATTTTTATTTTCTAATTTTAGACAGCATGATAGGATATCTGGCTTCTAAGCCGTTACTAAGCAGTTCTTATTCAAAACAATTACTTAATATCAACATAGAAATTAGAGTACAAGCATTTCAATTATTCCACTTTGAGAGATGTATGTTGACTTTTAAGTGTTTACACTGCTTTCCTGCACACATTTACTACCCTCCTTGCTTTCCAATCCATCGCCAGCACTACTTTCCTTTCAGGGTGTAACCACTCTAAGAAAATGGCCACTACTATGTTTAAGACCCCATTCGCATCACAGATTTGTAGCTATTTCTGTCCTATGACAAGTCATTAAGTTTTAATTGGTTATATTTCTCACAATCTAACCAATTAGTTCAACATTAGTTATTAAAAAAATAATTTTTAACATATAATGTTTTTAAATCAAAGAAAAAGTATAAAATAATTTCTCCCCATACAGATAATCCTGAATATTTGTGACTTAATAACTATGAAAATATTTGTACGATTTATAATGCATACCTTGGGTCACACGCAATAAATAACTGATGTATGAATACTTCAACTTCTACGAGGTGTGATTGGAAAGTTTTAGGAATGAGCTTGTAATTGTACAATGGTGGTACTTACATGCTACTGTGATGCATCTCGTTCAAAATACTCCCCTTTTGACTGTACACAACGACTCCAACGCTGTTTCCACTTTCAGAAACATTCCTAGAAATTTTTTTCCTTAAGTGTGTTCAGAATGCTCTCCGTATTTGGCTGGATGTCTTCAATCGAGTCAAATCGCTTCCTTTTCAGTGAAATTTTCGGTTTAGGAAACAGGTAGAAATCCGCATGGGACAAATCAGGGGAATATAGCGGTTGTGGAATTTTGAATTTGGTCTAAGATTCAACGATAGAGATTATAGACAATACACTTTGCATACCGATGCTACACAATGTCTATGACTCACCACCTCTTGAATAAAACGTGCCTAGTGTCACACCTAGAGGTCTGATGCAAAGTCATCGAAATTCCTTGTGTTACACACACACACACATACACACACACACACACACACACAGGTTGCTTCCTCAGCCAGTACTCATAGGTTTCATGCAACCCACAACTCCTTCAAATGACATGGGCAGGAGTTTCATGTTCTCTCGGTCGCTACAAGCCAACCAACAGTCATACAGAAAAAATTAACATGACAATTTCTTACAACACTGAATGTAAATTTAAATTTTGTACGGGGATATGTTCTCACTACAGGCCACAGTTTTAGAATTATTCAAGAAAATCTTACAAAAATCATCCTCAAAGGCCTTTTTCTTAAATAACTCGGAAACGGTGGCCTCCGTCGAAAACGCATCCCAGTGAAAAATTTAACTACATTAACTTTCCTATAGAAAGGTCCCGTTAATTTTTCCTATAGGTCTAACAGTTTTTGTGTAGCAAGGTAGAGAATATGAAAATCCAGCGCGTGAGTGGTTTTGGAAGGCATCGGGGTTTCATGAAACTTATCAGCTGGAGCAGCTACATCACCACATACAGGGTGAGTTTTTCCATCGTGTACAAACACCAGGGATTGATCAATGAGAGGATACGAAACAAAACAGGTCTTGTGAACTTACGTCTGGAAAAGCATGGTTTTCATGCTAGAGAGCATTTATTCAGTCACACTTCGTTGCAGAGACCGCGGCATAATACACGCTGTACCAAGCTATTTTGTCTTACCTCCCTGCACATCCCATTTATATCATTCCTAAGTGACTGCTATTTCTTTATTCCTGAACTTCCCTGAGCTGTTTTATGCTTTCGCAAATCAGCTGAAGTATTTCACTATTATCCATGGTTTCTTCGCAGTTACCTTCTTTGTACTTACGTATTTCTTCTCACCTTTTGTGATTCTCCTTTCTGGAAAAGCCCATTCTTCTTCAACTGAATTTCTTTATTCGAATCGAATTATCTGTGGCCTTAGAGAATGTCAAATATTAATTAACGTTTCGTAACTGGAATTCACAGTGATGTAATTTTTTTTGGAAGGCCGAAATTGCAGTATTAGAAATAAAAAGTTTAACACTCACTGGCGTAAACATGATGTCTTTCAAAAAATTTCAAATGTATCTCTTCATTCCGTATCCCACTTCTTTGAGCATTGGTTCCATCTGACTAGTCGCTTAAACTTCAGCCTACTCTTCATCACTATTAAATTGTGATCTGAGCCTATATCTGCACGTTGGCACGCCTTACAGTCCAGTATCTGATCTCGGAATCACTGCTACACCATGATGAAATCGAATTGAAATCTTTCTGTATATCCTGGTCTTTTCCATGTACACATCTTCCTCTTGCGACAAGCCCATATTATCCTGTAAGACTTTTTTTCTGCTCCTACCCTTACAACAGCATTCCAATTCCCCATGACTATTAGACTTCCATCTCCTTTTACATACTGAATTACCCATTCAGTATCCTCATACACTATCTCTTCATCCTCTGATGGCAACGTCGGCATGTGTACCTCAACTACTTTCGTCAGTATTGGCTAGCTGTCGTTCCTGACGAGGAAAGCCCTATCATTGAACTGTTCACAGTAATTCACTCTTTGGAGTACCTGCCTATACATAACTACTTCCTTTATACCGTTTTCTGCTGGCCGGTGATCTATAACCACGTGGGCGAGAGCTGCTCTCCTATCTTCCGAGTAGGCTTCTGTCCGTTGTCGTCCGGTGACTGGCGGATTGTACTCGGCCGGCAGTTGGCCGAGGAGAAGTCGATATCTTCATCCTCAGGCCCCCTGTGGCGCTGGTGGAACTCGCGCAAGTGTCGAGTCTCTACGGCACTGGCTCCAGCTCGCACCTTTGCGCCTGTGGCGCTCTTTCTCTGGCTGGGTCTTGTTCAGACGACACAGAAGACGACTGCGGCCCAATACACGCTGTACCAAGCCACATTTACAGTACGCAGAGTGATCCTGTTCCTCGTACGTCGTGTCCTAGCACCCGCTCCTGCCATAGTAATTGGTGATGTTGCGCCCGATTCACTTCTCTTGCTGGGTCACCTTGTTGTGGATGTGATGAAGCGTTGTATACAATGGTTCAGCATTCGAATCGAGAGCTTGCCGACATGGTGCTAACTTACAGAAGGCAAATGGCAGCGGGCAGCAAGAATGTATCAGGAGACTATCCCCGATGACAACAACTATAGAATTCAGTCATTGCAACAGTGTTGCGCCATTTGTCTGAGACAAGATCGTTTCAGGAAGCAGGAAACCGTGAAGGACGTACCCGAGATGCTACTTGAGGCAAGTGTGATTAACGCTGTGGAAGGCGACCGCCACGTCAGTACCAGATACACTCCTGGAAATTGAAATAAGAACACCGTGAATTCATTGTCCCACGAAGGGGAAACTTTATTGACACATTCCTGGGGTCAGATACATCACATGATCACGCTGAGAGAACCACAGGCACATAGACACAGGCAACAGAGCATGCACAATGTCGGTACTAGTACAGTGTATATCCACCTTTCGCAGCAATGCAGGCTGCTATTCTCCCATGGAGACGATCGTAGAGATGCTGGATGTAGTCCTGTGGAACGGCTTGCCATGCCATTTCCACCTGGCGCCTCAGTTGGACCAGCGTTCGTGCTCGACGTGCAGACCGCGTGAGACGACGCTTCATCCAGTCCCAAACATCCTCAATGGGGGACAGATCCGGAGATCTTGCTGGCCAGGGTAGTTGACTTACACCTTCTAGAGCACGTTGCGTGGCACGGGATACATGCGGACGTGCATTGTCCTGTTGGAACAGCAAGTTCCCTTGCCGGTCTAGGAATGGTAGAACGATGGGTTCGATGACGGTTTGGATGTACCGTGCACTATTCAGTGTCCCCTCGACGATCACCAAAGGTGTACGGCCAGTGTAGGAGATCGCTCCCCACACCATGATGCCGGGTGTTGGCCCAGTGTGCCTCGGTCGTATGCAGTCCTGATTGTGGCGCTCACATGCACGGCGCCAAACACGCATACGACCATCATTGGCACCAAGGCAGAAGCGACTCTCATCGCTGAAGACGACACGTCTCCATTCGTCCCTCCATTCACGCCTGTCGCGACACCACTGGAGGCGGGCTGCACGATGTTGGGGCGTGAGCGGAAGACGGCCTAACGGTGTGCGGGACCGTAGCCCAGCTTCATGGAGACGGTTGCGAATGGTCCTCGCCGATATCCCAGGAGCAACAGTGTCCCTAATTTGCTGGGAAGTGGCGGTGCGGTCCCCTACGGCACTGCGTAGGATCCTACGGTCTTGGCGTGCATCCGTGCGTCGCTGCGGTCCGGTCCCAGGTCGACGGACACGTGCACCTTCCGCCGACCACTGGCGACAACATCGATGTACTGTGGAGACCTCACGCCCCACGTGTTGAGCAATTCGGCGGTACGTCCACCCGGCCTCCCGCATGCCCACTATACGCCCTCGCTCAAAGTCCGTCAACTGCACATACGGTTCACGTCCACGCTGTCGCGGCGTTCTACCGGTGTTAAAGACTGCGATGGAGCTCTGTATGCCACGGCAAACTGGCTGACACTGACGGCGGCGGTGCACAAATGCTGCGCAGCTAGCGCCATTCGACGGCCAACACCGCTGTTCCTGGTGTGTCCGCTGTGCCGTGCGTGTGATCATTGCTTGTACAGCCCTCTCGCAGTGTCCGGAGCAAGTATGGTGGGTCTGACACACCGGTGTCAATGTGTTCTTTTTTCCATTTCCAGGAGTGTAGTTGGCACGCTAGTACGAGGTAACCCCGACGACCGTGTGGAACTTTCTCCAAGACAATTGTATGTACCTTTATGACTAACAGCGTGTGCAGGGCTTATTAGCAACAGACTTTCAGCATCGGGAGCTGTTTTTACACTGTTTATTCACCAGGCAACCACGATTCCGGGTTGTATATCATTCATCCTATTCTAAGATGGGGCCACATTTACGTCGTGTGGTATCTTTAATCTACGTAACAGTCATCTATGGGATAGTATGTAGAACCCCGTGATAAGATGACAGCGAATTATCAACAACGGTGCAACCGGAATGTGTGACCCTGGATAAATGGCGAACGTATTTTGGCTTTAGTCTTCCTTCCACGTCACCTAACAGGCCGGAACTAACGGCTTTTCTTGTCGACGTCTCTGCCCCCTGCTGAAAAAAGTGTCATTGACGATTCGAAGGTCTACGTCGCTGCTACATGACTTCGCCGTTAACGTCTGGACACATATAAATCGAGTCTTCCTTAAAATGTGTGTGAAATCTTATGGGACTTACCTGCGAAGGTCATCAGCCCCTAAGCTTACACAATACTTAACCTAAATTATCCTAAGGACAAACACACACACACCCATGCCCGAGGGAGGACTTGAACCTCCGCTGGGACCAGCCGCACAGTCCATGACTGCAGCGCCTAAGACCGCTAAGCTCATTTCGTGCGGCCGTGTCTTCCTTGCTCGATGGATCGGACGAGAAGGGTCCTCTTGCATGGATTGCTGGTTCACCACATATCAACTCGTGAGATTTCTGGTTATGAGGCTAGCCAAAATCATTCTGTGTGCAGAGCCCATTCAGATGTGGAAACACTGGAGGAGCATATTCATGTTACCTTTGTCAATGTTCGGATGCAGCCTGACCGATACAAACACGCTACGGTGCGTACACGCATGGTTGAAGCACATGAAAACTCTTTTCAACACGTACTTGCATGGTACTGCGCGTATTATATCGCAGTGTATATGAAGTGTTGGGAGTATAAGTGCATATACCAGGTGGTCAAAAAGTCAATATAAATTTGAAAACTGAATAAATCACGGATTAATGTAGATAGAGAGGTACAAATTGACACACATGCTTAGAATGACACGGGGTTTTATTAGAACCAAAAAAATACAAACGTTCAAAAAATGTCCGACAGATGGCGCTTCATCTGACCAGAATAGCTATTATTGGCATAACAAAGTAAGACAAAGCAAAGATGATGATCTGTACAGGAACTGCTTAATATGTCCACCATCATTCGTCAGCAATAGCTGTAGTCAAGGAATAATGTTGTGAACAGCACTGTAAAGCATGTCTGCAGTTAGGGTGATGCATTAGCGTCGGATGTTGTCTTTCAGCATCCCTAGAGGTGTCGGTCGATCGTGATACACTTGCGACTTCAGGTAACCCCAAAGCCAATAATCGCACCGACTGAAGTCTGGGAACCTGGAAGGCCAAGCAAGACGAAAGTGGTGGCTGAGCACACGGTCATAACCAAACGACGCGTTCAAGAGATCTTTCACGCGTCTAGCAATATGGGGTGGAGCGCCATCCTGCATAAACATCGTACGTTCCAGCAGGTGTTTATCAGCCAGGCTGGGGATGATGCTATTCTGTAACATGTCGGCGTACCCCTCACCCGTCACGGTAGCAGTTTTGCTGTCCAGCGCCATCTGTCAGACATTTTGTTAAATATTTTTGCGGTTCTAATAAAACCCCATGTCATTTCAAGCAAGTGTGTCTATTTTTACCTCTCTATCTACACTATTCCTTGGTTTATTAAGTTTTCAAATTTATACTGACTTTTTGATCACCTTGTACATTCGTTGGTAACCTAGGACAGCGTGCTGAACAACATTACATTGGTATTTACTTCTTTCGGAGACTAATAATTATAGCTATTAGGAGTAGTACGGGTAAGCTTTTAGAATGGTTAATACTTTCAGGTACATGTGGCAAGAGAAATCCCTTAATACTTATTTTTCCCTGGGCAACAGGTCCTCTTGAAGTGGAGACACGTAGGCACAAAATTTTTACTCTATGCTGGTAGGTGTAGTCCACATTGTGGTGCAGTAAGTAGCGTACAGAAACCATCAGGTGATAGCTCATATGGCGTGTCTGCGGGGACACTCTAAAATGGTTTAAATGGCTCTGAGCACTATGGGACTCAACATCTGTGGTCATCAGTCCCGTAGAACTTAGAACTACTTAAACCTAACTAACCGAAGGACATCACACACATCCATGCCCGAGGCAGGATTCTAACCTGCAACCGTAGCGGTCTCGCGGTTCTAGACTGACGCGCCTAGAACCGCACAGCCACACCGGCCGGCGGGGACACTCTAAGATATAGAGAAAAAACAGCTAACATTCTGAAGTTGGTACATGTTAATATACCAGTGAACACAATAACTATCTGCACTTATGCCTTTAACACTCAGTATATTGCAACATATGAACACAAAGAGAAATAGGAGACGCTTAAAAAAAAAATCGTGGAACACTAAACGACAGTACGTGAGCTGTAGGCGGACGTATGAAAACGACATGTAGTGTACTACAATTGAACACCTTTACCTAGTCGGACGTTGGGAATGAAGTAGGAAGCAAATGACGTGCGTAATAACAGTAATTTAAAATCATTTATTAGTAATAATTTAAAACACTGACAGTTGAAGATACGTCAAAAAAGCGAGAAGTGTATGGTCTAAATAAGATTTACTAAAGTCGCAAAAGACTGTACATAGTCCATATCATTCGTGTAACTGCGACTGCGGAAGAGAGGCCTAACATCAAAAAAGACAACATGTGTATGTTTTCGTTCTCTAACTTACTTGCCTAACGTTACAGAAAGGACATTAAAAGTATTAAAATGACGACTTTTTGCTACCGTAATTAGCAGTTGCTTGCTACGATTTCTTCTCCAGAATTTCTCATTCTCTTTGGAAATGGATTGCAGCAGTAAAACTAAAGCAACACTATGCCAGCGGATGCTGGCCTCGCAACTGCTACATTTAGATCGGCAACAGCGGCTGACGCCAGCGGAGCGACTTTGTAGCCGGCTACGGCGTGTCTGCGGGCTGGTGCGGTCTGCTGGCTTTGCCTGTGCCCGCCCAGGGGGTAAGAAGCAGCAGCACGAGAAACCGCAAAACCGCACGTCTGCTCCGTGACGTGTAATGGCCGGGCGGGCACTGCGCGCTCCACAGCGGCCGCCCGCTGCCGCCCGGCCAACGGAGCAGGGTCCAGCTTCGGGCTTCGGGCCCCGCCACGTTGCTGTTACACTTATGTTTTGCTGAAATGCACGAGAAATATGAAAGCCTGTAGCTGAACATACAAACGGATACTTCAAGAAATAAGCACTTAAATTTCGAATGTGCGTGAAGTTATACTGATGAGTTTTATATGGAGTAAACAGATGAGCTGCCGCAAATACTTTGTACTGCGCAGTCCTGACAAAATGGGCGTGAAACACGACACGAGAAAAATTAAAACCAGTGACAATGAATTGAGCATGCTATGTGTCTTATTGACAAGGAGGAAACATACTATTTTGTAGTTATGGCAATCTCAGCTTAGATTATACATCGTTACTTAAAAAAATAAATTTAAATTTCTTTCATTTTTTTTAAAAAAATGAATGAACATTAGTCAATAAAGTGTGTGTGACATTTTATGGGACTTAACTGCTAAGGTCATCAGTCCCGAAGCTTACACACTACTTAACCTAAATTATCCTAAGGACAAACACACACACCCATGCCTGTGGGAGGACTCGAACCTCCGCCGGGACCAGCCGCACAGTCCATAACTGCAGCGCCTAGGACCGCTCGGCTAATCCCGCGCGGCAACATTAGTCCAGGCCGCACTAGTTGTGTAGAGGTTCCTTTATTAGGCAACACATTCGGTTTGACAAAATTATAGGTGCCTCTTCGGGTGGTAACGTGTACTGAATGCAAAACAGTTTTTTATAAAATGCTGTTAATACACTCCTGGAAATTGAAATAAGAACACCGTGAATTCATTGTCCCACGAAGGGGAAACTTTATTGACACATTCCTGGGGTCAGATACATCACATGATCACACTGACAGAACCAAAGGCACATAGACACAGGCAACAGAGCATGCACAATGTCGGAACTAGTACAGTGTATATCCACCTTTCGCAGCAATGCAAGCTGCTATTCTCCCATGGAGACGATCGTAGAGATGCTGGATGTAGTCCTGTGGAACCGCTTGCCATGCCATTGCCACCTGGCGCCTCAGTTGGACCAGCGTTCGTGCTGGACGTGCAGACCGCGTGAGACGACGCTTCATCCAGTCCCAAACATGCTCAATCGGGGACAGATCCGGAGATCTTGCTGGCCAGGGTAGTTGACTTACACCTTCTAGAGCACGTTGGGTGGCACGGGATACATGCGGACGTGCATTGTCCTGTTGGAACAGCAAGTTCCCTTGCCGGTCTAGGAATGGTAGAACGATGGGTTCGATGACGGTTTGGATGTACCGTGCACTATTCAGTGTCCCCTCGACGATCACCAGAGGTGTACGGCCAGTGTAGGAGATCGCTCCCCACACCATGATGCCGGGTGTTGGCCCTCTGTGCCTCGGTCGTATGCAGTCCTGATTGTGGCGCTCACCTGCACAGCGCTAAACACGCATACGACCATCATTGGCACCAAGGCAGAAGCGTCTCTCATCGCTGAAGACGACACGTCTCCATTCGTCCCTCCATTCACACCTGTCGCGACACCACTGGAGGCAGGCTGCACGATGTTGGGGCGTGAGCGGAAGACGGCCTAACGGTGTGCGGGACCGTAGCCCAGCTTCATGGAGACGGTTGCGAATGGTCCTCGCCGATACCCCAGGAGCAACAGTGTCCCTAATTTGCTGGGAAGTGGCGGTGCGGTCCCCTACGGCCCTGCGTAGGATCCTACGGTCTTGGCGTTCATCCGTGCGTCGCTGCGGTCCGGTCCCAGGTCGACGGGCACGTGCACCTTCCGCCACCCACTGGCGACAACATCGATGTACTGTGGAGACCTCACGCCCCACGTGTTGAGCAATTCGGCTGTACGTCCACCCGGCCTCCCGCATGCCCACTATACGCCCTCGCTCAAAGTCCGTCAACTGCACATACGGTTCACGTCCACGCTGTCGCGGCATGCTGCCAGTGTTAAAGACTGCGATGGAGCTACGTATGCCACGGCAAACTGGCTGACACTGACGGCGGCGGTGCACAAATGCTGCGCAGCTAGCGCCATTCGACGGCCAACACCGCGGTTCCTGGTGTGTCCGCTGTGCCGTGCGTGTGATCATTGCTTGTACAGCCCTCTCGCAGTGTCCGGAGCAAGTATGGTGGGTCTGACACACCGGTGTCAATGTGTTCTTTTTTCCATTTCCAGGAGTGTATATAGTGTACAATAGCGAAAAAACAGAAACAAGTCTTTAATCGCAACTTTTCACTTCGTAAAGCTGGAGGAACTGTAATATGCCTCAATTACGAAGTTGTAAAACGATTACTTGAGTACTCTCTTTAAAGCTTGATCTTCGAATGGCTAAACTAGGAATTACACACCGTAAGGTGAACTTCGGAGGCGCCGAAACTCGTGCTGTAATAAAAAACCTAGAGAACAAATGTGAATCGCTGCAGTTAAAACATATAGGGCCAACACAGTGGTAATGGACACCGTGTAGTGAAAGAATTTCCCTGTTTTGAGAGAAGTGTAGGGCGATTGTTTTAATTGCTAAAACCCATTTAGCAGCCAAGATTGCAGAAAAAATATGTTTTTTGAATTTGAGACAGCCGTTTTCAGTAGATGGTGCTGTCATCTCCAGGTTTTAAAATATTTTGTTGTTGTAAAACACGTTCATCTTGTTTTACAACAACATATTTTAAGACAATGAAAAAAATAGGATTTTATGCAATCTTGGCTGCTGAATCATTTTTAACAACTGTTAAAAGTTATTTAAAAAGATTTACAAAAACATTACTTAATGCTTCCATACTCAGAAGAACTTTAAACATCAAAATACCTTCGGATTGCATGAGTGGCGGGTGGTCAATTAGGACATAGTATATTTTCTGCTATGAAACGAACAGTTGTGAATAAAAACTTGTTCCAGTTTTCCCTTAGTTATACGCAATACATTAACAGTATTTCAGGTCGACGAATCCTAAGAATGTGTCTTAGATTTTCTTTAGTGTTGCTTCCATTATCAACCCTAACGTGAGAACTGCCTCTCTGGTGCCTTTACCTTTTGTGAAGCTGAACTTACCGTCGCCTAACAGGTCCTCAAATTTCTTTGCAATTCTTCAGAACGGTATTTTTGTCAGTAACTTGGATGCATGAGCTTTTAAGCTGATTGTGCAATAATTCTCTCAATTGTTGGTTCTCGCAATCTTGGGAACTATACGGATGATGTTTTCCAGAAAGTCTGATGGTTGTAACCATTTCACACATTACGCCATCTCACACATTCTACACACCAACGTGATAATCTTTTCGTTGTTACTCTCCCCAGTGGGTTTTAGAAATTCCAATTGAATTTCATCTATGCCGTTATCTATGTCTTCTGCCTTATTTGATTTTATGTCTTCCAAAGCTCTCCTATATACTGATTCTAATACTGGATTAACCATGTCTTACCTATAGACTCCTGTTTCTTCTCCTAAGCACGTCATGAGATACGTCCTCCCCTCATTCAGGAGCGCAATGTACTCTTTCCACCCATCCGCTCTCTCCTCTGCATTTAACAACGGAATTCTCATTGAATTCTTAATCTTACCGCCTTACTTTTAATTTCGCCGAAACCTGTTTTGAGTTCTCTATATGCTAAGTCAGTCTTCCGACAATCATTTCGTTTTCGATTTCTTCACTTTTTTGATATAGCTATTTTGTCATACCTCCCTGCACTTCCCATTTATTTCGTTCCTAAGTGACTGCTATTTCTTTATTCCTGAACTTCCCTGAGCTTTTCATGCTTTCGCAAATCAGCTGAAGTATTTCACTGTTATCCATGGTTTCTTCGCAGTTACCTTCTTTGTACTTACGTATTTCTCCTCACCTTTTGTGATTCTCCTTTCTGGAAAAGCCCATTCTTCTTCAACTGAATTTCTTTATTCGAATCGAATTACCTGTGGCCTTAGAGAATGTCAAGTGTTAATTAACATCTCGTAACTGGAATTCACAGTGATGTAATTTTTATTTTATTTTGAAAGACATCATGTTTACGCCAGTGAGTGTTAAACTTTTTAATTCTACTATTGCAATTTCTGCTTAGCAGCGCTACGAATGTATATAACAGAAAATGACAGCGACATATAAATGTGTCAGCCTGTATAAAGTTGACATGGCTTAAAGCCAAAACATCTGTACTTGATAATGGTCTAAGGCCGAATTTGCAATAGTAGAAATAAAAATTTTAACACTCACTGGAGTAAACATGATGTCTTTCAAAAAATATCAAGTGTCTCTCTTCATTCCGTATCCGACTTCTTTGAGCATTGGCTCCATCTGACTAGTCGCTTAAACTTCAGCCTACTCTTCATCATTATGAAATTGTCATCTGAGCGCCGGCAGCGGTGGTCTAGCGGTTCTAGGCGCTCAGTCTGGACCGTGTGACTGCTACGGTCGCAGGTTCGAATCCTGCCTCGGGCATGGATGTGTGTGATGTCCTTAGGTTAGTTAGGTTTACGTAGTTCTAAGTTCTAGGGGACTGATGACCACAGATGTTAAGTCCCATAGTGCTCAGAGCCATTCGAACCATTTTTCTTTTTTTTTTTGGAAAAATGCTTACTCTTTTAAATGGATATTTACTCTTTGACGTTTGTACTATCTGTGAAAACGCTTTTTTAACAACGGCGACGTCGTTTTTAATGCTGTAAGGTAAACAGAGAGACGTCGTGCCTTTACATGTAGAAAGAGGGAGGGGTTTTAGTGAGGTTACATTTCATTTTGATACGAGAGCGCATATGGGTACAGCGGACACGTAAGGGCAGAGGATGTGCATATATTATCAGATTTGCACTGCACTGAACTACAAGTCATGCTCTAAAACATAAAAAAAGAGAAAGGAACACATTAAGAAAGAATTATCCGAATGGGACGAAAAGGATAGTTTGATATATGTATGTACCAACAAATGATTAAAGTTTAAAAAAGAAACTAGATTGTTTGTTCACGTCTTGGGCCTGAAATCTCAATGACTGGAGTATCATTGATTTCAGTGACGAGTCCTGCTTCAAACTGAGCCCCGATGACCAGTGAAGACGTGTGTGGAGATGCCCCGGATAGTGGTGAGATACCAACCGGAGTGTCTCCCGGTATACGGCCCGATAACCGGGAATGATAGTCTGGAGTGCTATTTAGTTTCATAGCTGGACCTCTTTGGTTGTCTCACAGCACAGCCGTATGTTGATGAAATTCTACAACGGCCCTTTTTGTAGCTGTTCATGGCAAGCCATGCTGGGCTTACATTACAGCAAGATAATGCCCCCCTGCACACTACGAGAGTTTCCACTGCTTATCTTGTTGCGTGCAAAGGTCGCCTGATATCCCCCAACTGAGCTCGTTTAGAGCATTATGGCCAGCGCCCTCCAACCAGTTTGAGATTTTGCCGATCTAACGTGCCAAGTGGACAGAATTTGGTACGATATCTCTCAGTAGGGTATCCAACAACTCTATCAAACCCAAGCCGAATAACTTGCTGTGTCGTCTGAACAAGACCCAGCCAGAGAAAGAGCGCCACAGGCGCAAAGATGCGAGCTGGAGCCAGTGCCGTAGAGACTCGACACTTGGGCGAGTTCCACCAGCGCCACAGGGGGCCTGAGGATGAAGATATCGACTTCTCCTCGGCCAACTGCCGGCCGAGTACAATCCGCCAGTCACCGGACGACAAAGGACAGAAGCCTACTCGGAAGATAGGAGAGCAGCTCTCGCCCACGTGGTTATAGATCATCGGCCAGGGGTGGCTTATACAGGGAACGTCGTTTAGTGAACTCTTGGAAACGAACAGACAGTTATGGCAAATTGCATTTACTATGCACTACGAAGTGTACCTACAATTATTTGCACTTAGGCATTGAGGGCCGTTATTCTGTGTTACATTACAAGACTTCATTGTTCAACAACTCACTCAAAAAAGTAAACTTTTTAACACATTTGTGTGACTTTATTACTAATATGTTGGAGTGTTGTAGAAAATTCGTTCTCCTATCCTGTGACCTTTAATAGTGGCATGGACAAGCGGTGTACTGCACCAGAAGCCGTTTCACGAACTCACGAACTCGGTCTATCCTAACATCAGTAGTAGCGAAGAGGCCTTTACAAAAGCGTCGGCGAGAGTTTGCAAAACTTCATGCATAAGGACGAGATATTTGTGTTCTTTATTGTCTTACACTACACATATTTTCTTTTTGATTTGAACGCTATTTAAAAATTTTAAAAGCTTCGCAGTTTGTTTTTGTTCAAAAAATGGTTCAAATGGCTCTGAGCACTATGGGACTCAACATCTTAGGTCATAAGTCCCCTAGAACTTAGAACTACTTAAACCTAACTAACCTAAGGACATCACACACACCCATGCCCGAGGCAGGATTCGAACCTGCGACCGTAGCAGTCCCGAGGTTCCGGGCTGCAGCGCCAGAACAGCACAGCCACCGTTTGTTTTAGTACTGTCTCCATCACTCATAACGAAATTCGTGATGTGCGTCAAAGCTCGTGGGCTTGTGGTTAGCGTTGCCAACGCTAGATCATGAGGTCCCGGGTTAGATTACTGGCCTGGTCGGATTTTCTCCGTTCGGACATTGTGTGTGTGTGTGTGTGTGTGTGTGTGTGTGTGTGTGTGTGTGTATGTGTGCGTGTATGCGTGTATGCGTGCGTGCGCGCGTGTGTGTGTGTGTGTGTGTGTGTGTGTGTGTGTGTGTGTGTGTGTGTGTGGCGTCTTCATCATTATTTTATCATCACCAAAGTGCAAGAGTGGCATGAAATAAAAAGATCTGCACCAAGTGGCCGAACATTCTCATTGGGCTTTCTGGTCAATAAAGCCATACGCAAATTTCACTTTTCACTTAGTTTTACTGACACGTGGGCGTAGCCGCAAGTAATAGCTAGAATACATACTTGTACAGTGTGTTTCATTCTTACTTCCATTCTAATGTTATTTAACATGAATATAACTTTCGGTTGCATTTACATGAATGTAGATGAAATTTGCTACGGAGATAGAATGGAAATCTGAGAGAAATTAGGAAAGCCTGTACATCTAAGAGAGTGAAGTAGGGACTAGAACCTTTCGTTTTTGTCTTGTGCCCAAACAGGCAGACATATGACGACATCTGATGCACTGCACTAAGAGTAGCTTACATACTCACGATCACTCATCACAACGAAACTAGCGCGGGATTAGCTGAGCGGTCCAAGGCGCTGCAGCCATGGACTGTGGGGCTGGTCCCGGCGGGGGTTCGAATCCTAACCTCGGGCATGGGTGTGTGTGTGTTTGTCCTTAGGATAATTTAGGTTAAATAGTGTGTAAGCTTAGGGACTGATGACCTTAGCAGTTAAGTCTCATAAGATTTCACACAAATTTGAACAACGAAACTACTTATATGCGAGTGCAGACATAGGGACCAGTTACTAAATTAAGAAAGAAAACAAATTTTCGGTAAGAATCCGCAGTCATCATGAATGTTTGAACAATACCTGATGATGCGAGATACCGAAACGTCGTAATAAACGAAGATATTTTACTTAGCGATCTAGCCAACTTTTATTTTTTTAAAAAAGGATAAAATAAAGTTAATGGTTAGCAATTCCATTTACAGGCCGTGTCAACGAACAAGGAGATAGTATTTTATTGAGTCCAGGAACGTTCGTCAAAGCCACCAGCGATTCTGGAGAGAAACGCCACCGGTGGAAAGCTGAGAGGTGCCGCTTAAATTCGACCGTTTGCAGCGCCGTGTCCGGCCACTCATTTTTTCCGGCGGAGTACTCCTACTTTCGCAGGGGCTCAGCGGGTATTCGCCTGCCATCGAGAAAGAATGGAGGCCTTTTGTGGGCGACCTTTTATCCGGAGCGGCCGTCTTCGCCGAAATTGCTCAGCCGGGACGGGACGGGGCTGTCGGCGGGCAGGACGCGCGCTGCTTCAGAGGCGGCCAGCGGCGCGGAATTCCTTTCCGGGCGCGGCGCGGAACTTTCTTGCTCAGGCCCGCGAGCCCGGCTGACCGGACATCGAAGGCGTGCGGTGCGGTCCGGCAGTGGCACAGCTGCCTGTGACTCATCGTTTCCTACCAGGAAATGGAGCGACCCACAGCCTCGGTACTGGCGACTGTCCCGGCACTCGGAGCGTCTGCAAGTTGCGGTGAATGGAAGAGACTTACGAACGCGTGCTTGAGCAAGCAAGCACGAGGTGTAGCTTGCCGTGGAGTGCCGCTGAAGTCGTCCTTACAAGAGAGATGTGCTAGTTCTTGCAACCCTCAGTATATATCTGGAACGGAGAGGGTACGAGTCCAATGTTACGGGTTGCATCTACGTGATTACTCTGCCATTCACAATAAAGTACCTAGAAGAATGTTCAATGAACCACCTTCAAGCTGTCTCTCTACCTTTCCGCTCTCGAAGGGTGCGCGGGAAAAACAGGCACTTAAATTTTTTTGTGCGAGTCCTGATTCCTCTTATTTTGTCGTGATGATCATTTATACCTGTGTAGGTGAATGCCAACAGAATGTTTTCACAATCGGAGGAGAAAACTGGTGATTGAAATTTCATGAGAAGATCCCGTCGCAAAGAAAAACGCCTTTGTTGTAATGATTGCCACTCCAATTCACGTGTCACGTCTGTGGCACTATCTCCCCTGTTTCGCAATAATACAAAATGAGCCGCCCTTCTTTGAACTTCTTCGATGTCATCCATCAGTCCACCTGATGCGGATCCCACACCGCACAGTAAAAGTCCAGAATAGGGCGGACAAGTGTGGTGTAAGCAGTCTCTTTAATAGACCAGTTGCACCTTCTAAGTGTACTGCCAATGAATCGCAGTTTGTGGTTTGCTGTACCGACAACATTATCTACACGATCGTTCCAATTTAGGTTATTTGTACTTATAATCCCTAAATACTTATTGAATTTACAGCCATCAGATATGTGTGATTTACCGCGTAATCGAAATTTAGCAGACTTTTTTTAGTACTCATTTGAATAGCTTCACACTTTTCTTTAATAGAGTCAATTACCACTATTCCCACCATACAGGTATCTTGTCTAAATCATTTGCAATTCGTTTTGGTCATCTCATGACTTTACAAGATGGTAAATGACAGGATCATCTGCAAACAATCTAACAGGGCTATTCAGACTCTCATTTACGTCGTTGATATAGATCACTAACATTAAAGGGCCTACAAAATTTCTTTGTAGAACGCCGGATATTCTCTTTTACTCGATGGATTTCCGTCTATTATTGCGAACTGAGATCTTTCTGACAGAAAATTACCAATCCAGTCCCACAACTGAGGTGATATTCCATAGGCACACTGCTTGGTTAGAAGACGTTTGTGAGGAACGGTGTCGAAAGCCTTCTGGAAATCTAAAAATATGCAAACAATTTCACATCCCCTGTCGATAGCACTCTTTACTTCATGAGCAGAAAAAGCTAGTTGTGTGTCACAAGAACCATATTTTCTGTATCCGCGCTGACTACGTGTCAACAAATCGTTATCAGAACAATGGCTCTGAGCACTATGGGACTTAACATCTGAGGTCATCAGTCCCCTATAACTTAGAACTACTTAAACCTAACTAACCTAACGACATCACACACATCCCTGCCCGATGGAGGATTGGAACCTGCGATCGTAGCAGTCGCGCCGTTCCAGACTGAAGCTCCTAGAACCCCACGGCCCCACCGTCCGGCCAAATCGTTATCTGCGAGGTAATTCATACTGTTAGAACACAGTAAATGTCCCAAAACACTGCTGCAAATCGACGTTAGTGATCTGGGACTGTAATTCGGTGGATTAATCCTATTTCCCTTTTTTGGTATTGGTGTGACCTGAGAAATTTTCCAGTCTTTAGGTACCGATATTTCTGTGAGCCAATGGTTGTATATAGTTGCTAAATATGGAGCTACTGTATCAGCATACTCTGAAAGGAACCTGACTGGTATACAGTGTGGACCGGAGGCCTTGGCTTTATTATATGATTTAAGCTGCTTTGCTATGCCGAGAATATCTACTTCTATGTTTCTCATCTTGGCAGTTGTCCTTGATTGGAATTCAGGTATGTTTACTTCGTCTCCTTTGGTGAAGGAGTTTCGGGAAACCGTGTTTAATAACTCTGCTTTAGTGGCACTGTCATCAATGACTTCACGGTTGTTATCCCAAAGTGAAGACAATGATTGTGTCTTCCCACTAGTGTGCTTTAGGTATGATCATAGTCTCTTTGGGTTTTCTGCCAGATTCCGAGACAGAGTTTCGTTGTGGAAATTATTAAAAGCATCTCACATTGAAGTTCAAGCTGTATTACGATCTTCTGCAAAACTTTGCCAATCTTGCGGATTTTGCGTTCTTTTAAATTTGGCATGCTTTTTTCGTTGCTTGTGCAACAGCAATCTGACCCGTTTTGTGTACCATGGGGGATCAGTACCATCACTTATTGATTTATGTGGTATATATCTCTCAATTGCCATCGATACTATCTCTCTGAAATCATTCCACATCTTTTCTACACTTACATGAACAGATCGGAAGGGATGGATACTGTTTCTTAAAAAGGCTTTAAGAGCGTTTTCATCAACTTTTTTAAAATAAATTTACTTTGCGATCTTTTTTTTAAAATTGCGGGTATCACGGTATTCTGAATAGTAGCAACTGCCTTGTGGTCGCTAATGCCTGTTTTCGCATAATCCTCCCTATTTGTCCAGGGTTATTTGTTGCTGAGAGGTCACGTATGCTTTCGCAACCACTTACGCTTCGAGTGGGCTCATCAGCGAATTGTTCAAAATAATCTTCTGAGAAGGCATTCAGTACAATTTCATATAACGTTTTATGCCTGCCGCTGCCTTTAAACGTATAATTTTCCAGCATATTGGTAGGTTGAAGCCACCACAGATGGTAATTGCATGATTGGGGTACCTTTTTAAAATGATACTCAAGTTCTCTTTGAAGTGTTCAGCAATTATATCTTCTGAGTCGGGGGGGAGGTAAAACGATCCAGTTAATAACTTAGACCGATTGTCAAGTATGACCTCTACCCATACAATTTCGCAGGAACCATCTACTTCAATTTCACTACAAAGTAAACTAGTGCTAACAGCAATAAATACTCCACCACCAACTGTATTAATCTATTCTTTCTGATCACTGTTAGGTCGTTTGCAAAAATTTCTGCTGAACGTATTTTCGGCTTTACTCAGCTTTCCTTACCTATAACTATTTTAACTTCAGTGCTTTCTATTAGATATTGGAGCTCTGGTTCTTTCACAGCACAGCTACGACAATTTACAACTTCAATACCGATCATTTCTACAGCTACCTTACTGTTCAAATGGTTCAAATGGCTCTGAGCACTATGCGACTTAACTTATGAGGTCAACAGTCCCCTAGAACTTAGAACTAATTAAACCTAACCAACCTAAGGACATCACACACATCCCTGTCCGAGGCAGGATTCGAACCTGCGACCGGAGTGGTCACCTGGTTCCAGACTGTAGCGCCTAGAACGACTAGGCCACCCCGGCCGGCTACCTTACTGTGTTTTAAAAATGGCTCTGAGCACTATGGGACTTAACTGCTGAGGTCATCAGTCCCCTAGAACTTACAACTACTTAAACCTAACTAGTCTAAGGACATCACACACATCGATGCTCGAGGCAGGATTCGAACCTGCGACCGCAGCGGTCGCGCGGTTCGACTGTAGCGCCTAGAACCGCTAGGCCACACTGGCCGGCACTGTTTTTTACCTGGCACCTTTTAGACGGACTCCCTTTCTGTGGTTTCCTGATACCCTCTAATCTGAAAAACCGTCCAGTCCCTTCCACACAGCTTCCATCATCCGTGTAGCCGCTTCCTTCGTGTAGTGGACTCCTGACCTATTAAGCGTAAGCAGGAAACCTACCACCCGATGTCTCAAGTCAAGGAATCTGCAGCCCACAGGGTCGCACAACTACCTGAGCCTCTGACTCAGATTCTCCACTCGGCTCTGCACCAAAGGACCACAGTCGGTTCTATCGACGATGCTGCAGATGGTACGCTGCCCCTTAATCTCTCAAGCAAAACTGGCAGCCACCCGAAACCAATCTCCTCTGGCCCAAAGCGACACACGTCATTGGTACCGATGTGAGTCACGACCTGCAATTGGCTGCATCCTGTAATCTTCATGGCACCTGGAAGCACCCTTTCAACATCCGGACTGACTCCTCCCAGTATGCACATGGAGTGCACACTGGCTTCCTTCCCCTCTTTGGCAGCCGTATTCCTAAGGGACCCCATCATGCTCCTGATGTTGGAGCTCTCAACTACCAGCAAACCCACCCTCTGTGATTCCCAGACCTTGTGGGGCGACAAGCTTCCTCTGGAACATGGCTGACGAATGCATACGGCTCAGAGACTTCGTCAGCCACAGAACCTACGTCAAACGAACAGGGGAGGCTGCCTGCCAGACTTTGGACTGATCTCCCACTCGATCACGGGTGAGGCGTCAACCTCAGTGGAGGCAGTACCCGGGGCAGCCACAGCAGTGGACCGATCGGGGGACACGTGGGACGCCCTCGATGTTCCTTGCATCCCCACTTCTTATAACCCCCCTCCCCCCCCCCCTCGTGCCAAGGCTTGGCATCAGCCAAGTGTTGACGGATGTCAACACTGTCAGGAGCTGAGACCAAGGGGTCACCAACTCAGCTCGCATCTGCGCACAGCAATCACAGTTCCTATCCATTACTAAAGTCACTCCTTTCTTAAGCCCATAAACAAATGTAACAAATGAAGGGTGTACTTGGCTTATTAGTAGCAAGAACTCGAGGTGGTCTGTCACTGACGGTCCAGCCGACACTGAGCTGTTCTAACCAAAACCAACAAAAGCCTGTACGATACTACGGTCTATACAAAGGTCGAAAACAACGGGGGTACTGTTCACTACAATGTTATTAAAATAAAAGGTTGTGCCTACTAAGCACTCAAACCAGAAAGAAACTAAAAAAAATAAAGTAGTAACTACACAGATAATTGAAATATAAGTCGCTCCTCTTTGAAGCTCGTAAAAATATGTAACAGATGGTGTACTCCCTTATTAGCAGCAGGAACTCGAGTTCACTTCACAGTAATCAAGGCCCCGGCGTTAGATCAGCGGTAATGGGCTTCCTTCGTAGTTCCGGGACCATGACGAGTCGGACAATGGAAACTTCCTGGAAGATTAAAACTGTGTGCAGGACGGAGACTTGAACTGGGGATATTTTCCAAAGTTCCCGTGTTCGAATTTCAGTATAACACAGTTTTTATCTGCTAGGAAGTTTCACATTAGAGCACACTCCGCTTCAGAGTGACAATCTCGTTCTGGAAGGGAAACTATCCATCGCAACCCCATCAGACTTAGTGGTGAGATGGCCCAGTGGATAGCCCATCGAAAAGAAAACACAGATCAAGCATGAAAACAGGAAGAAGGTGTACTGAACTGTGAAGAAAAGGCAAAATGTAAACAGTGAAGGGTATATGAGCAAGAAGTGCAATAAAGCGCAGCCTGAAACAGCAACGGCGTCTGCCAAGCTGGTAAGCCGTGTACAAAAATCCTTTGTGCTATTTTTTTCCCCCACAACATTATCAACTGTCCGTCCGGTCATTCAAATGTTCGTTCTCTTTCTGTGGTGTTGGCAGTTGTCAAACTATACATTCGTTATAGAATATTAGATATGAAATGTTATGAGTAGTGATAGCAGGCGAGATACCACACAGACGTCTCACAGGAATTAAAACAACAAATAAACTGGTTTGAACTATGCTACAACAGAGAAAAGCAAGAGTCAAGACTTCCAAAACGGAACGTTGCTTCAAAAATCGTTAAAAACATATGTTTTGACAGAGCACAGAGAAATTGTGTGATTGTGAAACTAATGCACTCATTTGTTGCACCGTATGTGACAAACTATTATGTTTTCATTATTTCCTTAGGAGTGATCACAGCCACATTTATACGAACACCAATATCGGGCAAGGGTAAAGTCTCACTGGCTTTACCAGTCGTACAAATTAGGTGCGTCGATAAGAGATTCCTATCATATGACACACAAACTGTAACTAATGCCGAGTATGGCGCACCATACGTGTTTTTTGGTGGAGAATTCTGTTGACTTGTCACCTTGTCATCATACGTTTGCTGTCCCCATTCGAAAGCCATTTCCTTTCGGCTGCTAATAGAGTAGTAGTGCAGGATCAACTGACATTATAGGTTTCTACGTTACACCTCACTGTTGCAAAGAGACGTTACACCACTACACAGACACAAATTTGAATAAACCGAACAGCAAAAAAAAAAAAAAAAAAAAAAAAAAAAAAAAAAAAAAAAAAAAAAAAAAAACTGCAAGAGTTAAGTTTGAACACGACTCGCCCAATGGGCAGTCCAACACCGTAACAACGACGACACCATTTCGCTTGTAATTTGCTCTTTATTGCACTTATTATTTCTGGATCGTCCACTGTTTCTATTTTGCTTTCTATTTCACAGTCCAGTAGAGCTTCTTTCTGTTTTAATGCTTAATTTCTGTTCTGGTTTTGAAGAGCTGTCCTCTGGACCATCTTACCACTAAATCTGGCAGGAGTGCGACGGGGAGTTTCCCCTGTGAGAACTGTGGATGCAGTCACTTCATGCTCGTAAATTCTTTCTACCTTACTGAAGCGCATGGGAGTGTAGCGCTAGCCGTGACTTATTATTAGCACGGAACACGAATACACGATCTCGCTGCTGTGAAGTGGCACTCACAAGGCAAACGATCGATTGTCAGGATCAGATGGAGCTGTTTTATGGGATAGTGAAGGGTGTAAGATGGAAATTAACTCATGCAAACTACAAAATTGCAAATATCTTCCATTGGAGGAGTGATATGTGGAATTAATTTCACGCCATAGTTCACTTTTCAGATGAAAAACATAAAAATTTCGTCCAGTGGAAAGAAAATGCTTGTATTCTTGTTTATTCCACCTCCACCTGAGAAAACAGATGCGCTGCGTCAAACGAAAATTGGACAGACTGCAACGTAACTGTTACAGCCCTGCGACAAAAAAGGGAGCTATTTCTGTATCCATTTGGTCACTGCAGCTTTAGTTTATAGGCTAACAGGGAGTTGTGTAACTTATCATTCATTTCTGTAATTTATTTAATAATTAATCACCATTTATGAATTGCACATCATCCTCATGTCATGTCTTCTGGTACTGTCGTTGCGGACTCGTTAAAAACTGGAAAGTGTGTGCATGTCGACGTAATTTAAAGACATCGTATTAAAGATGAAAATAAATTTACAGCAGTTTCAAAAAAGTTTTATCCGTAAATGTACGTGCAAATACGACGATGAACGACGATGCACGGTTGCAGTCTTTGTCCCCTACTGTACAAGCGGCACAGCGAAGAAGCAGTGACGGAAGTAAAAGATAAGTTCAAAAGTAGGATGAAATTCCAGGTGAAGGACTATTCATGAGAAGATTCGCTGATGACAGGAAGAAAAGCATGGAAGAATTGCAAAACATGACTGAATGTACAGTCCATATGGACAAAGTAAACCGAAAAACGACGAGGGTAAGGAGGAGTAACAGAAATGAAGTTAGTAAAAAACTCACCATCAAAATAGGGGATCAGGAGGTGGATGAAGTTAAGGAATTCTGCTGACTTGGCACCGAAATACCACATGAGGGACGTAGCTGGGAGGATATAAAAAGCAGACTAACAAAGAGGGCAGCCCTAGCCACAAGAGATCCACTAGTATCAAACATTTGCCTTTGTTTAACGAATAAATTTAGGAGAACGAAGATCTGGAGCACAGCATTGTATGAAAGTTCACTGTGGACTGTAGAAAACCGGTATAAAAGAGAAAGCGTTTGACATGTGGTTCTATGAAAGGATGTTGAAATTTAGGTGAACTGATGAGACAATAAATTAGTTTTCCACTGAATCGGTGAATGTGGAAAGTAATGACAAGAAGAAGGGACAGGATGATAGGATGTATTTTAAGACATCAAAAACGATCATGTTGTACTTTCTTCCCAACGTTGTCTGCTATAAAATCAGAAAAGACCAAGAAAAAGAACCATGGATATTTGACTGAAAGTGGAGAAGAATATCCAGAGGAAAGGACCAGCCATTGGCTGGAAACCGTTCCTTATCGTGGTGGTGATTCACTTGAGGGTCTAGACTACCTCCGTTGTTGTAGTAGGTCCTCGTCGTCGATTTCTGCCTAAGATTACGTCTATCACCAGTGACTGTGTAACTTGCTGAAATAAAAGATCAAAGGACAGTCATCAGATCAATGGTGCTCGACAGTTTCCCCTAAAGAGTACCTTCTCACATCAATAGAAATAGTATTCACAGAAAAGTTGTGGCCTAAGGGGCGTCGGTAGGATTCTACGTGCAGAGTGAACAGCTGTTTAGTGAACATGGATCTATTCTAGCGATGCATGACGGATCAGATTAGAAACACACAATCTATTATTTGGACTGGTCTTGGAAAAGAATTTATGGACACAGGTAGACCGATAAAAACTTTGTTGTCAGACTGGAGGACTCAGAAGTGTCCCAAGAGTCGGCCGGAGAAGATAGCTCAAGCGTAAGATGAGGTGAGACAGGCAGCCAAGAGCTGAAGCTAAATGATCTGATGGCAACCCGTACTAGGGATGGCCCAAGGACCAACCAAG
Source organism: Schistocerca gregaria (assembly GCF_023897955.1). NCBI lineage: Eukaryota > Metazoa > Arthropoda > Insecta > Orthoptera > Acrididae > Schistocerca > Schistocerca gregaria. The sequence continues at coordinate 387,172,765 of NC_064920.1, read as the reverse complement.
CATTTAACCAATTCCCTTCCGTCCGACCTACCGCGCAACGATGGAAAATATCGGCTGAGGACAAGGATATGAACAGCACTATTTCTTCAGTAATTAATGTCTAAAAACAGCCAAGGGAACAATAACCATCCTAAGCAAAATATGAACCAAACAACTTAAAAGGCTGTCGAACTACATGCCATGCCAGACAGTAAGAACATGACGAGGAAAGGCACATTGCCAGAAAACTATGCTAACGACGAGGGTAGGTAACTGGGGCGTTAACGACCACAGGGCAGAAAATGCTGCTGATACTCTTCACTGGCGAGTAACAGTCAATTTAATAATTAATCACAATACAGGAAGATGGCAGCAAGATATCTCCAACTCCAACACATCATACACTTCTGGAAATGGAAGAAAGAACACATTGACACCGGTGTGTCAGACCCACCATACTTGCTCCGGACACTGCGAGAGGGCTGTACAAGCAATGATCACACGCACGGCACAGCGGACACACCAGGAACCGCGGTGTTGGCCGTCGAATGGCGCTAGCTGCGCAGCATTTGTGCACCGCCGCCGTCAGTGTCAGCCAGTTTGCCGTGGCATACGGAGCTCCATCGCAGTCTCTAACACTGGTAGCATGCCGCGACAGCGTGGACGTGAACCGTATGTGCAGCTGACAGACTTTGAGCGAGGGCGTATAGTGGGCATGCGGGAGGCCGGGTGGACGTACCGCCGAATTGCTCAACACGTGGGGCGTGAGGTCTCCACAGTACATCGATGTTGTCGCCAGTGGGTGGCGGAAGGTGCACGTGCCCGTCGACCTGGGACCGGACCGCAGCTACGCACGGATGCATGCCAAGACCGTAGAATCCTACGCAGTGCCGTAGGGGACCGCACCGCCACTTCCCAGCAAATTAGGGACACTGTTGCTCCTGGGGTATCGGCGAGGACCATTCGCAACCGTCTCCATGAAGCTGGGCTATGGTCCCGCACACCGTTAGGCCGTCTTCCGCTCACGCCCCAACATCGTGCAGCCCGCCTCCAGTGGTGTCGCGACAGGCGTGAATGGAGGGACGAATGGAGACGTGTCGTCTTCAGCGATGAGAGTCGCTTCTGCCTTGGTGCCAATGATGGTTGTATGCGTGTTTGGCGCCGTGCATGTGAGCGCCACAATCAGGACTGCATACGACCGAGGCACACAGGGCCAACACCCGGCATCATGGTGTGGGGAGCGATCTCCTACACTGGCCGTACACCTCTGGTTATCGTCGAGGGGACACTGAATAGTGCACGGTACATCCAAACCGTCATCGAACCCATCGTTCTATCATTCCTAGACTGGCAAGGGAACTTGCTGTTCCAACAGGACGATGCACGTCCGCATGTATCCCGTGCTACCCAACGTGCTCTAGAAGGTGTAAGTCAACTACCCTGGCCAGCGAGATCTCCGGATCTGTCCCCCATTGAGCATGTTTGGGACTGGATGAAGCGACGTCTCACGCGGTCTGCACGTCCAGCACGAACGCTGGTCCAACTGAGGCGCCATGTGGAAATGGCATGCAAGCCGTTCCAAAGGACTACATCCAGCATCTCTACGATCGTCTCCATGGGAGAATAGCAGCTTGCATTGCTGCGAAAGGTGGATATACACTGTACTAGTTCCGACATTGTGCATGCTCTGTTGCCTGTGTCTATGTGCCTGTGGTTCTGTCGATGTGATCATGTGATGTATCTGACCCCAGGAATGTGTCAATAAAGTTTCCCCTTCCTGGGACAATGAATTCAAGGTGTTGTTATTTCAATTTCCAGGAGTGTACATTGCTGCTAGCTCGAATGGCTCATGGAGCAACTACCCACAAATGAACAAAGAGATGTCACAGTAGTTGAGGTTTCATAACAGGTTAACTGATCACTCAATTTCAGCGTCCAGTTTCGGTGGGCAAAAGAACTTCGTCACTCTCGCAGCAAGCGCCTCACTATTCGACAGTGCATGCATCCCCCCAACGGTCCACGCCTGGCCCTTCGCCATGGAGACTTCCTCACTCCTCTGTCCCAACTGACTGAGCACCACACACGCCACCACCACCCGGAAATACTGGCGGTCACTCTAAAGATAGTACGACAGCTGCTGCCACACGAGGAGGTAAGCCAGCAACTTTGTTACAGCAGCAAGTAAGGAAGAAACAAGGCGCCACTCGCTATGACAAAATGCCAAAGAACAAACTGCATGAACGCGAGCTGCACAGGGCTCACCAACAAAGGAAAGCAAAGCTAGAGACTTTGCTGGCGCGTCCTTCTCTTTATCTACTTCCCGCTTCTTGGTTTTAACTGAGACTGCCTTGTTAATTTGTCAGGGTGAATATCCATAGTCTCTGAACATGGCAAGCTTTTTATGTAAAGTGTCTGCATCCAACACTGTATGGGTCCTGTGTACAAGAGTTTTAAGCACACTCATGGTTTGGGATGGAGGATGGCAACTGGAAGTGTACAAGTTCAAATCAGTGTTAGTGGGCTTACGGTAAACCCAATGTCACAGAGAGCCGTCATTCTTCTGTCTAACCAAAACATTCGGAGAATGCGAGACAATCATCTTTCTCTCTAATTCCATAGTAAATCGAATGTTCTCATGAATGAAGTTAAGATGATGCAAAAACTCTATTACGTTCTCTCCTCCGAGGGGCCACACTACGATAGTATCATCGACGTACCTCCAAAAAACAGGGGGCCAGACAGAAGACCGTGTGGAGAGCAGCTCACAGAAGAGGAAACATCGAGCCATGAGGGGATGGTCGCAACACCGATGCGAGTGCGCTACCATGGGCCAGGCCCCAGCCAAAGGGCTATGGCGAGTGAGGGCGTTTTGAAACATATTTAACCCATTAGTGGCCAGAATTATTAAGTAAGGATTTTCTGCTTAAAACTGGTTTAGCTTATTATTTGTGAACAGGTGTACATGAAAAACATATTTTCAAATCAGTTTTCACTTATGCAGTTTTCTAAACATTCATGGTGGTGTCTGTTTGTACTATATCGTGTCTCCCTACCACTTTCGCGCAACGACGCTCTGAGCGTGTTTTTTAGGGAATTAACTAGTTTGAACCTGGGACCTGTTGCTGGTAAGGAGACGCCAGACCACACATGCCATGTAGAATTCAGAAGAGTTCAGTGAGACTAGCGATGATATAACCAAATACTTAATGATCTGAGGGTCAGCTGCAAGGGGGTGTAACAGATGAGACTTCTGCAGTTATGAGTGAAGCCTTATGCGCTCAAAAATGCGGCATCGCGTGCGTTCATTACCTTGTCGGTGTTTAGGCAGCGTCAGGGCAGCGTCGGGCAGCACAGCTCCGCTCACCTCGCCATCTCGGAAGCAACTCTCTCCTAACATCTCCTTACTACAATTTACCGAAGTTGGTTTAAAAAAACTATCTGGCTGTGTTTTCATCTGACCAATCAGGGTCTCAATGTTAACCTTAAGCTCCGCCTACAAAAATTCTGTCTATCCAATGAGAAACGTTATACTGTTCGTGGTGGGGCAATGTTTTTATAGTTTGCAACGTAACAGAGACGCTAAAAAGTCTCCCGCTAAAACCTGCAGCTGGTGTGGTCCTTTTAGCGTTATCGTAAGATCTATACTGTTCTTCTGGAGGGCTCTATCTTTTAACATGGGCTGGGGAGTGATCCTAATGTAACATTGTAAAAACAGACATAATGTCTAATGGGATAACAGCAATAAGTGATTTCATAATGTTACTTAAAAACCGTCTTGATTGCAAATTTTTTATTCATATGAATAAAAAATTTGCAATCAAGACAATTTTTAATTAACATTACCTAATGTAACAGACATGCAAAAAGTCTCACGCTAAAACTTGCGGGTGGTAGTGGCCCTTTTTGTGTTATCGTAAGATCTATACTGTTTTTGTGGAGGGCTCTAGCTTTTAACATGGGCTGGGGAGAGGTGTTCCTTGACGTAACAGAGACGCGAAAAAGTCTCACGCTAAAACGTGCAGGTGGTAGTCTTAGAGGTAGGCTGCCGACGTGGGTGTCCAGTCCGTCCCTAATCGTAGGGCCTTCTAGCTTAACACGGTTCTGCTGTCGGCTTCTGTTCTCGTTTCTCCCCTCGGAACTGCGTCGGTCTCACGGTGGGAAGGTACGACATGCATTTAGGCATTCGTGTGTTAGTCTGTGGTATTCCATTTGCTCACTCGTTACTCGTATTACTTTGGTTAATTTAATGTCACGATTTATTCGGAGCTATGTGACATACAACTAGATTTGCTTATTATGTCAGAGTTTTCATGGAAGGTGTTGGATTTGCCTGACACGTTACAGTTTTGAACATGAATAACTACTGAAGTTGCCAATGGCCACTTGTAACAAATGACACAGTTTCCAGATTTAATAGAATTTTTATTTTTTAAACGGTTTTGTTACAAATTCTTACTTTATTCTAAAAAGAAAAACATTTTTAAACAGCGACAAAAGTTTTGAATCATTATAGACATTCTCATCTGAATCTTAGGATAGAGGTATTTCAAAATTCATGAAACCCTTCAAAACAATATGGATTAAGTGGTACCTGGGATTTCACACGTATATACACAATTCGATTCTTGCATACCTGGCTTCTACGAAACATTGTCTTTGGACAACGAGACGATATTTTCTGTCCTACCTTTTATCACCTAATGAAAGAAATCACGATGATGGAGCAAGTTTTGCTCTTGGGGTTCCATGGGTTTTCAGAATCTGAAGAACATCTTGCCTTCGAAACTGAAGATAAAGCAAATCATTTCCCAAACTCCGATATAACAACCGTCTCTGTACGCAAGATACGTCAATATTCCTCGAAAAGAGACCACCAACATTTTTTAATCCTCATTTTCGTCCTGTATAGAGCTGTGAGTTGTTCATTCAAATCAACCCCCCTCCCCTACGCAATTATACTGTTTATCAGCATCAGGCATCTTTATCATTACTCTCTTTCCTTCCGTTCTGCTAAATCTTTCCACACGTCGTAAACGTCCTACATAATCACATTTGGAAAGAACTGTAAGTACTGCATTGCCATTCCGTCTCATGGCTGTCATCTGGCTGTTAGATGCTAAAACACATTTTGCTCTTTCTTCTTTTCCATGTTAATTCTTTGATGACAAATTCAGTTGCTTTCCAACTCTGTTCTCTCGCACCCACCCAGATTTCTTCTGTACAGTTCTTCCAGCAGCGAATTTAACGTAAAAATATTAGACTTTTGTTTCATCTGGAATATTACCATGCTGAATCAAACCAGTCACTACATCTCACTCTGACCATGACCAGTTTTACATATTTTCGTATGTGTGCCACAGTAAGGTTTCGCATACATGAAGAAGCCGTCAGGATTTACCAAAACCCATAGCTTGAAACCAAATCTGATAGGCTTGCCTTTGATAAGCCGTTAATCCCCATGCCTCCCGTGATACGGTACAATACTCTTATCAATACACACTACATTGTCAGAGGGAACTTGCTTGAAAACGTCACTGAGAAAGTTGAATAGTGTCCTTACTTTATAAAACGCATCTCTATTTTTGTATGTATCGTCATTCAAGTGTGTATGTAGTAAGATTTCTCAAATCCGTTTCGCCTCATAAATTCAGAAACTAAAACTATTTTGCAAAAAAATGCTTCAGATGGCTCTAAGCACTATGGAACTTAACTTCTGAGGTCATCAGTCGCCTGGACTTAGAACTACTTAAATCTATCTAAGGATATCACACACATCCATGCCCGAGGCAGGATTCGAACCTGTGACCGTAGCATCAGCGCGATTCGGGATTGAAACACCTAGAACCGCTTGGCCACAGCGGTCGGCGCTATTTTGCAATAAGGTTCCTTCTGGCAATACATTCTTTTATCTGCCACTTTTTGTTAACCTGAGAGAATCAGTATTCCCAGGATAGCACTTAAGTCATCATAGGAAACATTTATATTATGATAACCTTTCTGTGCAGCGTATAAATTTGTTTGAGTTTCTTTTATTTCCAGCGTGACCCCTTCATTTGGTCCCAAGTTGACGTGATGGGTTTTATACGTGGTTTAGTCCTCGAGCATTTGGATGGGGTTGGAGGCTCTCTGAACTTGTTCCTGACCCGTAGTTTACGTGCAGGTAGATGACACGGTGTTCCTTGAAATTCATCATCTGATAAATCGGAACCTTGATCAGTATCTCTACCTTGTACTTCATTAGGAGATATGATATCAAGTGATCGTCTTGTTCGCCGGCCGCGGTGGCCGTGCGGTTCTGGCGCTACATTCCGGAAGCGCGGGGCTGCTACGGTCGCAGGTTCGAATCCTGCCTCGGGCATGGGTGTATGTGATGTCCTTGGGTTAGTTAGGTTTAAGTAGTTCTAAGTTCTAGGGGACTTACGACCTAAGATGTTGAGTCCCATAGTGCTCAGAGCCATTTGAATGAACTATTTTTTTTTTTGATCGTGTTGTTCTGTTTTAATCTGCTCCAAGAAAATTTATTGTTTCGACCACAATTCACAAATTATCGTCACAGCTGAAAGACAACAAAAGCGTCCAGTGGCAAATAAAGATGCTAGACTTTTTTTCTGCAACATAAATCGCGCTAAAAACAAATCTAGAAATTCCAGAGGAATTCTGCGTATAATTTAGACTATTTATTATAAGACAGCGAAGAATATTTACTTCAAATAGTCATAAATTGTCCTGTACTTACATTTCTTGTAGAAGCTGTATATAACCCTCATACACACCAACAGATTTAACATTCTTAAGCAACAACAATGGAGTAAATACTGATACTTCCAATTTTAAACAGCAAAGAAAAGTGTCCATAACTGCTTCCAACAGTTGAATTGTGTACCGTACAGCATTATTACTATTGTCAAGATTAATTTTGAAATTCATTGGGAACTTTAGTTGCCACTGGGCATTGATGGGTTAAAATTTCAGTTGCTCGGCTGCATTGTGCGAACAGGAATGAAATGAGGAAGCCCAGGCATCTAATTTGGCTGTCAGGCTGTGTTGTGTTAAGCTGCGGTTCTAAGTGCCGTTCGGTTAGCCCTGCGATAAATCGAAATATTCAGAACTTCAGTGTCTTGGTCAGCGGTATGGATCTCACGTGGCGCACATTTGCTAAGGAATTTCATTGTTGTCTTCTTTATAATGTGCAGGACTTCAGCAGTACAGCAGTCTTCAGTGGTGCACATTTACCAAAGAGTTTCATTCTTGTTCTCTGTATTTACTAAGCTTTTAATAACCAGAAATTCAATGTCTTGATCAGCGATACGCATCAGTCTGTCACGGTGTACATTTATTAAGGAGGTTCAGCATTGTCCTCTACAGTTAGTAAGTTTTGGGAGTATTTAAATCGATATTGTGTGCCAGATGTTAATTGGATTTTTCTCACTTAGAGTTTTCCTGCTAAGTACGCTTTGCTTATCACTGAGAAAATTTTCTGCAATAAGAAATTGCTGTATATGTGACCCATATCGCATAGTATCAAACTGTTATTGTACAGTGACTGAAATGTGGTAGAGAGGGACGTTACGGTTCAGGCGCTCAGTCCGGAACCGCGGGGCTGCTACGGTCGCAGGTTCGAATCCTGCCTCGGGCATGGATGTGTGTGATGTCCTTAGGTTAGTTAAGTTTAAGTACTTCTAAGTTCTAGGGGACTGATGACAACAGATGTTAAGTCCCATAGTGCTCAGAGCCATTTGAACCATTTTTTTTTAGAGGGACGTTACCTTGATAATTTGACGCCGGACCCCGACTTCAATACGACTGTATAATCTTATTTTGAAACGGGTTTACATCTTATTCCATTTTGTTATTTTAAAGCTCGAGGTACCGTTTCACTGGTGGGCTACTCATCTATCTTTCTACATTGTTTGATTTCTTTTTTTTCTCTCTCTCTTTTCCCTTTTCTTGTTTTAACCGTCAGAGCTGCCAGGTGTATTTGCTCTTGTTTTATGTGTTTTACAATATTTTATATACGTGTTTCAGAAGTGCCCGGTGCTTGCGTTACTCGACCTGTGTGTATGGTGTTCGTGAACACCAGTGAGCTACGCCGGGGTTTGAATCCTATCTCCCGATGTGTTGCTACGGAGCGGGTCGATTTTAACTCACAAAGTAAATGGCTCTGAGCACTATGGGACTTAACACCTGTGGTCCTCAGTCCGCTAGAACTTAGAACTACTTAAACCTAACTAACCTAATGACATCACACACATCCATGCCCGAGGCAGGATTCTAACCTGCGACCTTAGCGGTCACGTGGTTCCAGACTGAAGCGCCTAGAACCGCCCCACCACACCGGCCGGCATTAACTCATCAAATCACATCATTTGCGTAATATATTGTCGTAATTCTTATCTTGTTTATTAGAGTGTCGCTGCACCCTACTGCTTAATAAATTGTGTTTTAGTTACGAATTCACCATTGCCCAATCCTTCCACTAGAAACAACTAACGGCTGGCCAACTATCACGTGGTTTCCCTTGATTTATGCATAGTGAAGGAAGCGTCACCGCTTTTTTGCCTGTGAGGTATCTAAAAAACGAATGAAATGAACGCTAAAGTGAGTGTTACGGGCGGAAACGGCGCGGCTGGTTGCATAATCTGGCACATCAATTAGGGCGGAAGGCAGCTGGAATGGCGGCGTTGCGTCGTCCTGCCCGTATTTCGGACGGCGTGGCGGTCGCCGAGATGAGAACGGGCGCTGACGTAATTTTTCATTTCGCTGTGCCGGCCGGGCCTGTGAGGTGAGCCGAGCCGCGCTGGGCGCGCGAAACGAAGACAAATGGCCGGAGGCTGCGGCTGCGCCAGCCCCGCCGTGCCGCCGAGAAACGGCCGTCTCCGCGACGGCAGCCACGCCCACCTCGCAGTCGCCGGCGCTGCGGCCGAGTCACAGCCGGCCGCCGCAGGTTTACTGCCGGCTCTCCGGAGGGCGGACCGCCAGGTACGTGAGGGCCGGCGCGAGAGGAAGCAGAAGGAGGCCTTACAGCTGTACGGGTGTCATCGTGGCGATTCTAGGGATACAGCCAGCTGACCAAGTGGAGCGGTGCACTTGTTCAGCGCACTGCACACAGAGCAGGTCCGTGACGTTGCGGGAGATTGAGCTGATTAGAAAAGGAAACCCTGTGATCACGCCATGTAGATATCGCGATAGTCACCCACTGGACCTAAGTAAAATCGCTAAGCGGGTCTTGGGCTTCAATTCAGTCCCTTGTTAACCAGTTTGATGTGGCAGCTGAAGGCAGCGAAACGAAAGTGGAAGTTTTAAATTTCGCGTACAAGAAATCGTTCACACAGGAGAATCGTACAAACATACCGTCATTTGACCATCGGACAGACTCACAGACTCACGTTTGGACGACATAGTACACTACTGGCCAATAAAAATTGCTACACCAAGAAGAAATACAGATGATAAACGGGTATTCATTGGACAAATATATTATACTAGAACTGACAAGTGATTACATTTTCACGCAATTTGGGTGCATAGATCCAGAGAAATCAGTACCCAGAACAACCACCTCTGGCCGTAATAACGACCTTGATACGCCTGGGCATTGAGTCAAACAGATCTTGGATGGCGTGTACAGGTACAGCTGGCCACGCACCTTCACGGCGATACCACAGTTCATCAAGAGTAGTGACTGGCGTATTGTGACAAACCAGTTGCTCTGCCACCATTGACCACACGTTTCCAATTGGTGAGAGATCTGGACAATGCGCTGGCCATTGCAGCAGTCGAACATTTTCTGTATAAGTAAGGCCCGTACAAGACCTGCGGTCGTGCATTATCCTGCTGAAATGTACGGTTTCACAGGGATCGAATGAAGGGTAGAGCCACGGGTCGTAACACATCTGAAATGTAACGTCCACTGTTCAAAGTGCCGTCAATGCGAACAAGAGGTGACCGAGACTTGTAACTAATGGCACCCCATACCATCACGCCGGGTGATACGATAGTATGGCGGTGACGAATACACGCTTCCAATGTGCTGTCACCGCGAGGTAGCCAAACGCGGGTGCGACCATCATGATGCTGTAAACAGAACCTGGATTCATCCGAAAAATGAGGTTTTGCCATTCGTGCACCCAGGTCGTCATTGACTACACCATCGCAGGCGTTCCTGTCTGTGATGCAGCGTCAAAGGTAACCGCAGCCATGTTCTCCGAGCTGATAGTCCATGCTGCTGCAAACGTCGTCGAACTGTTCGTGCAGATGGTTGTTGTCTTGCAAACGCCCCCATCTGTTGACTCAGGAATCGAGATGTGGCTGCACGATCCGTTACAGCCATGCGGTTAAGATGCGTGTCATCTCGACTGCTAGTGATACGAGGCCGTTGGGATCCAGCACGGCGTTCCGTATTACCCTCATGAACCCACCGATTCCGTATTCTGCTAACAGTCATTGGATCTCGACCAACGCGAGCAGCAATGTCGCGATGCGATAAACCGCAATCGCGGTAGGCAACAATCCGACCTTTATCAAAGTCGGAAACGTGATGGTACGCATTTCTCCTCCTTACACGAGGCATCACAATAACATTTCACCAGTAGCAATTTTAATGATTTGTAGTGTAATAAGCATCCCTGGTGTACAAAGACAACTGAAACATTTGAAAGCAAATTGTAAGTTAGCTTGCGTCATGGTCACTATGTGTAAGTTGCGGAAAAATTTGGCGTGATGTGTAAGTTGCGTGAAGCTCACTTTCAATAAGAAAATGCTATCTGACATTGAAATCAACGTAAAAGATTGGGTCGCCACCAACTCTAGTCACACGACAAATAAAGGGTTCGGCTGAATAGGAAAATTAATTAATTTAATCATAAGGAGAAAGACTCACAGGAGATCATTCATAGTACTATCACTCGTCAAAAATAGGATGTAATTACTAGTTCAGTCCGGGCATTGTTCACGTGAATCAAATATTAAAATAAGTACATAATGAGCGAACACTGTGCATAAGAGCAGCCTACAGCAGCACTCCTGAAAACAACATCTATTCTAAGGAATTTGTTTTAAATAAAAATGGAACCGTAATTATTGGACCCGTGTGCATGGAAACGCTGTGGATGGGCTAACAAGGAGACTACAAGGTAAATGGCGTAGGTAATAGAGACGTAACATCAATAAACAGGATAAGATTGGTGGCAAAATTATTTATTCCTCGACAGATTGATGTAATGCATCTACACAACTGCTGTCGCCTGGTAAATAAGTACAATTTCTTGTGAAACGGTACACGATTCACAACACACTCGTATACCCACGGAGTTTGCGGAGATAACAATTTCTACACTCAGTGGCCAAGTTCTAATAACATTAAACCACGTAGCCGCGAACAATTAACATTCTTCATAAGGCACATTTCAATGGACAAAGGGTGATGGCAGTGGGCCAACAAACTCTAATATTAAACCACGTGGATGGCTTCCAACGGACATAAGGTAAATGAGACAAAGAAAATTCACTATGAGGCAAAATTATTAAGGCTCAGGAAAGACTATAACGTAAACAGACGCAGTTCACACTAAACCGAGGGCGCACTTCGTACATATTATGCAACACCTTTGTGTTATGTTCTTTTTACGGATCAGAATCTGCATTAGGAATCGAACTGAAAGTCTGCAGAAGCCTAGAATTCCTTGCTGCGACAAGGTTAAACAATCTTTATAAGACGAGACGCGAGACGAAAAGTTCCCTTCTCGCTACAAGACAACGCGCCCCCCGGTTAAACCAACTCACCGTCCCTCGAGGAGAACTCGGCTGCAGACCTTCGGCGTGCTGGAAGCAGACTGACCGTCTCAAACACTCCAACGTCTCCCACGAGATTCCGTGTCCAGGAAAACCCAGAGATGAGGCTTCCGCCACCAACGTAACACCGCTAACTTTTACGCAAGGGGAGCAAACCTCTTTCCCTACCTGAAAACTACAAGGGTTGGCCATTCTGTACGACTACCGCTGATTCTCTGCAGCAGACTGAACCATCGTATAGCTACATGAAAGACACCACATTCATTCACTCACACCTGCCAGAGAGTTTTGTATCACTGGAAAATAAATAAAATGATACTGAAAGGGGACTACAAAAAAAATGGCTCTGAGCACTATGCGACTCAACTGCTGTGGTCATCAGTCCCCTAAGACTTAGAACTACTTAAACCTAACTAACCTAAGGACATCACACACACCCATGCCCGAGGCAGGATTCGAACCTGAGGGGACTACAGAACCCTTTCAAAATAAATCACCAAATCCGGATGGGATCCTAGTTCGGGTTTACAAAGAGCATTGTTCCCTCACTTTGACTGCATTTGTCTTGAACTTCAAAGTCTCAAGCAAACTGAAAAAAAAAAGCACAGGCAACTCCAGTATAAAAGAAGAGTAAAAGAGCGGACACGCAAAATTACAGACCAATATCCCCAACTTCGGCTTGCTGTAGAGTCCTTAAACATATTCTCAGTTCGAATATAATAAAGTTTCCTCAGACTGAGAACTTTATGTTCATGAATCAGCATGGTTTTAAAAACCATCGCAGGTCCGAAACTCAGCTTGCCCTTTTCTCGCAAGATGTACTGCGAGCTACGGATGAAAGGCATCAGACAGATTCAATGTTTCTAGATTTCCGCAAAACGTTTGACACCGTGCACCATTGTAGGTTGTTAACGAAGGAAAACGCAAATGGAATAAGTTCGTAGATATGTGAGTGACTCGAAGAGTCCTCAAGTTATAGAACCCAATATGCTGTCCTCGACAGTGAGTGTTTATCAGAGACATGGGTACCATCAGAAGTGTCCCAGGGAAGTGTGATAGGACTGATACTGTTCTCTACATACATAAATAATTTGGCGGACATGGTGGGCAGCAATCTGCGGTTGTTAGCTTATGATGCTTTGCTGTACGTTAAGGTGTCGAAGTTGAGTGACTGTAGAAAGATACAAGGTAACGTACACAAAGTTTCTAGTTGCTGTTATGAGTGGCAGCAAGCTTTAAATGTGGGAAAATGCAAGTTAATGCGGATGAGTATGAACAACAAACTCGTAATGTTCGTATACAGCATTAGAAGTACACTGGTTGACACAGTCACTTCTACATCTGCATCAACATGGATACTCTGCAAATCACATTTAAGTGTCTGACAGAGGGTTCATCGAACTATCTTCACAATTCTCTATTATTCCAATCTCGTATACCGCGCGGAAAGTTTGAACACATATATCTATCAGTATGAGCTCTGATCTCCCTTATTTTATCGTGGTGATCGTTTCTCCGTACGCAGGTCGGTGTTAACAAAATATTTTCGTATTGGAAGGACAAAGTTGGTGACTGGAATTTCGTGAGAAGTTTCGGTCGCAACGAAAAACGCCTTTGTTTTAATGATGTCTAGCCCAAATTCCTGTGTCATTGCAGTGAAACTTTCTCCCATATTTCGCGATAATACAAAACGTGCTACCCTTCTTTTAACTTTCTCGATGTACTCCGTCAATCCTATCTGGTAAGGATCCCACATCACGAAGCAGTATTGTACAAGAAGACGGACAAGCGTAGTGTAAGCAGTCTCATTAATAGATCTCTTACATTTTCTAAGTGTCCTGTCAATAAAACGAAGTCTTTGGTTAGCTTCCCCCAGAACATTTTCTGTGAGTTCCTTTTAATTTAAGTTAATCGTCATAGTAATTCCTAGGTATTTAGTGGAGTTTACAGCCTTTAGATTTCACTGATTTATCGTGTAATCGAAGTATAACGGATTCCTTTTAGCACTCATGTGGATGACCTCACACTTTTCGTTATTTAGGGTCAACTGCCGATTTTCAGACCATTCACATATCTTTTCTTCATCGTTTTCCAATTTGTTTTAATCTTCTGATGACATTATTAGTCTATAAACGACAGCGTCAACTGCAAACAACCGAAGATCGCTGCTCAGATTGTTTTCCAAATCGTTTATGTAGATAAGGAATAGCAAAGGGCTAATAACACTACCTTGGGGATCGCCAGAAATAGCTTCCCTTAAATATCTGGGCGTAACGTTGCAAAGCAATATGAAATGGAACGAGCATGTGAGGACATTGGCAGGGAAGGCGAATGGTTCACTTCCGTTTATTGGGAGCATGTTAGGAAAGTGTGGTTCATCTGTAAAGGAGACCACATTTGGGATGCCGGTGTGAACTATTCTTGAATACTACTTGAATGTTTGGGAAGGAGGACATCGAAGCAATTCAGAGGCAGGTTGTTAGGTTTGTTATCGATAGGTTGGAACAACAAGTAAGTGTTACGGAGATGCTTCGCGAACTCAAATGGGAATCGCTGGATGGAAGGCGACGTTCTTTTCGAGAAACACTACTGGGAAAATTTAGAGAACCTGCATTTGAAACTGACTGCCGAGCGATTCTACTGCGGCCAACATACATTTCGCGTAAGTACCATGAATATAAGATACGAGAAATTAAGGCTGATACGGTGGCATAAAGACAATCCTTTTTCCCTTGCTTTGTTAGCGAGTGGAACAGGAAAGGAGGTGACTGGTAGTGGTATAGGGTACCCTTCGCCACGCACCGTGTGGTAGCAAGCGGAGTATCTACGTAGATGTACTTTTAGATGTAGATGTAGATCAACGTACAACTCTCAATCGGCAAGACATCAGCACACCCACACACCTGATTGTTGTCAATGTTTCAACCTTGGAGTCGCTACCTCTCAGTCAGGTAGCTCCTCCGTTGGCGCAACCGGGCTGAGTGGACCCCAACCCAGTCCTCCTGTTGTTGTTGTTGTGGTCTTCAGTCCTGAGACTGGTTTGATGCAGCTCTCCATGCTACTCCGTCGTGTGCAAACTTCTTTATCTCCAAGTAACTACTGCAACCTACATTCTTCTGAATCTGCTTAGTGTATTCATATTTTGGTCTCTCTCCACTATTTTTACCCTCCACGCTGCCCTCCAATACTAAACTGGTAATCCCTTGATGCCTCAGAACGTGTCCTACCAACCGATCCCTTCTTCTAGTCATGTTGTACCACAAATTCCTCTTCACTCCAATTCTGTTCAGTACCTCCTCATTAGTTACGTGATCTACCCACCTAATCTTCAGCACTCTTCTGTAGCACCACTTTTCAAAAGCTTCTATTCTCTTCTCGTCTAAACAATTAATCGTCCATGTTTCACTTATATACATGGCTAGTACAAACAAATATGATAGCAAAGACACTCTGACACTTAAATGTGTACTCTATGTTAACAAATTTCTTCAGAAACGCTTTTCTTTCCATCGCCAGTCTACATTTTATATCCTCTCTACTTCGACCATCATCAGTCCTACCAAGAAAAAATTCCTGACAGTAGCGGAAATCGAACCCGTGTCCCCCGCTTGAGGATCTGTCGTGTTGACTTTACCACTCGGCTACGGACGCAGCAGATTGTACTGACTGTAAATTAGATATGAGAAACAGGTTAACGATTAACTGAGAGAAGGTGCGAAATAGCAGCAATACTGGAAGGTTTGACATCCTCGCCAAACGGTGACATCGATTAGCGTTCGTGCTACTGCTCACCAGGAGGTTGTGTGGCCCGTTACGTAGGGCTATCCACTTTCAGTAATGAGACCAGGTAGAAAAAAATTATTCTCTCTAGTATAGTCCATTGCTTATTGGATTTGGATCCTGCATTGTATATGGATATCGATTTAGCCTGCAGTTACAGCGCGAGGCTGACTATCAGCACCAGGTGCGAGTGTGGCTTGTAACATGGGCCATCCAGCTAGCAGTAACTGAACTAGGCCTGTTTCCATCTAGTACAGTCCATTGCGCGAGTTACTATTAGACACATCATCCTGCTTATTGGATTTGGATCTTGCATTGTACCTGAACTTTCTTTGCCTCATTCTTGGCTCCCATTCAGTTTTATGCTCCCGACGAACGTGGCTTTGTTTACAGATCATGGATGATGTTTAATAAACGAAATCATAAGAAGAGTTACGGGGCAAATAAACAGCTGATGATTGAAATGAATTCTATAAAATACTTTGCGGCTCTTGAACCTCATCTTATGGAAACATTACAGATATCTATCAATCATGGGGGTTGTTACATTTTATGCCCAGTCGAGAACCGTACCGCATTTACGGTATTCATGAGTCTCGACTTTGTGGCAGTGATGTCGACACCAACGTGTATGTAGTCGACCGAGTGAAAGCTCACAGGAAGCTCACAGGAAAATAACAAAATTTGATAGTCTCCTTACACCCGTACTCGACTATGATTTTCTGAAAGTTCTTTCACAAAGTGCTTCAGTCACACGTATTGTCTTAAATACACTTAAAGCCATTTCGTTGTTTGGATGGTACCTTGTAACACACCCTTTGAAAAGGCCTTCAAAATAAACAAATGTCATTACTCTTTGTCAGCTCTGTTATCTGGAACTTGATAACAGCTATTTTGTTGATAGCTCTGCTGTATCAACGTCTCTGCTGAACTTAGAACCAAAACTGTGATATGGAGGGTGGTCGGAAACAGTCTGTAAAGGGTGTTATAGGTTAGGTTGTGCTAGGAAATAACTCTTAAGAAAAAATACGATACATTGCGCGGTTTCCGAGTTATTTAGCATCTAAGTTGGCCAATTAGGTCATTTCACGCGTATTTTCAAATACTTGCATGCGCTAAAATGCGGTGATACATAGACATCTGACAGTCCGTAAGTTACCACTTACTCAAATACTCATTACCAGTTAAAATGTGAGCCTTTCGGAAGTGATAAATTAGAGCTATGTGAGCAAAAACTACGATTGTTCGAGGAAGCGAGACGAAAAGAACACGTTTGGCGACAATATCTCTAGTACGTTGTCTGAATTTGCGCGCGCAACGACCTGATTTGCTACTTTCAGTGCTAAAAATCTCGGAAACGGCGTGACGTCTCGAAATTTGTCTTAATTTATTTCTCAGGGCAACCTGACCTTGCAAGTTTTTCAGAGTGTTTCTGACCACCCTGTATAAGGGATCGGTTTTCCATCATCACTTTGAAGAACTCTGGCTCCAACAGCCACGCTACAGTCCTAAATTCACAAGCTGCGACATGGTCGCGAACTGAACTGTGACCCGAATACAGTACAAGTTTTCTTTACTTCACGTCTATGGTCCCAAATTTTCTGTCATCAGACCACCAGTTTCGGTCTATAATGACCATCTTCAGATTTATTTTATAAAATCGTGTTCTAACAAACTGGAGCCATAGTGTAAACTTCCTTTACTTCACGTCTATGGCAACAACTTTTTGTCATGAGACTATTGGTTTCGGTTTATAAAAACGGGTCTGAAGAGAGTCATTATAGACCGAAACGGATAGTCAGATGACAAAAACTTTATGACCATGCACGTGCAGTAAAGGAAATTTAGACAGTCCTAAATTGACAGGACTGTCAAAAACCGGAAACCTTCCGTCGAATAGATATCGGCCACATCCACTTGGCAACGTTTAAGATACTAGAGCACAGTATCGAAGTCGCAACATGAGCTCCTCTGCTGAATATGGAAGAGTTGCTTAGGCGGCAGCTATGTGAAACAAGCGTACTGTTGCCCTATTAACTACGCTAACGGTAGAATAGAATGCTTTGGACATGGGAAGTCACGTACCAGTCGTAGCTAATTCTTAACTGCGATTTTTTCTTGTTTGGTGACGTTTTGCGACCCCTCTTTGTCTGCGCCCTCTGCGGTGGCCCATGTCGCCATGCCCTCAGTGTGGCCCTGCGGAGGTAGTCGCAGAACACGGCCATTATCCTATTCCGTACTTGTTTCTTTGAGGTAGAACTCCGACAATCTCGATGTCGTCGGGTCCCGCAATACTGAGCTCTCTTCTCTAGGCGCCCGGAAGAGTGGACAGCCGGCGAAGTGCGGGCGGAATGTGGCTGGCAAGCCGAGGCAGCCGTCCGAAGCGGCAGCCGCAGGAGAGCGGCATAGCGGGGCAGCTCGGCTAGGCCCTGCTCCTACCGCAGCGTAGGCGACCCCTGACCGCGGCCCACGCCATTACAGCCTGCGGTCTGCACTCTCCCAGGCCTGCGTGGTTTGTCTTGGCGACAGCTGCCCGTCCCATCCCACCCGCTCCCCTCCGCTCCTCTCCTCTTCTGTTAGAAGCGTTCCATTATTTCGTCACGGAGACTGGAGGCTGATGTTCCACTGGTGTGCGGACATTTGCCACGATTATACCTGCTCCGAAGGTTTGGGTCCCTTCTCTCCCCCCCCCCTCCTCCTCCTCCTCCTCCTCCTCCTCACCCGTCGCCCAATCCGCAGTAAAGGTACTTACTGAGCCTTTCCGCTGGTTTACTTAACACAGGACCAGAATCTCTATGGATTTTCCGCCACATTTCTAGAGATAGTTTCGTTGTGGAAACTATTAAATGCATCTCCCATTGAAATCCGCACCAGATTTCGAGCCTCAGTACAACTTCGCCAATCTTGGAGATTTTGCGCTCGTCTAAATTGTACGTGCCTTTTTCGGTGCTCCTGCAGCAGCTTTCTGTCGTGTTTTGTGTACCATGGGGGATCAGTTACGTCTTTTATTAATTTTTTTTTTTTGTATGAATCTCTCGAGTGCTGTTGATACTATTTCTTTGAACTTAATTCACATATGGTCTCCACTTAGATAGTTTGGAAGGATTGGAGACTGTCTCTTAGAAAGATATCAACCGAATTTTTAGTTGCTTTTATAAATAGATATATTTCGCGTTAAGTTTTGGTGAATTTCTTTGTTATGGAATTGAGCATCGCTACGACTGTAATCCCTGTATCCGTTGTGATGCTCAGGATTATTTGTGGCTAAGAGGTCAAGTGTGTTTTCGTAACCATTTACAATTTGAATGGCCTCTTGAACTAATTATTCAAAATAATTTTTAAAAAAGCATTTAAGCATTTAGAACAATTACGCAAGTTGTTTTCTATCTACGATAGGGTTTGAAAATGTATTTTGGCAACATACGGAAGGTAGATTGAAGTCACTGCCAACTATACTTGTGTGAGTAGGGTACCTATTTGCGATGAGACTCGAGTTTTCTATGAAGTGTTCAGCAACTGTTTCATCTGAAACTGGGAGTCGGTAAAAGGAGCCAGTTATTAATTTATTCCGGTTGTTGAATATAACCTCTGTCCATACTAAGTCACAGGAACTACCTGTTTCAATGACGCTTGTGAGTTGGAACACACATTACATTATTTTTCCTTAAGATGTGCTTCTTGTTTCTGTTGTAGTGGAGATAATTACAATTACGGCTTTCCCCTCCAAAACCTAGGAAGCTTTCCCTGAGACCCTGTAAATATCAGAGATAAACAATGTAGAGCATCAACGTACGTTACAAGCATAGCATTCTGTATTACTTCATTTCTTTATTTCTAACATTTTAAAACTGTACGTCGACTTTAGATGACATGTCAGTCATAGATATTCTTATCTCTGTTTATGAATGTAATTTGAGTCATGTTTTGAACATTGTCCCACTGTTTCGCCGCAAGGGATATCGGATTGTAGAGAGTAAATTAATATGGAGTATCTCATTCTTCTTTTCATACATTCACATACCCATTTCTTCTTTCCTTATTGTCTTTTGGGCATGCAGTTGAACTAATTAAAGCAGGCACAAATGCAGTGATAAAAAAGAAATGATTAGGATACATTCGCATTCTCTTTACACCGTTTCTTTCTTGTTGCTCCCATGGCGATGGACTGTTTCTATCGCAATCAGTAAGCGTGAAAGGAAGCTACCGTACAGACAGAGGGGTCTATTTTAATACTTGGTAGAACTAATTACGTAATGACATAATCGTCGAAATTGCTTTCGTTTCCCAAAAGTTATAAATATTTCGATTTCGGAAAAGAAGCTCTGTATTTCGCCAAGATGTCGAAGAAGAAGGTCCCTTACGTACTGGTTGTATCGAGTAAGATGTGGAGACGGCGGTTTGAAAGCGGACAGAAGGGGATCTCAGAGATCGCTACTCAAGCTACCTGGCGAAGGGGCAAGCTTGGCAAATGTCCGGCGTGGCAAATGTCTGGCATTCGTTCTACTAGATTTTAAGCGGTATACTGCGAAGACAACACGAAAAAGGCTCAGAATGGAAATGGGGAAGTCACCATGGCCTGCAAATGCACCAATACAGCAAGTGAGGTATTCTGAATGAATATTTAAGCAAGTTGTGTAATAAACACTGAAAAATCTTGGTGAGGTTATTACCTGGAATGTAAATGAAAGAGCATCAATAAATAGTAGAACATGAAAACTTCAGCGAGCGCAGAGAACCACGTGGCCAACCTACAAAAAACGATCTCTCTCAATAAATGCTAAATTTCGACATTACTCCTCCGTCGTTAAACCGGAAGCAACATCTGCAAGTGAAACGCTATTCAGACTAAATACTCAAGCAACAACTGACAAATTGCTGAAATTTGATAGAAGAATACGCCGAACAATTATCAGTAAGTAACATCAAGTTAAAGGGGGTAGGACGTCAAACTTGCCGACTTGGCGCAGGAGAGGCACCACAGGACATTTTAATTTCCACTGTCTATGCTATTACAAGTAAATTCATAAAACTTTGTCAGCATGACCAGGAAGAATCCAGTATTCACACTAGTAGCCGCGGAAATTCAAAAACATAACAAAATAATTTTTTTTACATGTGAAGTTTCATCATTTTTTCACTTACTATTGGCAGCATTTGTTGCTATAGGTACACTTTTCTTCATAAGTAAGACAGATTGTTCGAAGAAATTCGCACAGCATACAAACCATACTTACAGGTGTCTGAAACTCGAGAATCTATTTAATTTATGAAAAAATGAATGAGCTGTTACGTTTTAAACTTTATGTTTTTAGAAAAAATCCTATTTTGTAGTTAATTATCTCAAATTTTACCACAGTTTTTAATAGATTTGGAAATTCTACAGTTTCATACACCTGTAAGTATGGTTTATATGTTGTGCAAAGTTCATCAAAGAATCTCTCTTACTTGTGAAGAAAAATGTACTATAGCAACAAATGCAGCCAATAGTTAGCGAAAAAATGATGAAATTTCAGATGTAAAAAAATTATTTTCTTATGTTTTTGAACTTCCACTGCTATGAGTGGGAATCCCGAATCCTTCCTGGTCATGCTGACAAAGTTTTATGAATTTATTTGTAAAAGCATAGACAGTGGAAATTAAAATGTCCTATGGTGCCTCTCCTGCTCCAAGTCGGTGCGTTTGACGTCCGACCCCCCCATTAATGGACAGCGGAGACTTTTGCCCCATTCAGTAGTGTATAAAGAAAGTGAATTCATTATTAGTACAATGTGGAAAAGAAGGATTGCATTTTTCGGCCACATATCTCGCCTACCAAATACTGGAATCATGAAGCAACTTTTGACTACTCATGGAACAGTAGAACAAAAAACATCTGGTTTAAAAAAGTACAAAGTGATCTGGATGGACTGAA
This sequence comes from Schistocerca gregaria, assembly GCF_023897955.1. NCBI lineage: Eukaryota > Metazoa > Arthropoda > Insecta > Orthoptera > Acrididae > Schistocerca > Schistocerca gregaria. The sequence continues at coordinate 387,151,305 of NC_064920.1, read as the reverse complement.
CATCACCACACACCAAATTCAACACGGAGAAGAGAAACTGCTACTGAAGAACAAATATACGCGGGTGACATTCAAACCATCAGAAAGGAAGAAGTATGTCATATCTGCAGAAGAACGAGCAGCCAGATCACAGCGAATGAAGAAGTTTTGGGAAACGAAGAAATTGCCGACTGCTAAGACCTAAACTTAATCATTGTAGACTCTGTTGTATTATGTTCGACTTTAGTGCTCCAATGTGGGCGTAAACTATGTAAATACAGAAAAAAAATAAACACTGAAAAAACGCAACACACTCAAATACAATGTCATGTATAAGTGAGGTGACAGTAGTAAACATTGTAGCACTATATGATAAAAATTCGCCGCAAATAATGAATGTAAAGGTGCTGAATGGCATCCTGCGGAAAAACTATCCCGAGAATCTTGAGGCGCTAGAGAAAAAATGAGTTCATGTCCCATGCGTGTTCAGTTCGCGAAAAGCGGAGCACTTTCAGCCGAAGCAGCCGTACCAGAATGTTCATCGTCCTAGTGAAAAAAAGTCACTTTCCTGTCGAAAAAATGGCAGTAAAGCGTGGATATCAAGCTGTATATTGTAACGGGCACTGGCTGCTTTATCTTGCAGAAACACATTGCGACCGCGAGTTGTAACTGATGGCTTCTGTGTGTCGTGGACGAATGCTTTCTGAGCCGTGGCGACTGCCGCTAGTTATGCCCCACTTGCGTCACTGATATCGACACTCGTCTGGTCTTGTATCTCTGACTGTTCCGCCTTTGGTTTTTGGCGTGTGGCCGGGGGACTACCTCCGGTCGGCGTTCAACGAGGCAATACACACTCCTGGAAATTGAAATAAGAACACCGTGAATTCATTGTCCCAGGAAGGGGAAACTTTATTGACACATTCCTGGGGTCAGATACATCACATGATCACACTGACAGAACCACAGGCACATAGACACAGGCAACAGAGCATGCACAGTGTCGGCACTAGTACAGTGTATATCCACCTTTCGCAGCGATGCAGGCTGCTATTCTCCCATGGAGACGATCGTAGAGATGCTGGATGTAGTCCTGTGGAACGGCTTGCCATGCCATTTCCACCTGGCGCCTCAGTTGGACCAGCGTTCGTGCTGGACGTGCAGACCGCGTGAGACGACGCTTCGTCCAGTCCCAAACATGCTCAATCGGGGACAGATCCGGAGATCTTGCTGGCCAGGGTAGTTGACTTACACCTTCTAGAGCACGTTGGGTGGCACGGGATACATGCGGACGTGCATTGTCCTGTTGGAACAGCAAGTTCCCTTGCCGGTCTAGGAATGGTAGAACGATGGGTTCGATGACGGTTTGGATGTACTGTGCACTATTCAGTGTCCCCTCGACGATCACCAGAGGTGTACGGCCAGTGTAGGAGATCGCTCCCCACACCATGATGCCGGGTGTTGGCCCTGTGTGCCTCAGTCGTATGCAGTCCTGATTGTGGCGCTCACCTGCACGGCGCCAAACACGCATACGACCATCATTGGCACCAAGGCAGAAGCGACTCTCATCGCTGGACGACACGTCTCCATTCGTCCCTCCATTCACGCCTGTCGCGACACCACTGGACGCGGGCTGCACGATGTTGGGGCGTGAGCAGAAGACGGCCTAACGGTGTGCGGGACCGTAGCCCAGCTTCATGGCGACGGTTGCGAATGGTCCTCGCCGATACCCCAGGAGCAACAGTGTCCCTAATTTGCTGGGAAGTGGCGGTGCGGTCCCCTACGGCACTGCGTAGGATCCTACGGTCTTGGCGTGCATCCGTGCGTCGCTGCGGTCCGGTCCCAGGTCGACGGGCACGTGCACCTTCCGCCGACCACTGGCGACAACATCGATGTACTGTGGAGACCTCACGCCCCACGTGTTGAGCAATTCGGCGGTACGTCCACCCGGCCTCCCGCATGCCCACTATACGCCCTCGCTCAAAATCCGTCAACTGCACATACGGTTCACGTCCACGCTGTCGCGGCATGCTACCAGTGTTAAAGACTGCGATGGAGCTCCGTATGCCACGGCTAACTGGCTGACACTGACGGCGGCTGTGCACAGATGCTGCGCAGCTAGCGCCATTCGACGGCCAACACCGCGGTTCCTGGTGTGTCCGCTGTGCCGTGCGTGTGATAATTGCTTGTACAGCCCTCTCGCAGTGTCCGGAGCAAGTATGGTGGGTCTGACACACCGGTGTCAATGTGTTCTTTTTTCCATTTCCAGGAGTGTATTTTGAAGGCAGGCCGTCGTCTCGATCCGCTGTGCCTGGGCCTCGCCGTCCTCACCGTTTTGCCGCACGCCGGTTGTACGGTGCTGATTAGTCGACGCGTTTTCGTGCGGAACGGTGGCGGCGCCGTCATCTTATGCTGGACATCTCCTCATCGCGTAACTGGAAGCATGAAGTTACGTATGATTCATATTCTGCTGTTAACTTGCGAAGATTTGTGAAACTTATGGTATAACGTCCTGTCTACCGGAGATCAGTTAAGGATGGATCTGAATAAGAGAGTGTTATACGGAACGTACGAAGTCTAAGGCTTCGAAGTGTTGTTTCCGCGGAGTCGAGTCTAATTATTTCGACAAATGCAAAACGGAATAGAGTTTCACTGCTAGTTTTAAAGGTTCCTTACAGTGTTAATTTGATGTACAATGTTAATCAGAGTGCTCTTCGCCCAGTTTTGGTTTCATACTTTCTTTTAATATGAAGGGCAGAACTTTCGTTAAGTCAGTGTACTTTTAATTGTTCTTTTATTCGCTAAATATCTCAGTTTGGTTTTCAGTTATGTTACAGAGAGTCACGTAGTTAGTAACCTTGTATGGTCCTGAAAAAGGTGAATCACGGGTTGAATTTGTCTGCCGCGTGAATTATTCGCTGTCGCAGAAATGGTCTGGTATGTGGGGCAGATGGGGTTTGTCGCCTTGGCGGGCAGGCTGAGATCGTGTGTGTGTGTTCAGCGTGTTTTCTGCCCTGGCTTGCAGCCTGATCATCTTCGAAACTGCTTGGCGGTTGCTTTCTACTCGTTTGTTCCGAGTACCACCGTGTATAAGCCCCGCTTCCATCCTTCAGTTACATATCCGGCCTGTCCACCGGGACGGACGGACTTGACCAACGACTCTGACGATGCTTATTTCGCGAAGGTTCCATATTTTTTCCGACCCCTATCTAAGTATTGTTATTAGCTACACATCACTAAATTATCATAATTTTTTATTATTTGTATGTGAGAGACTGAATTTTGATTGTATTACGAATTTTGAGTAACAGGCTCCTGAACCGTTCATGTAATTTCCTTTACTGAGAGGTGAGAGCACCCTTCCCGCATATCTAACTTCTTGTTTGCAAATCAGTTGCGGTCTCACGAGTGATTTATCCAGACCCATAGAAACATGTTCTCGCCATCCGTCACAGGAGATTGTTGTAAGCTTATGTCATGATTCGATGTTCTCAGAGGTTTATTACGCATACACCTCTTTTGTTACGACTTCTGAAAGTGGCAAAGCTACGTTGCTTTTCAGTTTCGTTAAGGTGGTTTCATCGAGCTGTGAATACGAGCGGTGAAAAGCTTTGTGAGAGTTAAAAGCAGAATTCAGTGGAGGCGCGTGCAGGCAACCAACAGTGCATCAATGGTTTACTTTTTCTTTGGCCTTGTAGGCAAAATTGTGGAGATATTTTCGTAGTCATATACGAGTGTATTCTTCACTTATTCTTTTATGTTGTTTTTGACTCAATACACACACTACAAACAAGTGCATTGCATGAGTTTTTCCTACAAAGAATGGCCGATTTACACTTATCCAACCAGACCCCGAGATACTTGGTATCTTGGGCCCACGGGACCCGGACGCCCCCGATTGAGATGTTGTTTCGCAGTATTGGGCGCCGTTTAGCGAAATACACAGCCATGGTTTTGGCGGCATTGAGGGCAAATGGTCAAGAGCATACTTCACAAAAATAAATGTCTGTACAATACAAGACTCAAAACGAGAGTGAACGCAATTTTCAGTCATGTATCATGTTCAATATCAATTCATTTTTCGTATTCGTCACATCGCAATGGCCACAGAAGATCTAGCGTCGCTTTGACTTCTTCCTGCGATGGATAGCTGAAGTCCACCTATAATCTGTATTCGGTGACGTTGTGATGCTTTAGCTCCACGAAGTTTAGCCTTCCAATCTCCTTAGATCTCCGTCAGCGTACTTGGAACAAACAACACATGAGATAGTTCCCTAATATGAGACACCCCAACTGTGCTCATGTTAGAGGTTGCACTTTGGTGGAGAGTTTCTTAAACCCGTCTATTGCGTGCCAGACGACGACACAGCGAGTAGGACGCCATAGTTAAGCCGGACACAGTACGTAGAGGCTGATACAAAACTTCTTGTGTTTGGAGTTTTTGCGACATCGGTGTTAAGACAATATTTCAGCTTAAAGGTGAGTGGATATTACTGCACTCTTTTATTCTTGTTATTTGTGACAGTATTACCTAGAATTATTGACAATTAGGTTCATTTTTCAACAAATTTTGTTAACAAGTGCGTGATTCTTTGTGTAAGATGGCGAAATTCCTAATATGCGATAGTATGGGGATCCAAATATGCGACAGTATCGCATATTACGATACCTATCGTATATTGAGGGAACATTATTCCCACACAAAGAATCTCGATGTGTAAGATAAAGCATGTGAAAACAATGTTCATATCGTATGTTTGCCACCTCACTCAACTCATAAAATTCAGCCACTTTATGTCGGATTTATGGGGCCTTTGAAAACCTATTATGCCCAAAAGATAGGAACGTTGTTGGCAAGTAACCCAGGTAGTGTTATCACCCCGTTATTGATAGCCAGGTTATTTGGGGCAGCTTACAACCGAGCAGCAGCAATGGAAGCATCTGTGAATGCCTTCAGAAAAACAGGTCTCATCACATGCAACAGAAACATCTTTAGGGAACATGGATTTTCAATTCATCACCATGCTGACGCTCTTTAAGAAAGAGATGCCAAAAACGAAAATGAAACTACTGATGGTGACGGTCAAGGTGTCAGCCCGGTAGATATCAGACCTCTCCCACACATCGCAAAACCACCTGGAGACAGTCAAATAAGTGAAACATCGCGTTCGTGCTCTGCTGCGTTACTAACTTCAACTCCTTATGTGAAAACATTGCAAGAATCTAAACAGAAGAAATCAGAGGCTGAAGCTAAGAAAGCAGCCAGAAAGTTATTTGGGGAGAAGAGTGGAAAACCTTCAAATCGTAGACCTAAATCAGAAGAATCGTCTAGTGACTCGGCATACGATGTCCATCTTGATGACAGTGGGAATTCAGACAGCAGTGATGACGATGATGCAGAGTGTCTGTTCTGTACTGGGCGCTTTTCTGTAGACAAACAGGGGGAGAAATGGGCACAGTGCACGAAATGTTGTCGCTGGGCTCATGAAGAGTGCGGCGTCACAGAAGACAATATTGGTTGCCCCGGACGTCGTAAATATAAACCTAAGTAGTGTGAAATGAGTGAAGGATAACAGAAATGAATAAAGATATAAAAATTGTATATTCATATGTCATTATTCCGTAATAAAATAATTAAAGCAAAATATTATTACTGTCTCATATTAGGAAATCTTGATGTAATTTCTACGAAATGTCTTGTTTGGAAAGATTTAATAACTACTCTGAAAGATTGTTTATTATTGTAAATACGATAATTGTATGATAAAATTAAATAATGCAAGATATTATTACCATCATAAAAAATACAATTGCACTTACTTTTAGGTCTTTCAAATGGATTTACAAAAGTGTGTCTCATATTAGGCACCTTTCCTCTACTACATTAGTAATTTAGTAATATTCATAACATACTGTAGCATACACTGAGGTGACAGGTCACCGGATAGCGACATGCACGAAGGCAGACGGCGGTAGCATCACGTACACAAAGTATAAAAGGGCAGTGCATTGGCAGAACAGTCACATGCACATATACAAATGGCGGTAGTATCGAGTGTACAGGCTACAAAAGTGCACTGGCGAGGCTTTCGTTTGTACTCAGGTGATTTATGTGAAGGAGTTTATGACGTGATTATCACCGCACGACGACGCGGAGTGGTACTTGGAGCTAGACGCATGAGACATTCCATTTCGGAAACGGTTACGGAATTCAATATTCCCAGTTCTAAAGTGCCAAAAAGTGTATCGAGAATACAAAAATTTCTGGCATTATCTCTGACCACAGACAACGCATTGACCGGCGGCTTCACTTATGAAGGAGAGCAGAGGCGTTTCCATAGAACTGTCAGCACTAACAGACAAGCAACACTGCATGAGATAACCGCCGAAATCAGTGTATAACGTAGGACGAACTTGTCCCTTAGGACAGCGCGACGAAGTTTGGCATTAGTGGTCTATGCCCGCAGACGACCGACGTGAGTGCCTTTGTTAACAGCACGACATCGTCTGCAGTGCCTTTGTTAACAGCACGACATCGTCTGCAGTGCCTTTGTTAACAGCACGACATCGTCTGCAGTGCCTTTGTTAACAGCACGACATCGTCTGCAGTGCCTTTGTTAACAGCACGACATCGTCTGCAGTGCCTTTGTTAACAGCACGACATCGTCTGCAGTGCCTCTCCTGGGCTTGTGACCGTATCGGATGGACCCTAGACGACTTGAAAACCGTTGCATGGTCAGATGGAAATGCTGCGTGGCTAAGGCCTCCCGTCGGGTAGACCGGTCACCTGGTGCGAATCTTTCGAGTTGACGCCACTTCGGCGACTTGCGTGTCGATAGGCATGAAAGGAAGATGATAAGGAGAACACAACACTCAGTACCTGAGCGGAGAAAAGCTCCGACCCAGCCAGGAATCGAACCCGGGCCGTTAGATATTGTAAGTAGGCTGTTTAAGTTTTTTTATAGGTAACGCCGCCGCCACGTAGCGCTCTGTATAAAAATCACTGGCTGTGCTGTGCGCAGTCTGTGGCTAGTTTGCATTGTTGTCTGCCATTGTAGTGTCGGGCAGCGGCAGCTGGATGCTAACAGCGCGTAGCGTTGGGCAGTTGGAGGTGAGCCGCCAGCAGTGGTGGTGGACGTGGGGAGAGAGATGGCGGAATTTTGAAATTTGTAAGACTGGATGTCATGAACTGATATATATATATATATTATGACTATAAAGGTAAATACATTGTTTGTTCTCTATTAAAATCTTTCATTTGCTAACTGTGCCTATCAGTAGTTAGTGCCTTCCGTAGTTTGAATCTTTTATTTAGCTGGCAGTAGTGGCGCTCGCTGTATTGCAGTAGCTTGAGTAACGAAGATTTTTGTGAGGTAAGTGATTTGTGAAACGTATAGGTTAATGTTAGTCAGGGCCATTCTTTCGTAGGGATTTTTGAAAGTCAGATTGCGTTGCGCTAAAAATATTGTGTGTCAGTTTAAGCACAGTCGTGTAAAATTGTTCTAAGGGGACGTTTCAATATGACATTCCGTCGCGCTCACCACTCAGCTACCAGTGGCGGACATGGTCAGATAACTTCCGAGTGTACCGTAGACCACACGAAGCCACAGACTTAAGTTGTCAACAAGGCGCTGTACAAGCTGGTGGTGGCTTCATATCGGAGTGGGCTTTTATATGAAATGGTACCGATCAATCTCTAGAAATGGTTATATTCAGCTACTTCATATGCAGCCATTCAAGGACTTCATGTTCAACGATGGAATCTTTGACGACAGTGCGCCATGTCACTTTGCTGCAATTTCTCTCAATTGGTTTGAAGAACATTTTGGACAGTTTGGTTATGCAACATAATCGAGGGATCAGTTTGTGCAGAAAACCTGCTCCGCTAACGCTTTCGCATTTATGGACTACTATAGAGGCAGCAAGACTCAGAACCTCTGCAGGGGACTTACAAAGACTTGTTGACTCCACGTCACATCGAGTTGCTGCACTACGCCGGGCAAAAAGGAGATCAGACACGATATTAGGAGGTACCACATTACTTTTATCACTTCAGTGTATATCGTGAAAGCAGTAAATCCCTAGTGACAGCGTTTAGGCGCTCTTCCACTTAACTATTCACTGAATATCTTCTTGCCCGCCGCAGTGGCCGTGCGGTTCTAGACGCTACAGTCTGGAACCGCGAGACCGCTACGGTCGCAGGTTCGAATCCTGCCTCGGGCATGGATGTGTGTGATGTCCTTATGTTAAATATGTTTAAGTAGTTCTAAGTTCTAGGGGACTGATGACCTCAGAAGTTGAGTCCCATAGTGCTCAGAGCCATTTGAATCATTTTTTTTCTTTTTTTTACTATCTTCTTACATTTCACATCAAGCATCTCGCATAATTTTTGCGCATTAAGGTGCTAAGTGTGATCGATATAAGACGAAACTCACTCTCTCTCTGTATATTTCTCTCTCTCTCTCTCTCTCTCTCTCTCTCTCTCTCTCTCTCTCTCTCTCACACACACACACACACACACACACACACACACACACACACACACACACACACTCCCACACACATTTCTCCATCCAGTCGTCGTATTCAGCACTTGTAATCATCAATACGATCTACTAACAACTACTTTCTTGGCTTGGGAAATGGACAAGATTTTATAGTGGACTCCACTAGGACAAATTGATAAAACGGTATTAGCAACAGTTTAACAGAAGTTTCGTGGCAAGTATTCAATATCATCGAAAATAACTTCAACAATATCACATCCATTCCGAGATGAGAAAGCATTTCTTCGAGTGAAGAGAAAATTATGGAAACAAATGAATGTGAAACATCATTTAGAAGAGTATTGTTCGATATTAAATCGAATATAAAAATGGTTGAAATGCGCAATACCTCAGAGCGCATGCGAGGAATCATGTGCGAATCACTGTAAGAAACTAGAAGACGAATATCAAGCGCATTATCATATGTGTCTGAGTTGTGAGGTATTACGTCCACACTGCGGAGGTCTTTCACGGTCCACCTAACGTGTGGGGAAACATTCCTCGAAAGCCAGGTTTAATAATATTCTGCTGAGAAAAATCTATTGGTAAAGGCTCTAAAATGGGTAGTTACCACAGTTCTTGTCACTTAACGCCAGCCGGTTTAGCGTCTCTTCTCGAGCATTAGGAAAGACAACGAGAGACTGTATTCATGCCATAGCCTTCTCCTCAGCTCTGCTTGCTCCACGGTTTAAAGCGGCCAACAGGCGAAACAAACGTTCTGTCACGATCAAAGCGGATGCTGCGTTTGTTTGTTTGCCTCGAAAGGAAGCGTAAATTGACGTAGGTGTGAAAGGCCGACGGGTCTTCACGGCGTGGGCTGCTGCAGCTGCATACGTTGGCGTATCTCTTCCCCTGCTCGAAGAACAATAAAGGCCCAGGCGGTGCGGCGGGAATTTCGTTTACACAGTCCGCTCGCTTCCCGTCAATTACCACTAGCCGCTCCACGCCGAGCGGAACGTCTTGTTAGCGCCGACGCTGAGACCGAGGCCCACAGGAGCGGCCGCATTCACAGGGGGCAAGAAGACGTCACGGGGCGCATTTCGCCTACCGAGACAAAAGCACACTGACGCAGCGAAATGTCGTAGCTTCGAGCGTTTTTCTATAAACGTAACTCTTTTGTTGACTTTGATACTGAATATGAGGGAGAAGTAGAACAGAGAAGAATGATCTACAGTGCTGACAAAACTCGAAAGATACGAATGAAAGTGGCAGCTCAAGAAAGAAAAGCTCCGCTTAATAAGGTTGTAAGGTCGGCTTACAGCTTCAGAGATGTTTATTAGAAAACGTCTCCCTTATGCTTTATTTTTAATTGAGTTGCAAGTCGCTGACGAAGTACAGAGACACACTATGCACGATTTTACAGGTCTGGGAATACAGTCATTTTCACGGCATTGTAAGGTCTGTGGCATAATATAGGTAACAGTATGACACTTTAATGAATAGTTAATATCTATTGGCTGCTTAGAGTTTTTGCTCTTTAGTACTGTAGGCCTATTTTGGGTTTATTTTCATTTTATATTACAGCTTGCAATAGTTATACACAATATACAGTGTGTTTCAAAAATGACCGGTATATTTGAAACGGCAATACAAACAAAACGAGCAGCGATAGAAATAACCGTTTGTTGCAATATGCTTGGGACAACAGTACATTTTCAGGCAGACAAACTTTCGAAATTACAGTAGTTACAATTGTCAACAACAGATGGCGCTGCGGTCTTGGAAACTCTATAGTACGATATTTTCCACATATCCACCATGCGTAGCAATAATATAGCGTAGTCTCTGAATGAAAGTGTCTGGCGGAATGGCTTCACATGCAGATGAGATGTACTGCTTCAGCTGTTCAATTGTTTCTGGATTCTGGCGGTACACCTGGTCTTTCAAGTGTCCCCACAGAAAGAAGTCACAGGGGTTCATGTCTGGCGAATAGGGAGCCCAATCCACGCCGCCTCCTGTATGTTTCGGATAGCTCAAAGCAATCACATGATCATCGAAATATTAATTCAGGAAATTAAAGACGTCGGCCGTGCGATGTGGCCGGGCACCATCTTGCATAAACCACGAGGTGTTCACAGTGTCGTCTAAGGCAGTTTGTACCGCCACAAATTCACAAAGAATGTCCAGATAGCGTGATGCAGTAATCGTTTCGGATCTGAAAAATGGGTCAATGATTCCTTTGGAAGAAATGGCGGCCCAGACCAGTACTTTTTGAGGATGCAGGGACGATGGGACTGCAACATGGGGCTTTTCGGTTCCCCATATGCACCAGTTCTGTTTATTGACGAAGCCGTCCAGGTAAAAATAAGCTTCGTCAGTAAACCAAATGCTGCCCACATGCATATCGCCGTCATCAATCCTGTGCACTATATCGTTAGCGAATGTCTCTCGTGCAGCAATGGTAGCGGCGCTGAGGGGTTGCCGCATTTGAATTTTGTATGGATAGAGGTGTAAACTCTGGCGCATGAGACGATATGTGGACGTTGGCATCATTTGGACCGCAGCTGCAACACGGCGAACGGAAACCCGAGGCCGCTGTTGGATCACCTGCTGCACTAGCTGCGCGTTGCCCTCTGTGATTGCCGTACGCGGTCGCCCTACTTTTCCAGATCGTTCATCTGTCACATTCCCAGTCCGTTGAAATTTTTCAAACAGATCCTTTATTGTATCCCTTTTCGGTCCTTTGGTTACATTAAACTTCCGTTGAAAACTTCGTCTTATTGCAACAACACTGTGTTCTAGGCGGTGGAATTCCAACACCAGAAAAATCCTCTGTTCTAAGGAATAAACCATGTTGTCCACAGCACACTTGCACGTTGTGAACAGCACACGCTTACAGCAGAAAGACGACGTACAGAATGGCGCACCCACAGACTGCGTTGTCTTCTATATCTTTCACATCACTTGCAGCGCCATCTGTTGTTGAAAATTGTAACTACTGTAATTTCGAAAGTTTGTCCGCCTGAAAATGTAATGTTGTTCCAAGCATATTGCAACAAACGGTGTATTTCTATCGCTGCTCGTTTAGTTTGTATTGCCGTTTCAAATATACCGCTCATTTTTTGAAACACCCTGTAAATGTAAATTATGTGGTGTTTACATATAATATGTTCAAAGATTTACGTTAAGTTGTTCATAACGTATGTACACTCATGCTCATAAATTAAGGATAATTGCAGAATGTGGTGCCATACAACGTGGCACTACACAAAACAGGCGCTAATTGCATAGGCTCATAGGGAACGCACGCGACACAGATCTGTAAGTCCACGGTATTGGTGATAAGTTGAGAAAACCACCACTGTTTCCTGCGCATGTAGCCCGACATCCATATGGGATGCGATGACCATGCACACGTACACAGGCCGCACAACGGGTTGGCACACTCAGAATCAGGAGGTCGAACAGCTGCTGTGGTAGAGCCTCCCATTCTTGCACCAGTGTCTGTCGCAGCTCCTGAAAAGTCCTAAGAGTTTGAAGACGTGCAGCGATACGTCGACCGCGAGCATCCCAGACGTGCTCGATGGGGTTTAGGTCTGAAGAACAGGCAGGCCACTCCATTCGCCTGATATCTTCTGTTTCAAGGTACTCCTCCACGATGGCAGCTCGGTGAGGCCGTGAGTTATCGTCCATCAGGAGGAAGGGGGGATCCACTGCACTCCTGAAAACGAGAACGTACTGGCGAAAAATGACCTGTTATAGTTCCTCTGTCAAACACATGCCGGGGTGTATGTGCATCAATCATAATCCCACCCCACCCCATCAAACCAAGACCTCCGTATAGGTCACTTTCAAGGACATTAAGGTGTTGTATCTCGTTACTGGTTCACGCCAGATGAAAACATGGCGAGAATTACTTTCAGACTATACTTGCACTCGTGCATGAACACAACCTGGGACCACTGTTCCAATGACCATGTACTGTGGTCTTGACACCAGACTTTACGGCCTCTCTTGTGACCAGGGGTCTGTGGAATACACCTTTCAGGTCTCCGGGCGAATAAACGATGTCTGTTCAGTCGTCTGTAGAGTGTGTGTCTGGAGACAACTGCATCATTAGACTTGACACAAAACCCTTATATGTCAGGGAAATGCCTATCATATTAGAGATTAGATTAGATTCAGTTTTCGTTCCATACATCCAAAAGCAAGATGATTCTCGTGGGTGTGTGGAACATTAAAAAATAACTTAAAACATTTGAATATAAAACTAACTAACCTGATAATTGGTCAGGCGATTGCCAAAATAAGTGAATACATTACAGTATACTGGAACTGCTAATATTTACAGAATTAATACACTCTCAGAATAAAACATTGATATAAACTTTTAATATATTTATCACAAACAAAATATCTAATCTTACTGTTGTGATTGAGTGCTGTCAAAACTGAAATCTAACAGACATTTTCAGTTAAGCATGTCTAACAGTCCCTGTTTAGATATGTATCTGTAGACTGGAACGAGTTGGCTATCAAAAAGTCTTTCATACTCTGTTTAAATTGTGCTTTATCTGAAACCAAATTTTTAATAGTTGCTGGGAATCTACTGAAAATTTGTGTTCCTGAATATTGGATTCCTTTTTGCACAAAGGTACGTGATTTTAGGTATAGATTCTCCTTATTCGTAGTATTGATACTAAGTATTGAGCTATTGGTTGGAAGTAGAGATATACTACTTGCAACAAATTTAATTAAGGAATAAATATACCGAGAAGCAATGGTTAGAATGCAGAGTTACTTGAACAGGTTTCTACGTGATGTTCTTGAATTTACACCACAAATGATGTTTATTACATGCTTTTGCATGGTAAAAACTTTTGTTCAGCCTGATGAGTTAGCCCAGAAAATGATCATGTATGACATAATAGAATGAAAGTAAACAAAGTATGAAAGTTTTTTTTATATTTGTATCTCCTACATCTGACAACATTCTCACTGCAAATAGAGACTTGTTTAGATGCTTCAGCAGTTCTGTGTGTGTGCTTGCCAACTGAATTGTATCTAAGAAATTTATCACTGTCAACCTCTTCATTCGCATGTGTTCATATGTCATACATATTCTGGAAGGAAATTTCTTACAGCTTCTGTATTGCATATAGTGAGTCTTTTCAAAGTTTAATGACAGTGAAGTAGATTTAAACCATTTAGTAATGTCAGTGCAAATTTGATTAGCAGCTATTTCTAAATCTTACTTGACTACCTACTTATTGCAAAGTTCGTATCATCTTCAAACAAAACAAACTTATCACCTGGCAATCTGGCAATGTAACAGACGAGAGACCATTAATGTATACAAGAAAAAGCAATAGACCCAAGATGGAACCTTGAGGAACCCCCATAGAGTTTTTATTTTGTTGCCTGATATATAATTATCATTTTCTCATAATAAAGCTGATTCAGTATTTTGCTGTATTCTTTGTAATGCCTTTGTTTCACATGATATCTTTATTACTTGTGTAATCTATGGTTTCCTTTTTTTTTTGCTTCTGTTTGATTTGAGTTACCTCTAGTGGAATACAATTTTCAAAAGTGGAAGTAACTTTATTAATGATTGCTTTGTATTTTTCACTTGAGTTGCAAATATTGTAAACATCTATCCAGTTCATGCCTTTGAGCAATCTCTTAAAATTGTTAGTTTTTGACTCATTTATTACCCTCCTGTACTCAGATGTAATAGGTTTTTCATCTTGACAAGTATCAAATTTGACACAAGTTGCTGCATATCATGATCAGATAACCCATTTACTATTGGTTTTGTGATAAGACTTTTTTCCTAGATTTGTCTAAAAATATATTATCTACAGCACTCTCAGATCATTTACATACCCTAGTTGCAAATTTCACAGTAGGAACTAAATAGAATGACAGTGTTACTGATTCCAATAAACGTTCGCTGACAGAGATTTTCAATAAATCCACATTAAAATCACCAGCAACCACTATTTCCTCGTTTTTTACTGTGAGATGGTACAACAGAGCTTTCAGATTTCTTATGAAAATGTTAAAGTTTCCTCAAGGTGTTCTGTATATACTCATTGATATAAAAAACCTATATTTAAATACCGTTTCTGTTGCGCCAGGTTGTAGGTGAGCAAAATTTATTAATATCAGTATTCTTGAAATCAAAATATTTTCTGACAAATATGGCAACTCCTCATTTCTCCATATTTTCTTTACAGAAGTAAGAGACTCACTTGAATCCTGTACCATTTAATCTAACTATACTAGTGGTCGTATGATGTTCAGAGAGGCAGATTATATCAACTGCTGTGCTCAACTCTAATACTTCAACACAAATACCTCAGATATTCTGGTGGAGGAAGGATAACTGATTTTGTGCAATGGCTGAATTACAACTGGATGAACCTAATTTTTCTGTCAACTTTTGAGTATTTCTAGTTTCAATTTGAGGCTGTCTGCATGAATTGTGTACTTAATGTATGTGCCTGTTTTGTGCATGTGAATTTCATTTTCAGCGTGTCTCTGAACGTTTTTTGTTTCTGTCCTCCCTACCCTAAAAAAACTGCTGTTACGTCAGTTGTACCCATTGGTACTTCACCATTTGCGATAGTTATTTGCTATTAGCCCACACTGTTTTCCCTTCCCTTTCCTGTTGAGGTGAAGGCCATGCCCAGTAAGTCCCAACTGCTGATAGAGTCAACAGGAATCACACCGATATGAGACCCCATACCTCATCCAAGCAACTGTTCCACCTCTAAATTGACCCGAAATTAACTCTCCTAACAGAAGAGTTTAAATGAGGCCGGTGTTGGAACCTCAGAACAGATACAATCCCAACATTTTTATGTCTCGTTGCTGAAGCTCTCTTTACCAAGTCACTCTCAATATAAGAACAAAAATAGAAATACACGCTTCTAATACATGATATACGTGTTTATATTCTCCTGCTTTCAGCGGAGTAAGCTGAATTTATATTCTGAAGTATTTCTTCGTGAGTAAGCTGTAGCTTATGTCGATGAATCAGTGAGGTTCTGCTGCTTTTACACTTATTTTATGGGCGTTCATGTCACTTGATAATATACTAATGCTTAGAACACATAAGAGTAACAGCTATTAAGTCAGTTAAGTAGAATGATAATTAAAGACAAACATT
The DNA here is from genome assembly GCF_023897955.1 of Schistocerca gregaria. Lineage (NCBI taxonomy): Eukaryota > Metazoa > Arthropoda > Insecta > Orthoptera > Acrididae > Schistocerca > Schistocerca gregaria. The sequence goes on along the minus strand of NC_064920.1, from coordinate 387,135,666 downwards.
AATCTTAAACGTTGCTTTCTCGCCACTAGGGGCGCTAATATCGTTCCATTTGTCAGACCGTAATAATTTTCACAGCTGCGAGCATCACAGCTGTTATGGTAGACCGTAATGCCAAAATTTTTGGCTGGATAGCAAGAGCACATCTGTGCGCCGTACTTTGGAGGTCATGCCTCACTATCCAGTCTGGTATCCAACCTGGTGACATTTGATTTAGTCTGTCCAGTCTGCTGACTGCTGGGATAGTCACATCGCGTGGACGCTGCCTATTGGTTCGAATTTGACAACATCATGTAATGCCATACTTCAACGGATGTTCCTATGCTGCAGCATACTGGAATTTATGGTGAGAACGTTGTTTGCTACCGCACTTTGGCATAAAATTTCATTTACCAGGCTTCTCAGCTTTATAGATGTGTTTTCTTTGTGACCAAGGTTAAAACTGTTGCTCCAAACGAGAGACTCTGTTACATGTTCGAGGACTAATATCGGCATTTGATTAACCCACAAGTGAACAAAGGTCATGGCTCGTGTTACTACCCCATATATTTAGAATAATGATTATGATGATGATGATGTTTGGTTTTGTTGGGCGCTCAACTGCGCTGTCTTCAGCGCCCATAAAAAATTCCAATTTTTCACACAGTCCAATTTCTGTACTCAGTCCAATTTAGCCACTGTCATGAATGATCATGAAATGATGAGGACAGCACAAACATTCAGTCCCCAGGCAGACAAAATCCCCAACCCGTATTTAGAATTATTACTGAAAATATGGATTATATGTGTTTCCTTTTTGCTCTTTTTTTGATGATTTGTCTTATGTTCGACGTGGTTCCATGGATAACATGTGTAATTTTATTCCATACACTTTCCTGTTTTTTTCTTGAATAAGAAATCAAATACTCTATTTTCCATGCTGGAGCCACATGTATCACACCTCATGGTCAGATCCCATGTTCGCACATATCCTTTGTATAAATTCGTAGCTGATGTTAGCAGACTCTAGTCAATATGTTCTGTCTTAAGTGGTACTGTTATTCAGACACGTTGCCATCGACAGCTCATATATTTAATTCTTTGCATGTATAGCTCAGCAAGTATAAGGTAGAAATGAGCTGCTGCTGCTGAGAACTTCGAGATACGCGCTGTTCCTTAATATGTTGAGAATAAATATAGTAATTAATGCTTCTTATAAGTAGGTGATACGTTATACAACGTGGAATCTACATCTCCTTTCAAGGAGCTCTCTCTCTGTAAGAGAGGATAGAATATACTTTCAAGTTGTGGTAACAGCCTTGGGTGTGTTGTTCGTAAGTATGCATTACTTATCCCCTATATTAATTAGGGCCTTATGGAAGTTCCTCTTACCTCCAAATTTCTCACTAATAGATGTCAGATCGCATTAATAGTCATTCATGGGGCACAATTTTGTGTGCGAAGGGGAATAGCTTCACGGCATTAACACAGAGGTCGCACCTGTTATGTTTCCAGATTAAATTTAAAAAGCAGTGGAAGGTTTAGAAGCCTACTACTCCTACAGCTACATATATACTATATAAAGCGCTGTGGTGAGCGTGCCGTCGCATGTTAGGGTTTCTTCCCATCGCAACTGGGCGTGCGACGAAAACGAATTCTTAAATTCTGCAATTAGTGTGGTTTTGTGTACAAGAGTCCTACTGAAGTGATATGTACGCAGTGTCATCCATAAAAATGAATTCAGGGCCGAATGAACTCATGAACAGAGGCGCGCGGGAAAGGAATCCAGTTTCACAATAAAGTTGACTAGTGAGCATAATGTGTTCAAAGATTTGGTGATCAGTACGTGCATGCAACATTATGCCTCTCCATACCATAACATCTGAAGTACCGAAACGATCATTTTCGACAGCGTTTCTGGGTGCATTACATACCACCATCTGGCGAGAAGAACACTATCGAACGTGATCTTTCGTTGGTCTATTTGTTATGGTATACGGAGGAGAGCATAACATTGCAGGGAAGTAAAGAACTCCAAACCTTGGGGCAGGGTTCATTCACTGTCAAACCTTATTGTGACTTCGTAGTCCTCTGGCATGCGTGTGTCTTCAGGGACGCAGTAGGCCTTGACTTCATTTTATTGGATGACAGTGGGTGACCTCGTTGAACAGGTGGACGAACTCTTGGAACGAGAGGATCGTCGGCGCAAGGACTCGCCTGCCCGCTCCCCCACGTACTCGTAAAGTACCATTGATCGCATGAGGGATGTGTTGGGGGCACGTGTTGTACCACGACCACTACACCAACGAACATCCAGCAGTTGTCAACCGCGCTGTTGGAGGAATGGAACACCCTACCACAAAAATTCTTACCAACCGTGTGGCTGGCATGGGAGCACGTTGCACTGCACGCATTGCTGGCTGCGGTGATCACACAACCAATTAATAACCATGTCCCTATTTTTCTAATGTCCAGGAGATTATCATGTTTTCATTTGACTGCCCTTTGTAAATAAACTTGCTTCTCCAGGAGCGGAACTTTATCGGGACCACCACCAATCTATGGATTACATACTAATACCGGACGTTATCGAATATTTTTACGTTTCACGGCTTTTCACCCCCACCCTTACAGCCAATAAAGATATCGCTCACGAGGATATATGTGGCTTTCATCATGGACGTGGCAAGCTTAGGGTCTCCAGCTGTAACAGTCATTTTTGTGTGCTGTTTCCTATTCTCATTCTGTCCTGTATCTAGATATACACTGAACAGCCAAAGAAAACGGTACAGCGCCTAGTATCCTATAGGGGCCTCGCCAGCACGCAGAAGTGCCTCAACACAACGTGGAATGTACTTGACTAATGCTGCATGGAGCTGATACCACGAATCCTGCAGGGGTGTCCCTCAGTCTGTAAGACTATTTCTGTCTGTAAGAGTATTTCTTCTGAATAGCACGCCGCAAGGCATCCCAGATATGCTCAATAATTTTCATCTCTGGGGAGGTTGGTGGACGGCGGAAGTGTTTACACTCAGAAGAGTGTTTTTAGAGCCACTCTATCGCAATTGCGGACGTGTGTGGCGTCGCATTGTCCGATTGTAATTGCCGAAGTCCGTCGGAATGCACAACGGACACGAATGGATGCAGCTGATGAGACAGGGTGCCGACGTATGTGCCAACTGTCAGAGTCGCATCTAGACGTATCAGACGCATCAAAGGCCCTATATTACTTCAACTGCACATTTCCCACATCATTACAGAGTCTCCACTAGCTTGAATGGTCACCTGCTGACATGCAGGGTTCTTGGATTCACAGGGTTGTCTCCATACCTGTGAAGTTATCAACAGTACACGAGAGGGCCTTCGGCTCCGAAAGACCATATCGGTGCCCTTTCGTTGAATGGTTCGCACGTTGACACTTGTTGATGGCCAGCATTGAAACCTGTAGCAGTTTACGGAAGGGTTGCACTTCTGTCACGTTGAACGATTCTCTTCAGTCGTCGTTGGTCCCGTTCTTGCAGGATCTTTTCCCAGACGCAAAGATGTCGGAGATTTGATGTTTTACCCGATTTCTAATATTTACGGCACAACTGTGAACTGTTCGTACGGGAAAATCCCCATTTCAATGCTACCTCGGAGATTACTGTGTCCTATCGCTCGTGCGCCGACTATAAAACCACGTTCAAACTTACTCAAATCTTGAAAACCTGTCGTTGTAGCAGCAGTAACCGATCTAACAACTGCGCCAGACGCGCGTTGTCTTATATAGGCGTTGCCGACCGCAGCGCCGTATTCTGCCTGTTTACAAATGATTCAAATGGCTCTGAGCACTAAGGAACTTAACATCTATGGTCATCAGTGCCCTAGAAATTAGAACTACTTAAACCTAACTAACCTAAGGACATCACACAACACCCAGGCCTATTTACATATCTCTGTATTTGAATACGCAAGCCTACACCAGTTTCTCTGGCGCTTCAGTGTATATTCGTACGTTTCATGTGAAAGTGTGATGATATCACTCGTTTGTGTGTAAAACCCTCAGGGGACATATGTTTCTGTTTGCGTCAAGTTCTTCGTTAAAACGGGGTAACCTACCTGAAACTACATATTTCGTATTTTCCTGTTTTTATTGTTCCCTATTCTTATTTTGTTCTATATGTATGAGTATGAATACCCTACTACCCGTATGACTGATATCAAAGTGTCGTGAAGTTTGTCATCCTCTAATTAAATCTGTGTCCATGTGAGTCTTTAGAACATTGCAAAAATTGGGTTTTATAATTAATGTGTTATATGATTGAGAAATTTCAGGGATAAACTACTTTCCAGATATATGGTGTGTGTTGTGATGATTTGTAAATTTTAAACTCGGAGAATCTTCGGTTAGTGAGACTTAATGAGATAACCTTTTTCAGCGAGGTTTATTTTGTGTAATGAGTATTTCCGTGCAGAGTGTAGTGATGCTAAATAATTATCCTTCGAGAGGGTTACCTGATACGAGTTTTGATGTTTATTGATTTTTTCTTAGTGAGGATGGCATTGTAGTTCTGATGACTGTGTTGATGTTCTTGTGACTGAGTTATTTGAGTTTGTCGATTTTTTTTTCAAGCAGAGTTTGTTCTGTTATGATATTTCGAATCACTGGTTAGTGGATATAGTTAGCCAATAAGCAGGTAGGGCTACACTGGATCTATCTTTATTTTCGATGTTACGTAATGATGATGTACGAACGATTTTGCTTGCCTGAGATAAGAGGATCGTAGTCATAGCTGAGGGTTTCATTGTTTAGCATAGACATTGATGAGATACTGATTTTTATTTACTTGTAAATGAAGGGCTATTAATGAGATCTGATTTTCAGATGGAGGTCATTTCATAATGTGTTTAATGAAGGATCCCCATCAGCTAAGCACATTGATCATGATGGAGTCAGAAATATGACGGATTACTCAACTACAGGTCTAGGTGTGTCGTTGCCATCATCCCACAGAAAGATTCTGTTGGAACGAAAGAAAATGACGTTTGCAATATACGGTGAGTGTGATCTAGCTATCATTGTTTCCTGCACATGTTTTATGAGTGATTATTGTACACTTTTCTGCCATCAATAAAATAATGAATTAGATACGTTTATAATGTACAGGAAATGCAGACGATATTACGTAATGCGTTATGAATCTTTTTTAGTAATGGAAGCAAAACTTAAAAAATAAATTCAGGTGTTTGGCACATCAGACAATGTGTGTGTGTATGTGTGTGTGTGTGTGTGTGTGTGTGTGTGTGTGTGTGTGTGAGAGAGAGAGAGAGAGAGAGAGAGAGAGAGAGAGAGAGGGAGAGAGAGAGAGAGAGAGAGAGAGAGAGAGAGAAGACACAATTTGCTTCCGTGATGGAGCAAAACAATAGAGAAACAGTGGCTCAGAAGAAGGATTAGCCTTGCTCAATAAATGTAAATATGTAAATAAGGAGTAAGTACATGTTAGTTTAGTTTGCAAAGTATGACGTGAGATGTTTTTTGTGTGTGAAATCGTGACATATGAATTAGGTGTGTGACAGAAAGATTTTTATTTTCTACTCAGAAGTTTATATGTAGGCGATTTTTGTCTGTTATCGACACTGACTCTTGCAAGATACAATCCCGGGGATTCCAAGACTTTCGAGAATGTTTTCATTTCAAGTTTGAAGTCGTGTAACAAATGCCAAAAGCAATATTTTTTTTCATGTGACATAATTGCGAATTAAAAATTTTATAATTTTCTCATTTACTGTGCGAATTTCATGATTCCACGTCAGTGGGAAATATCGTATAGTTTTTAAAGTGAGTTTGGATCAAAATAAGTGACATAAGTGACATAAGTGGCCATCCCCCCATGAACCATGGACCTTGCCGTTGGTGGGGAGGCTTGCGTGCCTCGGCGATACAGATGGCCGTACCGTAGGTGCAACCACAACGGAGGGGTATCTGTTGAGAGGCCAGACAAACGTGTGGTTCCTGAAGAGGGGCAGCAGCCTTTTCAGTAGTTGCAGGGGCAACAGTCTGGATGATTGACTGATCTGGCCTTGCAATATTAACCAAAACGGCCTTGCTGTGCTGGTACTGCGAACGGCTGAAAGCAAGGGGAAACTACAGCCGTAATTTTTCCCGAGGACATGCAGCTTTACTGTATGATTAAATGATGATGGCATCCTCTTGGGTAAAATATTCCGGAGGTAAAATAGTCCCCCATTCGGATCTCCGGGCGGGGACTACTCAGGAGGATGTCGTTATCAGGAGAAAGAAAACTGGCGTTCTACGGATCGGAGCGTGGAATGTCAGATCCCTTAATCGGGCAGGTAGGTTAGAAAATTTAAAAAGGGAAATGGATAGGTTAAAGTTAGATATAGTGGGAATTAGTGAAGTTCGGTGGCAGGAGGAACAAGACTTCTGGTCAGGTGACTACAGGGTTATAAACACAAAATCAAATAGGGGTAATGCAGGAGTAGGTTTAATAATGAATAGGAAAATAGGAATGCGGGTAAGCTACTACAAACAGCATAGTGAACGCATTATTGTGGCCAAGATAGATACGAAGCCCACACCTACTACAGTAGTACAAGTTTATATGCCAACTAGCTCTGCAGATGATGAAGAAATTGAAGAAATGTACGATGAAATAAAAGAAATTATTCAGATAGTGAAGGGAGACGAAAATTTAATAGTAACGGGTGACTGGAATTCGAGTGTAGGAAAAGGGAGAGAAGGAAACATAGTAGGTGAATATGGATTGGGGCTAAGAAATGAAAGAGGAAGCCGCCTAGTAGAATTTTGCACGGAGCACAACTTAATCGTAGCTAACACTTGGTTTAAGAATCATGAAAGAAGGTTGTATACGTGGAAGAACCCTGGAGATACTAAAAGGTATCAGATAGATTATATAATGGTAAGACAGAGATTTAGGAACCAGGTTTTAAGTTGTAAGACATTTCCAGGGGCAGATGTGGACTCTGACCACAATCTATTGGTTATGACCTGTAGATTAAAACTGAAGAAACTGCAAAAATGTGGGAAATTAAGGAGATGGGACCTGGATAAACTGAAAGAACCAGAGGTTGTACAGAGTTTCAGAGAGAGCATAAGGGAACAATTGACAGGAATAGGGGAAAGAAGTACAGTAGAAGAAGAATGGGTAGCTCTGAGGGATGTAGTAGTGAAGACAGCAGGGGATAAAGTAGGTACAAAGACGAGGGCTGCTAGAAATCCTTGGGTAACAGAAGAAATATTGAATTTAATTGATGAAAGGAGAAAATATAAAAATGCAGTAAATGAAGCAGGCAAAAAGGAATACAAACGTCTCAAAAATGAGATCGACAGGAAGTGCAAAATGGCTAAACAGGGATGGCTAGAGGACAAATGTAAGGATGTAGAAGCTTATCTCACTAGGGGTAAGATAGATACTGCCTACAGGAAAATTAAAGAGACCTTTGGAGAGAAGAGAACCACGTGTATGAATATCAAGAGCTCAGATGGCAGCCCAGTTCTAAGCAAAGAAGGGAAGGCAGAAAGGTGGAAGGAGTATATAGAAGGTTTATACAAGGGCGATGTACTTGAGGACAATATTATGGAAATAGAAGAGGATGTAGATGAAGACGAAATGGGAGATACGATACTGCGTGAAGAGTTTGACAGAGCACTGAAAGACCTGAGTCGAAACAAGGCCCCCGGAGTAGACAACATTCCTTTAGAACTACTGACGGCCTTGGGAGAGCCAGTCATGACAAAACTCTACCAGCTGGTGAGCAAGATGTATGAGACAGGCGAAATACCCTCAGACTTCAAGAAGAATATAATAATTCCAATCCCAAAGAAAGCAGGTGCTGACAGATGTGAAAATTACCGAACTATCAGTTTAATAAGCCACGGCTGCAAAATACTAACGCGAATTCTTTACAGACGAATGGAAAAAGTGGTAGATGCAGACCTCGGGGAGGATCAGTTTGGATTCCGTCGAAATGTTGGAACACGTGAGGCAATACTGACCTTACGACTTATCTTAGAAGAAAGATTAAGAAAAGGCAAACCTACGTTTCTAGCATTTGTAGACTTAGAGAAAGCTTTTGACAATGTTGACTGGAATACTCTTTTTCAAATTCTAAAGGTGGCAGGGGTAAAATACAGGGAGCGAAAGGCTATTTATAATTTGTACAGAAACCAGTTGGCAGTAATAAGAGTCGAGGGGCATGAAAGGGAAGCAGTGGTTGGGAAAGGAGTGAGACAGGGTTGTAGCCTCTCCCCGATGTTATTCAATCTGTATATTGAGCAAGCAGTAAAGGAAACAAAAGAAAAATTTGGAGTAGGTATTAAAATTCATGGAGATGAAGTAAAAACTTTGAGGTTCGCCGATGACATTGTAATTCTGTCAGAGACGGCAAAGGACTTGGAAGAGCAGTTGAACGGAATGGACAGTGTCTTGAAAGGAGGATATAAGATGAACATTAACAAAAGCAAAACGAGCATAATGGAATGTAGTCAAATTAAATCGGGTGATGCTGAGGGAATTAGATTAGGAAATGAGACACTTAAAGTAGTAAAGGAGTTTTGCTATTTAGGAAGTAAAATAACTGATGATGGTCGAAGTAGAGAGGATATAAAATGTAGACTGGCAATGGCAAGGAAAGCGTTTCTGAAGAAGAGAAATTTGTTAACATCGAATATAGATTTATGTATCAGGAAGTCGTTTCTGAAAGTATTTGTTTGGAGTGTAGCCATGTATGGAAGTGAAACATGGACGATAACTAGTTTGGACAAGAAGAGAATAGAAGCTTTCGAAATGTGGTGCTACAGAAGAATACTGAAGATAAGGTGGATAGATCACGTATCTAATGAGGAGGTATTGAATAGGATTGGGGAGAAGAGAAGTTTGTGGCACAACTTGACTAGAAGAAGGGATCGGTTGGTAGGACATGTTTTGAGGCATCAAGGGATCACAAATTTAGCATTGGAGGGCAGCGTGGAGGGTAAAAATCGTAGAGGGAGACCGAGAGATGAGTACACTAAGCAGATTCAGAAGGATGTAGGTTGCAGTAGGTACTGGGAGATGAAGCAGCTTGCACAGGATAGAGTAGCATGGAGAGCTGCATCAAACCAGTCTCAGGACTGAAGACAACAACAACAACAACAAGTGGCCATACCTTTTGACTGCATTGACTTCGAAGCTAACGTTTATTGTACCTTCAAGGGACCATATGCCTTAGTATGTGACACAAATTTCAACGTTGTTTATGGATACCTGTTACTGAGAAAAATGGTTTTGAACAATCGGAGAAACAGACAGCCAGACAGACAAACTTCAAAGTGATCCTGTAAGAGTTTCGTTTTACTGGGGTACGTAACCCTGCAAAAGAATGGAACATCCTCAAAGAAGAAAATGACGGAAATATGACTGTAAAAGAACAAATGGGTGAAGGGGGATTAATTTTCCTGGGGAAGGATTTTATTTCATTATGGTAACACTTTCTCGGCAGGTCTGTTTGGGATGTTTTGTTTGTCAACAAATAAGTTCTTTGCGCTAAAAGTACTGGCTGTTTTGTTTATCCAAAGGCTGATTCGACGTAATAATGTAGTGTTTGGGCGCACCCCCTGGTAATAAATGGAACGCGACTGCATGATTTGAAGTTTGGTGTGTAGTTTGGGGAATGATATGACAATTAGGCTAGGATAGTAATAAATATTGCATGATGTAGTTTATAGACGGTTATGGGGAAGAGGTAGAAGTACAATTGCCGGAGCATGTAAGCTGTGAATGGAATTTTAGTAGCTGATGTCATCTAATTTTCTTTGCAACACCTGTCTAAAATAAATGATGAATGGATTCCTACTTACTGCACAGTTATGTACGGATTCGTGATTCTAGTGTGGCTTTGTTTACCACATTAATTAGTAATGAATTCTGTGAATTAGGATAGGTACTCCGATTGTTTTACAAAGTTAACGGGGAAAACTAGCAAAAGTAGACTCTATTTTTACGTATATCTGTTATTAGGATTTTTTTGTTTGATAAGTACGAACAAACGAAGAAAGGGAAGTATGCGGGCGAATCTCCCTGCAGAGTAGACGGGAGTGAGCTTTTGCGTGCTGGCACGTTACCAGAAGCTTGGTGCTCTATGAACACGATCTCTTGCTCATCAGCTGCTCCGTGGGCATGCAGATTAGACTGCTGCAGAATCTGTCTCCCCAGAGCATATAAAATGATAGATTACCCCATGAAGCCAAAAGGTTACTTGGAAAATCAACTGCCGCGCATATCGGAAAACGTTATTTGATAAGTTCGTCTACTCCTCAGAGGCCTCGCCTATTGTTTATGGCTGGAGGACCTGCGCATTTCAATTGAATAATAAACTTCAGTGGTTGTTGTATGGAGTTAGATGTGGTAAATAATATTTATTCAAACAGTAAGTAAAACGTTCTCAGGACATAGGAACATCGAGGTTCTAAAGCAGTTTGAGAATTAACTTAGGTAATTAAAATAGAACTACGAGAAAATAATTTTTGGCTGTCAGGATCCGCACCAGCACAACGCTGGCCAATTGCGGTTGAGATGGTGCCCAGACACTTAAAGGACACACGCTTTGAACTGTGATTGCAAAACTTTAAAATTACACAACAAAGTATGAATTCGAACAGAACATACAAGAGATCAATGAATATAGGAAACATCACTATGTGGGTGGGGCAATAGGAGGTTTAAATCAAACATAATTTCGACAACTTTTGGCATACTCCTCAATTAGACATTTAGGGTGAACAATCAGATATTTAACCATCAGAGAAAACATTTGAGAACTATACTTTATTATTTATTCATTACTAAGCCTAATTATAATTTTATTATCCAAGCAAATAAATCTGTTCTCTATAAACCAGATTTATTCAGCCAGAAACATAAAAACGGAAATTAAATTCATAATATTTTTATCTCTACTATCTCTAGGTGGTTTACCGCCATTTCTTGCATTCCTACCAACATGAATTGTCATACAATCACTAATAGAAAACAACATAACAATCATTATAACAATTATAGTTGTGCTAACTACAGTTACATTTTATTGTTACATACAAATTAGATTCTCACCTCTAATTATATCAAATACCGAAGATTCATGATCTATAAAGATAAAGTCTCAAAAATCAAGAAATATTCTTCCTATACCTGTAATAATTTCAACAATAGGATTGCTTTCAACATCAACCCTAATCTCATTATACGAAGTACTTAAGTTAATTAAACTGATAACCGTCATGGTTATAATTAGAAGAATAATCTTTTAGGCCTTAGTTAAACTTTACACCTCTAGAATTGCAGTCTAGAACCATAATTGAATATAAGACCAAAATATGGTAAGAGAGAACGTATCTCATAAATGGATTAACAGTCTACCACATAAAATTCACCCATCTTACCGCAAAAATGATTATTCTCAACAAACCATAAGGACATTGGTACTTTATTCTTTCTAATTGGAGTATGAGCAGGAATAGTAAGAACATCAATAAGAATACTTATTCGTGCTGAATTGGGTCAACCAGGATCTCTAATTGGAGACGACCAAATTTATAATGTTATCATTACAGCCCACGCATTTGTAATAATTTTCTTCATAGTAACGCCCATTCTAATTGATGGATTTGGTAACTGATTTGTACCATTAATAATTGGTGCACCAGATATAGCGTTCTCACAAATAAATAACATAATACTACCGTCCTCATTAACCCTTCTTCTTACATCTTCTATGGTAGATAATGGTGCTGGTACAGGATGGACGGTTTACCCTCCTCTATCAGGAGCCATTGTACTTGGGGGTGCACCTGTAGATCTAGCCATTTTTTCACTACACTGGTGTATGTCAATTCTTGGTGCAGTAAACTTCATTACAACAGCAATTGATATACTATCAGAAAGTATAACTTTAGACCAACTCAAATGAGTTACGAGCAAGAGCAAGTATCAGATCGCAGGAGAATTTGCGTACCAATGCGCGAAGCGCGTTGACCAAGTTAGGAAGTCTAAAAAATAGAAACCAGTAATGAACTTCTCTTCCATCAATATATCGCGATTCCCGAAGACGAGAGTGTGCACTGCAAATGCGACCTCACCGCGGCTGCCGTTGAGGTCGTTGACGACCAGCCGGGTGCGCCTAACTTCGGCCGCTGTTGACTGTTGCTGGGCTGAGCCGCAGTGAAGAGACTATGAATGGCAGGTCTCATCATACGCCTGATGGCTCGCCGTAGGTGCGCACAAGTTCAAAATGAAACTTTGAAGACTTGGCAGAGAGCCGAAGTTTAGAAAAACACGTCGAACACGGAGTACAGAGTAACCTCACCAAGAATAAGTTCGAATCAGAACACCTGTACGAATCGCAATACGACAGCGAATGCCTCTTTCAGTTTTTGGTAGCCTACCTTCAGACCTTGAAAAGGCACCCTGCACCATCTTTTCTAGACAATCCCAGAGATGGCCCAAGTGCTATTCCAATCTGTTCCGCAGTTCCCATCAAAAAGTTTCAATGTATTCGCCAATGAGATACGTATTTATGGAAACGGGAGACGAGTGTCTTGTTTGTCGGAAAGACTGGAAATTTTGTTGGGCTTCGCACACCGTTCCCACTTTGGAAATTTGCAGACACACGAGTGACTATACATTTTGCTTGAGGAAATGTGTCTGGAGGCCCCATATAGCAGCATAACGGCAAGTGGACAGCTGAGGAATCCGCACGAAATTTACTAACAAGGTAGAGTCCTTCCCACTTTCAGCAGTGGTTTTCGGTTCTGCTATTGAGGACACTTGCTCTACTACTCATTCTTTGCGGAACGTTCACCACGTTCCTTGCAAAGGCTCGTCCGACTGCCCATGCAGCCCATTATCGTGAGTCCTTGCACTCTAAATGCCAGACAGCTCTTCCAGAAAGTGGGGAAGTTCCTCCTATTTTCACCCCCAGCGAAATGTTGTTCCCCTGGTCAAGATCAGATGCAATAACTGAAGAAATTACTACAAGAATGAAATGTTAGAAGGGTTGGTTACCTATATCGCTAACAATATGCAGTACTTGTGGAAAGTTAATAAATAAACAGAATCGAAAAGTAAACGAAGTCAGAGAGTCTCATCAGCAAATTCATTATTCTAATAGCATAAAATGTGAGGACAAAGGCCTGAAAGAAGCCGCCGTCTCATAATTATGTGAAAGCCCTGAGAGCTTGGGACGTTCTCATAACCCCACCAACCACTTCTCTAGTGGAGTCTCACACTTTCGCTGGAGAGAGAGAGAGAGAGAGAGAGAGAGAGAGAGAGAGAGAGAGAGAGAGGAGGGGGGGGGGGGTTGTCCACTCCTTTCCTAAGAAAACCATGCGTGGACCTTCACCAGCAGCTGCGCCATTGACTCAAGCATGGCGCCTGACGATTATAGCAGGAAAAGGACGCTCCGGAAAACTATGTGCAAATGAGAATCATTGAATCAAGGCCGGTTGCAGGGCATGTGCCCCTGGACGCTCACTGGGATGCATCACTACGTCTTAACCAATACAGCACATCGTTAAGAGCTAGAGTTGTGTATGAATGACTCAAGGCGACGATAAGCACGTCATTTTGTATTTACATAAAAACAAGAATGGTAAAGACGAAAACCTGTGAGGTAAAGGCAGGATTCAAGTGGTATGCTGTGTCAAAAGAAGAGGCAATACCTCAATTCTAATACCAGTACTAAGACTAAAGACGGTCCATTATGCAATTAGTGGACAACACTAACCCGATGACGAGAAGACATCTTCTTGGAGCCTGTCATCGGAACTTCTGAGCGGATAACGTGCCCGTCGATATAGTCCCCATCCTAACACACTGTTGTCACTTGATGGGCCAGGAGAGCTGCGCCATGGAGACGACTTGAGGCACGACGCGAGAAACAAAGCTGATCGCTGCCATCGAGCATCAGCGGTCCGTCTATACCGACATGCAGCCACAAAACCTTCACTGTACTTCCAATTTCCCTGTGACACGCCCCGATTGTCTGATGTAAGATAATAGTAAAGTATAAAACACGAATTTAGTAGTAAGATTTAGCCTTCGTGTGATCATGTGTAGATGTAGCTTGCGAAGTCACTGCTTCTGTTTCGTTATATTAGGTCTTACGTATGTGTAATTACGTTTCATCTTTTGATTGATCGTGTTCCATATGTTCTGTAATTTTTTCTTGTTAAATGACACCAGACGGTGACTCTAAAGGTGGACTATTAACAGCTCGTGATTGGTTAGCAATTTTTTAGCTTAGTTTAGGTGAGAATTTCTCTTGTGTACTTTTCGTTAACTATGTTATTAACAATTTGTTATCATTGTTTTCCTAGCGTATTTGTGATCGGTATTATTGTGTAGGGAGCTTCTCTAATTTTTTCGTATGCAGGCCAGTTTCCTTCGTATATTACCTTCAGTATCTGGCATTGGCACTTCTTCTCTCACTGTGACCTTTAATCAGATACCATTTCAGTTTTTGTCGTACATGCTTTTAAATTTCATTGGTTGCTGTCTTGTTTCTCGCTTAATACGCTATCTGTGGTGTCAATTTCTTAATAATCATTTTATGTGTTGCAGTTTTCTTTTTGCAGTAATTCTTGTCGATTTCCTTTTGTTCTGCATCGGCGCATCAGGGATTCCATGCGACGGAGGATGGATGCATGTATCGTCGCTAACGGAGGACATTTTGAGCATTTCCTGTAACAAAGTGTTTGAAGTCACGCTGGTAGGTTCTATTGCTGTGTGTTTCCATTCCATGATTAATGTGGTTTGAAGACAAATAATAAAATGAGCTCTAACATGGAAAGTAAGCGTTTCCGGACACATGTCCACATAACGTATTTTCTTTCTTTCTTTGTGAGGAATGTTTTCTGAAAGTTTGGCTGTACCGTTTTGTAACAGCCTGTATTAAACGATCGTCTTTATTTTCACAGCCCAAGTTGACTCGCATCTTTTTTAAATTGTTACGATTTTAACCGCACTGTGAGAGAAGCAAATAATAGCAACTCTAGAAAAAATACTTGAAACTACCTTTCCATTGAAAAGATACTTCTGGCACATTGTTTCCGTTAGGGACATTGGCCTGATGAGAGAGATTTCTCTGATTCCTCGCATATCGTTGTGCTTTTCTAAACTGTTCGTTGGCTCTTGCCACTTGCTACATCTTTGCGAAATAACGAACCTCTCAGACGGATATGCCATTGTTTTCTTTAGGTTTGCGTGTTTGATAAGTGATGATCTGGGTCAGCACTCCCCACTTCCTTCCTGATACAAATAATATGAAAACTCAATCTGGCAGCAAACAACAAAAAGGTAGGTTAATAAAAGGAGCAAGGGAAAAGGCTGACATGTGTATCACTACCTGCATTTTGACCGACATGTCCTCCTGCAGTGTTTAGAAGTCGATTGTAGTGTGAACAGTACAGAAAGAACTGCAGTCTTCCTTTTAACAGAGTCTAAATAGAAAATCTGATACTACTCTTAAAAGGTCAAGGAAAAAGCAAGACAGATGTTATCGAAATAAAAGTTTTTCGTTCGTATAAGGTAATGTTGGGATGGCTGAGTTTCATACGCGAGTCACGCGCCCTTTCCTCCTGGTGTCCCTCGGACACTGCAGAACCTCCGACTAACGTGGTCCATTCTTGGAGCTATGCACAAGGGAGAGCATTTTACTGATTAACGATGGACACATGTCCCTTACAGACATGATGGCTCAAGCATCGAAAAGACTGCTAAAAAAATGATGACTCCGTACATCCCCAGGTGCCATACTCTTACCAGTGGAGAGATGACAGCCTGCTGATTAAGTGGGAAGTTACGCCCACGGCAGACGTACTGATGCCAAAGTTGTTTTACCAAAACCGTGGGGAAGAGTTACAACGCTCTAGAAAATATTCACTATTGTAGGGGAATAAACGAGTATTTTCTCGTGTCTCATAGGCTAACACCATGGCCTGAGCTCTCATTGGCTACTAATACGTGACATGGATCATTCTGAGAGTCTTAATTCGAGAGGAGGGGTCTCGTTTCGAAAATTTTCGACCTTCCGATTGGTCAAACAGATACGTATGAGTTCTACTCGGCTGACGTTAGTTTGTGGCAGAATGATTTATATTGAGATGCCAGATTAGAGAAACTGAAAATACTAAGAACATTCTGTTCCGGAGAGTGATGGAGAGAACTTTCTATTCCGGGCAGCAGTGGAGAGAACTGTCTGTTCTGGAGAGCAGCAGAGAACAGTAACTTCCTTGTTCTCAGATCAATGATGAGCAGCTGGTCTTCATGTGAGATGCAAGCCGGCAGTCAGAGTAGTGAGTATCCTCGCTGATGTGTTCGCACCCAACTGAGATCAACATCATACGAAGTTTCGGAACTTTATGAAAAATTTAGAGTCGTTTCACTGCCACAATCACGATTTTTAACTTTTAATTTAAATTCTTTTGCGTTTCGGGACGCAACATTTTTTACAATGAATCTTGAGTTACCTTTGATTTTCTCGTTAATTCACCTGGTACACGTGTTTATTCTGGTTCACGTATAACCTCTATTTAATACCATCGGTGATGCAGTTATTTCTGCCACATCAGCGCGGTCGTGATCTGGACTTAAAGCCTCTTTAACACTGCGTTTTCCAGTACCTTCCAGATGCACCAGACGGGCAGTATTTGTAAGTGAGACAGATTAGTACTTCAAGTACTTTTATTTATTTTGTATGAAGATGTCCGCCATGTTCAGCTTTCGTCGTGTGTAGATCTTTGTGAAATAAATGTATGGTAATCTTATTCTTTTTAATGTAATTTGAATATACACTGGTGGAAAAATGTCGAGGTAACATATATGAGTGGTTAATATTGTACAGCTGGGCACTGTGGCGGAGTGGATCTAGGCGCTTCAGTCTGGAAACGCGCGACCGCTACGGTCGCAGGTTCGAATCCTGCCTCGGGCATGGCTGTGTGTGATGCCCTTAGGTTGGTTAGGTTTAAGTAGTTCTCAGTTCTAGGGGACTGATGACTTCAAATGTTAAGTCCCACAGTGTTCAGAGCCATTTGAACCATTTGAATATTGTAAAACAACAGGTTAACGTAAGTGCGAGCAGGCCGCTGTATAGGTGAAATGCTGGTACATCAATAATCGTTGTAACCGCAACACCATTCAATGCAAGCATGTAGACGTGCATGCATTGTTTTGTACAGGCGCAACAGGAATGGTTAATGCTGTTCCGCGAATGACACTGGAGTTGTCGTCCGATGTGGTCCCATATGTTCTCGACTAAACACGTATCTGGTGATCAATCAGGCCAAAGCAACATAACGACACTTAGTATAGTATGTTTGGTTACAACAGCGGTATGTGGGCGAATGTTATCCTGTTGGAAAACACTCCCTGGAATGGTATTCATGAATGGCAGCACAGTAGTTACCATATTGACGTATGAATCTGCAGTCAGGGTGGATTACGCTGGAGAGTGCTCCTGCTGTCATACAAAATTGCACCCCAGACCATAACTGAAGGCGTAGGTAGCACGAGACAGGTTGGTTGTAGGGCCTCAGCCGGCCTCCTAACCAAGAATCGGCCATCACTGGCACCGAGGCTGAACCACTTTTTATCAGAAAACAGACCTCCACTCGGTCCTCCAATGAGCTCTCGCTTGATACCACGGAAGTAGCAAATGGCAGTGGTTTGGGGTGGGTGGAATGCGCACTACACAGCCTCTGGCTAGGAGGTTTCCTCAAAGTAAACTATTTGTGACAGTTGGTTGTTTCACTGTGGTGCCAACTGCTGTTCAGATTGCTGCGCTCGGTAGTCACACGTGACAGTCAGCAGCTCGGTGTTCTTCCGACAGTTCATTCTCGTGACCACCAGCAATCATGTACAGTGGCTACATTCCTGTCAAGTCCTTCTGCAGTATCGCAGAAGGAATATCCAGCTTCTCGTAGTGCTATTACACGACCTCGTTCACACTCAGTGAAGTGTTGATAACGACATATTTGTAACCTTGAAGGCATTCTTTACTAACATCCAATCACCGTAGCTATCGCCCACGAACGTTACAGCGTGTATTGAAAGCAGACTTGATTCGCATCCTCATAGCGGTGCTACTAGCGCTACCCTTATGCGAATGGTGCGAACTCTGGAAAGACATCATCTTTCAGATGTAGAAACACTGCTACCAACTTTCGTTCATATCGCACAGCTCTTCCTAGGTGTTGAATTTTTTTTTATCAGTCAGGCCTTTAGCTAAACTTCTGTGGGATGGATATTGCTTCTTATGACAATTCGTGGTGAAAATCTTCCTTTAAATAACAAAGAGCTCCAGATCAGCGTACAGGCAACAGGATAATTACATTCCTTTATTTTGTGTTAATCACTCAGGCTCGGACAACTTCCGACCTCTGTATTGACTCATTATTACAATGTAACAGTAGCTGGATGCTTAGTAAAAAAATGGTTCAAATGGCTCTGAGTACTATGGGACTTAACATCTGTGGTCATCAGTACCCTAGAACTTAGAACTACTTAAACCTAACTAACCTAAGGACATCACACACATCCATGCCCGAGGCAGGATTCGAACCTGCGACCGTAGCAGTCAAGCGGTTCCGGACTGAGCGCCTTAACCGCGAGACCACCGAGGCCGGCATGCTTAGTACGTCCACATATATTCTGTTACAGTACAACTCCTTCATTTAGCTCACCCAGCCAGAATAACAGTAGACATCTTTCATTTAACTCATCCGGCCAGGATGTCATTGACATATTCGTTAATAACAGGCTTCTTTTAGTATATAACCCCCATTGTTGAAATGTGTGTGAAATCTTATGGGACTTAACCGCTAAGGTCATCAGTCCCTAAGCTTACACACTACTTAACCTAAATTATGTTAAGGACAAACACCCACAACCATGCCCGTGGGAGGACTCCAAACTCCGCCGGGGCCAGCCGCACAGTCCATGACTGTAGTGCCCTAGACCGCTCGGCTAATCCCGCGCTGCTAAACCCCCATTGTATTTCCACACAAATAATTATACAAGCAATACAAATAATGGGTGCGAATTTTCAAAATCTAGCGGAAATTGATCCAGACATAGCTGAGTTATGCATGTGCTCTTCTACGTGACCTTTTCATACTCATCCCGACTCCTATGAGAAGTAGGTGTTTCTTACCCCCACAGCGATTCTTTACGGATAGTAAGAGGTACGTGCACCAAGTTTGGTCCAAACAAGTCTACTGGTTTAGGAGAAAATGTATAACGTACACATACACGTATAAACATGTAGACGAACAATGTAGATAGTGAAGGTGAATTGTTATCGCTTACCTGCGACCAGTGGGTATTGTCTGATGTGTAGTTGTGTCGTCGTGAGGTCTTGGTGATGCATTGATGTTGGAATGAGCATAGAATAAACGTAGATAATGAGACACGACACCTCTTCGTATTGTGTGACAGAGAACAGTCGAACATCATATGGTTTTATGAAATGACTCAGACATGCTGACCAGTGTTAAACCTCTGATCGTCCAGGTGAGAACTGTTCAAGTCGGTAAATGTTTGAAACTTAGATCGCTATGGAGTTCTTCTCCCATCCTGGTTGGCTAAACATGTACTTTGTCCGCGTACGAGACGTTGAAGTCTTTTTCATTTTGTTCTGCCTAGTACAAGGGGAGTTCCATGTTAATACACAGCATTTTTTCCTATGACTCATCGTGCAACAAATGGCTCTGAGCACTATGGGACTTAACATCTGAGATCATCAGTCCCCTAGAGCTTAGAACTACTTAAACCTAACTAACCTAAGGACATCACACACATCCATGCCCGAGGCAGGGTTCGAACCTGTGACCGTAGCGGACACGCAGTTCCAGACTGAAGCGCATAGAACCTCACGGCCACACCGGCCGGCGCGAACAACATGGAATGTGATAATCAAATATAGCGCTGGACGACGTGGTTTCTGTGGAAGGAGCATATAAAAACTGCTGACGTTGAGAGATGCCTGGTGGCAGTGTGAGGAGAGATTGCACCAACCCAAATGGCGTTCACCGTACTACCCTGACTTGGCCCTTTCTGATTACCATCAGGGCTATGAAGAAATCTGTATGCTGACATCATTTTGCAGTAGTCCAGGAACTTTGAGCAGCTGTCCTGCATTGAGTGGTTGGAGGAGAGCCTGCAGAAGTTAAAGGGGTCAACTCAGGAGAATGCGGTAGTTGTGACAGTACCTGGAACTCCATTACAGCGTTCAGCTACGACCGTCGTGGTTTTCCGACTGGTATGGGAACGAGAGTTGTCGCATTGCAAGAACATTTTTAGTGGCGGTGCACTCTCTCTGCACACTGTCACTAATCACCTGTGAATATTCACAGTGTTTATACACGTCTTCTACAGAAATCACGCCTTAGAGCGCTGCACTTGTTGATCCACTCCGTCTTGTCCTTTCATTTAATGACAGTTGCTGGGAAAGTGCGGTGTACAGAGCAGGAGCTGCACTTCTAGTGATCGTTCTGCTGTCTGCGGTTACTTGAATCTGTAATGACTAGTCAAATTGCGCTCTATGAATGAAGGAAAAAACGTATTACGTAAATAAGTCTCTCGTCGGTTATATAAAAAAATGGTTGAAATGGCTCTGAGCACTATGGGACTTAACTTCTGAGGTCATCAGTCCCCTAGAACTTCGAACTATTTAAACCTAACTAACCTAAGGACGTCACACACATTCATGCCCGAGGCAGGATTCGAATCTGCGACCGTAGCGGTCGCGCGGTTCCTGACTGAAGCGCCTAGAACCTCTAGGCCACCCCGGCCGACTCGTCGGTTATCAATGGTTGTCTATAAGAGAATTTTATAATTTCCAAGGCCACTGTTTTTATATCCAGTGGCTCCTCTTGGAAGTATCAACACTTCGTCCCCCTCTCCTGAGTTACGGCTTAGGTGAGTTACGGCTTACCGTGCTCGCTGTTGTCAGCAGTGAGTGTTCGCTCAAACGCACATCGCCACAGAAGCGTGAAACCGCATTTTAAATATAGAAATTCGAGCATGTTTCTGCTGCCAGCGTTATTGTTGTCTTCACCGCTATTATCCCAAAGCGTAACGACACTACCCTTACGTTTCTATGCCTGAAACCAAAGATATTCACCTTCCTTCTTGCTATTAACGCTAATGGTGCAAAAACTGCCGAAAACTACTCTGTAGAAATGGTGAGTAAGTCTGATTTCCAGGAGAAGGAGGTCACAGTTTCAAATTCCGGTAGTATTAATTTTTTTCCGTGGCAGGTGGATAAGAACTGGGTGCACCGAGCCTCGTGTGGAAATCTGAGAAGCTACCTGCTTGAGAAATTTCACTCGGGGAAGCAGGCATAAACGGTCGGGAGGAGAACTTGCTACCCAACTGTCCCTCATGCTTGGGTCCAGTGGCGTCAGCGCGGAACAGCGGTAAGCCGGCAACGCGTGTTCCAAGGGCCTCGATTCTGCGTTCATTATTTTGCTTAACACTTGGCGTGCTATAAACAAGAATTTAGTAACAACAAACATATATCGCTACAGAAACGTAACTTCTTTGTTTTGAAAAGGCAGACAGAATCTTTGTGAATAGTCCACGTAGCATTCTGATAAATATACTAACGCATTTACTAGCCCATTTTCACTAAGCATCACGCTGTTGTATGAGGTATTCTCCGAACAAAGTATTCAATGGTTCATTTGTATTGTATCGTTTTCACAAAGATGATATGGGACTTCCTCGACTGCTAAAGCTGATATACAGGGTGTTACAAAAAGGTACGGCCGAACTTTCAGGAAACATTCCTCACACACAAATAAAGAAAAGATGTTATTATGACATGTGTCCGGAAACTCTTAATTTCCATGTTAGAGCTCATTTTAGTTTCGTTCTTCCACCTACGCTCAATGGAGCACGTTATCATGATTTCATACGGGATACTCTACCGGTGCTCCTAGAACATGACCTTTAACAAGTACGACACAACATGTGGTTCATGCACTATGGAGCTCCTGCACATTTCAGTCAACAACAGATTCGGTGACCGATGGATTGGTAGAGGCGGACCAATTCCACGGTCTCCACGCTGTCCTGACCTCAGCCCTCTTGACTTTCATTTAAGGGGGCATTTGAAAGCTCTTGTCTACGCAACCCCGGTACCAAATGTAGAGACTCTTCGTGGTCGTATTGTGGACGGCTGTGATACAATACGCCATTCTCCACGGCTGCATCAGCGCATCAGGGATGCCATGCGACGGAGGGTGGATGCATGTATCCTCGCTAACGGAGGGTATTTTCAACATTTCCTGTAACAAAGTGTTTGAAGTCACGCTGCTGAGTTCTGTTGCTGTGTGTTTCCATTCCATGACTAATGTGATTTGGGATAAGTAATGAAATGAGCTCTAACATGGAAAGTAAGCGTTTCCGGACACATCTCCACATAACATATTTTCTTTCTTTGTGTGTGAGGAATGTTTCCTGAAAGTTTGGCCGTACCTTTTTGTAACACCCTGTAGTGGGAGCTATTCGGAAAAAAACAGAGGGTAAGCAAAAAAATGGAAACAGCACTAGAAATGCCTGCTTGAACATAAATACCATGAATAAAGCTGTTAGCCAATCCTGCGCTATTGTATCTGACTACGAACGGCACTTGTGTATTGTCCTCAATGTGTTGCAAGTGTAAGTTCGGGTCAAGCAGTGTTCTGCGTACTTGTGAGTGCGACGTGTGGATTCGAACGTCGGCAAACTGTTGGTACTCCTATGGTGGGTGCTTCCGAAGTGCATGATGTTTCAAAAGGTATCGTATCGAAGATTTATATGGCCTACAGGAAAGCCGAAAGAAATCATCTGATAAGTCACAAACAAGGTGGACAAAAGTGTCTGGTGAGTGATCTTGACAGACTGTCACTGA
Source organism: Schistocerca gregaria (assembly GCF_023897955.1). Classification (NCBI taxonomy): domain Eukaryota; kingdom Metazoa; phylum Arthropoda; class Insecta; order Orthoptera; family Acrididae; genus Schistocerca; species Schistocerca gregaria. The sequence continues at coordinate 387,112,740 of NC_064920.1, read as the reverse complement.
AGAGGATTGTATCGAAACATAAGAGGACGACTGATACAAACCTTAATGTCACACTCGAGAACTCTGGTAACACGAAAACGGCTCGAAGAGAGCTTCATAAGCCGGTAACTAAAGGGCGAGCTAGAATTCCAAAACCACGTATCAGTGAAGCAAATGCCCGTAACAGGAAGATGTGCCGAAGTCATAAATCTTCGGCTATGGAGAAATGGAAGAAAGTCATTTGTCGAATTAGTCCTACCGTTTCCGACTTCTGGTCCGATTTGCACCACAATATTGAAACAGGGCGGAGTTTCGGTGATAATTTTGACAAGCATATGGTGTAGTCCAGTCAAATTGCAGAAATACCTTGCAAAAGGTGGGGTAGAAGAGTTTATTTTTTTCAACTCGATCATATGGTTGGAAATATTAGATAACCTAGTTTTGACAACAAAATTTCGCTTGGGAAAACTTTCTGCAGTCAAAAAACTTGGAAAATTTCGGCCTTTTTCCCGTTTTTTTTTCAAAATATCTCAGTTTCATTTGCTCCTATCGCTTTAACGTCTATTTTCTCTTTTAAAGTGCACAAAATTCTGTGCAAATTTGATTCTTGCCATTTTTTTCTACTCCCAATATCTAAGGCGCTACAGCGCCTCAAAAAATACCAATTTTTCAAATTTTGAGCATAGTGGCAAGATACCTTATTTTTGAACAATATTTTTTCAGTTTCTGTTTGTGTAGTATAAATACATTATACATCATGTTATATGTTGGAATTTACCACATCACTTTCAAGTATTCAATTTCTCTGTATGCAACATGAGGATTGCTGGGCATCCTACTGTTGTGATTCTTACATCACTACCTGAAGTTCACTATGGGCCACCTCAGCCCTGGTATTTGTAAAACTATAAATATAAAAATACATCATTAAGACACACACACACACACACACAAAATAAATTGTCTCAGGAAACTGAACTATTATTAGCTGCAATAGGCAACCTAATTAGGTAGGTAATTATTCTTGTGTATAAAGACCACACAGTTGACATTAAAAATAAGTAGCTTTATTACAGTTAAAATGCATTGTCAGTTACTAAAAAATGTTGACAGTTCTGGGTGTGTAATACTTGTAATATCGCACATTAGCGCACTTGAGACGGATGTGAGCGTCACTTCCAGCGTTTTGATGGGCCAGGTTCCTCAGTGTCACCAGAAATACCTTGACTTACGGATTCAGGGTCTGTACCTCGAGTTGATCCCAGATTGACCTCTTCTTTAAACAGCGATTTAGCCTCAGCAAATTCTTTGATTTCGTCGGCGGTTTCCTCAACATCCTCCATAATATCATCTTCACTGTCTTCATATAAAAATTTTGTCACGTTTTCACAGTTGACCCCAATTACATTTCTTGCAAATTGAAGAACATTTCAAACCCTCTTTTCTGCAGGAGCACGCTCCGCCACAGTTCAGCTTGCATGAGCATGAAACAATGTGAAGAAGTGCTTGAGGTGCTGTATCTTCGCTCATTATAACGGGTACTGGATCGTGGTCACTGTGATTACAGCCCCATTTCTCAGGAGGTTTCCAGTTTCGCATCCAACTTTGGACTTGTTGGTAAGTGCGCAACGAATGATGTTGTGCAGCAAGATTCAGTTTGCTTTTTGTGGCAGACTTGGCGAATAGCTGATACCGCAAATGATCTAGTTTGTGGGAACTGCTGATACCTCCACTATACAAAGCTACAGTAACCTGTTCTGTTGCTGCTATTATTTCTTCACGGGTAGCACGTGGTTTATTGAACGTGCAAAGCGCTGAGGTTAGGCACTCATTTTTGGCAACAATATTGCAGCACTTAATTTTTCCTTGACCACAAAAAAGCGGATTTTGTACCACATCCGCTAAAGGCGTGAATGAACAGAATATATTCACTGTCAAACTTGTAAGATGCAGTGGAAAACCACTTGCCTTCTGCATTTCCTCTTCCTGGCTTTAAGAACAATATATGTTTTTAATGCCTTGCCCCAAACCGGTCTTGAGCACAAGCAGGTCAGCATCTTCTCCTACAATGACAACACTTCCAAAATCTTTGGTTCTTGAAATGGCAGCTGTTACAATCATAACGTCAGCATCTTGTTGTGCCTGGTTCACTTCAACGCTACACTCCAGAAATTCCTTTTTAAGAAGTGTGACCAAACGCATCTTGTTTCGTTCGTTGTACAAGAACTTGTCCTGAGGGACTTGGTTTACCATCTGTGATTCAACCGGAGAATGTTTTTTGGACCTACGGATCCTCTCAGCACTCTTTGTGCTACATTTGTCTCCCTCACATGGATACCCATCAAATACACTAGCAAGTTGAGATCCAAATTGACGTTGCAGGTAAGAAACATAGCTTTGGGCTATTGACTTGAAGCAAACATTTCGAGTCCAAGTCATTTTGTGGATACGGTACCATCCATCAAAATTTTGTTTGGCATATCGCTGTCTTAACTGCTTGGTTAAAAAGTCATCAGAATTCGCTTTTGCACATAAGAAGCATTTCTCTTTGAATTTTAGCTGACCTTTTTCCTGCGACCGACGTAGCACGCCTGTTGGTTCCTGAGGATGTCGAAGGCTAGCTGCTATCGTTCTCTCATTAATGCACTTCTTGTAGCAAGCTTCATGCACCATCACTTCACTTCACTGAGCGTTTTCAAAAAACGGGTGTGAGCAGACTCCCTGCGTTTAGCACTACAATCGATAAGTGTGCTCAGTCCTTTCTTTTTCGCATTGCATCCACCACTCACAACAGTTTTTTTGCAAATGAAACACAAATTGATGTCAGACATACTCATTTTCAGCAACACAACATCTACTGAATGGAAGCGACTCCAAACTGTAGGGCTCTTATTGTTGTGTGCTAATAGCTGTCAGCGCGCTGTGAACAATCATGCCGTCCGCCCGCCAAAGAATAAATACGCTTTTGTCCGCTAAAGAACAATTCCTACACACTTTTTCTTATAACTTCTTCTTATAACTGATCATTAACGTCCATCAACTGTAGAAAATGTATGGCACCTGCATGCAATCGTATTACATATTGTAACACAAATAAACTTCACGCAATCCGACGTGAATGTGTCCGTAGTTACTGAATATGATGCTGTTGGTCCTGGCCCTGCAACAGAGTGAGATGGTAAATTCGAATGAATAACATGATGAGTAATATGTTTATACTACAGAAATAGAAACTGAAATAACAGTGTTCAAAAATTAGGTAATTTGCCACATTGCTTGAAATTTGAAAAATTGGTATTTTTTGACGCGCTGTAGCGCCTTAGATATTGGGCGTAGAAAAAAAATGGTGAAAATCAAATTTGTAGAGAATGTTGTGCTCTTTAAAAAAGAAAATAGACGTCAAAGCGATAGGAGCAAATGAAACTGAGATATTTTGAAAAAAACTGAAAAAGTCCAAAATTTTGGAAGTTTTTGACTGCAGAAAGTTTTCCCAAGAAAAATTTTGTTGGCAAAACTTTGTTTTCTAACCTTTCCAACAATATGAACGATATAAAGAATAAAATCTTCTACCCCACCTATTGCAAGGTACAGGCTTTTTTTCTGACAGTTTCACTGGACTAGTGGTATTTCATGGGCCCTATTGTTACTTTGCGAGGAACACGAGAATGGCCTCCAGAGTCACCAGATCTGAATATTATTCGTCCTTTGTGATCTGTTTGGAGAGAAGAGTGCGTGATCTCCATAATCTTTACCTGAACCTGGCACTAATGCGCAGGTAGAATGGTTTAAGAAATTTTCCATTCCATTCTAGCAGCGCACTACAGCAACCAGTTCCGAATTATTTCGGAATAAAAACAGTCTTGCTTGCGAAATTATCAAAGATGCATTTCACTCTTTTGGGACATCATCAGATTGTGTAAAAGTAGCTGGGTGTGTAACCCATTCATCGTAAAGCCATATCAAATGGAAAGTGGACGTAACAGTAACTGCATACGTAACCCGTCAGTCGTAATTATACATCCAGTTACTGTTCCGTCTGTTTTCTATTTTACATGGCTATACGACGGATGGGTTACATATCCAGCTACTTTTATAGAATCCATGTCCCAAAAGGGTGGAACGCGTCATTAATTATAAATAATTTTGAAACCAAGACTGTTTTTATTCTGAAATGGTATTAGATTCCCTTTTAAACCGTATAGGACCTGTATTTATCCATCCCGAGACGATTGGTAGCTGCTTTGTATGCCAGCAGGTTTCCTCCTCAGTAGCCGACATGGTAATGTGCTATATTTTCTGTGTTTCCGTATTTGTGTCCAACCCCTGTACCTTTGAAAGGGGGAGCGGAAGGTGTACGTCTTCAAGCCTCCTACCATTTACAGATTTTCGCCACTGTAAATCCAATCTACTCAACATACAAGAGAAACACTTTCTGTTATATTGCTCTGAGGGATCAGTACCAAACAGGACTAATAGGGGATACTAATCGCTTACAAGAAAGGGCAGCACGAACTGTCATGGGTTTGTTTGGCCTATGGAAGAGCGTCACGGAGATGCTGAAACACCTCGACAAACTGAATCTCCAAAATATGCGTCGCTACCTCACAGAAAGTTAGTTACAAAATTTCTGGAATCGGTAATAAATGATGAAGTGAGAAATGTACAACAACTCGTTACGTATCGTTTCCATTGGAGAACCTCACAGAGATTCGGAAAAATCTCGACTGGCAGACCATTCAAAATATACGTCACTAGCTCCCAAAAGCTTAAAAAATTTAAAGAACCTTTATCAAATGGGGAATTGAGGAATATGCGCCAACCCTCTACGTATCGCTCGCTTAATGACTGCGAAGAGTAGATTAAGCTCAATACACGAAGCGCAGAGGCGTTTCAGGGACTAAATACACGAATGGTACGGGAATCCGGGTCTAGTGAAGCAGGGAATACAGCCCGTCGTCTTTGACCGATGGCGTTAGAATTGACCAGAGAGCATTTAATACAAAGGTGAAAGAGCCGAGAACAATGTTCAGAAACAAAGTAATGCGAGAGACGAAAGCTATAGTTCACATATATAAGGGCCAGCAGTATTTTCACGTTAACGATATCGCGTGTTTGAATCTTATTATTTCTCCGCAAAATAAAATGGAATAAATTAATGAAATATGTTAGTAGCAAAGAATACATCACGTCACATGTATGTGAGTTGTATCTCTAAGCTCATTCGAACTGTATTGCTTAAGTGCAGTACAGGATACAAGTTTAGCGTACGTCGATTTCTTCGTTTCCACTAGCATTACTGTCCTGTTGGTCACTTGAACTATGTATCCCCTGCTTCACTAAGCCCCAAATCGAACACGAGGTACAAATCGTAGATGTGTTTTTTGTTTCGTCTCCGCTGTTACTAACAGTCAATTCTTACGTACATATCAGTAATACCGATGACAGAAGGAGCTACGTACGTAATATTTGTATACCATACTTCCGTTGACCCCTATATATGTACACTGCTAACGAAGAGGTGGAAATAGACGTACGTTACATTTGCAACCTGTACCTCAGTTGAACTACACGAAGAAGCAATAAGACGACACATATAATTTGAATCCCGTACTGCACTATAGGGTAAATTTTTTTTTGTCGCCTTCGAAGTTAATAGTGTCTCATTCTTTACTTGAGCTATACAGCTATAAGCAACATTTGTAACTTGCTCTCCAATTGACATATGTAGTGTCAGTGTAAAGATGAAAGACGGGATACAAATTTTAGATGTGTCGGGGGTTTCGCCTTTAATTTAGCAAGTACAGATTCGAAAAAGTTGAACTGACACTGCTGCTGGGAAACGAAAGAAGATTGACAGCTGAGAAATTTCTATAAGTACTTCACTACACGAAAATACACATACTGGTGTAATAAAACAATGAAATACGTCAAACTAGTGAAATACAGTAAAAGAAGCAAATGTAAAAGTGAACTTACCAGACGGAAGTATCCTCTCTCTCTCTCTCTCTCTCTATCTCTCTATCACACACACACACACACACACAGACACACACACACACTCTCTCTCAAAGACTCATCCATTCACCAACCCCCCCCCCCCTCCCACCAATGTGAAATTAGCTGAGATATTTGGGATGGTACATTTTGCCAACATGTTTAATAAACCATTTAAGCGGGCAAAATGTCCGCGGAATACTGAGTCTCCACGATAACTCGTCTAGGTGGCTTGGAAGTGTCGAAATCTGACGTTTCCCTTTCCCTACATCTACATCTACGTTTATACTCCGCAAGCCACCCAACGGTGTGTGGCGGAGGGCACTTTACGTGCCACTGTCATTACCTCCCTTTTCTATTCCAGTCGTGTATGGTTCGTAGGATGAACGACTATCTGAAAGCCTCCGTGTGCGCTCGAATCTCTCTTATTTTACATTCGTGATCTCCTCGGGAGGTATAAGTAGGGGGGAAGCAATAAATTAGATACCTCATCCAGAAACGCACCCTCTCGAAACCTGGCGAGCAAGCTACACCGCGATGCAGAGCGCCTCTCTCGCAGAGTCTGCCAGTTGAGTTTACTAAACATCTCCGTAACGCTGTCACGGTTACCAAATAACCCTGTGACGAAACGCGCTGCTCTTCTTTGAATCTTCTCTGTCTCCTCTGTCAACCCGACCTGGTACGGATCCCACACTGACGAGCAATACTCAAGTATAGGTCGAACGAGTGTTTTGTAAGCCACCTCCTTTGTTGATGGACTACATTGTACCCGCCTTACCAACAATTAATTTTATGTGATCATTCCACTTCAAACCGTTCCGCACGCATACTCCCACATATTTTACAGAAGTAACTGCTACCAGTGTTTGTTCCGCTATCATATAATCATACAATAAAGGATCCTTCTTTCTATGTACTCGCAATACATTACATTTGTCTATGTTAAGGGTCAGTTGGCAATTCCTGCACCAAGTGCCTATCCGCTGCAGATCTTCCTGCATTTCGCTATAATTTTCTAATGCTGCATCTTCTCCGTATACTACAGCATCATCCGCGAAAAGCCGCATGGAACTTCCGACACTATCTACTAGGTCATTTATATATATTGTGAAAAGCAATGGTCCCATAACACTCCCCTGTGGCATGCCAGAGGTTACTTTAACGTCTGTAGACGTCTCTCCATTGATAACAACAAGCTGTGTTCTGTTTGCTAAAAACTCTTCAATCCAGCCACACAGCTGGTCTGATATTCCGTAGGCTCTTACTTTGTTTATCAGGCGACAGTGCGGAACTGTATCAAACGCCTTCCGGAAGTCAAAGAAAATGGCATCTACCTGGGAGCCTGTATCTAATATTTTCTGGGTCTCATGAACAAATAAAGCGTGTTGGGTCTCACACTATTGCTGTTTCCGGAATCCATGTTGATTCCTACAGAGTAGATTCTGGATTTCCAAAAACGAGATGATATGCGAGCAAACAACATGTTCTAAAATTCTACAACAGATCGACGTCAGAGATATAGGTCTATAGTTTTGCGCATCTGCTCGACGACCCTTCTTGAAGACTGGGACTACCTGTGCTCTTTTCCAATCATTTGGAACCTTCCGTTCCTCTAGAGACGTGCGGTACACGGCTGTTAGAAGGGGGGCAAGTTCTTTCGCGTACTCTGTGTAGAATCGAACTGGTATCCCGTGAGGTCCAGTGGACTTTCCTCTGTTGAGTGATTCCAGTTGCTTTTCTATTCCTTGGACACTTATTTCGATATCAGCCATTTTTTCGTTTGTGCAAGGATTTAGAGAAGGAACTGCAGTGCGGTCTTCCTCTGTGAAACAGCTTTGGAAAAAGGTGTTTAGTATTTCAGCTTTACGCGTGTCATCCGCTGTTTCAGTGACATCATCGTCCCGGAGGGTCTGGATATGCTGTTTCGAGCCACTTACTGATTTAACGTAAGACCAAAACGTCCTAGGATTTTCTGTCAAGTCGGCACATAGAATTTTACTTTCGAATTCCCTATAAGAGATTTCACCGCTGACCAGTAACCCTCTATACTGTCGGTGCAAGCCCCTGTGGATAATCTAAATTCAAAGTTGTGATTTACTGCAAGATGTTGATAACCCCTATTCCCTAAATACCTATATGAAGAAAACCCGTCTGAAATAAACCTTTGCAACGTGATCTTTAATTAAGCTAACCAAAGCTTCCTTACTTCCATTCGGTACTACTTTGAACACTACATCTTCACAATGCTGACTGAAACCACTGCCCCTCAAACCCATAATCCCACCGGAGGTTCCCCCCTGTTGTACTTCCTTTTGCCAAAATCTGATTCGTCTATTTCGACCATAACACCTGCCGCCGCCCCCACCCCCCACCCCCTATATTTCATGTATTCCCCACAGACTGCCCTACAAAAAGAGTACCAGTCCACTACCGTACGCTTACTCACACGACATTCATGCACACAGGACCACACAGTATATCTTAAACACCAACAGTAAGTGATTTTCACAATGTCTCTCGGGGCGAGCTAAGATTTCTCGAACCACGGTCCCCTCCTATCTCTGCTGCACCCCCATACAAATACAAAAATGTCTTGAGTACGGCGACGAGATACACTGGTGAGGCGCATATGTTCGCCGCACTCACGACATCGGACGTATTCAGCAATAAGACCACACATTTGCAAGAAACAAATTGTGGGCAACATGTCTTCACCTATAGCTTGTCGTAAAACATCAAGGTTCATTGCAACAGACAAATCCATTCCTATAAACGAAAAGAAGACACTAAAACTTGTTCTACAATAAGAAACTAATAGCCCAAATTACCGGGTCTAGTGAAGCACGGGATACAAGCCCTCGGCTTTGACCAATGACGTCATACATTCTTTCGAGGCATAGATAATAAAACAGTTCTGTTCTCCGGATAAGCGCTATTATTGTACATTGAAATAGTTATTCGTAATGATATTGAGATAATTTGGAGCATTAGTTTGCTATTGTAGAACATTATTTAGTGTCTTATTTTCATTATAGGAATGGATTTGTCTGTTTGTGGGTATGTAATTTTCGTTACTGTGTCTAGGCGAGCTTCAGTTATTCCTCGATATTTCCGTGTGGTAAGTTCACTTTTTCATTTGCTTATTTCACGGTATTTCACAATTTTGACATATTTCACTGTTTTATTCCATCAATATGTGTATTTTCGTGTTGTGAAGCACGTAATAGACATTTCTCAGCTGTCGATCTTCTTTCGTTTCCCAGCACTAGTATCAGTGCAACACTTTCGAATCTGTACTTACTATATTACAGGCGAAACCCCCGACACAACTAAAATTTGTATCCCGACCTTCACTTCGCCATTACACTGACGACACAACTAAAATTTGTATCCCGTCCATCACTTCGCCTTTACACTGACAGTATATATATCTCAATTGGCGAGCAAGATAACAAAAGTTGCGTATAGCTACATAGCTCAAGTAACGAATGAGATACTATTAGCGTCCAAGGCACCAAGAAAACTGTACCCCATAGTGAAGTACGGGATACAAATTGCACATGTGTCGTCTTCTTGTCTCAGTGTAGTTCAATTGAGGTACAGGTTGCAAATGTAACGTACGTCTATTTCCACAGTTTCTTTACCACTGTACATACATAGAGGTCAACGGAAGTCTGGTATACATATATTACACACGTAGGTCCGTCTGTCATCAGTAGTACTGATATGTACATAACAAAAGACTGTTAGTAATAGCGAGACGAAATAAATAACACATCTACAATTTGTATCCCGTGTTCCACTGTCCGCCCCCGGTAGCTGAGTGGTCAGCGCGACAGACTGTCAATCCAAAGGGCCCGGGTTCGATTCCCGGCTGGGTCTGAGATTTTCGCCGCTCAGGGACTGGGTGTTGTGTTGTCGTAATCATCATTATTTCATCCCCATAGACGCGCAAGTCGCCGAAGTGGCGTCAAATCGAAAGACTTGCACCAGGCGAACGGTCTACCCGACGGGAGGCCCTCGTCACACGACATTTCATTATCCCGTGTTCCACTTAGGGTTTACTGAAGCGGAGGATACATCGTTCAAGTGAAGAACAGGACAGTAATGCTAGTGAAAACAAAGAAATCGACGTACGCTGAACTTGTATCTCGTACTACACTTAACCAATACAGTTCGAAAGAGTTTCGAGACACAACTAATACACATGTAACGTGATGTATTCTTTGCTAGTAATATAGTTCATTCATTTCTTTCCATTGTATTTTGCTGAGAAATACTAAGATACGAACACGCGATATCGATAACGTGAAAATACTACTGGCCCTTATATATGTGAAGTACAGTTTTTCTCTCTTGCATTCCTTTGTTTCTATACATTCTTCTCAGCTCTTTCATCTTTGTAATACATGTTCTCTGGCCAATTCTGACGCCACTGGTCAAAGCCGACGGGTTGTATCCCCTGCTAAACTAGACCCAAATTACCGGAATATCACTACGAATGACATTAAGTACCGAATCAATAAGAAACAACCAATTAATTTAATTAAGTCACACGAGGAATGTTTTAATCAATACGAAGCGATCGCTTTTAGAATCACATTCAGTTATTGTAATGTAAAATGATACCGCTTATCCGGAACACAAAACCGTTTTATTGTCTATGCCTCGAAGTGAAGACATTACTATCTATGACTAATGTATGACGTCATTGGTCACAGCCGACGGGTTTTATACCCTGCTTCACTAGACCCGGGAATCCCAATACGTGACAGAATTTGAAGTACCATCTGCCATGCACTTCACAGTGGTTTGCAGAGTACGGATGTAGTGTAGGTGCAGATCTCCTTTTTTTACAGTATCAGTCCTGAAACTGGCTCATGGAACTCTTATTACCAGTAGCGTCTTCCCTTTTACTCTTTGACGTCGCGTTACTCTTTGAGCGTTGTCTTGGCTGTTTGGCTGTACAAGGAGTGGGAGCAGCGAGCAGCTGTTGTGTGTCTGAGGGGAGCAGGATGGCTGCCAGTTGCACGGAGCTTTGCGACCCGTGGTCTTCGTCGGACGGGCAGGAGCAAACGCAGGTCGACCGCGAGAAGACGTGCCCCATGCTGATCCGAGTTTTTCCTAGCGAGGGCCGGCACCACAGCCTGGCGTACTACCAGGATGGCCAAACCCCCGTCTCAGAGCTCCACCTCTACTCCTGGATGGACGCCACGCTCGACGAACTCTCCAAGTAAGCCGTCCACACTACGTGGAACACTGTTTTTGACACTCAGTGCTGTTGCACCTTAAATTTATTTGCGCACGCAAAAAATTTAAAACACCTAGCTGGCAGCTTTAACCAGTGACGTAGTGAATATATGGGTAGTATCAAAGAATGAAACTTCCTGGCAGATTAAAAAGGTGTGCCGGACCGAGACTCGAACTTGGGACCTTTGCCTTTCGCGGGCAAGTGCTCTACCAACTTTTTTTTCTCATTTTTTTCGGTTTCGTTTGATGGATCTGCTCGGTGTGGACGTCGTAGGATATCCGTTTAAGTTCGTTGTTAATCGATTAACACAGTTTTTTTTTTTTAAAGGTCAGCTAACCCTCTGACCGAACACGCTGAGCTACCGTGCCGGCGAAACTGAGCTACCCAAGTACGACTCACGCCCCGTACTCGCAGCTTTAAATCCGCCAGTACCTCGTCTCCTACCTTCCAAACTTCACAGAAGCTCTCCTGCGAACCTTGCAGAACTAGCACTCCTGAAAGAATGGCTGTGGCTGTGGCTAAGTCATGTCTCCGCAATATCCTTTCTTTCAGGAGTGCTAGTTCTGCAAGGTTCGCAGGAGAGCTTATGTGAAGTTTGGAACGTAGGAGACGAGGTACTGGCGGATTAAAAGCCGTGAGGACGAGGCGTGAGTCGTGCTTGGGTAGCTCAGTTGGTAGAGCACTTGCCCGCGAAAGGCGAAGGTCCCGCGTTCGAGTCTCGGTCCGGCACACAGTTTTAATCTGCCAGAAAGTTTCATATCAGCGCACACTCCGCTGTAGAGTGAAATTTCATTCTAGTATCGAAGAATGTTTGCCTATCGAAGTATGAAAGTCGTAGTAATTTGTAATACCTTAATTTCTCTCACGCAATTGCTTTTCATCATGGATGAGTCAGTTGTGTTTACATCGAAAATACCATTTGGGAAAATGACTGACCGTAAATCAACTATAAGACTTGTTCCGTCATTGGGCATTATTGCAGAATTTTGCAAGTGTAGTGTTTGTGGAAATTATATGGTTTTGACAAAGCTTCCATCATCACGAAATTCCGACGAATGCATATAGAGGTGCAGAAAAAATAATATATGGAGATCTATCCGCAGGGAGACCTGGTTCGAAAGATCGAGGCTGAAATTAGAAATAATAGTCATGTTAACCTACTATTTTGGAGAGAAGTTTGCGTGGAATTTGTGAAGTATAGGGGATCGTTTGGGGGGCCAGATGTTACAGTTGAAGTAGGAGAGTGACATTTTGGGAAGAGAAGGTATGAAAGGGGGCATGAGGTTGTTGGGCTTCGGGATTTTGGAGTAGTAGTTTCTGGAGGGAATTGTGCTGATGTTGTATTTAGGGTCTTACCAAATCATACTAAGTAAGTGTTGACATCATTAATAGAAAAATATGTTGAAGAAGGTTCCGTAGTTAGGTTGAATAAGTTTGCTTCGAACAAGGGGTTGGATAAAAGGGGTTATCATCATTTGGTCGTGAATCAGAATATTCAGTTTAAAGCTTACAAGACCCTCGTCTTGTACCAATACTATCGAGGGGTATTGGGGGGCTATAAAATCAGTTTCGGCTGAGAAAGAGAAGGCTTTCAGTGTGGTAAGCCCATTTGAGTGAATACTGTTGGAGCAAGAGTATTCCTAAAGATTATTGTGTATTTCTTGCATTTATCAAAATAGTCAGCATAATGTAGAAACCACGTTTTGTTAGTTAGGTGTTGGTGGGTCTGATATTATCTTCTTGTTTTACGTTGCGTTTTTTTTCGGTTATTGTACTATGAGCTTGCTACTTTTTTGGTTTCTCTCTGGGTGGGGGGGAGGGGGGAAGAATTTTTTCTGTCGTTTTAATATTTTTTGCTTACAGTGGTGGGGGGAGGGAGAGGGGGTTGCTGTGTCTTGTGCCAGTGGGTTTTTGTGATTGACTTATGATATCATTTTTTTATTATTTTAAAATTTTGCGTGTGGCTGAGGACCGGTCGTAGGGAAGAACTGATTTGGGTGGTGCCTCTTTCGTTCCTTGCAGTTTGTGTTTCTTATTAAATTTTTTGATTAATTATTGTGGATTTTACATATTTCGTTATAGTTTGACCTCCTGACATTATTATTTCTTGTTATGCCCTTATTTTGTTCTTCTTTTCACCCTCCATCTTTCACTCCTTTGGAAGTTCATATGTGGTTGCTTTTTTTGTAGCTCTTTAGTGTTTTCCTTTTCGAAGTTTTTGCTATATTTCTCTTAATTTTACGTTCATTCCTGATGTAGCAATTTTACTGAGTGTTATTTTGGAGCTACTGTAGCTGGTCTGACTTTCGTGTACTATAGTTATCGGTTCAAAGGTTTTATCATTTTTGCGTTTTATTTTTTGAGTGTGCGGTAATGTCTGTAAAGATTTTCATTTTTTGAAAATCTAGTCGTATTCTGTAGTTTACTAACAAGATCGTTTTTTAAGCAGGATTCTCGTTTGTTTTAAGATTTTTGCGCTTGTAATTGCTCTTTGTACTACCGCGAAACAGTAATATTTGAATCGGTACATAGAAATGAATCCTACATTGGTTACTGCGATTTAACGATACCAGCTATTCGATGGTTTATTACTTAGGTCCTTTTTGCAGTACGTGTGGAAAATATAATACAATATCTGCATTCGTAATTGCTCTCTGAAGTTTTGCGAAAAAGTTAGTACTATTGGAATCGGTAACTAGAATTGACCTATAAGATTAATTCTAGGCTAGTACCCGATTCCGACTATTCCAAAGTTCATTAATTGGATCTTTATTTTTCAGGCAGTTATCTCAAATGTAATTACAGTTTTCCGCTCGTAATTGCTCTCTGAATTACCGCGAAACAGCTACAAGCATTGGAATCGATAACTAGAATTCACCTCTGAATAGGTCAATTCCAGTTACCGATTCCAACTATTCGATAGTTCATTCATTACATCCTTTTTTCTGTTCGATGGTTCATAAGTCGATCGTTTTTTTTGTGGCAGGTGTCTCAAATGTAATAAGATTATTCCGCTCGTAATTGTTCTCCGATTTACCGCAAAACAGATACAAAAATCTGAATCGATAACCTACTAATATAGGTCAATATTAGTTGCCGATTCCACCTGTTCGCTATTTCATTAAGTATATCGTTTTTCCAGGTTCTGTGTTAAATATAATACAATTTGTGCACTCGTAGCTCCTCTCTGAGTAATATTGGAATCGGTAACTAGAAATGACCTCTTCTATAGGTCAACTCTAGTTACAGATTCCAATATTTGCTAATTTTAAATGGATTACCGTTACTTGAGTTCCTGCCTTTTTTAGGATTAACTGTGTCCGTTCCTCCATATTTTATGTTAGTAATTCGTATTTGTTATAATTCGCTTCATTTTCCCGCTGTTCTGTTCTAATTTAATTTCTCTCCGCCCAAAACCCCAACTTCCCTGCGCTTCTCCCATTTGAATGATAATCAATAAGAGAATTAACTAAATTGACACACATTATTTTTAGCGCAAATCAATCTGACTTTCAATAATCCCTACAAAAGAATGGCCCTGACTAACAATAACCTATATCTTTCACAAACCGTAAATATCGTAGTAATTACGTACATTACCGTGATCAAGAAAGTACTATACTGTAACGTATTGTTGTGCTAAGAAAAAGGCTGTCTCATTGTAGCTTTACCACAAAATTTATTACTAAAACATGTTTTACTTTCCAGAAGAATTCAGAAAAACTGTGCAGATATAAAACAGATACATCGAAAAAGCAACAATGTAAATTGAGTCACACATTAGTAGCGTCGTGATATAATCGTGTAGCTGTCAAAGAAGCAAAATACTAAGCCATCTTTAATCTTACAGAGAGTATTTCAAATAAAGAATGTCTTTTCAAGTAAACCAAAATGTTGCATTAAAATCTCATTAGCAGTACATGTTCTAAGTATGTAAGCCTTATAGTCGTTACGTAATCGTGCAACTAACAAGCAAGAATGTACACACACAATAACACTGTGTCCTCTGTTCACTATAACAATGCATTTGTAATTACTTGTCTAAATAAGTTCCCTAGGTTCTTGACTGGGTAGTTAACTTTATAACATAGTTGCATGTTAACAGTTTCTAAGTGTGACAAAGAGTACTAGTAACGTGAAGTGAAAAATTTTATAGCAAAGACTAAATTAAAAAGCAGATTATCTCTCAATAAACGGTTTTACATGTGAAATGTGGTGCGGTCTTTCACCCTTTCTAGCACGCAGAGTTTCAACTTCAACGCAATTATCAAGTGGTATACGTCGAAAAGAATACTGGAATTTTTCTCAAAGTTAACGTCTGTGTTATTTTCCTGTGAGCCAGCCGGCGCACGTGGCTGCCTGCGGTGCGAGTCATTGTCTGTCTCTTTGTTGGCGCGCGTCGTTATTGGTATTAGGAGACCTAACTTCTACAAATTCACCTTGTCGAGAGGACCCTGCCCTGTTTGAATCCCGCCAGTTCTTATGCAATTCAGGTCTGTCGTTACGATTATATCGTCTGTCGTCATGTCGGTAGATTCCACAATTTCTTTCTTGTCGCTCACGTGGTGGAGAATTTCTCCCCGAATCGTAACTGCCCGCAGAACTGTTGCGTCTGAAGTTATTCTGTGTCCCTTGATAATAATTGTTTTGGTTCCCATATTGTCTGTTTCTCTGATTGTCTCTGTGATAGTCATCTTTCTCTTAATTATTACTACTCTGCCAACGGTTGTCATACGGGTGGTGTCTGTTTTTGTCACGATTTATGTTGTAGGAATAGCCTTGTCGTGTCCAGTTATTAATTCTGTCATCGCGGAATTGTGACAGATGTGACCTGTAACTGTTGTGCTCCTGTTTTCGGGCTCCGCGATTGTCAGTGTCAATTTTCAACTCTTGTAACAGTCCCTAAAAAGACTCAATGTCGTCTTTGCAACGTACTGTCAAAATAATGTCGTAAATGTTCAGGCAATTTGATTAAGCAAATGCGGATGAGTTCTGAGGGGCTGTATGGGTTTGAAAAATACTGATTCTTATGTAACATGTCTTCGAAATATTTAACAAGACTGGAAAATTCAGATTGTTCGAAATGTTTCATCATTATGATGCTATATTTTACTCGGTCTTGAGTAGCTTGAGATCAATATGCTGAGAGGAAGGCATCATAGAATTCTTCTTCGCTGTGACAATCATGAATGACCGATCGCATCCTTACAGCTGGTTCATTCTCTAAATAGCCACACATAAATTCTAACATGTTCTCCAATGACCAGTTGGGAGGAAAACAATGAGAGAATTGATGGAGCGATGCTTGTGGATGAATGTCGTTGCCAGAATTCTTAAATGTTTTGAATTTACGTGTAGTAATGAACAGCTTATAGTCAAAATCATCATGTCGGCGAGTCGCATGTCGGTCATTGTTACTTCGTTTCTGCGGTTCCATCTAAAAATTCAGTCCACCTTGTCAATTTCTTTCATAATTTCCGAAGTGCCATATGTTATTATTTTGTGGCTTTTCCGTATTTCTATGTCCCTCTTCCCGTGTTGGAGCGCGAGTGTCTGAAATATGTAATTCTTTCTTGTATTACCTGTGTCAACTGATCTTGTACTTCCCGGATTTCTCTTTTGTACTGTGTATTGATTTGATTTTGATTTTTTTTTAATTTTCTAATTTGTTCACACTCTTCTGTGTCAGTGTAGGCTACGAGTCTTGTGTCATTCAGATCATCATCTACCTTTGTAGATAAGTTAGTGAACTGATTCGAAAGGTCGGCTACTTTCTCCGATGGTGAACTGATTTCCTCAGTGTGTTTTTCTTAACCAAGTTTCAGAGTGTCCATTTGTGTTGAAATCGTATGTAATGTGTCCTTTAATTTTTTCTGAGTTTTTGCAAGTTGCGTAACCGAACCGGTAGATGCAACTGAGTCAGTTTTAGCTTGCAAGGTATTGTGATTTTTATGAACAATAGTTTGCAGGTCTTTTATGGCTGCTTCGTGGTTCTGTAATATATTTTCATGACACGAAAAAATAGGTTGAAAAAGTGCTCACAAATTTGTGTTTTTACGTCATTACAGACTTTTTGACATTTCGATTCGATTTTAAGTAACTCAGCAGTTAAATCTCCTCGTGTTTGTTCAAGGATTTGTTCCATTGAGTCTAACTTTTGAAGTTGTTGCTGTGTTAGTCTCTGGTGTTGTTCCATTGTGTCTAACTTTTGCTGTGTTTGTCTCTGATTTTGTTTCATTTGTTGCATTAATTGCAATAACAATGTATTGGTGGCTGGAATCTGTTCCCCTATGTTTTTCGGCAGTGCATTTGCACCGGAAAAATTCACATTTTGACAAGCAGAAAATGTGTCTTGACTTATTTGAGAAAACGGTGAGGACCCAAAACCTGAATCTGCAGTATTTGCAAGATTGTGTCCTGTCATTCCCGATTCCTAAAGCGAGCTGTTGCCCACCGATCGATCGATAATGCTTCCCTGTTCACTAATTGTTTCACTGTCTACACCATTATTTGCCGCCCGCTCCATTTCCCCATGCACAATTACCAAATTACTATGTTGAACATTAGTTAATTCATTACACGGTGGCGCTAACACACTGCTTTCGTTTTCACTGTCATTTCTCAGTTTAAATTGGAGCCTAGTATTACGTTTTTCACACGCCATAATTGTCACAATATTTCACACGATAACACAGAAAAGCACAATTTGAAGATCAAAAATAAGAGAACACATTAACATAGCACTGAAAATAATATCTAGTTAATCGCAAGCGCAGCTGCGAAATACTTGGTGCAAATCTACATGCTTGCCACAACTGTTTTGCTGTACAACAATGAAAAACCACAAGTACAAAGGAAATTCTCTCTATAATTACGCGCTAGCAATAAACAATAGCTACTCTAACTACACAAACTACAAGAAAAAATCAGAAGATTCCAGTGAGGTATCCTCAGCTAAGGGTCGACATATTAAACGTCCCCTTAGAAAAATTAATGAATGACTGTGCTGAGAAACCTCTTATGTTATGTGATTTTCAAACAGCTAAGCAGAACTGAATGAACTCAGACATTTCTCACTTTACTTATTCTGATCATCACTAAATTGGCACACAATATTTTAGCGCAACGCAATCTGACTTTCAATAATCCCTACAAAAGCATGGCCCTGACTAACAATAACCTATAACTTTCACAAATCACTTACCTCACAAAAATCTTCGTTACTCGAACTACTGCAAAACAGCGAGCGCCAATAATGTCAGCTAAATAAAAGATTCTAATTCCTGAAGTCACTAACTACTGATGGGCATAGTTAGCAAATGAAAGATTTTGATAAAGAACAAACAATGTATTTACCTTAATAGTGTTCAAAAGTCATTATATATATATATATATATATATATATATATATATATATATATATATATATATATATATATATATATCAGCTCATGACGTCCAGTTTTACAAATTTACTGTCTCTGATGGACACACGTCCAGATCATCCGCTCTCAAAAGTCCACCATTTCCCTCCCCACATCCACCACTGCTGGCAGCTCACCTCCAACTGCGCAACGCTACGCGCTGTTCACATCCAACTGCTCAACACTATAATAGCAAACAACAATGCAAACCAACCACAGACTGCACACGTCACAGCCAGTGATTTTTATACAGAGCGCTAAATGGCGTTACCAATATAAAAACCTAAACAGCCCACTTACACATTGTTTTTGGAAATTCAACCCCTATGGTGGTAAAATTTGAGGCTGAAAGTTTGTATGGACATATTTCACTGTGCAAGCATTTTTAAAGCTAAAGCTATGAAAATTTGTATTTGACTTCTCCATTGGAAATAAAATACAAGCTTGTTACTGTTTTTGGACATTTATTCCTAAGGGCGGAAAGTAGGGCGTCAAACGTTTCATGAAAATATTTCATTGCAAAACCATTTTTAAAGCTAAGCGTTTGAAAATTCTGTTTTGCTTCTCAGTTAGAGATGAAAAAATACGTGTTTTGGAAATTCTACCCCCAAGAGGGTGAAACTGGATCAACCTGATACACTGACTCATCATCGCCCAGCGAAAACCGCTGAGAATAGAAACTTGAAGTTTGGAGAGGATGTGGCTTTTATACTGTAGGAGTCGTTTGATAAGGTAGTGTAAGAAATTCCAGTCCTAGGTGGAACAAATATGGGATGAATGTCTTTTGGCAAGTATGTCGATATTAAGGGAACTTCGAAGCTAGAACTCCGAAAACTTGTATTCGATGTCTCTGTCAGAAAAAGAAAAGTATGTGTTTCAACATTTTTGGAAATCAGCCACTAAATAAAATAGTGGATGAAAGTTCTTTTTTGAAAAATGAATAATTACTGAGGAACTACTAAAGGATTTTTAAAGCTACATCTTTGCCATTTGGTATTTGACTTCTCGGTTAGAAATAGAAAAATACTTGTTTAGGTGTTTCTGGAAATTCAACCGCTAATGGAGTCCATCCAACAGGGGACGAAAATTTTTAATAAAATATTTCTTTACATCAAAAAAAATCTTAAAATTAAATTATGAAAATTAACATTTCACTTCTCGGTTCGATATAAAGAAACATTTGTTAGGGGAAAATTTGTTAGGGGATTGAAGGATGCTATGGAAATATCTACACAAGAACCCAAAAGACATGATTAACAGCGCCGGCCGGGGTGGTCGAGCGGGTCTAGGCGTTACAGTCTGGAACCGAGCGACCGCTACGGTCGCAGGTTCAAATCCTGCCTCGGGCATGGATGTGTGTGATGTCCTTAGGTTAGTTAGGTTTAAGTAGTTCTAAGTTCTAGGGGACTGATGACCTAAGAAGTTAAGTCCCATAGTGCTCAGAACCAGCCATGATTAACAAAAACTTTGGACTCCAGATATCAGAATCGCTTTTTGGTCAGAAGTGCGTACGGAAAAGACCACGCTTGTTTGTCATTAATTAGCGTGATGAGATTAGGAGATGTTGCAATATGCGAACAACAGAAAATTCGATTAAACAAAAACAAAAACAAAAATATCTCTGCAGGCCATACTGTCTACGCCAGGGAAGCAACGGGCGATATGCTAGTTATGTATTACGGTTATGAATGACGAGACATTTATGCAAATATTAGATATTATTATAAGAAAATCCCTGCCAAATACCCTATTAATTCCACAGGGGTTGTAATGGGTTACGAAAGGCAGAAAACGCACCACGATATGACGTTGTTTCCCTGATGCTGGCTACATAGGTCTGGCGTGTACCGCCTCATTCATTGAGCCACAGATCAAACAAGACACGCTGTAGAGCGTCATGTCCACCTTACCTCGACGTTCCAGGCGGCACCTACCCGCAAGCATCTACCCACAAAACTTTTGGGTACAAGTTACTTGACAGTAACCCACTCTTCTCACACCTTCATACTTTTCATTTTGTGTGTATGTAATACGCACCAAAAAAGTCGATGGAAATTTTTATGTTTAATACAATATTTTTTTTCTGTTTTCAGTTTTATACTTAAAGGTAGTTAGATTTAAAGCGCATGAGGACAATGAAGGATTCATCACAGAATTAGAAATCGCGGAACCTATCACCCGTGGATACTTAACGCGTCTCGATGACTCGCATTAAACGTGTTTCCAACGAAGATAGACTTCTGATTGCGCTAAGGGTCAATGTGTCACCATAACTAAGATTTCGGAAGTTGATGGTGGTTTAAGTGTAAAGTGCACCGTCACCTTCCAACACGATTCTCCTGCTCTTCTGTATTTTTGTGATATTCCTTGTGCGTTATGCACCTCTCTTCATTATTAAAAACAATCGGAAACACTAAAATAATTGATGGATAATGTAGGTGTTTTACGAATAATGTTCTCCAATTAACTTCGGAAAAGCTAAAAATAAACTTAATGTAGGCACTTTCCATTCAAACCAGATAGTACTCAAAGTCTGATAAAACACGACAGCTCCAGTTATGAGTCGTTTGTTCATTATGTTGTTTTTCACCGCAACAAGTCAGTGCTTGATAACTGGCTGTTGTGAGGTTCAAACCTGTCGTATGTTGGTATAAACCAAGTTCACTTAATGTGAAGCTTGTCGATTTAAAGGTTTTTTCCTTCCTTCGCCATTCTAAAATTGTACGTGACATCGATGAAAAACGTGTAAGGTATTGATTTTACTTCATTGTTCTCGGTTCCGAGAGTTTCGGATCTTGTACAGAAAATTGGAACAGAGATCAATGTAAACATCATTTCCGCCCTGTTTATTGATTATGAAACCCACACATCAGGGATAAATTCAGAAAATATAATTTTACGGAATTTGACTCTCACCGTTGTGTTATTATCTTAAAACTGCGAGATATACCATCGCCATTTTCATTGTCTCAAGGATCAAAATCTTTTCGAATCGCATAGCTTTGTGAACCTATGTATCGAGGAGGTCTTCTCCATAAAGACAGCATTCTCTGACCATTATCTATCGGAATGTCAACTACAATGAAGAGACAGATGAACATTACCATGTGCAGCAATCGGGGAACCCGCAGCAACTCAATATTCTCGGACAGGATCTATTAAAACACCGAGAAGAAACAAATTAGACACACATCAAAAAAGTTTCCCGTCTCCTCGGTTCCGAGAGTTTCGGATCCTGTACAGAAAATTGGAACGGGGTTCAATGTATACATCATTTCCGCCCTTTTTATTGCCCATGAAAACCACACATTGCGTTTTGTACCACCATACATCGAGACCTTCAGAGGTGGTGGTCCAAATTGCTGTACACACCAGTACCTTTAATACCCAGCAGTACGTCTTCTTGCACTGATGCATACCTGTATTCTTCGTGGTATACTATCCACAAGTTCATCAAGGCACTGTTGGTCCAAATTGTCCCACTCCTCAACGGCGATTCGGCGTAGATCCAGCACAGTGGTTGGTGGGTCACGTCGTCCATAAACAGCCTCTTTCAATCTATCCCACGTATATTCGATAGGGTTCATGTCTACATCTACATCTACATGACTACTCTGCAATTCACATTTAAGTGCTTGGCAGAGGGTTCATCGAACCACAATCATACTATCTCTCTACTATTCCACTCCCGAACAGCGAGCGGGAAAAACGAACACCTAAACCTTTCTGTTCGAGCTCTGATTTCTCTTATTTTATTTTGATGATCATTCCTACCTATGTAGGTTGGGCTCAACAAAATATTTTCGCATTCGGAAGAGAAAGTTGGTGACTGAAATTTCGTAAAAAGGTCTCGCCGCGACGAAAAACGTCTATGCTGTAATGACTTCCATTCCAACTCGTGTGTCATATCTGCCACACTCTCTCCCCTATAACGCGATAATACAAAACGAGCTGCCCTTCTTTGCACCCTCTCGATGTCCTCCGTCAATCCCACCTGGTAAGGATCCCACACCGCGCAGCAATATTCTAATAGAGGACGAACGAGTGTAGTGTAAGCTGTCTCTTTAGTGGACTTGTTGCATCTTCTAAGTGTCCTGCCAATGAAACGCAACCTTTGGCTCGCCTTCCCGACAATATTATCTATGTGGTCCTTCCAACTGAAGTTGTTTGTAATTTTAACACCCAGGTACTTAGTTGAATTGACAGCCTTGAGAATTGTACTATTTATCGAGTAATCGAATTCCAACGGATTTCTTTTGGAACTCATGTGGATCATCTCACACTTTTAGTTATTTAGCGTCAACTGCCACCTGACACACCATACAGCAATCTTTTCTAAATCGCTTTGCAGCTGATACTGGTCTTCGGATGACCTTACTAGACGGTAAATTACAGCATCATCTGGAGAACATGCGGGTCACTCTAGTCGAGCGATGCCTTTATCCTGAAGAAGTCGTTAACAGGATGTGCACGATGGAGGCGCGAATTGTCGTCCATGAGCACGAATGCCCCGCGAATGTGCTGTCGATATGGTTGCACTATCGGTCTGAGGATGGCATTCATGTATCCTACAGCATTACGGCGCCTTCCATGACTACCAACGGCGTACGTCGGTCCCACATAATGCCCCCCCCCAAAATCGCAGGGAACCTCCACCTTGCTACACTCGCTGAACAGTGTGTCTAAGGCGTTGAGCCTGACCAGGTAACCTCCAAACACGTCTCCGACGATTGTGTGGTTGAAGGCATATGCGACACTCATCGGTGAAGAGAACGTGACGCCAATCCTGAGCTGTCCATTCGGCATGTTGTTGGACCCATCGGTACCGCTCTGCATGGTGTCGTGGTTTCAAAGATGGACCTCGCCATGGACGTCGGGATTTATGTTGCTCATCATGCAGCCTAATGTGCACAATTTGAGTCGTTACACGACGTCCTGTGGCTGCACGAAAAACATTATTACACATGGTGGCGTTGCTGTTAGGGTTCCTCCGAGTCATAATCCGTAGATAGTGATCATCCACTGCAGTAGTAGCCCTTGGGTGGCCTGAGCGAGGCATGTCATCAACAGTTCCTGTTTCTCTGTATCTCCTCCATGTCCGAACAACATCGCTTTAGCTCACTCCGAGACGCCTGGACACTTCCCTTGTTGAGAGCCCTTCCTGGCACAAAGTAACAATGTGGACGCGATCGATCCGTGATATTGACCGTCCACGCATGCTTGAACTACAGAGAATACGAGCCGTGAACGTCCTTCCTGGTGGAATGACGAACTGATCGAGTGTCGGGCCCCGTCCGTCTTATATACCCTGCTTATGCATGATTGTTTACATCTTTGGGCAGGTTTAGTGACTTCTCTCAACAGTCAAAAGGACTGTGTCTGTGATACAATATGCACAGTCAACGCCTATCTTCAGAAAATCTGAGAACTGGGGTGATCCAAAAGTAATTAACGGACAAAGGCGCATGTCAGATCTAAGCATATATCTGAAGGATAAAATGAAATACAATCTATAGCACTGAAAGTTATGTCATTGATAAAACTTGGGATGTAACGGTATATTTGCCAAACTCAGTTGTGGACTGGTATACAGTCACAAACTTCCACAAGATTTCTCTAATAACGTCTGTTTGTCGACTAGATACACTATCACTGCACCATCTTGTCAAATTATTGGCTATCAATCTCCTGAAACTGTTCAGCTCAGCTGGATCTCTCTACTAAAACCTGTTGAACATGAATTTGAGCGTAACATGCAGAAACACAACATCTATTCTATAAAATTCACAAAGATAAGATCAAATGTTCACTACGGATCATAACAGCCTCTCGATGAGTTCAGATGCGTTTTCTTTTTCATCAGGGATAAATTCGGAAAATCTAATTTTACGGAATTTCAGTCTCGCCGTTGTGTTATTATCTTAAAACTGGGAGATATACCATCGCAATGTTCATTGCCTCAAGAATCAAAATCTTTTCGAATCGCATAGTTTTCTGAACCTATGTATCGAGGAGGTCTTCTCCATAAAGACAGCATTCTCTGACCAGACCATCGACACAAAATAAGACGAGGAATAATTCAGATGAGCAGCAAAATTAGGTAATCTGATGTATTATTGCACACCAAGAAATTGTTGGAACCAGGAAGTTATGGTACTGGCATAGCTCGTCGCATGCTCTACTGCATATTTTATGTAATTTCGTAAAGGTTTAATTGGTGTTCATATAGTTTGACAGCAGTGATATTCTGTTAGGAGATTTCATTTTGAAGTCGCACTTATTTTGATTGTAATTAGTATCGTCAATATTATCCGAGTTTTTGGAGTATCCATAAAGGTTTGAATTATCTTTAGTAAGACAGCATAACATAAAATGCCATCGGAAGCACTACTTGGTGTTACAAAAAAGGTACGGCCAAACTTTCAGGAAACATTCCTCACACACAAAGAAAGAAAATATGTTATGTGGACAAGTGTCCGGAAATGCTTACTTTCCCTGTTAGAGCTCATTTTAGTTTCGTCAGTATGTGCTGTACTTCCTCGATTCACCGCCATGATTTCATACGGGATACTCTACCTGTGCTGCTAGAACATGTGACTTTACAAGTACGACACAACATGTGGTTCATGCACGTTGGAGCTCCTGTACATTTCAGTCGAAGTGTTCGTACTCTTCTCTACAACAGATTCGGTGACTGATGGATTGGTAGAGGCGGACCAATTCCATGGCCTCCACGCTCTCCTGACCTCAACCCTCTTGACTTTCATTTATGCAGGCATTTGAAAGCTCTTGTCTACGCAACCCCAGTACCAAGTGTAGAGACTCTTGGTGCTCGCATTGTGGACACCTGTGATACAATATGCCATTCTCCAGGGCTGCATCAGCGCATCAGGGATTCCATGCGACGGAGGGTGGATGCATGTATCCTCGCTAACGGAGAACATTTTGAACATTTCCTGTAACAAAGTGTTTGAAGTCACGCTGGTAGGTTCTGTTGCTGTGTGTTTCCATTCCATGATTAATGTGATTTGAAGAGAAGTGATAAAATGTGCCCTAACATGGAAAGTAAGCGTTTCCGGACACTTGTCCACATAAAATATTTTCTTTCTTTGTGTGTGAGGAATGTTTCCTGAAAGTTTGGCCGTACCTTTTGTAACCCCCTGTATATTAAAGCACTTCTTACAAATTGTCTGGAGTACTTAGTCATCCATTGTTGTTTTGCATAACCCTTTCGTTGCAGTGGAAGGTATCCCTACGTACCACAAGTACGGCTCTATCGTTGGTCCCACAATTCTTGATTGATGTAGGCCCCTCCATTGTCATAATTCATTCTTATTTTTTAGGTGTTACCAGTAACTGACTATTCGTTAAGATTGATGTAAATATACTGCCAGAGGTATTTGTGTACAGCTAACAGATAAATGATATTCGTGAAATTTATTTGAAAACGTCAGTTTTTGCTCAAATGGTTCAAATGGCTCTGAGCGCTGTGCGACTTAACTTCTGAGGTCATCAGTCCTCTAGAACTTAGAACTACTTAAACCTAACTAACCTAAGGACATCACACACATCCATGCCCGAGGCAGGATTCGAACCTGCGACCGCAGCGGTCCCTCGGCTGCAGACTCTAGCGCCCAGAACCGCGCGGCCACTCAGGCCGGCTTCAATTTTTGTAACTCAGTCCTTACCAAAGGATGTATTTCTTAATGACTAAGAAGAAACTTCGGCATAAGAGGTGTGTTTGTTGACACTGATATCTAGTAATTTGCCCTCTGTGGAATTTAAGAATATATGTCAGTGGGGTGGGGTGGGGAGCGAGGCTTCGAGCATGAAGGGGAACGCCTCCCACTGTACATAATACAGAGTACCGAAGAGCGTCCGCTTACACGATGGCAGCCCCTTCCCTTCACCCCTATCTCCTACCAAGTGCATCTTGCAACCTTCACCATTACTACTAAACGTATTGCTTCTCCTTTCTAACCACATGCGTAAAAGCTGAACACGACAGACGTTAATCAAGACTAGCAAGATTATCATTTCGATAAATGATTTGCACCATCTATTGAATGACTTCGAGGGGAAGAGGAACTGACTACCTTGTTAAGTCGCTTTAAATCACCATCATCTATAAGCTACCATTAATCTTTATGTTCTAAAACTGTCTCTAGCAATATTCTTAACTTGAGGTGCGCAACTAGCCACCTCAAAAACGAAGTGCCTAGTGGGAAAAAAGTCCTACATTATTTGGTCTACAGTACTTCCCACACATTCCACAGCTTTCATGACGAGGCCTGCAACACACAGGCTGTTAACTGCCTGTGAAAATCCCGTGGTGAACTTGTTGAGTAAGTGTTACTAACGTCAAACATTATGTAACACGAAACTTGCTTCATCTATTCGGACAATACGACTGTATTTTTTTCTTGGTCCCTTTGCAATACAGCTAAAATCTTAGTTTCGAATTGATCTGGAGTTGATTTGATATTTTTGAGGTCTTTCATTTTAATTTGGACCCATTATTATGGTCTGCTCCAGCTGAAGTCTCAGCTCATGGTGAAATTTGATTTATAGCATACCTACGTCGTCTACCGAGAAGGCGAATTTCTAAAAAAATGTATGATTACTTCTGTGTTAAAAATCACTTGTCTCCATTAACATTATACTCTGCTGACAGCTGAATCAAAATCTCATCTAAGGATACAGATTGACATATACGATTGCCTTAAAACATGCGTAACAGTCCTTCGAGTCTTTTCTGGGATGAGCGTGTCAAGGCGTGGGATGCGGGTAGGGGGATTTTGCGTAATATTCCTCAAATACTGCTATAACATACCACGATTTATGTATTTCTGTCATTCAGTTGTGAGATAGAGCCAACGGCCTTGTCGCAGTGGTCACACCGGTTCCCGTCAGATCAACGAAGTTAAGCGCTGTCTGTCTTGGCTAGCACTTGGATGGTTGACCATCCTGTCTGCCGAGCGCTATTGGCAAGCGTGGCCAATTGAGAAACTACTTGTTGATAAAGTAGAGGATCCGTTCGCGAAAACTGACAATAGTCGAGAGAGCAGTGTGCTGACCACATGTTCCTTCACATCCGCATTCTGTGACGCCTGTGGGTTGAGGACGACACGGCGATCGGTCGGTACTGTTGAGCCTTCAAGGACTGGTCGGGCGGAGTTTCGTTTTAGTTGTGAGATAGGGTCAACGTCATCAGAGTCAGTGTCATCGGATTCTCTGCCAGCACGGTCCTGTGGGAGTGCGTAGACAACTTCACACACTAAGATTCCTACATCCTACGTCACCATCATCTTCACAGACTGACGCGTAATTTCGCGTGTTTTACCTTCCTCGTCATGACCGGTTTAGCATCCATTGCTGGATATAGGACCCTTCCTACATCTGTCCAGTCACATTTGTCTTCTTTGTATACCATCAATCAGTCTTCATCTAAATCTACATTCTGCGGGCCGACGTATGGTGTGTGGCGCAGGGTATTTCATGTACTGCTGTGCATTCTGCCCTTTCCTACTTCAGTCGCTGATGACATTGGGAAACACGATAACTGGTAAGGTTCTATGTGAATTCGAATCTCTCGAATTTTACCATCTTGGTGTTTCAGAGATATACAGGTACATAGGAAAGTACTCCGGCAGGATACTGACGATAAATCACATCGTGATGCACAAAGCCTCTCCTGTAGCACCTGCCACTGGTGTTGGCTGAGCATCTCGTTGTCGCTCTCCACGCTCACTAGACGATCCTATGACGAAACGAGCTGGTCTTCTCTGTTTCCTCCGGTCAGTCCTATTTGGTACGTATCTAGACTGAATTGCAATCTTAAACAATCGATCTAACGATGGTTTTGTAAGCTATGTGCTTTATGAGTGTATTACAGTTCAGAAGGATTCTCTCATACGGCTCTGTGATCTGCCTTTAATAAGATTTGCTTTAGATCTTTCATCCCCAAGAAATCGGTCCTTATATTGTCCATACTCCCAGACATTTAATGGATGTGACTGCTGCAGTGAAGTACACGCTCTAACTCGTCCGACAAGTGGTCCGTTGGATTGAGGTCAGGACGCTACCACAGGCCAGGCTATTTCAGGAATGTTGTCCACAGACCATTGCCTTACACATGCTGCTTCATAATCGGATGCATTGTGACACTGATACAAATAAACATCGTCGTCCAGCTGTTACTCTACTGTACACAGTGCACAAGTGTGTTAATGGCCTTCTTCGTTTAGCGTTTTCTTAAGGGTAATAAGGGGAGCATACGCTAAACAAGAAAAACACTTCCATATCTTACCACCAGCTCCTCTGTATTTGTCTGGTGGCACTGCACGTGATGAGGTGTAATGTCTCCAGCCACTCGCCAAACCCAAACCTTTACATCGGATTGACACAGACTGTACCGCGATTCATCACTCCAAATCAATCATTTTCAGTCATTCTCTATCCAGTAGACTCTGTCTTCACATCACGTTGTGTCGCTGATTTGCACTGGCTATAGAAATGTGTGGCTATGAGGAGCTGCCCGACTATTGTAGCTCTTTTTAACTCTCTGTGCGCCATCATTGTGCTATCCGGACTCCTGATAGGTCTTCTGCACTCACGTGTGATTCCTCCCGCTGCCTTCATGCGCCTTTTTGCAACCAACTTTCGCATTGTTTGATGGTCCCTGTCCGTGAGTACACTAGGTCTGCCTGACCTTAGTTC
Organism: Schistocerca gregaria; assembly: GCF_023897955.1. Taxonomy (NCBI): domain Eukaryota; kingdom Metazoa; phylum Arthropoda; class Insecta; order Orthoptera; family Acrididae; genus Schistocerca; species Schistocerca gregaria. The sequence continues at coordinate 387,083,373 of NC_064920.1, read as the reverse complement.
AGATGTTACCCCTTCGCGTTTCCAAGTCAGAGTCACATTACCAACAGGCAATTTGGGCAGCTTTAGAAGGGCGGGAACATCTCTGGAGAATTTTTTACCCAACTGACATCCAATGACTTGTCCACGATTGAAGTCGCTGGGCTCTTCGACGAACCCATTATGCTATTACTACTTCTGTACTGACAACGGTTCTAGACGCTTCAGTCCGGAACCGCGCTGCTGCTACGGTCGCACGTTCGAATCCTGTCTCAGGCATGGATGTGTGTGATGTCGCTCGGTTAGTTAGGTTTAAGTAGTTCTAAGTCTAGGGAGCTGATGACCTCAGATGTTAAGTCCCATAGCGCTTAGAGCAATTTAACCGTTTTTTACTTACAACAGAATACTCCTAGCTTCCTTTAACACTGGCAGTCCCCCTGTCCTGACACCTACTGGCCAATCCCGCATTACATAGTGGTGTCTGGGTAATTTTGATAAGATATGTTACGCCAGCTGATCTATTCCTGGAGCTGGAGCCCCATCCACTATGTCCTTTCATATCACGAGGAATATTTTGGAGAATATCCTTAATCCGTCGCTCACCGTTTTGTCTCACTACATGGCCAGTCTATCTGCGTCACAGACACAGCTCCTCTTCCTACTCTCTCTAATCCTTTGTTTGTTTTCCTGACCCTTCGCCGCGCGGGATAGCCGCGTCGTCTGGGCGCCTTGCCACGGTTCGCGAGGCTCCTCTCGTCGGAGGCTCGAGTCCTCCCTCAGGCATGGGTGTGTATACCTCTTCAGGCTTTCCCAGCGAGATCTTGACATGTGGAATAATCGGATCTACTGTGACACAAACATCCGGCAGTAGACCCGATTATTCCACATGGGTATGTGTGTTGTCCTTAGCGTAAGTTAAAGTTAGGTTACGTAGTGTGTAAGCTTAGGGACCGATGAACTCGGCAGTATTGTCACACAGAAATTTATCACAAATTTCCAAATTTCCTGACCCTTCTTGTTCCGATCAGCACGAATCACCTCGTTGCTCGTTGGGCTACCCTCAGTTTCTAAAATGCACATTAAGGTTGCCGCTCGACACCCGTTAGTTAGTCCATAATGACGTGTGTGAGGGAATGTTGCGTGCGACAGGTGCGTGGCCCGGCTGATGCCGGACTTGGCGAGCCACGGCACACACCTGGTGTTCGCGCGAGTCTTCCCCGACAAGAGACCGGAGTCCGAGCCGGGCAGCTACGCCATGAAGGAGGTGGGCGTCGTCTGCTGCGGCGTCGCCGGTCTGGACGACGGCAAGACGCTGGCGCAGGCCAAGTTCTGCCCGGGGGACTTCATCGACGTCGCGGTCTTACCCGGTCGCAGGCCGCGCTACTCCTACTGACGTGTTTCAGCTGAACACTCGGTCACGACTTGTATATTTTCGAAGTATATTTTAAGTGAGATTTACTTTTTAAGGAAAACCTATTTTCTAACTAAGATGTATTTTTTGCAGTAACATGTACATATTTAATAAGACGTATAATTTAGTAAGTTTTATATTTTTAGTAAGATGTATATACTAAGATGTATATTTTGAGTAATGTATATATATTGAGACACCATTTATTCAACAGAAAAGAATTTCCTTCAGGATTTTTTTTCGCTTTTATTTAACTGGATGTTACCAAGACAGCTTGATAAGTCAAATAAATACCTTGTTTTTGGAAAACATTTTCTTTTTCTAAGCTCAATATATCCGTTCTAGTGAGGTATCAATTATTATTTTCTTCAGGAAAGATTTTTCCTTATATTGATAAAACTTGGCTGCAGTTCACATTCTATCTTCATACTATACTAGAACCAAGAAGCATTCATTAGCCCTAGAACCAACAAGCAGGGGCAAAAATTGCCAGCACATTTTTCTTATATTAAAAATCATAAGTAATATCTCTTTATGTGTATGAGCCTTTGTATATTCGTCTTTCACCTTATTAAGTACCAACATTATATCTATACCGTTAAAATTTGAAATAAAAAATTCTCTTTTCCGCTCACGGGCATATTTTTTTCTTTGGGTTGATACTACCTCTGACCATAATTCAAAATGCGTGTAAATTTCATTTCGTAACTTCTTTAAGCAGTAACTGCAATATTTCTTTCACCTGTTCTTTCTTCAAGTAAATCATGGCTTGTTATCTACTACGTTTCTAGTGTGTGCATTTGTTTACTCGTATTCACAAATTATTCCGGATGGGGAGTTTGTCGCCATCTGTGTATCAGTTATATGGAGTGACACATTTTGTCTGTAGGTGGTAAATGTCAAACGTAAATGACAATATTATCTCCAACTGAACGGTATCTCTTGAAAGTTTTCAGTATCCCGTAATCTGTTTCTGTGCAAGTGTCCCAATTTCTATTTTTGAAACTTTTCGTTAAGGACAAAACTGTACTATTCGTTTATTAGATCGAAGAGTGAATAGAAATTTTGTTCAGTCTGTATATTCAAGTGCAGACTTTCAGTTTATAATTTATACAAACAGTAATTGTACAAGTTTTGGCCACTCTTGCTAGTTATACCGTTTACAACAGTAAAATAATATATTAACTTATAAATTTTTATGCACCCTACATGTTACAAACATTACGATATGAGTTATAATGTCAACGAGCATGTTAAACTGATCTCACATTGGAAACACAGCCACTTACAATAAATACTATACTTATAGACTATTGCAACACGAGCAAATTTTGCACTTCTTGGTGCTCCATGTAACACAAAATAATTTGGCGCACTTAAAGTCACATTCCTGTTTCCGTAAGTGCCTCGTGCTTAGGAAAGTCGTAAAGGCAAAAAACTGAAGAACAGAGTAATGGGGCACCGTACGCCTCTGAATAAGTCTTGATGAACAGGAGTGGTCCACTCAGGACACTGAGATCTCAAGGAAAGAAAAATCATGATAAAAATACTAGGGCCAGTGGACTGGCCTTCTATAGAGATTTGATCTGCGTGAACCCTCACAAACAGGATCTTCAATGCGATAGGTAGAGGAGAAACCTTGGGGAAAAAATGGATCTCCACAGTGAAATCACACCAGGAGCATCTTAAAATTCCATCAGGAACCATACACAACCGATCCAAAATCCAGCAGGTCACTCTGCGAGGGGTATTCACGTTGCCCCTTACCATCAAAAAAAAGCGCAGGAACCAGCAAAGTGGACGAAGAAGATGAAACTGCTCAACCAGAAAATGAGATTTCTGAGTTAAAAAGAAACAGAAGACTCTTAGAAACTGTCCAAACGAGCCCCGTCGTCCCAAGTAGATCCAAACGAAAAGAAGAAAAAGAAACCAGATTAAGCTGATTTGCCGTCTCAACACTCAGAGCATGTGAAAGTGATACATAGACCACATTTTTGCTACCAAATTTTACACTAACAGTTCCAAACTTAGGATAATATTAATTACAGTGGTCATTGTGTTATCTTTTGTTGTCATAAGTTCTGTGCTTTCCATATTTTTTTCAACAACATGAGCTGTAAGCTGATTGTGCTACAACTGAAGCATTTATTCGCCCTTGTATCTTCGTGATTGTGTGGACGATATTTTTCCGAGAATCTGTTGGAATGCATCCAGCCTCGTAGTAGTTAGAAAGAAACTTCAGTATTTGTTTTGTTGCCTGCTCCCATAATGATGCCTTTCGCCTGTTAAAAAATAACTCGAAAAGCGGATTCTCTATATCCGGATCCCCTACAAGTTGAAATTCTTATTTCTTCTTCTATCACGTAATTAGACAGTTCCTCCCCTTAGTAGGATATCAGGGAATAAGGTACGCGGTACTAGAGAGAACTGCAGAGGTAAAAACTGTATGGTAAGGCTAAGATTACAACACATTCAATAAATGAGTGCTGCTCTTATGTTCTCCTTACGTTCCTTTCCTCGCCGATTCTGCTGCGAACCTTCTCATTTATTATTAGTGCACCATCCTTCGCTCCTCGTCTTTTCCCGTTTCCCACAGTCCGTGATTCACTCCCATACAACGCTGTGCTCCAAAACGCAATCTCAGAAATTTCTTCCTCAAATTAATGCGGACATTTGATACCAGCAGACTTCTTTTGGGCAGCAATTCCCTCTCCATCTGTATTAGGCTGCTTGTTATGTATCCTTGCTTCGTACGTAAGTTCTACCTTCCTTTACTTCCTTTTCACCAATTTTGATGCGAAGTTATCGATTAATATCACTTCCGCTACTCCTCATCACCTAGGTCTTTCTTCGGGTTACTCGCTGCACAGATTCTATGCTTAACATAATTACTCATTCCGTTCAGTATTTCCTGCAATTGATCCTTTCTTTCATTGAGAATAATAACATCAAAAGCGACAATTGTTACTGATATCCTTTGTCCCTAAATTTCACTTTCACTCATGAAACTTTATTTTCGTTATTACTTCTTTGATGCACAGACTGAATACTAGGGGCGACAGACTACTTTGCTGTCTTACAGACTTTTTCACCCGAGCATCTCGTCATTGTCCTTCTGTTTTATTGTTCCCTCTAGGTTTTCGTGCATACGGCGTATTATCTGTATTTCATTACAGATTACGCCTTTTTTCTGAGAATTTCGTAAATCATTTTACATTTCGAACACTTTTTCTACTTCGACATATGCTCTGAAGATGTCTTTATTTCTTAACATGCCTTTACCTTTCCTAAAAGCAAACTGATCGTCATCCAACACCTCCTAAATTTTCTTTTCCATTCTTCTGTGTATCGTTCTTGTCAGCAACAAGACGTTTTAAGATGATTGTGTAATAACTCAAGCATTTATCCACCCTTGATATCTTCAGGACTGCTTGAATGATAATTTTCGGAAAATCTGTTGGTGTTTCTCTAGTCACTTAGATTCCACAAACCGACTTCAGAAGTCGTTTGGTTGTCGCTTAATAGAGTGAAGCCTTCCCCCTTATTTGATCATAAGTGTTGCATAGCTCTGTCAAACACTGGCTCGAATACTGGGTGCACTATATCTTTCATATGGACTCTCATTTCTTCTTCTACTACATCGTCAGATAGTTACTCCCCGTAGCACAGACCTTCAAAGTACTCTTCCTACCTATCTGTTCTTTCCTCCGCTTTTAACAGTGCAATTGGTCTTCCACTCTTCCTGTTGACGCATTTGCTTTTAATTTTTTATATGCTGAATCTGTCCTTCTGACGACCACTTTTCTTCTTCTTTTCCACATTTTTCTTGCAGCCATTTCGTTTTTGTGTTCCTGCACTTCGTATTTATTTCGTTCCTAAGTGGCTTTTAATGATGTATTTCTGTCTTTCTTCTGTTAGCCAAAGAATATTCGCAACTATTTTTCTTGTACCTGTACTTGTCAGCCAGCTACCTTGATTCTCCTTTCTAGTGATGTTCATTTCTGTTAATCTGAACTGTCTATTGTGGTATCCATTATCTCTGTAACTGCTACCTACGAGAATTTCAAACGCATGCCATGATTCCTCATTGCGTCTTTCTAACACAGATTATCCCGGACAATTGCCTTGAACCTCACTCTACTCTTCATCATTACTAAATTGTGACCTGAGTCTGCTATACAGTTTACTGTCATATTTCTAAATCTCTGCCTGACCATAATTGAATCCAGCTACAATGCTACCATGTCCCCTGGCTATTTCGAAGTATTGTCTCCTTCTTTTGTGATTTTTTTAACAGTTTATTCTCTATTACTAGCTGAAATTTGTTGCAGAGCTCAATAGTTTCTCTCTCTAATTCCTGCTACCGACCCCAAATTCTCCCGCACCTTTTTCTCCCGTTCGCTCACAAGGAATGCATAAGGTTAGTGAGTGGTACGTTATGGACTGAGGTTTGATTTTAAACAAGGCTTGGGACTTGGTACTATATTTCGTAAGATCTCACCGGTCATCACACCCACCAGAGCTGACAAAATGTGCGTTTAAAGGAATATGAGTAATCTCTGAAAAACGAAAGAGCGTCATTGGGCGTGGTGGGCGTAGGTAGTTGAACTCAGAATCCATATTGCCCGTACTACGAGTGTTGTTATAAACGCGAAACTTTTCACCACCAGAGCGCGGAACCGATTTTGATAAGATTTGATATCGAAATATCTTGAACTCTGAGGAAGAACGTCTGCCACTTCAGATAGTTAAAACGGAAAAAAATGGACCTGTAAGAGTATGAGGTAGGGAATAGTACATCGTTTTTTACATCAATGAACATAAACCATGTAAATAATTATTACATTTGTTGCCTAAAACGAGTATACACGTTGTATAATGTGTACCTAGGTACTTCAATAGCAAGATGGATGGAGGCGCACTAGCCGGCTGGATGGCCGAGTGGTTCTAGGCGCTACAGTCTGGAACGGCGCGACCGCTACGGTCGCTGGTTCTAATCCTGCCTCGGGCATGGATGTATGTGATGTCCTTCGGTTAGTTAGGTTTAAGTAGTTCTAAGTTCTAGGGGACTGATGACCTCAGAAGTTAAGTGCCATAGTGCTCAGAGCCATTTGAACCATTTGAACCATTTGGAGGCGCGCTATCACCCATGGCCCTCTGCACGCACTGCTTTACCGAGGCGGAAATTGGTGGGAAGGGTGATGGGAGAGGGAAGAGGCACACAATATGAGCTATGGTTACCCAAACAGGAAGACAGGTGAGGCCAGCTGGCGTTAATAAATGTACACTAACTTGCTTACTCTACGGTCTCGGAAACTGACATACGGCCGGGAGAACGGTGTGCTGAGCATATGCCCCTCCATATCCGCATCCAGTGACGCCTATGGGCTGAGGATGACACGGCGACCGGTCGGTGCTGTTGGGCCTTCATGGCATGTTCGGGAGGAGTTTAGTTTTAGCTTATTTACTCACCCCCATTCATCATAAACAAACTAATGAAATAGGGGTGCAGCCATAGCTAAACGGCTAGTCAGCTATAAATTGCGGACAGAGACCAACAATACTGTTATCTGGTTGCGGTCCATCTAGCGAGTACACTTAAGCGGGCGACTTACAGCGTCTGGAGGAGACAGCTGGGTCGGTTGACGGACTATACTGTCTAAATTGGAAGCAGCAATTCAACTGGTTACCTTCAAGCACCGCATAGATCACAATACATAAGCTAAACTATAAATCAATGGTATGAAGAATTAATGTAGGGAAGATCCGCATATAACAAAACAACACAATAAATGAATTAAATAGACAGTCATAATGTAATGAGTAAAAAAAGGGAAACTGGAGTAATATGAAGTAGCATTAGACCATAGATACATACTGAATGTGCACACTCAAATCTTTGCTGTGGTAACGTTTGAAGCCAACATCTAAGTATGTGTACGAAGTGAGAGCCGAAAGCTCGAGTTTTTCTCGTTTATAGCTGAAACCAAGCACTAATGTTAACGTCGAATGACATGTTATGGCATTGTTAGGAGTTTAGGCATGTTTTACATTTGGTCATGTGAAATGGTTACAAACAGTTTGAAACATTAGATTTACAACTCTTTCTGTTCCAAGTGACAGAATTGCAGTTCCTCAGCGTATTCGTGCATTTGATGTATTGATAGTCATTTAGTTCACATCTTCCATGGGAGTATTTTAGACAAAATAAAACTTTATGTTTTATTACTTTTTCTTGATTCAGTACACACACCGAAACAGTATAAAGACGAAAAACATAATAGCCTATATTAGAAAACGTTCATTTTAGAAAAAGCTCGTGTGGTGAGATGACGTTAAGATGCTGTCTTCTCCAAAAGCTTCGTCATTCATCGAGTTTTGGTATGTGAACCAACGTATGTTTATGGGGTGGATATAGAACGACTCTTATCATTCAGTTAGTAACATTTGGACACAACTAAATACTCTCCAATAGAAGACAGTTCGTGTCTCCTTCGTAACGATGTCACCCCTTAGCTTCAGTCCGTGCATTCACTGACTTCGTAATTTTTTGTGTGTTTTTCAAACAAGTCGGCCGTTTGAGGGACATATCAGTTCATTAAGGCTGCAGATGTTTCACCATTAGAATAAGGAAATCTTTGTTTACGTTGAACTGAAAGAAGTCGCCTGGAAATAGATTCCGCCACTTATCGCCTGATCGAGATGTTGGTCTCAGTATAATGATGTCATGCGTCGTCTCAGTTACCTACAGTCCAAGGAAGTAACAAATAATGAGGCACCGATCAGAGAAACGTGAAGCTTAAGTAAATTCAAGAGAGGGAAGTATCGAGCTGTTTGTTCGTTTAATATCAAATTAAAGCTGTGTGTCGGTTTTTTATTTTTTATTAAGTGGAGGACATGGGATCGTGGCTAATAGTTGTGATCTTGACTCAATATACGCTCAACAAATATGGAACCAAGATTATGCAACCTCCAGCTGCGCCCACGTTCAGACAATCTAGTTGCTATGTCTCTGCCTTATTGACTAACATAAAACTTATTGTAGTAGAGCAAGCAACTGTATTGAAAATACACTGAAGCGCCAAAGAAACTGGTTTAGGCATGAACATTCAAATACACAGATATGTAAACATGCAGAATTCGGCGCTGCGTTTGGCAGCGCCTGTAAAAGACGACAAGTGCCTGGCGCAGTTGTTAGACCGGTTACTGCTGCCACAATGGCACGTCATCATGATTTAAGTGGGTCAGAAGTGGTGTTACAGACTGCGCACGAGCGATGGGACACAGCATCTCCAAGGTAGTGATGAAGTGGGAATTTTCCTGTACGACCATTTCACAAGTGTACCGTAAATAACAGGAATCCGGTAAAACATCCAATCTCCGATATCGCTGCGGCCGGAAAAAGATCCTGCAAGAACGGGACCAACGACGTCTGAAGAGAATCGTTCAACGTGACAGAAGTGCAACCCATCCGAAAAGTGCTGCAGATTTCAATGCTGGGCCATCAGCTACTGTCAGCGTGCGAACCATTCAACGAAACATCATCGATGTGGGCTTCCGGAGTAGAACGGCCACTCGTATACCCTTGATGACTGCACGACACAAAACTTTACGCCTCGCCTGTTACCGTCAACACCGACACTGGACTATTGAAGAGTGGAAACATGCTGCCTGGTCGGGCGAGTCTCGTTTCAAATTTTATCGAGCGGATGCACCTGTAGGGATACAGAGACAACTTCATAAATCTATGGACTCTACATCTCAGCAACACATTGTTCAAGCTGGTAGTGGCTATGAAATGGTGTGGGGCGTATGCAGTTGGAGTGATATGGGACCTCTCATACCTGTAGATACGACTCTGATAGGTGACATGTACGTAAACATCGTATCTGAACACCTGCATCCATTCATGTCCGTTGTGTATTTCGGTGGACTTGGGCTATTACATCGGGACAATGCGACACCCCACACGTTCACTTACCCCTCAGTTGTGGCTGCACATAATGCACGGATTTCGGTGTCACTGAGGCACGCGAGCCTCCCCACCAGCGGCAGGGTTCATTGTTCCGGGGGGGGGGGGGGGGGTTCTGGTGTATGCTGCCTAAATCTGTGACTCCACGCCCAAGTAGCAAGGGGGCCGTTTGTATTACAACTCTACTGAGTTTAAACACTTTCGCTGGCCACCAAACTCCCCAGGCATAAACATTATTGAACATATCTGGGATGCCTTGCAACGTGCTGTTTAGAAGAGATCTCCACCTCCTCCTACTCTTACGGATTTATGATGGACAGCTCTGCAAGATTCATGATGTCAATTCCGTCCAGCACTACTTCAAACACTCCAAGCCACGTCGTGTTGCGGCACTTTTGCGTGCTCGCGGGGGCCATACACGAAGTTAGGCAGGTGTACCAGTTTCTTTGTCTCTTCAATGTATATTTTTATTAACTTCGCCTTCTCTGCCAATGTCGCTTTTCTTTTTACGTTTGCTTTAGTTAGCGCTCCGGTAGAATATATAAGGGGCAATCAAATGAAAACGAGACAGATGGAAAAACGTAAGAAAACTGTTTATTATTTCAAATGTAATCGCCATAACTGTTAATACTTCTATCCCACTATGACCCAAGACGATCAGTGTCTTCCTGGAAAAATATTTGCGATTGTCTATGCAACCACAACTGAACCCATGCTTGCACCTCTTCATCCAAAGCAAACCGATGGCCACGAATGTCTCTCTTTGGGGCTCCAAAAATGGAAACGGCATGGGGGCGACATCAGGAGTGCAGTGTAGTCGAAACAACTTGAGGGTGGACATTATTCTGCAACAGAATGGAGTCTCCCGTCAACATCCTTTGGATTTGGACGTATGGCGCACGTCAGGTTTTGAAAAGTGTCCACGTACCACTGTGCGTTCACTGCTGTGCCGTGTTCCAGAACGTTAATTAGCAGCGGGTCCTTCCAGTCAAAGAAATAGGTCATCATGATTTCCCCAGAGATGGCATGCATGGCTTTGGATATTTTCGGCTGGCGTGAATACATGTGCTTCCACTGCTGGCTCTGGCACTTGGTGTCCCGCTCAAAATGGTGACACCATGTTTCATCTCTCGCGACAGTAAGGGACAGGAAACAATAGTTTTCATCGTGATACCGATCCAAATGCTGCAGTGATATCGACATTCTGTTCAACTTCCACCCGTCTGTCAGGTTATGTAGAATGCACTGTGTACAGATTTTCCTAAACTTCAGATGCCCTATCATGATGGCATGAGCGGTGCTATGACCGATTCCCAACATGAGATGAATTTCTGCCGCCGTCGGTCATTTCTGATGGCAGCATCCAATGCACCAATGACAAAACGGGTCTGTCGTGACCCACTGCCGTATTTCAGTAAAACCCGACTTTCTCAGAATAGTTCATTTCACGCAAATACATGTGCACATAACATACTGTGTTCGTAATACTCACTATGTATTCGGGCATAAATTCCGCTTCCTGCTACTTCTACCGCTGTCATAATCCGCATTCCCTCGCTGTTCCTCTTTGCTCGACTCCATAGTGATGTTAGAGGCACGCACGGTTGGCTGACCTCATACCTCGAGCACGTCTAACAGATAAATGGCACAGCAGTGGACGTTGATGCTGTTCCTTCCCGATTCCCAATAGAGGGCACTTCTGTACGTACACACCTACCTGCGTTACCATCGTTCGCGCAATGCTTGTTATAGAGGGTGTAACGGATATGCAGATGTTTTTATATGTGGAACCTCAATAGGGACAGACATCAGGGTGCTGGTTGTTTATTCCCTGCATCGAACAGTCTCCTGCCAGACACGTCACAAACGTAACGACCTGACGTTTTCAGCACGGTCGCAAATACTGCAATAAGTTGAGTACGCCTGTCAGTGCAGACTAACCGGTTTGCGTCCACGAGTCCACACTTCAGAACATGACCTGCTGCCCAGGGAAAATTAAGCGTTATTAGCTTGCTCTTATCAAATGTTCTTGCAGGTACTAACCAACCTAAAATCATACAACTTGTAACGGCTATAATTACTAGACTGCAAATGACTTAAATACTTTTGTAATGTTGTTCAGAACACTAAAAGAAATATCTGCACTTAGACACGCTGCACCCTGTTTAGTCCTTCTCGTTTTCCTTTGATTGCAGCTTATGTGTCTGTTCGCCTGTTGTAAGCTGCTGTAACAACGTTGCACAAAGCAGGACTTGACCGAGGCAAATAATCGGCTGCTGTAGAAGCAGCATGGCAGAGTGCTAACTAAAGGAGCCTGGGTTCGATTCGCAGCCGGATTGGAGATTTCTCCACTCGGGGACTGGGTGCTGTGCTGTCCATACATTCGTACCGTCTCTAATGACGAGAAAATCGTCTCGAACACACTGCGTATCGCCTTTCCACTACTGAGATGGTTGCGTGGGCTGGAATAGAAAGCCAATACATTTAAACTGAAAATTAATCAAGGCAAATAACAAGGCCATCAGGGTTGCTACTTTCTGGTTATACAGACCGGACATGGAAATTTTCTTTTTTACTCAGCACACTTAATCCATTGATAAGATAGGTCTATTAATCAATAAATACCTATGCATAGATAAAAGAGCAGTATTACATATGAGAGTGGGTGATGACTAGAGGATTTCCTTTGAATTCTCTTAATTCTAAAGAGCATGCTGAATTCATTCTCGTAGTTAGCGGGAAGTGAAAACATAGCCCTCACGGTTTTGTTCGCCTTGGGCAGACTTCAGCGGACAAGGCAGCTGAATGGACACGATGGGTAATGATGGGGAGGGGCGTGGGGGGGGGGGGGGGGGGGGAGGGAAGCCGGCCATCGGAGACCGACCGGTGGGCGCCCGCTGTCACATGCACCGCAGGAGAGGGGGCAGCGTACGTCTTTGACAAAATTAGCCACGCTCTGGAAAGAATGCATTTGCGTGCTGAGTTCAGCGGACTCGCCTTGTCCTTGCCAGTTGACGAATACGAATACAGAGGTTTCTCCGAACGGCAGACCACCCACGCAAGTAGCACGTCCTACGCTATAACAGGAGACTCTTTTGTTTAGTGCCTAAGGGCCGCTTACGCCTTGAGCGTAAACACTGAGAATACAAATTTAGGGAAAGTTTTTGGCGGGAAGCCGTTTGATATGCCGAAACTTGGAATCTTTTGGAGGGGCGTTGTGCCACAGAGTGGCAGCCGCAAATTTCTGGAAAGAGTTCGGATAGGCAGGTGTTCGGCACCTCACAAAAAATCGGCGCCAAACCTTCCGGAACAAAATTCTTATGAGGTTTCAGATTAGCAAAATAAAGTACGTGGTCTCAGACTGGCCAAAATTCCAGTTTTGGGGGGGCTCACGCCGAGAAGGAGCAAGATTTTATAGCATCAGGACTTCCTCACTGAGAGCCATAGTAAACACTTCTTTGCTAGGAGCCACAGTAGAGAAGAAAAGAACAGTCTTATTCTTGCAGAAACCACATAACGCGTCGTATTGCCAAAGACAGAGTATTCCGCAGAAAGTCTAGTTTATTATATTTTAATTTATTTATTTAAGAAATTTTGTTTAAGAAAAGCTTCTGCTTCTTATTTTATTATTGGTATTTTCAGTTATGATTTCCAGTGGTTTTATTTAGGTTTTAGCTTCACTCTTATAAAATCTAAAGAATGTAAGTCTTTGGTTTTAAATACCACAGGAAAGCTAGATATATGTCCTGTACCGTCGATCTCGCTGATACTGCTCGTCGGAGCTGCTTAACTTGAAATCTCTAAAAATTTTATTTCGCTACGAAGATCTTTCGACATAACTAGGTGCTATGTTGTACAATGCGTATGGAATAATGTGTCTAACTTTTTTATCAGCGAAAATATCGTTGCTTCTTAGAAATTCTCTCGAAGAATATTGACTGTGAAAAGATGCAGGCTCGTAGTATCATTCCACACTGCTCTCCGATCGATCTACGTCATCTGATATCTAAGGAATAGAAAATCTTTTATAAATTGATGAATACACACCTTGAATGCGTATTATTTTCTTGAATTTGTTTATCGTGCCACTGACTAACTAAACATTCACAATGGAGCTTTATAGCGCCGCACAACAATAGCAAAATCACTCCAACATAAAACACGTCCGATCTCTGTAATTGCTTCACACACAGTCTAAGTTTTTCACCATTTACGATCCATTGCAATGCCCCTTTTCGGACGCGGATTTTCTTTGTAAGACAATACGTTGCCAAAACTATAACAAAATTGACCCTACTGTTTCCTACAATATTACTACGTGGAATAAGATGGCGGCTGATGACAAGTTTTGCCGCTTATGAACTTCGTGTAGCCACCATACTCACTCGCTACTTCTCATAAGGTTAAATATTTTGACATTAGCCGTTTAAGTAACTCTGTACACGGTTCATGTGGTCATGGACTTCCGATCAGAAGGGCCTTCCTATTCGGGCAAGGGTTCCTGAGGGAAACCATAGACAACCTGGAACATGGCTAATTTAACCTTACGTTCTACCCAGTAATTTACAATAATTAATTAATTTTAAATAACAGATCTGACATTGTCTTTATATAAGGTGTTTTTACATTGGTGGAGTCGGGTAAATATGGAGATGTCTTGGTAGCGACGTCAACACGTCTGATGGAAGTTGCAGGACAGGTCTGTGTAGAGAAGAGACGGAGAATGACCCTCTCGGTAATGTGTGTTTGGGATGGTAGGGATGGTCAGGAACAGGGTTGATCCTCAGGTAGGAGAACGGCTGGATCATACCCTCATAGGACCATTCACAGGGCAGTGATGTGTGAACGTGTAACATAGCCCGGAACAAGTATGAATGCTAATCATTAATGATTGGAAAGCGCTGTGAGAGAACAGGTTAGTACATATACTCTTCATTCTCACGCTACTGGTCTCAATTTAGTGATTCTGAAGAAGCAATATACATTTTATTGCTCAATATTCGGGTAATCTTTCCCCACAATTATCGCTACTTCTCTCGTTGACACACTTCTTTATTAATATCAGAGTAATATGTCCACACTCGTTGTCCTTGGTAAACTCTAGAACCATGCTGGACCAGATTGAGTCGTTTCTCTTCATCATTTATCATACTTAAAATAATTACAATTTAATACCAAACACCCCACAACGATCACACATATCCCTCTCAATCTGGTCCAGCATGGTCCTTCCAAATACTTTAGTTGGTAGTCTATCTCAATAAAATTTCCTGAAACTCCACCCAATGAATTGACATTATTCTTTAAAATAATTAATCAGCTATATTGCTATGTCGTTGCTTAATTCCTACACCGTTAACATGAATATTCCCATGTACCTATTACTAACAATTACATGAAAACAAACAGATATCCAGTATAATTATATTTTTGCTGAAATTAAAAAACATCATAATTAATTTTCCTTAAAAATATACAAAATCACGTTGCTGAAAGATAACATACATATTTACATAATCATTATAACTCATGGATCCCTGTCAGCCCATCATAATCTTATCTGAAATTATGAAAAAATACTTATATTACTGTTAGAAAATTATCTTCCTTTTCTTATATTTCTTCATTCTCTCAGGAATGAAACTTTTTTTAAATCGTGATGAGGATATAATTCCTTTATATTTCTGGTCTCAGGATGTCCTAAGCATATGCTCCTGGATTTGGTGTCCTAATCACTTCAAATGGTCCTTCGTATATCAATTGCCATTTTTTATTTGTCTTGTTTAGCAGCGACACACGAGGATGTGTACGTAACAGTAGGCTTTCGCCAATGCCAAAGGATTGTCTGTGTGATATTCTTTTGTCAAAAGTTATCTTCCTCTTTCTAGCACTTTCGGTCAGATTTATTAAAGCTATTCTGATCTTATCTTGCCATTGGGTTTCTCCTTCTGATATCTTTGGAATCTTGTCTATTGATTCATTTCTTTCTCTTCTCTCGAACAGTAGTTCAGCAGGTGTAAAGTTTGTGGTCATATGAGGCAAACTGTTCATGATTTCCTCAAATGTATCGAGATATTCTATCCATCTTGCCTGCTTTACATGGCAATATGTTTGCATAAATCTATTTAATTCGCGATAAGATCACTCGATCGGGTTCGCTCCTGGGTTATATCTGGATGTTAATATTTGTGTGATGTTGGCGCGAGCTAATGCATGCATTTGTAGCTGTCAAGATGTCATCCACAAACAATGTTATGTGACTCCTTAGTTCAGGTCCTAATGTTGCATCCACTGTGGATATAAATACTCCGGCACTGATATTCAAACCAGACGGAAGAACCTTGAAATGATAACTACTTCTGGCATTTACAATTGCAGTATACTTTCTCGACTCTTCGTGTAACTTGACCTGCCAGCATGAAGTACACAAATCGATTGCTCTAAAATATTTCACTCCGTTGAACTATTGGATCAACTCAATTATATCTTCTGGATGAGTACATTCTGGTACAATAATTGCCTTAATTACACGAGCATCGAGTACAAGAGGTACCTTTCGAACCGGTTTCAGCACAACGAGAAGCAGACTGCAGTAAGGACTGTTTGAAGGTTCAATTAGATTCCAGTCTAACATCGTGTGTATCTCTTGGTCCACTGCATTGCGTTGTTTCCATGGAACGGGATAGAAACTATGGCAGTATGTTCTCTGTGTGGTTTGACATTCAAGTGACATGTGTAACCGTTAATGATACCTTGTTGTTCCTCAAACACTCTCATAAACTTACTTAATATGATAGACAATTGTGTCCTTTGTTCATCCGTAAGGTGCTCTGGCTCGCTCAACTTCTGTTTTATCTGCTCGGATATTTCTACTACTTGGATAACATTAATCAAACTTGTTTTGCATTGCTGGCGCTCTTTCATTATCACTTGCAACTTTACCCCTGTGCAGTATTTTCGTGTTTTCCTTCTTTCCTTAGCAAATCTATCTAGGCTAGGGCTCCGTCGATCGAAAAATTTACTTTCCCGGTAGAGAAGTCTAATTCTGCGTCCTTCTCCCGGATAGTTTCTAATCCCAGAACACAGTCGACTATTAATTTATCCACTACTAGCAAGGCGCATATTATCGCTGCATTTCATAGATCCAATTTTAGCATCGTCTATATCTTCACAGGTTGTGATCGCGTGCCAAATGCTCCTAGAGTTTTACAATGTTGTACCGGAAATGTCGGTAGCGGGATCTTCTCCATTATTTTATTAAATAAATTAAATGGTATTGTGTTTACTGATGCCCCCGTATCCAAAACTACCGTTACTGGAATCCCCTCTATTTCAAATTTCATTGCATGAATGGGTTCCGATAAGTATTCCTCCATAAATTTAGTTGTGTCAGCATAAATCTCCTCTTCTATTAATCTTCCTTCGTTGTACCTCATCATATTTACATTCTGCTCATAGCCCCAATACCTTTCCTCGACCGCTCCTCCGGGGCACGATTCGGCCGGAATAAGTTTTCCGAGTGCGATTCATTTGCATGAACCGCGCCCTCTCTCATTTCTGTACTAACTGGTGTTCGTTTCCTCCAGTTATAATCCATCGGCACAGAAGACAGTGTCTGGCTATTATTGTTTTGCCAGTTCGTAGAATTCGAGTTTACATTATAACCTGGATTCTACCTTCTCTCATGTCGATTCTGTCTGTTTTTCCCGTATCTAAAATTGTTTCCATTACCGCTACTCGGATTACGATGTTGGTCTAATCATTTCAGTGTGGCGGAGCGCGATTTGCATTTGTCTCCTGTAACAGCTGATTGCTCGCTGGGCTGCCGTATGCGTCATTCGACTGCGAGTACGCGCTGTGTCTAGCTGGTCATGCCTTAATATCTTTTTGCATCAAATCAGTGAAGTCCAAGACTGACACGAATTCTTCTAAATTCTCCTCTGATGCGTGTATTAACTTCTCTCTCGTCTCAGCCGGAAGTTTCGCCTTCAAAATCCGCAGAAAATCTTTTTGCGTTATAGGATCATCCCAGTCACGGGATGTGCAAGAGCGATTAAGAAAAGAGGTCTTTAACCCGGAGCCGCTCTGTGTAAAAACAGGAATTCTACGACGATGCTTTTAGAAGTATTTAAATAAAGCTTACCGGATGCCCATTCATCTAATTTAATTGAGAAATTCTGGTGATGTTTACTGAAATTCTCTCGTACCAGTTGATCACATCCAGAAGCTATGGTAGTCACAGTTTCTGTTAATTCCACTACAGAACTTTCTACTTGCTCCTGCTTCAATTTCATGTTTTTCATTTCTTCGGTAATCCTTTTGATTTCAGAGGAAACTACTTTTGCACGTCTCGCAACTCGGTTATCTCATTTGAGATTTGTTGTTGCTGGCTAACTAATGCCTGAATTGCAGCTGACATGTCTGTTTGCTTTTGACACAAGTTTGCTTGCTTTTGTGATACTGTTTGTACCACTAATGACTCATCAGTTTCCTTCTGTGACATGTCTTCCTGCTTTTGTGATACTGCTTGTACCACGCCTAACATAGTCGTTACCGATACTGACCAAAGTCTTAGTTGTTCTAAGATTTGAGCCATAGGATTTGTCTTCTGTTGAGACGAAGCTTCTGTCTCCTGTACACTCGTATTTTCACCAATTTCCTGAACATCTAACACTTTCTCTTTATCCATTTAAAATTGTGACCTAGTTTTGACCATAAGAAAATTAGAAAACACAAAATACCTATATGTTTGTACACACTTAATTACACTATCTCATATAAAAAATTCCTCCTGAAAAGAAGGCATCAAGTAAGTGTCTATGACTACGTCTGAAGAAAATACGGAAATGAAGTGAAAATATACAACTATATTACACTATAAAGATTGAGACTATTCAGCTTAAAAGACCAGACTGAGGTGGGATTGCTGATAGTTGTGTGTCGCCTTATCCAGCTTGCAGCGATGTGAAGTTCTGCAGTGGCGATCGGGACTGCTCAGCTCACACGACCGGACTCCACCAATTACATTGTACATGAAACATACACACAGTATGATTAGTACATGCACAAATTTATTATATATATATATATATATATATATATATATATATATATATATATATATATATACAGGGTGATTCAAAAATGCATGTAAATATTTTAAGGGTGTATTTGTGAGGTAAATATAAGACAAAAATGTTCTGTACAATTTTTGCTATACTTGGCTTATTACAGAGTTATGAACAAAACATGATAATACATTCAATACAACTTAAAGTATTTACTTCCCAGAGTTCACAGTTTAATTACAGTGCATTTGGACTAAAAACGCAAACTGGTAAATAAACGTGACGTAACAAACTGAAACAATTCCTCGCGAATACTGTATTACTTTATTTAGTTCCTGTTGATTGAACTAAATCAATGCAAAATAACTAAGGAAAATACGTGAAGAATTTACAGACTGTACTGTACTGTATTTGCACAAATCTTAATGCAATGCATGTTCAAAATGCTGTCCCTGAACTTGCAGGCAGACCCGTGCTCGTCGCCGCAATGATCTCTGCACATTACACAGTCCGTTCAACTCTCCACGAATAATTTCACAACCACCTTCAATTCTTTGTTGTAGCACTTCTCTGTTCGGTACTGCAGAAGAATACACCAATGTCTTTAGTCGGCCCCATAAATAAAAGTCGAAAGGGTTCAGGTCAGGTGATCTGGCTGGCCAAGCAATTGGTCCTCCGCGACCTATCCATCGATGTGGATACGCATCATTGAGGTACGCCCTTACGTTGCGGCTGTAATGGGCAGGAGCACCATCGTGCATAAACCTCAAGGTGGCTCGTGTTGCAAGAGGGACATCCTGTAACAATCCAGGCAATTCCCCCTCCAAAAATTCGCGGTAAGCGTGCCTAGTCAGCCTTGGAGGTAGAACATGAGGTCCGAGTAAGTCATTCCCCACAATACCACACCAAATGTTTATGGAGAATTGATGTTGATATCCACGCACAATTCTCGCGCCAGGATTCTCGACAGCCCACTGGTGCATATTATGCGAATTGATTACACCCGCACGAGTAAACATGGCCTCATCTGTGAATAATATGCGCCGAATGAACATTGGATCATTCAAATGACGCTCTTGTAACCACTGGCAGAATTGCTGACGGCGAGGATAGTCTGCAGGTGTCAATTCGTGCACTTTGTGCAGGTGAAATGGATGCAACTGTTGTCTCCGAAGCAGCCGCCATACAGTAGATTGTGGAAGTCGTACAGCTGCACTAATTTGTCTCGTACTGATGGCCGGATCTTGGTCTACCAGGTCCAAAACATGTTCCTCGACGTTCACTGCATGCTCAAGTGGTCGACCTGAATGTGGCCCAGGACGAATGCCATACTCCCGCATACGTCTGTCCACAGATACAAACGTCTGATGACTTGGTAACCGTCGTCTTGGAAACAGCTCACTGTACCTTCGTCTTGCTGCAAGTGCGTTTCCATCTGCTGCACCATACACAAGGTGCATATCAGCATACTCACTGTTTGAGTACATCATGTGCACGAAACCTGTAGCCTTCCGACGATGAATGAACGACAGGAAGTACGTTTCCGTTACCAACAACATCAGCGCCATATTCTGTACAGTAGGAGTAAACAGCAATTGCAAACACAAACAAACACTATTCATGCAGTTCCGAATCAACTGTTAGGAGATACGTATGTGCATTACGTACCAGAATATGGCATCCTGCTGCTTGCAATGACGTCGTTTTGATACGGACATGACTTCGGTATTTTAACGATAACTCTGGAATTAAACGTTTATGGAAAAACATTTATAGAACATTTTTGTCTTATATTTACCTCACAAATACACCCTTAAAATAATTACATGCATTTCTGAATTACCCTGTATATTAATTGTTCGCCGTCCTCTACTCGGATACCATTTTATTATATTTTAGTTTATTTATTATTTAAGAAATCTTGTTTAAGAAAGTTCTCTGCTTCTTATTTCATTTTTGATATTTTCAGTTATGATTTCCAGTGGTTTTATTTAGGTTTCAGCTTCAGTCTTTTAAAAGCTAAAGAATATAAGTCTTTGGTATTAAATATCACAGGAAAGCTAGATATATGTCCTGCACCGTCGATCTCGCTGATACTCCTTGTCGGAACTGCTTCACTTGAAATCTCTAAAATTTTTATTTCGCTACAAAGATCGTTCGCCACAACGAGGTCCTATGTTGTCTGATGTGTATGGATTGATGCGTCTAACTTTTTTATCAACGGAAAGTTTATTGCTTATTAGATCTTCTCTCGAAGAATATTGACCGTGTAAAGTTGCAGGCTCGCACTATCATTCCATATTGCACCTCCGATCGATCTACGTCACGTGATATCTGAAAAATGTTTGTCAAATCTTTTATAAATTGGTAAATACACTCCTTGAATGCGTTTTATTTTCTTGAATTTGTTTATTGTGCCATCAACTAACTGAACATTCACAATGGAGCTTAATAGCGTTGCACAACAACAGTAAAATCTCTTCAACGTAAAACATATCGGATCTCTGTAATCGCTTCACACACAGTCAAAGTTCTTCACCGTTTACGATCCATCACACTACGTTTGTTTCTCTGTCGATGCGTTGTGGAATAATAACTGGTCCAAGTAGGGGGTCGTCAAGAATCGCTGCCCAAACACTGATACTGAACCGATATTGATGAGACTTCTCAACCATTCTTCGAGGATTTTCTGCATTCCGCAGATGACGATTATGCAGACTAATGATACCATTTCTAGTAAAGGTTGCTTCGTCTATAAAGAGCACTGACGACCTAAACCCTACAACTGTGCAAAAACTATCGTCAAAATCGTTCCCGTAGAGCTAAAGCCGCTGCAGATAATCCTTGCATTCTAAAATGTCGTGAAGGATACACGTGCTCGTACTTCGGCTTACACCCTGTTGGCTGGCCACTTTCCTGGAGCTCCGGATGTAGAGCATGCACAAAATGCGCCGCCTCATTGGACGTTCGTCTGTCCGAAAGAATCTGTGTTCACACAAGTGCCCAAAAACCGCTTGAAACATTGTGTGATGTAGTTGATGTCTGTGAGGGTACTTGTTTCCCATCTGCTTGGGCGTACACAGACACCATCTCGGCTTATTCTCGACATGAATAGCGGACCATTCTGCTGCTTACAGTACGTAGCATCAATCACACAGCCTTGGACACACTAGGAACAATACGGAAAGTGATCAGAGAAACTCTCATTAGTCAGCGGATTTCCGGGCACATGTTCATAGGACATTTATTCCTGCATGTGTAGTCATGAATAGAAGTACGTCCCTGCAGTACGTCAGTTTCGTTAATGTTCACACTGTATGCCCCCCATCAGAGTCGCGCTAAGTTGTACTCGTATATGCGTCGGAATAATAACCTCAAAGGGAAACGTTTTGATCACCCTTTGTAACATGAGCTTCCCTGTCAATGTCGTGTTTGTTATTGTGTTTATTTTAAATTCTTTATTCCGTCATTATAATTATACAAGTTAACCTACTACCTAAATACATTAGTAGGTCATAATACCAACTATTAACAATTGACAATTCTGAAGCTTTAGTTTCTAACACTACAGGTTAATACTACAGTTCCTTCACCACTATGGGGACTAATCTATTGTTATTTATTACTAGTCTACTGTTATTTATTACACATGTTGTTTATGATGATTGAATTATATCTTTCTCCACAACTGTTAGACTAGGGTACCACCTTTGGTGTGTTACTGTGATTACTCTACCCGCAGCGGTACCGGTGTGCCAGTGGAAACAAACCTAATTTTGCTGGCCTTTCCTACCGAGTTAACCCCACTGATAGCGCCCCTAACAGTGGGCTGACCGATGACCTTTTCGCTGCAGTTTATGCTAGTTTTTATTCCTATTTCTAATCCTACAACTAACCTATCTCTATCTCTACTGTCGTGATCGGTGCGTTGTCAAGTCCGGTGATGAGGTACAACACCCTCCCCTCCCCCCCTACCTAATCCAAAAACATGGCAGATTCCAGCGGTGAGACGGCTGGCCAAGTCCATGTCCCAGCGGAACAGAGAAGGTGTACGGAGTCTAAGTCTAGTGTTGTGTATTCTTTTAACTGTTTCTTAAGTATTCTCTGAGGAGTTTACTTGAAATCGCATCTGATACTTTGCCCAAGGCATTAAATGTGTCCTCTTGCCTGAGCAGGTGGTGCGTGTCGCTGTTGGGTAATTGTTCTTGTTGTGGTTGGCAGGAGAGCCAACACAGGGTTAGTAATGGAGGCCGAAATGTACGCGTTTTAGCTCACGCAGGCTGGCGTGAGGTCTGGAACATGACAAGGGAATTAGAATTGAGAAAAACGGATGTAGCTGGTGGAATACTTAACTTTAATCCATTAATGACGAACGTCGCTCTTGACGATACATGGTTTACAATATCAATAGTACTGATAATGGCGCATTGCTAGGTCGTAGCAAATAACGTAGCTGAAGGCTATGCTAACTATCGTCTCGGCAAATGAGAGCGTAGAAGTCAGTGAACCATCGTTAGCAAAGTCGGCTGTACAACTGGGGCGAGTGCTAGCAAGTCTCTCTAGACCTGCCGTGTGGCGGCGCTCGGTCTGCAATCACTGATAGTGGCGACACGCGGGTCCGACGTATACTACCGGACCGCGGCCGATTTAAAGGCTACCACCTAGCAAGTGTGGTGTCTGGCGGTGACACCACATTCCTCCCCCGCAAATCGGAGTACGTTTGTGGCATAAGGTTTCCGCCCGTCGTGGGGAGGACCCCATGTTAAAGTATGCGACGAGGTGGGGAGCCTAACAACAGGTGAGGCTGTACCACCCGCAGACACCACAGTTCTCTAAATTGTTGTGCAACATCGGCGAAGAGGGAGCACTCATACACCACATGGTCTGGAGTGCAATGCACTGCTCCACAGTCACACGTTGGTGTAGCCCGCTTCCCAAACAAACACAGATATGTCGGGTGGGGTCTATGTCCGGTAAGGAAGTGCAGCAAGCCTCTAGTTGGTTTGATGTATGTGAGCTTTAAGCATTCCTCTATGTTTGGAAGCTGAACACAGATCAGTCGAGAATACAGGAAGACGTTGTGTGGAACTATGAAAAAATAAGCAAAATATACAAACTGAGTAGTCCATGCGCAAGATAGGAAACATCAAGGGTAGTGTGAGCTCAGGAGCGCCGTGGTCCCGTGGTTAGGGAGAACAGCTGCCAGAAGAAAGGTCTTTGGTTCAAGTCTTCCCTCGAGTGAAAAGTTTACTTTGTTTACTTTTGCAAAGTTATGATCTGTCCGTTCGTTCATTGACGTCTCTGTTCACTGTAATAAGTTTAGTGTCTGTTTTGCGACCACGCCGCAAAACCCCACGGAATACATTGCACGTATTTAATGCACTCTCGTCCAAAGTAGCGAACAGTCAACTGCCAGCCAGGGAACCTAGTTAGCAGGAATACCGTCTTCCGTGCTCTGTAATCGACTGACGCCGTGTGTTTCGATGTTTGTTTAGGTGTAGCGTCCCCATACTACGGCGCAGTTACCTCTCATCGGATGGCCGGACGGGTAATAATTATCTGAAAATAAAAAAATAAACATTTCACGCGAGGGTAGAGTTGAACGAAAGACCTTTCTTCCCGGAGCTGCTCACGCTAACCACGGGACCAAGGCGCTCCTGGGCTCACAGTATCCTTGATGTTGCCTATCTTGCGCATTGACTACTCAGTTTGTATATTTTGCTTATTGTTTTCAAAGTTCTATACCACTTCTTTCTGTTTTCTCGATTGAGCTGCGTTCGGTTTTTCAAGGCCTATCCACTGTGCCAACTTATAACTTAGTCTGAGGGGGGTGCGATGGGAAGGTTCCCTTGTAAGTATCGAGCTTCACGGCGCCCGAGAACCGGAAAACCGTTAATTCAAACGGTAGGGTTTATGAGTAGCTGACCTTTGAGTAATAGATAGGTGAGCTTGTTAGGCGCGATACTCATTTTTGTTTTGTGACACCATGTGGTCAATATAGCTAACGCTCTCTCTACCTCTGGCTGTAAGTTCAAATGGCTCTGAGCACTATGGGACTTAACATGTATGGTCATCAGTCCCCTAGAACTTAGAACTACTTAAAGCTAACTAACCTAAGGACATCACACAACACCCAGCCATCACGAGGCAGAGAAAATCCCTAACCCCGCCGGGAATAGAACCCGGGAATCCGGGCGTGGGAAGCGAGAACGCTACCGCACAACCAAGAGATGCGGGCTCTGGCTCTAAGTCCTCGCGGCTGCGGTCGCAGGAGGAGGTCGTCTGCGTAGACTATGACTTCTAGCACATCTTCACTGCGTTTTAGATCGTCTAAGAGAGGCTCCATATCGATGTCCCAAAAGAGAGGCCCCAGGACAGAACCCTGAGGATTTTATTGTGTTTTTTTCTCTTTTTTTAAAAAAATCTTTATTTCCATTATAATAATAATTATACAAAGTAACCCACCACCTTAATGATGAGTAGGTCTTAATTTTTTTAGTTATTATAATATAATAATATAGTAATAATATAATATAATATAATATAATATAATGTAGTATAATAATAATTATACGAAGTAACCCACCACCTTAATGATTAGTAGGTCTTAATTTTTTTTAGTTATTATAATATAATAATATAGTAATAATATAATATAATATAATATAATATAATATAATATAATATAATATAATATAATATAATATAATATAATATAATATAATATAATATAATAATAGCAGCTTCACATTTTACTTTACTACAGACAGTACTACATTTTTACTACTGGGCAGACTACTTCTAGTGTTACTAGTGTTAGCATAATTACTAATATCTACGAGTGATTGCTATTGACTGCCTGCAGCGTTACATTTGAGCCAGTGCTAATATTAACCTACTTGGGTGCCTGGCTCATAGAGCTAATCCCTATGAGCACGCCCCTGGCACAGGGCAGGCAAGAAGCTAATTATCGCCGCAGGTTCCTAATTTACTCTCGCATTCTATTTAACTAGCATCTACTATCTATTCTACGTCACAGTTGGTGCGTTGTCTGAGTTCGTGAGGAAAATCACCCCAGTGCCCCTGGTCCTGCACGTGGCGGATTCCAACTGTGAAGTCGACCTATCCACGAACAGGCGGTACGGGATTGGAGTGGTGGTTTCTAGCTAACTAGTCACGAAGGTCTCTCACAAGGGAACCTCCACATCGCAGCCCCGTCGGATTTAATTATAAGTTGGCACAGTGGATAGGCCTTGAAAAACTTAACACAGATCAATCGAGGAAACAGGAAGAAGTTGCGTGGAACGATGAAAAAATAAGCAAAATATTCAAACTGAGTAGTCCATGCGCAAGATAGACAACAAGAAGCTAAGGAGTGCCGTGGTCCCGCGGTTAGGCCGGTATTACATTATCAAATTTCTTTGTCAAAGATTTGATCAAAGATGTGATCAAATATTCCGTCAAATAAATTTGACAAAGATCTTTGACGTAGCGCTGTCATCAAATTTTTCGTCAACTTGTTATTAACCGCTGCAGTTGCACGTACCCCAATTGCATTGTGTGCAATGCGGAAAAGAAGTGGGGGGAAAATGGAACCATAAAGACGAGGTTGACAGTCTTAAATTCCTGGGATTACAACTTGATAATAAATTCAGTTGGGAGGAACACAACACAGAACTTCAGAAACGCCGTAACAGATCTGTATTTTCAATTCAAGTGTTGGCGGGCATAGGTAACATAAAAATGAAAAAGCTTGCATACTTTCATTCCATAATGTCATATGGTATAATATTTTTGGGTAAATCTTCAAGTCAAATAAAAGTTTTCAGACTTCAAAAGCGTGTAATACGTATTATTTGTGGAGTAAATGCACGGACGTCCTGCTGAAACCTCTTCAAAGAACTACGTATACTAACTACTGCCTCTCAGTATATTTAGTCCTTAATGAAGTTTGTCGTAAATAATATATCTCTTTTTCCAACAAACAACTCAGTTCATAGATACAATACCAGGACCAAAAATGATCTGCACAAGGACTTAAACGCACTTACTTTAGTTCAAAAAGGGGTCCACTACTCAAGAACACTCATCTTCAATAATTTGCCAGCAAACATAAAAAAATTTTACTTACAAATAAAGATCAGTTTAAAAGGGACCTGAAAGACTTACTAGTGGCCATCTCCTTCTACTCAATTATTTCAGTTTTTAAAAAAATTGGTATGTTCCGCATCCACGAGGATCTCCTCAGCACGGATCTATGGGACGAAACTAATCTAATCTGAGTGAAGCCGTGGGTTTTACGATGACACGATAAAAGCATTCAACAAAACTTGTTACGTGAGCTTACAGTGCAAGACGTCAAGTCGTACATCAATTACTTTAAGAATGGATGAGCATACATTTCTGTATGTGCTCAGTGAAGTGTATCCTCATATCAAAAGCACAATATTCACTTAATAACTGCTACATCTTCAGAAGACAGGCTTACTGTTAACACTCCGATTCCTTGCTGCAGGAGAGGGTTATGTTATGTTATGTTAGGTTACGTTATGTCTGGTCTCGTCTCCAATCTTCTTAATCTACTTTTGTATTCAGGGTACTTCACGTTGTAAAGCGCCTCATTGCTTCACACATCTCTATTAATTTTGTAATTGTCGGCACACACCAATTGTATTTACGGACAATGTTTATAAAAACACTACAGACGACAGAACGCTGCAGCGATGCTAGCGCTCCATGTGGTAACACGTCACATTGCAGTGAACAGAAGACAAGCGATTTCTTTGATCAAATCCACAGCGAGACCCTAGATTTGATCAAATAGTGGATGACATTTGACAAAGTTCCTAATACACCATCAAATATCTTTGACAGAGATTTTGGACAAAGACATTTGACAAAGAAATTTGATAGTGTAATACCGGCCTTAGCGTGAGCAGCTGCGGAACGAGAGGTCCTTGGTCCAAGTCTTCCCTCGAATGAAAAGTTTAATTTTTTTATTTTCAGGCGATTATCAGAGTTCAGGCATCCACACATAAAAACGTCGCTCTCCAAAATTCCAGGACATGTTCAGATTTGCTTGGACATATACAGGATTTGACGGTCTACATACGGAAAAATTTGAAATCGTTAAAAACATATGTTTTGACAGAGCACAGAGAAAACTATGAAACTGTTGCATTCATTTGTGGCAGTATATGTGAGACACTCTTATGTTTTCATCACTTTTTTGGGAGTGATTATCACATCCACAAGAAAACCTAAATCGGGTAAGGTAGAAGAATCTTTTTACCCCTTCGCCAAGTGTGCAAGTTGGGTGGGTCGACAACATATTCCTGTCATGTGACGCTCATGCCGTCACCAGTGTCGTATATAATATATCAGACGTGTTTTCTGTGGAGGAATCGGTTGACCAATGACCTTGCGATCAAATGTTTTCGATTCCCATTAGAGAGGCACGTCCTTTCGTCTACTAATCGCACGGTTTTGCGGTGCGGCAGCAAAACACGGACACTAAACTTACTACAGTGAACAGAGACGTCAATGAACGAACGGACAGATCATAACTTTGCAAAAATAAAATAAGTAAACTTTTTCCTTCTAGAGAAGACTTCAACCAAGGACTGCTGACTCCGCAGCTGCTCACGCTAACCACGGGACCACGGCACTCTTCTACTGATAGCCTCCGTGATATTGCGTATGTTGCCCATGGACTACTCAGTTTGTACATTTTGCTTATTTTTTCATAGTTCCACACAACTTCTTCCTGTTGTCTCGATTGATCTGCGTTCAGTTTTTCAAAGCCTATCCACTGTGCGAAATTATAACTAAATCTGAGGAGGAGGGGTGCGATGGGGAGGTTTCCTTGTCAGAAAAGTTGTTAATACTTTTTGTGATACGTCGTTGGGTAGCGTGTTCAGTCTCTGAAAGGTCTCCTCTTGTCTAAGTAGGTCATAGGTGTTTGTACTTGGTAGCTGTTGTCTTAGTGCGGTTGCTACATGAACGAAAAGGGGGCACTCGTAAACCACATGGTCAGGAGTACCCTCCGATGCTCCACAGCCACACGCGGGCGTCGCCGTCTTCCCAAACCGACATAGATAAGTCGGATAGGGGCCATAACCAGTGAGAAAGTGGAACAATCCCCGAGTTGGCTCGAAGTATCTCATTTTAATTCTTTCCTTTACATTTGGTAGGAACTGAAAGGTTCTTCTACCAGTTTCATTGTGTTTGCTTCAGTTAGTGCTCTAGCAGAATTAGGTATTATCTGCCAGTTGTATGATCATGTGCCCTCTACTGGGACAACCTTGCACTACGCGAACTTGACTGAGAAGAAACGAGTGAATCTTCGTCATAGCAGTACACTTGAAAATACGAGGTCTGTTGCGCTGCAGCACCCAGTAGCTACCCAGCGGCTGCTCCGTCAGCGGCCGTCGTCAGCTGCAGCGCCTGTAGGCAGCGCGCCGGCGTCACCGCACCGCACAATACGACGGCACTGCAGGGCAGAGCGCAGAAGACGCGCGCGGCAGTCCCCCGCGGGGAGCGCCAATTATTGTTCTTGCTGGCAGCGCAGGCGCTCCGCCGCCACCAGCGCCGGCACCGGTGCAGCCGCAGCCGCAGCGAGCCGAGGCAAGGCAAATCCTCTTAGCTCGTGTAATCACATCATCCCTGCCTCAGCCCAGGCCTCCTCCACCCAGACCGTCGCTAAATCCGCCCCCCCCCCCCCTCCCGTTTCTCTGCAGCAGCCGCAGCGTGCTCGCGCGGCAGTAGTACGCCCTGCGCCGTGCCGCGGTTTTACTGCCGGGACGCATTATGTCGTGTAGATTAAGCCGACAAGCTGCGCCGCGCGTCTCAGACCGCGCCCGATGCTGCTGCTGCTCTTCTTATGAGAGTACTTTTTTACGGTCTTTTTGGTCCCCCTGCAGCTAGCGCTCTCTGGGAGGCTGTAGACCCTGGAGACACGATCATATGGATGAGGGGGGGGGGGTTGCGGGGAAGCAGGAAGGAGTAGACGTGCTGCATACTGAAAGGTGCGCCCGACCAGGCCGGTCGCGGTGTCGCCTTACGGCCGGTGTTGACTTGCGCGTGCAGCGCCAGCGCCTAGGTAATAACGACGCCGGTGCAGCCGCGGCTGGCCTGAAAGTGAGAAACACCGGAACCGTATTGAGTGTCCGGACGCCGCCGCTGGCCCGTAAGCCTGATACCCTGCGCTCGAAACTCGAAGCCAGGGCCGCCTGCAGGCGCCGTATCACCTACCCTGGCCTCCAGACGCCGAGGAAAGTACACAGGAATAGCACTCAGCTGGCCGGAGTGGCCGAGCAGTTCTAGGCGCTACAGTCTGGAGCCGAGCGACCGCTACGGTCGCAGGTTCGAATCCTGCGTCGGGCATGGATGTGCGTGATGTCTTTAGGTTAGTTAGGTTTAAGTAGTTCTAGGTTCTAGGCGACTGATGACCTCAGAAGTTGAGTCGCATAGTACTCAGAGCCATTTGAACCAGCCAATAGCACTCACTCTAAAAAGCTGCACGACCAAAGAGATGTACCACAGTCTAAGTCCATAAATAAAACATCAATGGACAGGGGCAGTCGCGCGTTGACCACACTTACAGATATTTTAGACACTACGTCTGTTCCTGTTATCTGTCGTACGTTGGTTTCATTTTTGTGGTGCGCGTAGTGAGCCATATATGTGTGTGTATGGTCGCTTACTTTTTCACGGGATAGTTATAAATTTTTATAATTACAACAAAATTTATGTGGTGTCACCGACAGACGCCTCACTTGCTAGGTGGTAGCCTTTAAATCGGCAGCGGTCCGTTAGTGTACGTCGGACCCGCGGGTCGCCACTATCAGTGATTGCAGACCGAGCGCCAAGACTCGCCCCAGTTGTACAGCCGACTTTGTTAGCGATGGTTCACTGTCTACACACGCTCTCATTTGCAGAGACGACAGTTTAGCATAGCCTTCAGCTACGTCATTTGCCACGACCTAGCAAGGCGCCATATTCAGTTACTATGTATTCTGTACAGATAATATTGTGACTCCTGCAGTCCGCAGCTCGTGGTCGTGCGGTAGCACTCTCGTTTCCCGCGCCCGGGTTCCCGGGTTCGATTCCCGGCGGGGTCAGGTATTTCCTCTGCCTCGTGATGACTGGTTGTTGTGTGATCTCCTTAGGTTAGTTAGGTTTAAGTAGTTCTAAGTTCTAGGGGACTGATGACCATAGATGTTAAGTCCCATAGTGCTCAGAGCCATTTGAACAACTTTTGACTAGTGTGCCATCATTAATGGATTAAAGTTAAGTATCAAACTAATTACGTCCGCTTTCTCAATTCTAATTCCTTGTCATGTTCCAGACCTCACGTCAGTATAGTCCTTCCCTCGTCACGCCAGCCTGCGTGAGATAAAACGCGTGCATTTCGGCCTCCAATCGTAACACGGTGTTGGCTCTTCTGCCAACACAACATTTTATGTTTTTGGTTGGGGTGGCTTTAAATATTGTGGGCTAGCATGAGACTTTTAATTAACTTACACCGCGATAACACTCGTACGGACATCGGCTGCCCCGAAGCACGCTCGATATAATATTTTTAAGCACAACACGCGACTCACCGCCTTCTAATAAATAGTTTGCGTGAGCTCTGCTATTTAGAAAAGAAAATATGCGTATTCTTACGCAAACTGTAATTACTAATTTGGGTCTCAGGCGCTACTGGTTGTTTATGTACCAAACTACACAAAGATTAAATGAGATATTGCGGAATGAAATGATTTTCAATATTTCTCGATCATTATTTGCAAGGCGAAACTGGAGAGGATCTCATCTGCCGTTAGGTGGCCAAACTCGAAATATACTGATCTCATTCAGTATTTTAAATATTAATACACGAAATCTGCTTTTACTCTGTTAACTCTGAGACTATTGTAAGATCGAGGTAGAGAAACCTCTCACACTTACATTTAATATTACGACATGATATTTCAATTAAATAATACAGTCAGCGTAATGGCCGACTAAATCCTGCTAGTGGAGATGAGCTACCTACACTAAGACGTTGTCTAAACACTTTGTTAATTATAATTAATGGTTGCGATCATGAGAGGTGACATTTAAGTCAGTAATACAGACTTTATAATAACAATTTCTATTATATTTTTCAAAAATACAGATGAAACTTACGTTAATTATCAAACAGCACTACATCGGTGGTCTACCACTAGACGAAACAGAACAGGAGAGCTTTCAATAAAGCAATAGTCTCTGGTCATGTTAATTTTCATTACACAGATAAAAAGAATGTTCTTTTATTTTTATTTCACATCGATGTTTGTGATTTTTTGGTGGTATTATTTAACTTTCTTAACCTTTCTTATACATCGCCCACACGTACACTGTCTTAAAATAATTTATAATTCACGCGTCTCATAACAAAAACTTCTTTTCTCTTTCTCCAAATGTCCATTAATATGACGTACCGTCACACATACTAAGAGATGACTCACGTCTTTAGCACGGAACGGAGGTAGCGCCGACTTTGCGAGAGAAAATACCTGCTAGGATGTGTCAATGATTAGTTATTATGTGTGTCACTGTCCTGCCAGGAACGGTTACATTAACAATAAAATTTTTTTATGCAAGAACGACTCACTTTTGATTTGATTTCCGACCATGTACACGGGAGTATTAAGCTGTTACATTCGTAAGACTTGTTGATATCCTTAAAGTGAACGAATATTTTTAAATGCGAACATTTTTAGGTTAGGCTTTACCGTGACTGTTATTGACATTAAATGAAACAATAAGTTTACTGTTACCAGTCACTGTTTATTTGTTTCCACGACGCGTTTAGAAGGTTTAAACCTCCATCATCAGGTGGATATACATCAGTTAATATGGCATTTGTGTGTTTGTGTTGTGTTACGATTTCTTTGGAGGAAGTTGTGACACTGTCTAGTGGAGAAAACAAAACAGTATTTCAGAACTTGGTCTGTTTTGACAAAAATTGAACTTGTATCTAGCAGTAAACATAAATTAAGTAAGATAAAGTACCTCCAGTGGTCACAGGATCCTTTCACAGTCGTAACACATCACATGAACACTATCATATTGTATAAACAAATATGGCGTCGTAATCTATTAGGTGCATGGATCGTACAGCAAAAGAGAAAACGTTCTCACAAAGTCCAGAGAATATACGTCCTAACAACATTATTACAGAAAACTTTTTTGAAGGATTTGGAGGTGTTGAATACATTTGTTGGAGTAAATACTTCAGGCAGTATGTAAATACGATTTTGACAGCTTAAAATAGCATAAAGTTCATACTCGTATTTACATACTGCCTGAAGTATTTACTCCAACAAATGTATTCAACACCTCCAAATCCTTCAAAAAAGTTTTCTGTAATAATGTTGTTAGGACGTATATTCTCTGGACTTTGTGAGAACGTTTTCTCTTTTGCTGTACGATCCATGCACCTAATAGATTACGACGCCATATTTGTTTATACAATATGATAGTGTTCATGTGATGTGATACGACTGTGAAAGGATCCTGTGACCACTGGAGGTACTTTATCTTACTTAATTTATGTTTACTGCTAGATACAAGTTCAATTTTTGTCAAAACAGACCAAGTTCTGAAATACTGTTTTGTTTTCTCCACTAGACAGTGTCACAACTTCCTCCAAAGAAATCGTAACACAACACAAACACACAAATGCCATATTAACTGATGTATATCCACCTGATGATGGAGGTTTAAACCTTCGAAACGCGTCGTGGAAACAAATAAACAGTGACTGGTAACAGTAAACTTATTGTTTCATTTAATGAACGAATATTGCATATTAAGTTACAAATACTGTGGAAAGATTATTTCTCCGATGTGGTGTGAATGAGATAGTGTGTTTTGGAATTCAAGGAGTTATTAAAGGTTTCTTGATGAACTCTGGAAGATCAACGTGGGAAGTACGCGGTCACACTACTCTTATACAAAATTCTAAAAACCCCACGTTTCAAGAAAGTTGCACCGCATTGTCTATGTATCTTTCCCGCCTCCATTTAGTATCCATAACAGTCATAAAAAAGTCTTCTGCTCTAGTTTCACCTATTTTTTAGACGCCAAGTGAATTCGCAATTGCGAATAAGGACTATCATCAGCTGTACAATGGAATGGCGACAATGAAAATACGTGCCACACCGGGACTTCTGCTTATTGCGAGCGATCTGCTTACCATTTGTTCTTTTTAATCTCATTTTTGTTTGTCATACGTTGCATTTGTTCGGGGCGGACGTTCCCTGACACCTGTTTGGTTCATTGTTGGTCCATCCATTCAGTTCTTTTTTCTTTCTTTTTTTTTTTTTTTTTAATTTTAAATGGCCATTTGGCTATCCGTCCACGACTCACGGCGAGACCCAAATGGTAAGGCGATCGCTCCCGATACGCGGGAAACGCGTGTTCGATTCCCGGTCCGATACAGACTTTCACTGTCGTCAATCCATTCTACCGCTCATGTTAGTCCTTATTCGCAATTTCGAATACATTGATGCGTTTCGCAACGGCTGTGGTCGCCTCAGGGACGGGTGCTTTCGACATGCATGCATGGTCAAAGGAACTTTGCATCCTAATTAGAATAACATAGACATTGCAATATCGTATTTGCTTGTATTCCTGCCTCTACTACTAAATAGCAACTCGAATCTCTGTTTTGATCGCTGACAGAACACTTTGCCCACGTGAAAATGTAAGTTTTCCTTTTCACACATTACATTGTCATTTTCATATTTTCTGTCCTTTTGTCACTTCTACATTATTTCTGTCAATATTGTTCAGAATGGTTCAAATGGCTCTGTGCACTATGGGACTTAACATCTGAGGTCATCAGTCCCCTAGAACTTAGAACTACTTATACCTAACTAACCTAAGGACATCACACACATCCATGCCCGAGGCAGGATTCGAACCTGCGACCGTAGCGGTCGCGCGGTTCCGGACTGAAGCGCTTAGAACCGCTCGGCCACACCGGCCTGCTATTGATCTTAATATCTTCTTGCACATTTAGACCAGACATGAATCTAAATAAAGGAAACCTAACGCGTATGACAAAGACAAATAATCACTGAAACACCAAATCTCTATGATGAACAACCAGATGATGATAATGATAGCAGCTTGGTTTTGAAAATTCTGTTTTGTTTACAATGACCAATCTTGGGCATTTTTCTTTCCTGTTTATTTCCTTTGTTGTCTATCCAGTTGACTTCAATCCCCCTGAATGCGGCAACACATCAACGGGTTCCATGACTTCATTGTTAATTCGTAATTCATTACATACCAAATGTTTTTGTACATTATCTTAGTCCTATGGCAATTGGTTTTCAGGTCCCTTATTAAATCGAAAGCTGTGGGTGTGTTTTAAAAGATAGACTACTTTCTCAAGTACTGATGGCCAAGCCCTGATACTTTCAAGATATACAACACGTGTAATTCTAATTGCCTAGAAAAGCAATTTGGAAACGCGATATGACTTACAAATTAAATGCAAAAGAGCGGCGCGATACACGCAGTACCACAAAGCCAGCGCAACAAGAGGCAATACTATGTATCTAATATTTGTACATTGCAGAATGAGTGTACTGGTTCATGAGAGCAATGGACACGCTCAGTATGTGTTATCTTTCTGCTTACAGCGTCGAGCTGTTAAGTGACCCTGCCTGCAGATTTGTGTAAACAATAATATGATATGTTCAAACGACTCACCAGTGCTACCTAAAATAGTTTATTCGTTTTCAAAGTTCTCTATTGCCAAACTATAACTTGTACAAATGTGACTGATGCATCAAGAGAACCGTAAACTCACCGAGTTTACATTATGCTCAAAAATTGGCGGTACGAATGCAGCACCTTGACAAAATGGTGACAAAGGAATAAAATACTTTTTATATGTTGGGATATGCAAGATGTTCTTATGTTACAACAGTGTAGCGTACATTGAGAGTGAGTTGTGGAAAGTAATCTGAATGTAGACAGAAAATTATGCGTTGGTATCGACAGTTTACGGACTAGTTTCTCTGTAAACAGAGAAGAACCAATCGACTGCCGTGAGGAGGGGCCGCGAGGTTAGAGGCGCCATGTCACGGATTGAGCGGCCCCTCCCGCCGGAGGTTCGAGTCTTCCCTCGGGGATGGGTGCGTGTGTTGTTCGTAGCGTAAGTTAATTTAAGTAGTGTGTAAGTCTAGGGACCGCTGACCTCAGCAGTTGGATCCCTTAGCAATTCACACACACTTCAACATTTTTGAACCAATCGACTAAGTGTACCAGGTGCTACCGTGGAGAGGGTGAGGCAAAGTTTCGGACGCAATCCAAAATAGTCTACGGTCGGCGTAAACCATGAACTAGGAATGCCGCAGCAGACAGTGTAGAAGTTTTTGCGAAGGTGGCTACATTCCAAATCTTACTGACTGCTGCTCGTGTAACAATTAAACTAGCAAGACTATGGCAGGTGCCTTCTATTTTGTATCACAAAGCAGGAACTACTTTAGGATGAACATTTCGCCTGCAAGCTAAAATTCCATTTGACTGGAGAGGTTCATCGTCACGATGTGAGAGGGTGTGGCACTGAATATCCTCATGAAATTGTGAGGTATGAACGAGATTCGCCGAACGTAAGTGTTTTCTTCACAGTATCACAGACGAAGCTGTATGGGCCAGTTTTCTTCTGAGAGAGGGAGGGTACGTCTTACCTTGACATGTTGCATTCGCCGGCCGGGGAGGCCGAGCGGTTCTGGGCGCTACAGTCTGGAACCGCACGACCGTTACGGTCGCAGGTTCGAATCCTGCCTCGGACATGGATGTGTGTGATGTCCTCAGGTTAGTTATGTTTAAGTAGTTCTAAGTTTTACAGGACTGATTACGTCAGAAGTTAAGTCCCATAGTGCTCAGAGCCATTTGAACCATTTTTTTTGTCGCAGTTGTGGGTGTTTCTACAAGTGACCACTGATTCCGAGAATTTCGTATTTCTACAAGACGCAGCGCCGCTCATTGGAAAATCGATTTTCTTCGCTTGCCTGACCTAACGCCTTGTGACTTTTTCTTTCGGGTGTACATTAAGTACCGTGTTTTGCGTACCCTCACTACCAACAACACTATAACAGCCCAGAGAGAACATCAATACAAATGTGACAATTTTTGAGAGAATGTCTGACTACCGCTTGGACGTGTGTCGTGTGACCAGAGACACTCATAGAACATTAATAGAGCCAAAAGTGCAAACTTGGCTGGTTTACAGTTATGTTAATGAATCAAAAACATTTGTACAAGCAACTGAAGCGTAAATTTACTTTCAAAACCTTTTCTTAAAGAATTTACTTTATTTACTAGCGATTCATCAAAGACATTAACACATGTAATCACACTAGGTGAGCGTGGAAGTAGTTTCCAGGAAGTAACTCATGGAAAACGAAATTACTTTTAACAAATGTGAATTTTATTCCCATAAAGCTTTTTTCAAAAACTGATTTAAAATGATAAGCAGAAAAGCACCCTCGAAATATCATCTTACAATTTTATATATTAACAATAGGAGCCTTCAGGCTGAGAAGCTTGCCTGCTCCCTTTCAACACGGCCGTAGTCACGACCGCTCACAGCAACCTCTGAAAGAGTACACTGCTGCCAATCTGCAACACACCAGATTACCTTAAAAAAATTAACAACTCACATAAATACGTAAACTATGCACCCTGTAAGAGGGATGGAAATGGTACAACACTCAAATTATATGCCACCGAAAGTGCAATTCTTTTAAGGACTCTTACAATGGAAGGGTGGTAACCTTATAACCTAAAATGACTATTTAAATAAAACCCATAAAATGCAGACTTACATAAAATGTACAACATGCTCTACATTACACATATACCACATCACAAGATGATAGGCAAGATAAAAATCAATTTCAAGAATTCGGCCTTTAAGCTGTAAGATGGCAAGTCATTAAAGATCACGTAACTCATGTTGAGCGAAAAGTATGGCTGAACAAAATGACTGACAAGGACCAATGCATCTTGTAAAGTAGTGGAATAATTAATGTCGGGTGATGGTTTTAAAGTACACAACAAGAAAACTTTGTGGAAACGAGTCGATTTACTGGACGCTAGTTTACCCCAGGGAAGCATTTAGAGTTGAGTGTGGCTGGCCGGCGGAGCGGCTAAGGGAAGTGACAAATGTAGCTTAGGGCGGCTCAAGCTCTGAGAAAGCAGTAACGGTGCGAGGCCTCCAGCCACCTTAAGATGAGTGACAGTGAGTGGATGGTTGACCCCAACTCCATGCTGGTGCACCAGGAAACAGACGGAGAACTTGTATGCCTGTTGATAAATGTCTGTCGCCCCACTTTCTCTGAAACATGCGAGAAAGCCGCGCAAAGCTACGGTGGTGCGGTCAACAGAGGCCAAAATGTGCGTGTTCGTGACTATAGCAACTTTCTGCTGAATTCACGGTCTGCAGAGGCTGAAGTACATCAGGTGAAGAGCGACAGAATGAAATACGCAGGCCTCCGATGGGAATGTAGGACCAAGGAATTTGAAGTACTCTCCTGGGAGTCAGAATTCCGGAAAACTTGGGGTTTGTGCAGACGCTAACCTTGATGGGTGGCCTGGGGGGAGCTAAATAGAAGTTGAGAGGAAGGGAAATTTTGTGGGAATTTGTTCTCTTCCCAGGGCAGGCATTGGTTGGCGCTGGGAAGCGATGCATAATTAAAGCGACTTGCACTGCAATTGGTGTAAGTGATTTTGCTGGAGTGGAAACCGAGGCGTAGAGCAGACTGGCAGATATCTCAGTAGAGGTCTTCCATTCCCAGCTTGCCTAAAGTGCGGACGTGACGTTCTTGACTC
This sequence comes from Schistocerca gregaria, assembly GCF_023897955.1. Lineage (NCBI taxonomy): Eukaryota > Metazoa > Arthropoda > Insecta > Orthoptera > Acrididae > Schistocerca > Schistocerca gregaria. The sequence goes on along the minus strand of NC_064920.1, from coordinate 387,045,062 downwards.
AGCTTGCCTGAGAAAGAGTGAGCATCTCTGCAGTTTAGGACTTAGCAAAGGGAACGATTGAGCTTGTAGATAGCAAGTTATGGTTTAGCTATATACTGAGCAAGATAGCTAGGTGTGAATGGACGAGCGCAGCCTTGCAGCACCACGAAGTCGGCCGACGCCACACAACGACACCGCTCCGCCAGGCTGGATTTGGTGATATTGCGCCCAAGTCATTTTCTTAATTTTATGTTCAACATTAGCATCTGGTGTTCAATAGCTGAATGTAACATCAATGTGCACCCCTTTTTAACTAATAGGGATCAATTCTGCACCAATGAATGCCAACACTGCCACCGCAGTTCAATCAGGAGTCACAGGGCCTTATTACTTTGTTTGCATAATCTGACACTGCGGCATTTTGCGCTATTTGTTGATCTGTTAGTCAATTACCTGGGGTGGACACACACCAAAACCAGATAAGTGACGGGTGGGGTGTTGCAAAGCAATAAATTCGCTAACACTGAATCCGACAAACATGACAGAGGCAGCTATTAACGTATGACAGATTGACATGGGGTGGGGTTACTAAACAACCCGAACTGGAGATTGCTCTAACCCTCTCCAATCCCACGAGGGAAAAACAGACCACCCAATTCACAAACAACCACCTTCCTGTGGGTGGGCAAACGGAGCAACAAACAAAACAAAGCGGTTGGTGACCTCACCAAGACAACAAGTGGAATTTAACAAGTAAATGAAACAACATGTCTCCAGTCACTTAACTTCTAATAAACTGCGATTTCTGGCAAAGACCTGGCGCAGCACCCCCAACGCTCTCCCGAACCGTCCGCTGCCAGCCGCTTCAACGGACGCAGGAAGGCGCGCCGATCTCCCGTCTCACGGCGTCGCAACTCGCCCTGACCAGCCCGATGTCGTGATTCCGCGGCGCCACCGCCACAAACGGAGGGCGACTGCTTCACAATACCCGCTGCGGCGCGCTCTTCAAAACAGCAATTTTTACCACAGCTCAGGTACGTCTTGCTTTGGATGGTTTCAGTCATGGGTGTTTCTACAAGTGACCACTGATTCCGAGAATTTCGACTCTCTACAAGACGCACCGTCCCTCATTGGAAAATCGATTTTGTTCGCAACATAAACGGCGAACTTCTGCATTGCTTGATTGGCCCTAATGGTGAGGATGGCATGGCTCTGTAGTCTTGCCCCCCCTAACCTCCTCCCCCCCCCACCCCAAGTTGCCTAACCTAACACCTTGTGACTTTTTCTTTTGGGTGTACATTAAGGACCATGTTTACGTACCCTCACTATCAAGAACGTAACAGCCCAGAGAGTGCGTCAACGATGCTGTGACGATTTTTGAGCAAATGTCTGATTACCGCTTGGACGTGTGTCGTGTGACGAGAGACAAAAAATGGTTCAAATGGCTCTGAACACTATGGGACTTAACTTCAGAGGCCATAAATCCCCTAGAACTTAGAACTACTTAAACCTAACTAACCTAAGGACATCACAGGCATCCATGCCCGAGGCAGGATTCGAACCTGCGACGGTAACGGTCGCGCGGTTCCAACCTGTAGCGCCTAGAACCGCTCGGCCACCCCGGCCGACTGACCAGAGACACTCATAGAACATTAATAGAGCGAAAAGTGCAAACTTGGCTCGTTTACAGTTATTTTAATAAATCAAAAACATCTGTGCACGAAACATTTTGAAAAATACAGAGCTTTAAATAGTAGCCCTGTATTAACTGAATAACTGAGTCGTCCAATGAAACCATTACGAAATAAAGTTGTAACTGGTGTCCCTCGAGGAAGTTGTGAGCAATCGCGCGCCCGTGCCTCCCCCCGTGGAGTGGTCGCTGACCGCCCCGGGGTGATGTGGGGCGCAGACAGCGGACAGTCGGCTGTGTGCTGCGGGTCTGCGCCGATTATGGGTCGTCACGCGAGCCGCGCCCGCAAACAGCGCAGCGAGCAAACAGGGGGAGCCCGGGATCGCATTCAATTAGATGCGGTCGCCCGCCTAGCTGCCACAGCCGGCCGGCCCGGAACACACCGGCGCAGCCGGTCCCGGCCCCCGTACTGCGTCCACTGTGCCTCTCGTCGCTCTCTGCCAGCATCCGCACTCTAAAGACAATCAACCCGCACTCACCAGTATAGCGCACACAACACACGGTAGATGTTGCTGGCTTTTTGAAATTGCGAAAACCGAGCAGTTCTGCCCGTCACCATTCCCCCACCCCATCATGGGACCCGTTCAGCCTGCAGCACCTGACAACATGTTGTGTTGTCCAACACATATGCTTGCGTAGGTAGTTTCGCTGCAGGTCACTTATCACAACGGTGGGAGCAATGGAACGAATAAACCAATCTTAAAGGAGAATGAGGAGAAACTAAGAATTGGGGAATATACAGGGTGGTCTATTGATCGTGACCTGGCCAAATATCTCATGAAATAAGCGTCAAACGAAAAAGCTACAAAGAACGAAACTCGTCTAGCTTGAAGGGGGAAACCAGATGGCGCTGCGGTTGGCCCGCTACATGGCGCTGCCATAGGTCAAACAGATATCAACTACTTTAAAAAAAAAAAACAAAAACAGGAAGCCCTATTTTTTATTTCATATTCGTGTAGTACGTAAAGAAATACGAATGTTTTAGTTAAACCACTTTTTTCGCTTCGTGATAGATGGCGCTGTAATAGTTACAAACGTATAAAATAAGTACGTGGTATCACGTCACATTCCTCCAGAGCGGACCGTATTTGCTTTGTGATACATTAGCCGTGTTAAAATGGGCCGTTTACCAATTGCGGAAAAGGTCGATATCGTGTTGATGTATGGTTATTGTGATTAAAATGCCCAACGCGCGTGTCCTGTGTATGCTGCTCCGTATCCTGGACGAGATCATCCAAGTGTCCGGACCGTTCGTCGCATAGTTACGTTATTTAAGGAAACAGGAAGTGTTCAGTCACATGTGAAACGTCAACCACGACCTGCAACAAATGATGATGTTCAAGCCGGTGTTTTAGCTGCTGTCGCGGCTACTCCGCACATCAGTAGCAAATTCCGCGATAATCGGGAATCTCAAAAACATCGGTGTTGAGAATGCTGCATCAACATCGAACGCATCAGTACCATATTTCTATGCACCAGGAATTGCATGGCGACGACTTCGAACGTCGTGTACAGTTCTGCCACTGGGCACAAGAGAAATTACGGGACGATGACAAGATTTTTTGCACGCGTTGTATTTAGCGACGAAGCGTCATTCGCCAACAGCGGTAAGGTAAACCGGCATAATATGCACTATTGGTCAACGGAAAATCCACGATGGCTGCGACAAGTGGAGCATCAGCGACCTTGGCGGGTTAATGTATGGTGCGGCATTATGGGAGGAAGGATAATTGGCCCCCATTTTATCAATGGCAATCTAAATGGTGCAACATATGCTGATTTCCTACGTAATGTTCTACCGATGTTACTAAAAGATGTTTCACTGCATGACAGAATGGCGATGTACTTCCAACATGATGGATGTCCGGCACATAGCTCGCGTGCGGTTGAAGCGGTATTGAATAGCATATTTCATGACAGGTGGATTGGTCGTCGAAGCACCATACCATGGCCCGCACGTTCACCGGATCTGACGTCCCCGGATGACTTTCTGTGGGGAAAGTTGAAGGATATTTGCTATCGTGATCCACCGACAACGCCTGACAACATGCGTAAGCGCATTGTCAATGCATGTGCGAACACTACGGAAGGCGAACTACTCGCTGTTGAGAGAAATGTCGTTATACGTATAGCCAAATGCATTGAGGTTGATGGACATCATTTTGAGCATTTATTGCATTAATGTGGTATTTACAGGTAATCACGTAATAATAGCATGCGTTCTCAGAACTGATAAGTTAACAAAGATACAGGAATCACATTAGAACAACCGCAATAAAATGTTTATACGTACCTACGTTATGTATTTTAATTTAAAAAACCTACATTTTACCAACTGTTCGTCTAAAATTCTGAGCCTAATGTTTGTGACTATTACAGCGCCATCTGTCACAAAGCGAAAAAAGTAGTCTAACTAAAACATTCATATTTCTTTACGTACTACACGAATATGTAATAGAAATAGGGGTTCCTATTTAAGAAAAACGTAGCTGATATCCGTTTGACCTATGGCAGCGCCATCTAGCGGGCCAACCATAGCGCCATCTGGTTTCTCCCTTCAAGCTAGACGAGTTTCGTTCTTTGTAGTTTTTTTGTTTGACGCTTATTCGTGAGATATATTGCCCCGGTCACGATCAGTGGACCACCCTGTATACCAGTCATGATACGGAACCCAAGTCCAACAGAAAAAAAATTGTGTATGTTTATGAGGCAGCTCCAGATAAATCTGTAGTGTCGCGTAGTGTAAGTTGCATAAAAAGTTACTAAATACTCATAGGGGATCCTCGGGTGTGTTGCATGTTTACAAATTTGATCACCAGTTTCCTTACTCCATAAATTTATTGAAAGAGCACAAAGACTTAGAGACTGACGTTTCGAAATGTGTCCTATTTAGAGCAAACATTGATTGAAAAAAAAAATCGCTTTGAGGATGTTTAAAGCCACATTCTGGTGGCATGCAACGTAGTGCGCAGTACGCTTCGTACGAAAGAAAAGCTTCTTCCTTCATACACGTACGTTTATAGATTAACATAATATGAAAAATGAACTTCGTGTTTGCATTTGGGGAATTTAAAATGAACTATCTGGGCCACCCATAATGGTCCAGCGAACCAGCAGTACACATAATGGGAAAAAGGAAATAAAGCTGATATAATTGCTATCATATCTGACTGGAACACACTAAGGTTGCACAAATAGATTTCCGAAACCTTAGCCTAGTTGGCGTTGTAATGTAATAGACATCTTGAGGTTCTTACATGGTAAGGCTCTCAACTTTCAAGAAATGTTTCATTTTACTGTAGAAAACATGTGTGACTCAGGAAGACGGGATGAGGGGTACACTTAGCATGGAAGGTCAAGGCCCCTATAATGTCACTCCTTAAACACAACAACTACCAAAACAAAAAATTAACAATTTATTCAAGACAATATTTATAACACAGCTAAGAGACAATCAGCACGTAGCCATCTTTAAGACAACGCCAAAATGTCACATAGCTTGCTTCTGAAGCAAGGCAGCAAATTATAATTACCGAGATTAACTTAAAGTGATAAGTCACAAAGATTTCAATAGTTAAAGGAACTATAAATTAGAACCAGGAGGTGATTTCAAGGTTACCAATTAATACAATTCATTCCCAAGCAAATTTAAAAAAACCTTTTTTTTTTTAATATACGTGAAACACCCCGGACAAAAGGTGACTTAACGTAAAATGCTTGAAGCAGCAGACCAGCCGTCCGAAACAACACCTAAACGTCGGGGCTCAACCGGGAGTCACTTCCCTTTAGACGTCACGTCACAGCTTCTATGCACAGAATCGAAACGTAGCGCCGCTCTCACACACCCCAACTCGCAGAAAAATGGAACACAAACAGACCGCAGAAGACACGGCAAACACCAACCAAACATCAATTAATATAAGTTAAGATATCAATAAATAACAATACAAATGAAGAAGCAATTGCTCTAATACTGAGTGAGTGCATTCAAGTAAATGCATTTATATAAAAGAACTATGTATAAATGCCTAGCTTTGCCAAATACGAGTCTTTACTACTAACTGAGTGAGTGCTTTGAAATAAATGCACGTATGTGAGTGAGTCAAATTTTACTGCAGTATACAAGGAACATCGACTTGATGGTAATCAAAATACACTGAAAATCTCAAACAGACAATACATAAACTTCTGGATACTGTCCCAAAAGGCCAAAAAATATAACATACACACCTTCGAGATAATCACCTTCCTAATAGTAATGCAACCAGCGGATTTTTCAAAAAAATGTTCAAATGTGTGTGAAATCTTATGGGACTTAACTGCCAAGGTCATCAGTCCCTAAGCTTACACACTACTTAACCTAAATTATCCTAAGGGCAAACACACACACCCATGCACGAGGGAGGACTCGAACCCCTGCCGGGACCAGCCGCACAGTCCATGACTGCAGCGCCTGAGACCGCTCGGCTATCCCGCGCGGCCCAGCGGATTTTTAAAAGAAATTAGTAACTGCTGGTCCCCATGCGGTCACACACTTTGCCGTCTGCTCTTACTTCAACAACGTGCACATTAGGGTAACCAAGCAACAGGTACACTCGCTGGAACGCAAATGGTTCAACGAAACGAAGGCACCAATATCACTTACACCTTCGACAGAGAGCGTTGTTCGAGATGGTCTCCAGGGATGGGTCTCTCCGAGAAAACAGGCACCAAGGCAATCTGACGAACAGCGCCCGGAGTTGACACCTGGCAGGTCCACCACAAACTCGGGACCGGCTTACGAGGTAGATCCGCCTTGCCGCTGCTGGCCGAACACGCTTTTTTTTCCTCTTTCGTCCACGCAAGCCCGTCCCTGCGCCCCGTAGCGAGTCCCAGACCAACTGCCACGAGCGCGAAACACCCGCGAGATCACAACAGGGGCGAAGATGCTATTATAGCCCGGTAATCGATAGTGTCGTCCCAAAGAGCTGGTGTCCAGAAAAGGCGCACCACGGCTCAATATGTATTAGAGGTGACCTGATTATGGTTCTAATTGAAAAAAAGCCGGTACTAGTCGAAAGAGTGTAAAGTTTCGAAAAAAAAAGTTCACATCAAAATAAATAAATAAACCCGAAATACGCAGATAGGAAAAACAAGGACAAATAATCTCCAACATTTTCTGGCGTATACTGACTCAGAATTCATATTTGTTTTATTGAGTCCCGTCTTGTGACACTCGTTTAAAAAAAGAGATTTCATCCATTTACGAACACTATTCATAACTCTACTAGAAAAGCGTGCAGAATGAACTGCTACGTAGCGTAGCGGGCAGGCAAGCAACAGTCCTAAGCCTGCTTCGATTGGGCACAACCTGGTTTGGATGGGCGTAAAGCAGCCGACCCGTTCTGCCGATAGCTTGCGGCAGCTAGCAGACAAGCATGGTTAGCAGACAAGCATGGGCAGGTTTAAAATCGGAATTCGTACACCTCTGCTTCTCACACAACAAGTAGTCGAATTTCAAGTTAATATACTTAATTAAAGAAGTGAACAGGAGGAGACAGCAGACCAATAACAGATAAAAATTACAATTAAACTAGTTACATTCTTGATAGCACATAGAAATGCGAGACACTCTCGTTACGAAAGACGGGGAGTTGAAAGCCGACAAATTTTCAGATTAGCTGTGGGCCACGTGAAAAGTGCATGAAAAGACATACATACATTTGAGGAATAATGATAATTAGTCTATTCCCTAGAGAGGGTATTGAGAAGGAAATTGGAGATGAATCTCACGAATTTAGAATCACGAACGAATATGAAGAAACATGAGCAGACACGTGATGGAAGCACACAGAAGGGGACATCGAGACAAAGTTTATCGCCCTAACTTTGGTGGAAACGTAACGCTGATTTTTCGTGGTGCAAATCGAGTATATGCATCTCAATTACGATCGAATTTGCTGCGAGCGTTCTACCGCGGGCGTCTTGAGAAAAGCTTCCGACGTGGTGAAGATCAATACATGTATCCCGAAAACGGCGGCAACTGCCGCGTTACTGCTAGCCATGAAGTGATGCCTAACAAGAATTGCCACATACTGAGACTTAGAGGGCGTCACTCAGTTGTTTTGTTATCACGGACGCTATGTACCAGTGTGCTTCCTCCGATAGTGAATGGTTCCTGTAGTCAATTTGATTCGGGGTGGCAACGCGTATTTTGTTACGGATTTCTGATGTGGGGCAGATCGGCCCACTTAAGACGTACGCTGGTGATCCTGCGGTGGTGCCAGTTCTCTGAGCGCTTGAGGGGTCAGTGTCCCTCTGCGCCGCCATTGCCTTGGCTTGAATTTGAAACTGTCATTGGAACAATTGCTGAGAATTCTTCCGGGTTGTATGGCTGTGATCCATGGAACTCTTCTAACATCCGATCGTGAAAGCTTTCATTGTATGGTCATTGGAACCTCTGCGGATTTACGTCGTGTTGAATATTTTAAGAATTGAATGTTTGGTGGGCACAACAATTGCTCTGCCCACACCATTCAATAGTCTCTACTTAGACAAGCTTCCGGTTTCTTCAGTTGCTGAAGAAAATTTCTTTTATTGTATAAATAAGTAGATTAAATTCAACGAATTGCCTCCTACTGCTGAACTCGTAATTGCACAAGTAGTCCGAATCTGTGATTCGAAACGCAATTATAATTCTATTTTACTATCTCTCATTGTAAAGAGGCTGGGGTAGAAAGCTGCTGAGACTTCACTACGTGCTCTAAACGCCTCCCATAGGTCTCTGTCTCACAATATTTCCCTTCCCCCCTCCCCTTTCTTCTCCTTAACGAAACTACTTCATAATGCCTCGTCATTTCCCTAAATCGTTTCAGGCAAATGCCAGGATAGTTCCTTTACAAGGGCACGGTCGACTTCCTTCCCCACCCTTCCCTAATCCGATGGGATCGATGACTTCGCTGTTGGGTGTCCTCCCCCAAATCAACCAACCATAACGCTTTGTTCACACTGACAATAACAACAGCTTCACAGAGCCCCATCGCGGACTGTTCTACGAAAGTCCGAGCTTACACAATAAGTTCTTTGCTATGTAAATGACTCGAAGACTTCTTTAGTAATAGAACCCAACACGTTGTCCAGGATGGAGAGAGAACATCAGGGACTAGGGTATCGTCAGAAGTGCTCCAGAGAAGTGTGGTACGACCATTGTTGTTCTCTATATGCACAAACCAACTAACTATGCAGTCGGCGACAGTTTGCTGATGACGCAATGGAGCACGGTAAACTGTCGTCTTTAAATGACTGCTCGAGAATGCAGGGTTACTTAGATCGAATTTATATTTGATGCGATGAATGGTAGCTTGCTCTAAATAGAGAGAAGTATAATTTAATGCAGATAAGTAGAAGAAAAGTTCTTTGATGCTAAAATACTGCATTAGCGGTGCGCTGCTTCACACAATCACGTCGATTAAATATGCACAGCAACATGAAACAGAAGGACCATGGAAGGTCGATTGAAGGGAAAAGGAATGGTCGACTTTGGTTTTCTGGGAGAATTCATGGAAGGAGTAGATCATCTGTAAAGAAGACCGAGTAAACACCAGTGTGACCCTTTCCTGAATATTTCTCGAGTGTTTGGAATAGCCACCGATCGAATTAAGAAAAGATTTCGAAGTAATTCAGAGGCGAGCTGCCAGATTTGTTGCAGGTAAATTCGGTCAACACTCGAGTATTACAGAATTTGCTAATTTGTTTGCTAACTCAACACTGATTCTGCAAATCCCGTGTCCTGTTGAGGCATAGCGTTTATGATCACATCCGGGACTGATGTGGTATGCATTGTCATCCTGACTTGCAGAACAAAGAAGAAGAGGTCCCTTCCGCTCCTACAATAAAGCTCTTGGAGACTCACCTAAGGTGTCATTGTATTACGAGACGATAAACTTCCTGTCCGCAGGTCCGCCATGAATCAACACACTGCAAGCTTTTATAAAATAAGCAGATCCTAGACTAATCAGTTTTGGGAACTTAGTTTATCACGAAATACTGTGCAAGTTGGTCACAACAAAACTGGTCCAGCTACTGTTTAAAAACACCTAATTTAAATTTATACAACAACTTTTCAACAGATTAACGAGGGTTTTCTGGTGCGTAATGGCACGTGTTCTGTGAGTTTACATACACCGACAGATTGACCTATGTGAATAAATGAGACCATGCGTATCCAGATGTACCGTTGCTGCTTGAAGAAAAAAGCTCTGCCTGAACTCAAGCTGGTCTGGAAGTTCCAACTCGTGCGCAATAAAAGATTTTTAAGGGTATCATTTCACAAATTTTTGATAAGTTGCGTTCTTATTTAGTCGTACTTCTCTGCGGGCTATCGTTTACTTGTACAATGCTTCCTCATAGGACTAGGGATATTTTACGTACTTTCCTAGGCGGCCGCTGTGGCCGAGCGGCTCTAGGCGCTTCAGTCCGGAACCGCGCGCCTACTATGGTCGCAGGTTCGAATCCTGCCTCGGGCATGGATGTGAGTGTTGTTCTTAGGTTAGTTAGGTTTAAGTAGTTCTAAGCCTAGGGGACTGATGACCTCAGATGTTAAGTCCCTTAGTGCTTACAGCCATTTGAACCACGTACTTTCCTAATAATCTCTCTAGAGTTTCTATTTCGTTCCCACGAAATGCTAAAGGGAGTTTTCAGAGCACTCTGTGGAACAAGTTTGCTGCAACGAACTGGTCCACTGTGTAAAAGTGTCCTTTCGTATTTGTCTCGTGCAGTTCTTATTTCTTTGATGATACGAGCTGACGTAAGTGGCATCTGACGTAGTTTTAATGAATCTTCACGTTACAAGCTACGGATTATTGGCTGAAGAAGAAAATTTAAAAGAAAAATTTGTACGGAACTGTACCAGAAACAAAACTGAAAATGAAAACTTCTTTTTAAATGTTTTTCAATGACAGTGAGGACTCTAGGACAAAAGTAACATACAAGGGGTTAGGTTGTTTGCCAGCTTTTGTCATGTGGCATATTTTTCGCTCTGCTCTACGTTCTACCTTCCGATAAAAGTTGCTTAAGGTATGCTGCCAACTCTTCTGTCGGCTTTGGAATTGTGCGATTTCACTTGCCATCATTCCAGAATGAGCGGCGAGGTCTATGTCTTCCATCACGCCAAAATGTAGACCTTACATCAGTCTAGTGGTTCAACAGATCACGAGTCACTTTGTTCCTGAAGTTATTTAAAGTTTTTTACATCCCATCTTCAGATGTTATCATCACACCAGTGATTCTATTGTATATATTTTCTGCTCCAAAAATGCTTTTGAAGTAAGTTGTGATCCCAGTTACTAACTCGGTTCAATGATCATACCAAAAGGTTTCTTGTAATTTTTTTTTTAATGCCTTGATATCTTGAGCCTACAGTTGCCACTGCAAGAGCATCTGCAGTGGCTCTGAGCACTATGCGACTTAACTTCTGAGGTCATCAGTCGCCTACAACTTAGAACTAATTAAACCTAACTAACCTAAGGACATCACACACATCTATGCCCTAGGCAGGATTCGAACCTGCGACCGTAGCGGTCGCTCGGTTCCAGACTGTAGCGCCTAGAACCACGCGGCCACTCCGGCCGGCGGTTGCAACAGAATTAACGATCAAGTCGACATACAGAATTCTCAGTTTCTGTTAGAATATACAGCTACAGTATAAAAGAGCAAAATATCAAAAATCGATGTTAAGTAATGTGAATTGAAAATAATCTGACAGACCCAAACTCTTTATTTCCACGCATCGGTGTACAGGGCGTGATGTGAACTTCACCTAGAATGTGACGTTTTATGCTTGCCCTTGGTGTGCACATGTTTTACCACACACAGCAAGATTAACTGGATGAATTCAGGCGTCAAACACAAGAAAAATGTGTAAGGATAGTATCCATGCTTACAAATAGAGTAAGAAATCGATTTCACTAGTCACAAAGGTACATTCTCAGAACAGCCTAACAATGGAAGTTTGTGAACCAGTAAACTGAAACAGTGGTACTTAATATTGGTCAGTTTACTTGTAGCGTGGCCGTTGTCGGTTAAGCAAGTGATGTCATCCACCATCACAGTGCCTGAACTCAAGCTGGTCTGGAAGTTCCAACTCGTGCGCAATAAAAGATTTTTAAGGGTAACATTTCACAAAATTTTGATAAGTTGCGTTCTAATTTAGTCGTACTTCTCTGCGGGCTGTCTTTTACTTGCACAATGCTTCCTCATAGGACTAGGGATCTTTTACGTACTTTCCTAGGCGGCCGCTGTGACCGAGCGGCTCTAGGCGCCTTTATCATCAAGCAGCAACGGTACATCTGGATACGCTAACGGACCCACTCTTGCACCTCCTCGTCCCACTGAAGCCGACGTCCACATCCGTCGTCGATTTGGAAATCGCACAGTGATAGGTACGGACTATACGGAGAATGTTTCAGTGTTTCCCAATCTAATCGCTGAAACTTGCCCTTCGGCCGATCTGCAGTGTGGGGCAGGGTTATCTTGGAACATGACGATTCCGTCCGACAGCATACCGATAGCCTGATGGCAAACGGCGAACTCACACAAATTCCGGAAACGATGTGACTTCCTTCGACTGTAGAGACCCTCTGTGCCAATTACACGAAGGCTCTGCTTCAGCGATTTGGTTGGGAAAGATCCTCCGTACAGGGCGGATGTTTCACCGAGTGATGTTCACATCTTTGGAGACCTGAAGAAAGACATGCCTGGACGTCAGTTTCAGTCGGACGAGAAGTGCAACAGTGGGTGCGGTTGCGAATCCGTCGGCTGCCGACCGCGTTCTACGAACTTGGTATTGATCTTTTCGCATCCCAATGGGATAAATGTCTTAATGTATGTAGTAACTGCCTTTGAATGGATCCATTCCATGGTCTCGTAGTGACGCGTTTTCGGTTGTCGTTTGACTGCCCCTTATATTTTAGACGTTGCAAGTGAAACGAGTAGACTCGGAAGTCTTCTCTAGAGGAAATATGAAAACTGGTCTAGTAATATAATTATGTATTAATAAGTACAGTATTCTTTAGAAACATTGAGACACAAATCACTCCCTGAAATGTTTAAATAAAGCATTTGTCTATACAAGTAGGTTGTTACAAAGCGGAAGTGTTATCTACACACTTGAAATAAAGAATCCAATCTGGAATCGCAGAGTGTTCGGGATGAGACCTCGTTTCTATGCAGGTACCATGTTATTTTATGCGAGCTGTAACACTGCTCATGGATACATATAAATATATCGATGACCAAGGTGATCTAACACTCTCCAAGTCCATTGAACCAGAAGGAGGTGTGATAAGAATGATTATTTCTGCAGTCTATGTAAAAGACCTGAGAGCTTTACTACCTCCGCAATTTTTTGACGATGTACTACTACTTACAGAAACGTATCGTATTTGAAACCTCATAAGAAAATCAGCTCAGCTTAGAAAGTCATATGCTATGAACAACTATTCATTGAGGTCATACGTAAATGAATGATAATTTGTGACAAGAACATTATGTTACAGGACAGAAACATAGGAATACATTATTAGTATAACCATATATTCTTACGTGAATTTCACGCGCAAAGTGAGTTGTCTGACAAGCTACCTGCAGATGGCAGTTGTCGGGGAGCAGCAGTTTAGGTACGAAAGATAAGATGCATTTCAAAATCCTTTAATTCACGGAATAATGTAAGTAGAGATGTAAAACATGTCGCATGTGCATGAAATGACATGGGGCTTTACTGAAACCGTTAGCGAGTGCAAAAACAGGCTAACAGATGGCGCTTGATAATAACACCTTAGTGACACCGCATGAGCGTCGCGTATAAAATGAACTCAGACAGTTCAGGAAAGATCCAAAACAGACATCTGAATTAATAAAATACCGGTTTTTAACTTTATGAAATACAAATGGTAAGGTTAATTAGTTTGTCAAACTCCAAAACAGGAGACAGGTCTTCATTAATTTAAGTTAATAGGCCATTCCTATACCAGAAGCAAGGCAGTGCAAAGTTCATTGAAGCAGCACGACGAAATTTAAGGCCATACAAAACTGGCCGGGGTGAGTGTCAACAGGTATGGTTTGCAGACCGCAGAAATGGCGAAAGTAAATGTGCAGAACCGTGCTGCACATGGGTGGAATCAACAGCGGCAAGTTCCGCATTCTGTTTTTGTCTCTGTCTATCACTAATCTATGCCCCTGGAGTACCACGTCGCTCCACAGAACGAAGACATGCCAGTTCGTTCTCTGCCTCTTGCGAGTCTGCACAGTGCCAGCGCATGGCCTTGAGCAGGCGCTGCCTTGTCTATCCACTCCAGCCCTAACAGAATGAATACCGGCCTGCGCGGTGAGTCCCGTAAAGGCCTCGCAGGTGGACAGGTCGCGCTCTCTGACAGGACGTGCTTTGTCGGAAGGCGAGTCAAGCAGACGGAATGTTTCACAAATCTAACGGAAATTAAAACCACATTCTGCGGAATCGATGACGTTGGAGGCCAAATGGTGATACTTGAGGTCTTTTCCTATAGAAAGTGCTGCGGCATACTCTCGGCGGAAGCTATGCCGCACAGTTCTGAGTGTACTGCTCGCCTCTTTTTTTACCATCAGCTTGACTCAGCGCAAACTGGGTAATGAACGAACATGCGGGGGAACAAGCCTACCGACAACCATTTTACACGACAAATTTACAACTGGCTCCAAGGTAAACTTTCAGTTCTGTTGTGCATATTAAAATCGACCCAAGTTTCTATCTTAGCTCCTACAGAAGGAATAGTCTTGTGAAATCGGGTGTATCTTTTGGAAATACCTTGTATATCCACAAAGAATAAATATACTGAGGCTTAATTTTCAGTAAGTTATACCGAATAACGTGGAAATTTCCTCACTTTACGTGTTTTCTTGCGCAGTAAGACGGACGTTTGTTGGTTCTTTTCTCCAATAGGGGAGCAACGGTTTGCTGGGCTGTTAACTTGTTAATGTTTCATGAAGTTCCATGCATGTCATGTCGTTTAAGTCCTCTTTAAAGGCTTCTTCCGTTGCCACAGAGAAACATAAAATTTCATTAAAAAGAAATCGGCGTAACAATTCGGCAATTATAAACGCTATACATTAGTTCCTTATGCCAGAAAAATCAACACAATGTCCTCTATGAATTAACTAAAACAGCATCTCGATATATTTATTCGTTCTCGATATCTTTATTCTTTCTGAGCTGTTGTAGCTGCCTCGCACTTTATATAAATAAGGAAAGGTCCAGAGCGGTGGCCTCGACTTTTTGAAACCAAATAAACGATTATTTAGGTTAAGATCCCCCGTATCACATCCTGCAGCCATTCCTTCTGGTGGGCCCTCGTTTCAAAGTAATTGCTCAAAAAATTTGAAAACTCTGCGTGAAGCTCTATGACGTTAAAAAAGGTTAATTCGCAGTCTGACTTCGTGGTTTAATGGATAGGGTAATATCTTCACACACATGAGGCCGAGGGTTGAAATCTCATCAGGTGTGGAGCTCTTCTTTATTTTTAAATCTTTGTCGAAGTGACTTTCAACATTATTTTTATTCAGGTAGTTGGTTCAAATATGTCACATTATTTTAATCATTGTACGAACTGTTTTCATTTGTTTCATTTTTCCTTTGTTATATACTTTTTCCAATAGGGATTTTTGAGAATATGAATTTAATTACATTTATCTATTATAGTTATCTGAAAATTCCGATATATCAGTTAAAAAGCAAACGACCAAGCAATCTATTAATACTGACTGTGGTAACGGTGTGAAAAACGAATTATTCGTTACCAGAAGTCCAAGTTTCTTGCAAAGTAGTCATCATTCAAATATTTAAAACATCCGTCAGTTAAAAAAGAAAACAAGACCAAACAATCTATTAATAGTGACTGTGCAGTGGTGTGAAACTGTATTTTTCGTTAACAGATCGCAATTTTTTGCTTGTTAATAGTCACACAAACATTTAAAACATAATTAAATACCTACTGTACTGTGGATAAAATAACGCAGATGAAGATTCAAATGAAAGAAAGGTCTATAAGTATAACAAAATTCAAACAAATTGAGAAACAGTTATAATGAACACAAAAATGTAGACGAGAAAACAACGCGATAAACAGAAGATATTAAATTGAAATTAATACTAAAATTAATTAAAAACCCACGGACAAAGATTTCAAGTGGAAAAGGAATGACAGGAAGAAAAATGAAACCAAAGGAAGACGTTCATACTATGAGTACAATGATGTGATAAAGGTATGGAAATAGAAAATTACATTTAAATCAAGTAACTGGATAAAAATGATGGTCATAATCATTTCAATAATGATTTAAAAATTAAACAAAAAATTACACCTGGCAATACTCGAATCCGAAACCTTATACGGGAAGCTACTATTCTATCTGTTACACCACACATGCAAACTATGCCATTGAACTCTTTTCACGTTGTTGATTGTCACAGAAAACTCTGAAAATTTTTTCGTCAATATTCGCAAATGAGGGCCCACCAGGATGAATGGCTGCATTGTGTGATACTGACATCTTAACATACGTAACCGTATACACAGTTTCAAAACGTCGATTCCATTGCTGGGGACCTGTCCTTGTAAGATTACCAGTGCATGAATTTGTAATACTTGTACCACAATAGACAATCTTTGTATCTTTATCATCATATTTGCGTGGAGTAAAAGCATTACTCAGATATATATTTTTCTATTCCCTAGTGCTTGTCCCGTCTACTGTGGGGCCCACTTTCTTCAGGGTTTGGCAACTGTTATGTTGTTATATAACTACACGACCGGATGCGCTTCCTGACGCCATAGTCATTAAGGTAACCTGAGGGGGAGGAGGAATCGTGTCCGCCATCTTGTCTGTCAATTGCGTAAATTTTGTTATTTGTGGCATCATATTGTCACTGTTTGTGTGTCATATTCTCTAAGTTGGAATTTCGAGACCAGCCAACGTCACCCTAAACCAGCGGAGAAAACAGCGTAAAAGCCACACTCAGTGTAACCAGTTTACCAACCCGGTACGGCACATCTATCTCTCTCGCAAGCTAACGCGCTGTGTGTTGAGCTATGCGATTAGGTCAAAATGTTGCTCACATATAAACACAAGAAATTCCAACTTTTATTGAAAAACCGCTTCATTTAAATTGAATAACTTGTGGACCGAAAAATGTCTAACCAAAACTATTACGTCATTTCCCTCCAGCGGAGACCCAATCGTTTCCAACATTTATTAGTTAACGCCGCTGTTTTTAAAATCTTTGTAAAGAGGGTTGCTTTCTGGTAGCGTTTTGCTGTTACTTCCTACTTTATATCTGCACAATTCAACACCTGACCATCACACGAATAACCGACAAGTGATTGATTAATGAGTTCTAAAGCTGATAAGTTAATTTCTTCATAAAGAAATCATATTAAACAGTCCTTGTATTCAAATTCCCGAACATAAAAAGAATAATGTGTTAAATAAACAGCTAAAGCAACCAAAATAATGGCTGTTTACATACACACACAGTTCAGATCACAAAATAGTAAACACATCAATTTAACACGTATACATAGATTGTACTTTTACAGTAGCACAAACAGCATTCTCTCTGTCCGTTATTACGTCATCTGCATGCTTGTAGAGGCAAGTATTGCGTTTGGTTTTGTTACAAAAACACGATGAAAACCATATGTAAAAACTAGAATTGTACAAATGCTATAAATCATGAAGTAATAGGGTCTTAGAATAAAAGAGATGGAGACTGTGGCTTTTTTCCCCTCAACTAAGGTAAAATATGGCAATGTAAACGCAAAAAGAAAAATAGGAGATATAAATGGAACTATGGTGTACCTGAAATCTCTCTAATCTGGTTGCAAATCACGCTTTGCAAGTTTCCATTTTCTGGAAACTGTACGTTATCGATAAAGTCAGTCTCTTCATGTGTTGTTGCACAAACATGTTTTGGGTAGTTTCATAATGTAAACACAGAACCTTGTTAAATACCACTTGCAGCGTTTTTGTGCACATTTTACGTCCGTAAAACTACACCACTAGATATTCGTATAGTTGAAGTGTTAATACCACAATGAGTCATTACTTGCGGAAAGTTAATCTGCAGCGATTATGACAAAGTGGCGTCCTTTAGTCACGACCGTCGGGTCCGTCAGCTGTGAGCCGTACAATAACGAAACCCGCGTGACGAGGGAGAGAGAAGGGAGGGAGGTGGGGAGCAAAGTCATGGCGAGAAGTTTCCCCTGAACGTACTTGCCCAGATTTCGGGGGCTGCATCTTTAGCACTTCCCGTTCGTTGCTCGGTGCTTCGGTCATCTAACTCATGGCTTATAAGACAAGTTGCAGAACGAAAGCTAATTGCCTGCAGTAACCAGAAGATAGCTGTATTCTCTTATTAGCGGACTGTCATTTTCTTCCTATCCGAGACTAACAGATCAGGACATGATTATTACAAATATTTGAAAATATTTTATCGTGCATCTAAACTTCGGATGCCCAAACCGAAAAATCACTTTTTTAAAGGTGCCTTGCGTGGCTAAACGGCCTTTTTATAAGTTTTTGAATTTTAACAAACATCTTGTTAAAACTATTGCTAAGATTAAGTTAAATAAGATCTGCCTCGCCAGCGCAAATCAGTTCTTAGCTATGTCAGGTATATATTCAACAGACGGGTGTATTTGCCAGATTTTCGGCTGCATAGTTTAACTTCCTTCAACATTTCTACGTCCTGGTGGAAATTAGCTTCTTCGTTTCGCCCAAGAGTCTTTAATTTTGCTACAATTTAATTTGACCAAAATAAAAGTGCCTTCTCTCATACTCGATATCTTCAAGTTCTTTTTGAATATCAATACTTAAAAACATTAACCAGGAAGGAAGAAAGGCAGTGTGTTATTGTGCGGCTGATAAAGGGGGGACATCATATTGAAGGTGAACCAGTATGTACATAAAGTTCACGAGTTTTTTTTCCGAAAACCAAACTGATAAATGCCGTTTCGTTCCTACTACAAACTTTTTGGCATCTTTAAAAAGTTATTACTAACTTCAGATTTCTCCCTCGAGCCAGTGTAAAGAAGTTTATTGTCCCTATGTGCTCCTCGACATCAAAATTTTGGCTCGTTGTCAAGCTCCATAAAGATCACTTGCCTGTCCACTCGGTCGTTAATGCTAGGCATAGGATGGCTTTCCTAGCTGAAAAACTTTTCAAGTTTCTGTTTGAATCAGCATTTCATATATCCATAAAAGGTAGCAATTAACGATTTTCCACGACACTGTTATAATGTCATTGGACATCAAAAATATGTGCACATCAATACCTATTGACCAGATCAACAATATCGTATATAACAATTTACACTCCCTTACAGGCCGTCCTGCTGAGCATATTAATGAAGTCGTTCAGTTACTGGCTCTGGTTCTTAAATTTAATTAGTTTGGGTTGGACGATAATTTTTTCCTACAAAAGCAAGGTATTGCTGCGGATTCTCCTCTGTCCTACTGTGCTGCTAATATCTTAATTACCGATTTGAAGAACGATCTATTCAACTAATTTACAGCAATATCAAACAAAATAATTCCTGGTATCGATATGTTGATGTATTACTGCTGCTTTACGCAGGTCAGAACGGGGAACGTGAGATCTTTTTTAATGAGCTAAATAAGTTATGTGCTAGCAATGAAGTCACGAATCGATAGAATATCCATTTTTCATTTCCCTGTCAGGATCTGTTGATTACCCTGAGGGATTCGTATTATATTTTGCATTTACATAAAACCGTCTGCCACAGACGTTTTGATGCATCAAACGACCAACCATCCTCTCAGCTACAAAAAGCCTACTTTCAGGTCCCTCCTTCATGGCTCAATACCGTTCATCTTTCTGATGAAACCATTAACCGAGAATTAAATACGAGTAAGTAATTTGCTTATATTAACGGCTATAGCTTCGATTTCGTTATTAACATAAACAAGATAATCGAAAAGAAAGTCAAACCCGTACTCTCCCCTGCCTGCAAAGAAATACTGTCCCACCGACACAAAACACTAACCAAAAACCCATCTTTCCAAAAGTGATACTGCCACTAGAACATTTCCGAAAAAATAAGTAAATAGTTAAAAGCAAAAGGCATTTCTGCATTCTTCTTTATTCCGAGGTGTATGGATTTCAGAATCCACCGTAACGAGCAGTACAATCTCAATAAATCTGGTTCTGCAGGTTGTTGTTGTTGTGGTCTTCAGTCCTGAGACTGGTTTGATGCAGCTCTCCCAGCTACTCTATTCTGTGCAAGGTTCTTTATCTCCCAGTACCTACTGCAACTTTCATCCTTCTGAATCTGTTTAGTGTATTCATCTCTTGGTCTCCCTCTATGATTTTTACCCTCCACGCTGCCCTCCAATACTAAATTGATGATCCCTTGATGCCTGAGAATATGCCCTACCAGCCCATCCGTCCTTCTAGTCAAGTTGTGCCACAAATTTCTCTTCTCTCCAATTCTATTCAATACCTCCTCGTTAGTTATGTGATCTACCCATCTATTCTTCAGCATTCTTCTGTAGCACCACATTTCGAAAGCTTCTATTCTCTTCTTGTTCAGACTATTTATCGTCCACGTTTCACTTCCATACATGGCTACACTCCATACAAATACTTTCAGAAACGACTTCCTGAGACTTAAATCTATACTCGATGTTAACAAATTTCTCTTCTTCAGAAATGCTTTCCTTGCCACTGCCTGTCTACATTTTATATCCTCTCTACTTCGACCATCATCAGTTATTCTGCTCCCCAAATATGAAAACACATTTACTACTTTAAGCGTCTCATTTCCTTTTCTGATACCCGCAGCATTACCCGATTTAATTCGACTACATTCCATTATTCTCGTTTTGCTTTTGTTGATGTTCCTTTTATATCCTCCTTTCAAGACACTATCCCTTCCGTTCAGCTGTTCTTCCACATCCTTTGCTCTCTCTGACAGAATTACAATGTCATCGGCGAACCTCAAAGTTTTTATTTCTTCTCCATGGATTTTAATTCCTACAACGAATACGACATCATCATTTAACCATACAGTAAAGCTGCGTGCCCTCGGGAAAAATTACGGCTGTAGTTTCCCCTTGCTTTCAGCCGTTGGCAGTACCAGCATAGCAAGGCCGTTTTGGTTAGTGTTACAAGGCCAGATCAGTCAATCATCCAGACTGTTGCCCCTGCAACTACTGAAAAGGCTGCTGCCCCTCTTCAGGAACCACACGTTTGTCTGGCCTCTCAACAGATACCCCTCCGTTGTGGTTGCACCTACGGTACAGCTATCTGTATCTCTGAGGTACGCAAGCCTCTCCACTAACGGCAAGGCATGGTTCATGGGGGAGGGGTTCTGCA
Organism: Schistocerca gregaria; assembly: GCF_023897955.1. Classification (NCBI taxonomy): domain Eukaryota; kingdom Metazoa; phylum Arthropoda; class Insecta; order Orthoptera; family Acrididae; genus Schistocerca; species Schistocerca gregaria. Next base: position 387,023,988 of record NC_064920.1, on the reverse strand, counting down.
ATTATCTACTTAATTTTTTGTATTGATTGCCCCGCCCGCTACGTTGTACAAAACGGACGTAGTTTCCGAATTCTGTTTGAGAAACAGATGAGCCTAATTGGTTGTAAATCTATGCTTACCACACCAGTACGTGAAACGGGGGGTGCTGTTACAGTTCCGGCCACTAATCAAAGGATTTTATGTAACAGTAACAAAGGCAATATCGTCAGCGCACTTGAGAAGGTCCGTATTTTGCACTCTTCAAAGCGGTATGCCGATCATATATTGAATGGCCTGTTGGAACACATACTTCGTGCCATCCTCTCAATTTTTGGTTGCCTGTGCCATCAACTATGCCTCGGTTTTGCACCATAAGTTCTTCCATTAGATATAGTTTTTCGTTTTGTGTACTGCCCCTTGCAGTGTATGGGTCCTTGTCAGCCCGCCTCTGTTTGTATTACACTATCTATGTCTGGCATTGAGAGCAGATACTTGTCTTCATTTCATTATTCCCCTACGTCTTTTTTTTACAATTTTAACTAGTTTATAAATCACTCTGCAATTTCATATTATGCACGTTGTACTACGAGATATTTTAGTTCCCTTCCACAGCCTGCTCACGTATGTGTTTGTACTATCTATGTCTAGTATCATTTTATGACTGCGGAACAATTACTTGTCTCTGTTCAGTACTTCGCTCTAGTGGGTTTTATTGCAATTGAAATGATTTTTATAGCTCAAGCTGTAAACTTTAGATCATTAATGTTTTATCACAGGAAGTTTCTATAGTACTTCTAATTTTAGTTTTATCTTAGCGGCTCTAACCGCATACCCTGTAACCGAACTCTCTTTTTACTTCTTCTCTATTTCCTCGTTAATTTATTTTGTAACGGTTCCCAGCCTCCGATTGGTACCTATTCGTGGTCCTCCCGTCCCCATATTTGCACCCTCTATCGGCACATTTCCATACTTCTTGTTGGCCGGTTCTCTCGGGCATATTGCGCACCTGCGGTTTCAATAACACCACGTCAACTGGGCTATCTGGTGACCTGGCCTTTCTGCTTCAGGCATAGTCACGTCTCCACCATGTGGCTCCTGCGGGCTTCCGTTGATTTTTAATCACTGGTGAGTCGTTATGTTTTCTATACAAACACGGGTTTGGTTCAAATAGCTCTGAGAACTATGGGACTTAACATCTGAGGTCATCAGTCCCCTAGACTTAGAGCTACTTAAACCTAACTAACCTAAGGATATCACACACATCCATGCCCGAGGCAGGATTCTAACCTGAGACTGTAGCAGTCGCGCGGTTTTCCTCTGAGGTCTTATTTCAGCTCCTTTTCTAGGTTCATACCCGTAGCCCGCAGTGCTTATACACACGGTCAACGCCTGCTGTCCACATATTTAGGATGGTTCATCTTGTAATCATACAGTTTAGGCGGTTCTGGCTATTCTAACGTCATCCCAACGTTGGGAGAACTTGTATTTTAACGTTCAGATGTTAAATTAGTTTTGTAGGTATTTTTTCGCTGTTAATTGCCTTATTTTTACCATTATTATAACTTCTAATTGATATTATATTTTTTCATAGATGTTTACATCTGAGGAGGTGATCACATGATAGAGAAACCAGTTGTGTGTGATCATGTAATAAAGAAACTGCTAACAGATATTGCGGCTAACAAAAACTTTTCTAGAAGATTTTAATAGTTTAACAAAAAATTAAATATTTTATCAACCAAAGATTGCTGATGGACTCCACAACCGCTTTTAAGAATCTTTATTGTATTACCATGACCGGTTTCTGGCCATCTTGTTCCACCTGCAAATTGTTCCACGTGTTTTAACACAGTCAGCAGCATTTGGTCTGCTCCTGCGCCTTTTTTTACATGATAAAGAAGGAACCGTCATTCTGCTGACGTATCAGGTCCGTGCAGCCATCTAAAGAAGCTACCTGATACAATTTGTGGCTCGTTGAGGGCAATCTTATTACCCTCTCAATGGTAAGTTTCAGTAAAGACTCTTCACTTTATCTGTATTGCAATTATTTTTCCAGTTTGTTTCACTTTTCGACGCTGAACATAGACGTTACCCTACCTACAAGGTATCTCGTGTAATATCTGTTATTTTCAAAGTTTTCATGTGTTCCCTGTGGCTTATCGTCTTAGAGTATGACAGCTTTAGGCTAGGAATAGGTTCGTAAACTGTGACAAATGCCGCGATCACTCTGAAATGTATTTTTTTCTTCCATCTCAAAAAGAGTTAGAAGCAGCTGCTAACACTCTAAGCATACAATGAAGAAACAGAATCTATTGATTTTCGGCTAGTCTCATTCGCACATGTTGTTTCTTGAACTTAGAATGGCAGCAGGTCAGCTATTTACCACGCACGTTTCTACGAAAGAAGAAAGCAGAGGAAAAATATATCAAGGCGAGGCAGCACACCGATGGTGTCGTGCCACGCGGTGTGGCCGCGCGGTTAGAGGCGCCGTGTCACGGATTGTGCGGCCCCTCCAGCCAGAGGTTCGAGTCCTCAATCGGGCATGGGTGTGTGTTTTGTTCTTAGAGTAAGTTAGTTTAAGTTAAAGTAGTGTGTAAGTCTAGGGACCGAAGACCGTAGCAGTTTGATCCGTTAGCAATTCACACACATTTGAACATTTTTTAGTACTTGTCATCTAATGCTGCTAGAAAGGCGTGGACGAGTACTTTCTACGTACCTTTACGTCGAGGACTGGTTTATCATCTACTTTGTCATTCCAATTCTTAATGTAAATTTCGTATTAAAATACAGTTTTTTTCGTTAATCTGCGCATCTTAGACGCATCAAATGTCTCATAATTTGGTAATGAAGGTTCTGTGGTAAGATTTATGTATTACTGTACTCTCAGTGTTCACAGAACTCAATAGATTACTACTCATAATGTAACGCGATAGACCATACAAATATGAAGGCTGTAAACACAAAAAAATATTTAAGGATAGCAATTATGAAGAATTTAAACTGCACTATCACATAGACATTTTTGGGGAAAGCAAACCAAAGACTGCGATTTGTTGCCAGAACACTTTAAAAGTGCAACATATCTACTAAAGAGACTGCTTACAACACGCATATCCGCCCTCTTCTGGAGTACTGCTGTGCGGTGTGGGAACTGCATCAGATAAAATTGACGGAGAACATTGAAAAAAATCAGAGAAGGCAGCTCGTTTTGTACTCTCACGAAACAAGGGAAAGAAAGCCACGGACGTGATACGTGAACTGCGGTGGCAACAATTAAAACAGAGGCGTTTATTCATTAAGACAAAGGCGTTTTTCGTTATTCAAACACCATCTTGTGAAATTTCAGTCACCATCTTTGTCCTCCGACTGCGAAAAACTTTTGTTGGCGCCCATCAACATACCGAGGAATGATCATCATAATAAAGTAAGAGAAATCACAGCTTGCACAGAAAGAATTAAGTATTCGTCTTCTCCGTGCATTGTTCAAGAGTGGAATGGTAGAGAAATAGCTTGGAGGTGGTTCTACGAATCCTCTGCGATGTACATGATTTTGATTTGCAGAGTAATCATGTAGATGTATATGAATGGTAAAGTTCAAGTTAAAACTGAGGAAAATGGGGATACAGAAGTCAAAGAAGTCGTAGATGTGCAGTTTGTTTTGAATACCGGAATTTAGTTATAATGGTGGTTAGGCATTCCCTTTCGATCGAAATGTGATACCACATCACCCAGCCGTTACTGGGTGTCCAAAGTCAAACTTGGAATCCATATCCAGTTTGTTAAGGAAGAAGAAAAGAGCAGGTGATGTCGAAAACGTTGTCAGGGGCTCCTAAATTTTTCTAACCTAAGAAAAACCTATGAAGCGACTTTGAACTGCCTTACACTACGATTAGTGTACTAACTAATACTTTCTAAGGTTATCAAGACAAGTTCATTTTCTCCAAAAAGTCTGTAAAAAGTCACCACCTTCTTCTTTCGATAGCTGATTTTACACTGCTTTCTTCATAGCTTCGATATCTTCAGTCGTATTCATTGCACGAGGTAGCGGCGAGGTCATTAGAGACAGAGTGCAAGCTCGGATTAGGGAAGGACGGGGAAGGAAATCGGCTGTGCCCTTTGAAAGGAACCATCACGTCATTTGCCTGGAGCAATGTAGTGAAATCACGGAAAACATAAATCTGGATGGCCGGCCGCGGGTTTGAACGGAGTCAAGTCTGCTAACCACTACGCCACCTTGCTCGGTCTTTCTTTGGACGTTTTCCATTTCTCTATGATGTAGGCACTGCTCTACATCGATTTTGGCAGTGTTAGCTGCAACTGGTGGCCACGTGCCCGTTCTCACTCCACCATTAAACTAATCTAAAATAGCTCCAAACTAAGACAGGTTATGAAGAGCCGAGAACACTTTGTGCGGTTTCAAGTTGTCACTGCTTCGCTGCTGCCAGTCTAGGGGTGTTCACCTTACATGCAGCATTGAGGTTGCGTGTTGGCACGAATCTTTAATCATCAGAAGCTCTCCTGCGAACCTTCGAGGACTAGCACTGGTGCACGAAAGAATATTGCGGAGACATGACTTAGCCACAGACTGGGGCTAGTTCTGGAGGGTTCGCAGAAGATCTTCTGTGAAGTCTGGAAGGTAGGAGACGAGATACTGGCGGAACTGAAAGTGTGAGGAACGGTCGGCAGTCGTCCTTGGGTAGCTCAGTTGGCAGAGCCCTTGCTCGGGAAAGGCAAAGGTCCCGAGTTCGAGTCTCGTTCCAGGGCACAGTTTTAATCTTCCCGGGATTCGGGAAGACTTGCTCTCCCCCTATCGAATCCGCCTGGTAGTTTAACGTCGAGGAACAGTGTGCCAGTCAGCCTGGATGTGGTTTTTAGACGGTTTCCCACATCCAGGTGAATACTGGGCTGGCATCTGCGCCCTGCCTCTGTTAGAAGATTCACAAACATTTCGAACACGTTCCACACTTTCACATACACTCGACAAAAGCAGTTGGGGTACAGAAATTCCAACCAGAAGGGGGGACGATTGGTCGCGGAGGAGGGGAGGGGGAGGGGAGGGGTCATGAAGAACGTCCGCCTACCGTGTTGCACTTGCACTCTGCCACTAACACTGGAAAAATTGCCACACAGTGACGACAGGGTAAGGCCAGAAAAAGTAAGATGATTTATTGCTTATTGTCCATGCAAATTATTTTTCTAGTATATGTGAATTATCTTGCGTGTGGATTATAGAATGTTAATCATTGTGAGCACATAACTGTCGTTTTGTTATTCTGAATAACGCCAAGTCGAGGATAAAATAACTGGCCTCCCTTGTGAAAAATTGTTAACATGATTTAATAGTCTGTCTGGAAGTGTGCTGGGACAAAGAACATGGATTGAAGACGCCATGTCAGTACAATTTACGGGACTTTGGGATCTTTTCTGACGCGTCAAGATCCACCTGCGATCCCCGCGCCGATTGCAGTGCAGTACAAGTGAGGTCAGTTCCTGGGACGCAGTAGAAACATTTGTAAGGGGAGGGTTCCTTTTGCACTGGTGCTGTTGTGGCCGTGCCCTCCTCTAATGTTTTGTGGTTCCTGGATGGATGAGGAGAGGGTGATATGATAGGTGGGTGGCTGGTTGCCTCTCAGTACGGCAAAAAATGCACACGTGGTTAAATTACAGTTTATTAGAGGATCCAATTGAGTGCTTACCTACAATAACGTCCACTCTGAAGTTCTGTCGTTAGCAGCAATCAAATCGCATGTACTAATTCTTGAATCTTGTCCGTCTCCATATCAAAACTATATACAGGGTGATTATAAATGAAGTTTAACTTTTAAAACGCTGTAGAAATAACACCACTGGACAGAATGACGTCAAATTGCAACGGAATATTATCGGAGATGGGGGAAAATGTATGGCAGAAGAAAAAACGTGGTGTGAAAACTTATCAATAGTTGGCGCTGTATTTGTCAGAATACGTAAATTAAAAAACCCATGGAAGTTGGTATATACACCGCGGGTACTGGGCTTTACCTCCTTTCACGTCTTCGACGTTCGCCCTGACTGTCTCAATGCAGGAAGATTACAAGAACGATGACTGCGCACACGTCACTCTGCAGGGGTTCCGGACACAGAAGGGTTTGAAAAAAGTCGTTGGTCCGATGACAGCCGTAGGTCTGCAGAAAATGATTCGGAAATTTGAAAAGAAGGGTTCTTTTGGTGTGGAACCTCGTTGGGAGTGGAAACGAATTGATTCGACGTCAGTGGAAGCAGTGGCACAGCAATGCAGGAGGCGACGGGTCGTGGTGTGCAAACGTGTTGTCAACGAAGAATTGCCCGAACACTGGACATACCCGTGAAATCCTACGAAAAATACTTCTTTCCTAGCCATTCAAACTTATCCATGGGCGCGAGTTGCTTCCTGTTGAACTGCCGGCAAGAGCGACCTTTGCTTTAGAATTTCTTGCTCACATGGAAGTCGACAATGAATGGCCGTGGAAGATTTTGTGGACTTCCATGTGACAGGATATGTCCTTACACAGCCCACATCTCGTGGTCGTGCGGTAGCGTTCTCGCTTCCCACGCCCGGGTTCCCGGGTTCGATTCCCGGCGGGGTTAGGGATTTTCTCTGCCTCGTGATGGCTGGGTGTTGTGTGCTGTCCTTAGGTTAGTTAGGTTTAAGTAGTTCTAAGTTGTAGGGGACTGATGACCATAGATGTTAAGTCCCATAGTGCTCAGAGCCATTTGAACCATTTTTTTGTCCTTACACAGATCTGTCGAATAAGAGCAACGGAAAACCCACACTCAACTCAACCAGTACCACTTCATCCAGAAAAGGTCACAATGTGGTGCTTGTTTACGGTATCATTTATCATGGGACCATATTTTTTGAAGAGACAGGTGTTTCCGGTTCTGTTACCTGTACCGTCACAGGTAAGCGCTCTGAGTGTCTTTTGCGCAACCACGTCGCTCTCCAGCAGCGTGGATATATGGAGGGGATCATTTTTACGCAAGGTGGTGCACCTCCGCACATTGCAAATCCAGTTAAGCAGCTGCTGAAGCGCCATTGCGGAAATGCTAGGATAATCAGCCGCCATTTCCCTACAGCCTGGCCGTCCCTATCAGCTGATCTTAATCCCTGTGTCGTCTGGCTGTGAGCGCTATCTGAAAGATGTGTTCAGTGTTCCGATTAAAAACGTAGCTGCATTGAAGGCACACATTGCGCAACATATTTTCAACGAGACCCCCGAAAAATTTCAGTCAGTTGTGGCAATGCTATTTTTCGATTTCAACTTGTTGCAGGAAACGGTGGACAGCATACTGAACGGATTTTGCGTCAGTCACAAGAAAATTAATAATCCGTTTTGATTTTGATTAAGGCTTTTTATGCGGTTTCTGGCCTCAGGACAATAAAAAACCGTTTTTTTTTCCTTTACTGTATTTCAATGCCCCACTTGGGGCGGGCTGGCAGCAGCATATGCGCTGCTCTTCAGCCGAAAGGCATGAATTATACAATAGATGACATTTAAAATAACGTAAAGGAGAAAATTTGGCATACATCGATATAAAAAGGGGGAACAACAAGGAAGAGAACAGATAAAAATGAGGGGCGACTGAAAAATGTAAACAGAAATAGTAAAAAATTTGCGGACACAAAACAAAAACCACACACTGGATCCTAAAAGTATCGACGGACGTCGTAGCACATACCAATCACCGACAATAATACTATGTACAAGTCCAGCACACAATAAAAATCCAGCTCTTGACGCACAGGAGAGCAGCACCAAACACAATATTGACGTAGTACATTGATGACGAATAGCAAACAGGGAGGATCACAAAAAAAAGAGGTTCAAATGGTTCTAAGCACTAAGGGACTTAACATCTGCGTTCATCAGTCCCCTAGACTTAGAACTAGTTAAACCTAACTGAACTAAGAACATCACATACATCCATGCTCGAGGCAGGATTCGAACCTGCGACCGTAGCAGCAGCGCGGTTCGGGACTGAAGTGCCTAGAACCGCTCGGTCACAGCGGCCGTCTCAGTGAGGATCTGCCAGGGGCATACAGACGTGGGAGGAGGGAAGAAGGGAGGGAGGGGAGGAGAGAGGGGGGGAGAGAAGAAGGGAGGAAGGGGAGGAGAGGGAGGGGGAGAACGGAAGAAGGGATGGAGGGGAGGAGAGAAACCGATGTGAGCGATGCTTTTTATACGGTTTTTGGCCTCAGGACAATTAAAACCCGATTTTTCCCATCCGATGTGATACGACGTTGCCGTGGTGGATGGGCTTAAGTAACTAACAGTACCTGTACACCCATGCACACTGAGTAGTAGAGTTTGTTTAATGTGAAACGTACACCTTAGGCATTTGTAGTCGACCACTATTAAGTTATGATGCTTACAGCGCCATCTATTGCTACATTTTGTAACTATTTATTTTTCTTCTGCCATACGTTTTCCCCCTTCTCCGATAACATTCCGTTGCAATTGTACGTCATTCTGACCAGTGGTGCTATTTCTACAGCGGTTTAGTTATGATCATCCCGTACAATGACTAACGTTCCCTCACAGCTAGCTGAGGTGTGGGGAGACGACTATCACTATGGAAGAACTGAGCACAGTGCGACATATTGAGATGCAATGCGAACTGAGTTCCGATTCTATTTATTGAGGTACTGAGATGAGATTTTTGGACAACATGGTTGTGGAGATGAAGCAGCGATTAGTATGATTAATCAATTATTATTATATCGCCAAGCGGTTTCAGCCCGACGTAGGAGTCATCTTCTGGGCGTTTACACCACTGGTGTCACTCCTGTCTACATAACGGCAGGAAACTATCACTATCTTCGCAAAAGTTCTCTTTTTGGGTATTTTCTCCTGTTTGACGTGTATTTTCTGTTGTGTCGTCTCTACTATAGTTTCTGCCGTTATGTAGACAGGAGTGACACCACCAGCAGTCGACTAATGGTGTAAACGCCCTACGTCGGTTTGAAACCGGTTGACGATATAATGATAATAAATGCGATTAAGACTGTTTTTGAATAATTGACTGGGATGAGAGACTGAGCGATGGGCGAGCTCGGTCGGCGGTGGCCTCCTGTATGCAAGCTGCCCAGGGGGCGTTATCGGCGCGTAGCCTGGGGTCGTGTATTGCTCTTCTCTTGTCATAGGCGCGCCTAGTTCAGCACCTGCTAGGTTTCCTAGTGCCGACCGTTCAGTTATGGCATCTGTGGTGGCGTAAACACTCGCCAGCAGAGGTGCCATAATTGACGCGAGAATTTTTCACGACTGGTATTCGAACTTGCTACCTTCAGATGGAATTCTAGCGCACTAGCTTACCACAGCGGCCTCGGATACAGTACGGAGCGAAGGGGGCCTGATCAGGGGACTAGACTCCCATTCGAGAGTCCAGTGCCCTGGTCACTGTCCAGTCATCCTTAAATGTCATGTCACTAAATCGCTCGAGGCAGATGTCGGTACAGTTCCTTTGGAAAGAGCATGGCTGAATTCTTTATCCATCCTTTGGTATTCCGAGCCTGTGCTGTCGGTACGACGTTAAACTTTTATCTTCCTAACTTGGGATGCCGTGGTGAAGTACCTAGGGTTTGCCCAGTCCGAATTACCGGTGAGGCCGCGGTGCCAGACGCGGCAAGAGCCTGGCAGACAGTGAGCCCTGTGGCGTCCTTAGCAGCCTGTACGGCGAGCGGGGGCGGCGGCGGCGGCCACATCTGGCGGCGGATACGGCGAGCATCTGCAGGCAGCGCGCCGTAACGGCCGGCGGCGCCGTTAAGACGCTCGTAACGACGGCGCCGCGTTAAAGGGCCGGCCGCCAGATATGAGCCAGCCGCCCCCGCCACCGCCCCCAGCCCTCGTAAAGCCGGCGCTACTGCAACTCTGCCGCTGTATCTGCATCCGCGTCTCGCCGCGCAAAGCGCCGCAACAGCCCCGTCCGTCGGTTCAGGTCATCTCCTCGCTGCACGGAGTCGCCGGTGACGAGGACTCAGGTTGTATCGGCTAGAGTGCAGAGTTACACTGCTGTTACGCGCATAATAGAAGCGATATGATGTCTAAATATTAATCGACATCGACATGAGCAGAGCTCGAGCAAATTACTTGGCACCTGCGCAGCAACTCATTCTCGTTCGCAGGGCTAGGCGAGTCTACCCACCTGCTCCGAAGGGCCGGCCCGTTACTCTGCTGTCGCCTCCATAGTTGAGAAATTCAGCTGTTAATATCGGGCATATCAGTTGCTTAAGTGCTGATTGTCTAATACGGTACTGCAGTCAGAGACAACTGACTTGCTGAATTATTAGTGGAACTGCCATAGCTTCTTAACACGATCGCTAGCTTCAGCTTAGAAGTTGAGGTTGAGAGTAGGCTTCACCTGTTGGACTCCACCTCCCCTGCTTGCAGTGGCCGTAGGTAACCCAAATCCCATTAACACCGTTCTCCATTCGTTCACCGAGCCATCTGTACTGCTACCAACCAACTTATATGATGCGCACTCTACTCTGCAATTCACACTTAAATGTTTGGCAGAGGAATCAAAAAAATGTTCGAATGTGTGTGAAATCTTATGGGACTTAACTGCTAAGGTGATCAGTCCCTAAGCTTACACACTACTTAAGCTAAATTATCCTAAGGACAAACACACACAACTATGCCCGAGGGAAGACTCGAACGTCCGCCGGGACCAACCGCACAGTCCATGACTGCAGCGTTCACACCGCTCGGCTAATCCCGCGCGGCGGCAGAGGAATCACAGAATCACTTTCAGGCTCTCTCTGTCTCTACCGTTTCATTTTCGATTAGCGCGTGGGGGGAAATTAACACCGCAAATCTTTCCATGCGAGCTCTGATTTCTCGTATTTTAACATGTTGGTCATTTCTTCATGTACGTGGGAGTCCACACTCAGAGGAGAAATTTGTACTGTAATTTCGTGAAAAGATCTTGTCACCAGGAAAAACTCCTTTATTATAATGACTGCCTCTCCAACTCCCTTATGATATTCGTGACACTCTCTCCTGGTGATAAAACAAGCTGGTCTTCGCTGAAATTTTTCGATGTTCTCCATCAGTCCCATATGGAAACGATAAAATACCATGCAGCACTACTGCAGAAGGCGAAGGACGAGCATAGTGTACTCATTCTCTTTTTATTATACGGGGAAGGTGGAAAAGGTAAGTAAATTGTTTAGCATTTCAAAAGGAATCGTCATATCTGTTAATACATTTATCACACTGTGAGATGAGGTGGTCACTGCCTTCGTGGAAAAATGTTTGCGGTTGCTTATGGAACCGTGACTGTACCCAAGCATGCCACTCTTCGTTCGAAACAGCTCAACGGCAAACGTCCTTCTTCAGAGCACCAAAAATATGGATTCATGTGGTGAGAGATGGGGACTGTATAGGTGGTGTACAAGAATTTCCCAGCGCAACTATAGCAGCGTAGTCAAAACAACAACCACTACAGCTTCGGAAAAGTCATTATGACATTTTCTTTCACTCGCAGGGCTCCACGCTCTGGAACATGGCGTCACAGTAAAAGCGCAATGAACTAGGTCACTTTGCAGAAATTGAAGGGCGGCTAAAAGTCCAAACGCCCACGAATGTTGAGAGAGGGCAACATTCTGTTGAAGGAAAATGCCCGCCTACATGTTGCCAATGTTGTTTCGATTATGCTGCAGAAGCTTCGCTCAGAAGCTCTCACACAAACTCTGTACAGTTCCAATCTCTCCCCATGTGATTTACAAATTTTTGGAGGCATGAAGAAACACAATCGTGATCTTCGATTTTCTTCGGACGAAAAGGTTTACGATGATTACGTAGGCAACCACAAACGCGTCCCGTGAAGGCATTAACCGTCTTGTCTCACTGTGGAATAAATGTATTAACTGTTATGGTGATTTCTTTTGAAATAATAAACAGTTTACTTACTTGTCAAGGCTTTGTACCTCGGTCAGTAAAAACGGAAACCTTGTAGAATCACAATTATGTCGCGGCATTCCCCTCTGGCAGTCTGTATGATCCCCAGGCGTCGCTTGTTGTGGGGGGAGGATATGACACAGTATTGTTCGGGAACGCATTTCCAGGAAGCGAGCGAAAATCTTGTATTCGACATTGAGTAGCGGGAGCGGTCTGCAACTCATGACCGTCGAACCACGGGCTGCTTTGTGTACCGGAATGGATGCCCTCAACGAAGGCGGGATGGATTGCTTGATCAGATGTCATCAGTTCTTGATACATAGTCGTCCACCGCGGTGCCATGAGGTCCCGGAAGGTACGGTAAAACTCAGTCGGTATGCCGTCAATGCCGGGCGATCTGTTGACTGAACTCTTGTCGATTGCGTTGTCGACTTCGTCTCGTGTGACTGCCACTGTCAAAGTATCCCCCTCCGCGTAGGGGAGGATGAGCGTGACGTAATGCAAAATGGAGTCGTGTGCTTCTTCCCTATGAACGCGACGGTAGTGTTCGACGAATGCGTGAACGACGTAATTCTGATTGGTCACTTGCGGACCATGAGGCGTGGTCAGAGTGTTGATGATCTGTCGACGACGCCGTCGTTCGTCAGACACCATATGATGCATGGATGCGTGAGCTCCACCCAGCGGCACGGGTGGCGGAGAGGACGAAGATATTTTCACCTCTACCAGTTGCCGGCCGAATACATTCTGGCAGTGACCGTGCGACAACGGACGGGAGGCTACCCGGAATATACAATAGCAGCTCTCTCCCACATGGTTATAGATCTTCGTCCAGCGCTGACTTACAGATGATGATGAACATTATGTTAGGTTTGTTGGGCGCTCAACTGTGCAGTTATCAGCGCCCGTACAAATTCCAAAAAATGGCTCTGAGCACTATGGGACTGAACTTCTGAGGTCATCAGTCCCCTAGAACTTAGAACTACTTAAACCTAACCAACCTAAGGACATCACACACATGATCGAGGCAGGACTCGAACCTGCGACCGTAGCGTCGCGTGGTTGCAGGCTGTAGCGCCTAGAACCGCTCGGCCACACTCGCGGTACAAATTCCCAACCTTCGCTCGGTTCAATCTGCCACTTTCATGACATGATGAAATGATGAGGACAACACAAACACCCAGTCATCTCGAGCCAGGTGAAAATCCCTGACTCGCCGGGAATCGAACCCGAGACCCCGTGCTCGGGAAGTGTGAACGCGACTTCGAGACCGAGAGCTGCGGACTGACTTGGAGAGGGAACATCGTTTAATAAACTCTTACAATAAAGTGTTGTAAGCAGCATTTTCTACGTACTGTGAAGTTTGGCTACGATTATTTGCACTTAGGCGTTGAGGGCCTTTTTGTGTTATATTACATGCAGTGTTGCAGACTTAATCATTCAACAAGCCACAAATATAAGTAAACCTTTTTAACTCATTTGTGTGTTACTTATTTGTCGGAGTGTTATAGAACCTTCGTTCCCCTATTCTGATACCTGACCCTGGGGCATAGCTGTGTAATAGCGGCAGGGAGAAATTGTCTTCGCGGCGTACTACGCCAGCCGTTTCACGAACTCACAAACTCGGACCACCGTAACAACAGTGGTAACTCGTCCTCCACAGCAGTAGCGACGAGGCCTTTACAAAACTGGCGACGAGGCTTTACAAAGCGACACACACGGAATGATACCGCATAGACTGCCCAGTCGTCACTCAAGCCAGAGAAGAAGAATGATTAGTAGCCTTCCAATGCGCGTAAGACGCATATGAACCGCAGAGCTTCGGAAACTAAACGCAACGATGCAATGCACTCTGGCGAAGCAATGTGTACTCCAGCAGTGGCATAACAGTTATCACTAAACCTAACACACTCCGGAGTGTCACGCTGGAGAAAGACATGTCGGGTACGGTCTTTCTCCTATACATCCGCGGGATGACGGCCAGACTTACCTGTATATTGCGAATGCACGGCGTAAAGGCCACTTACGCCAAGAGGATTAAGGAGTATGTCAGATCAGCGAAGGAACAAAGTGTCCCACTATTAACATCTGTAAAATTCGAGCATAGTGCACATGTGGAAAAGTTAATACTGTAAAGACTGGAGGATCCGTAAATACCAGAATCACCGAGCATAAACAGTATTGCAAGTTAGGACAGATGTAGAAATCCAACCGTGGCGGAAGAAACGATTTGTGATGCCGACCATATAATAAAATTCGCAAATAGGCAGGTGCTCGCTGTGGAAGAAAGCTACGACGTCCACTAGTTCAGGCAAGCCATACAAATTCACAAACAGTTCCAATAAGAAAGAAGAAAGCGTCAAGGCAAACGGGTCCTGGATCTCGGTGCTGCAGCAAACGATCATTGCAGATAGCAATGGGAGAACCACAGATGTAACGACCAGCGTAGAGTCCATATATTTTAGAGCGACAGATAAGTTGTACAGTGTATTAACGATAACTACTTATTGTCTATTACAGTGACGGTGAAGTTGAGAGGAATAGAAACAGTAAACGTCTTGTACTCCTCCAAACCGGGAAACAGCCTCAAATTGTCCTCCAAAAGCCACCTAAGGTATAGCGCACGCGAGTCATACTACATTTAGACTAAAATCATCTTTGATACTAAAAAGCCTTTGGTCTTCCAGCTGCAATATGTAAAATTGACGTTCGTGTATATCTTACATCAAAATATTGTGTATTTTAACAGAACAGAATTAGAAGTTAAATATTTTTTCTTGACTAGCCTTGTTGCTAAGAAACTACTGGGCTTGTAAGACTCAAGTTTACGTCGAACTTACTGTAAATGTAATTAGTTTTAGAATAAAGTTTACGGAAGTCGTTTTTCTTTCATGACCGTCGCGGGACATTCTAAATTAATACTCTTACAGAAATAGCTCACTAAGAGAGAGAGAGAGAGAGAGAGAGAGAGAGAGACAGAGAGAGAAAGACGATATTGAAAATCTCGCATGGTCCTATGCGCTGTAGCTTAGGTCTTGTTTATAGGCCACTTTGAGGTTGTTTCGCGGCGTGATGGGCCGCAAGCGTACAGTATCAAATTGTTCATCTCGATTTCCCCTACACTACTATGGTAGGCTGTAAACAGCTATCGCTCAGGTCCCATACATAATCTCCGCCAGTGGTCCCGACTTAGTCCACCATCAGCAGTGGAGTGTGAATCATTATCTGTGCCGTCCACTCATACGGGCGATGCGTTAGAAAAACGTCAAGCGACCGTCGTCGGAAGATTCCGAAACACAAGATAACATACAATCGACCAAAAGTGACCATCAAAGTCTCAAGAGTTTTGTTGGAGACTGAGTTTATGCTGTATGGAGGCTGTTTAGGTTTTTATGTTGGCAACGCCACGTACCGCTCTGTATGAAAATCATAGACTGTGTTGTGAGCAATCTACGGCTGATTGACATTGTTGGAATATTCACTATGGTAGTATTGGGCAGCTGGATGGAAACAGCGCGCAACGTTGCGCAGTTGGAGGTGAGCCGACAGCAGTGGTGGATGTGGGGAGAGGGACGGCAGAGTTTTGAGAGCGGACGATCTGAACGTGTGTCCGTCAGAAGAAGGAAATTTGTAAGACTGGATATCACGAACTGATATAACTTTTGAACTCTATTAAGGTAAATACATTGATTGTTCTCTATCAAAGTCTTTCATTTACTAACTATGCCTGTCAATAGTTAGTGCCTTCAGTAGCTAGAATCTTTTATTTAGCTGGCAGTATTGGCGCTTGTTGTATTGCAGTAGTTCGAGTAACGAAGATTTTTGTGATGTAAGTGGTTCATGAAAGGTATAGGTTATTGTTAGTCAGGGCCATTCTTTTGTAGGGATTATTGAAAGTCAGATTGCTTTACGCTAAAAAAAATATTGTTTGTCAGTTTAGTGATGATCAGAATAAGTAAAGAGAGAACTGTCGGAGTACGTTTAGTTTTTGTCAGCTGTTTGAAAAACAAATAACGTAAGAGGTCTACCACCACATTCAATACATAATTCTCCAAAAGGGACGTCTCAAAGCTCTGTAAGCTGATGCAGCTGACATACAACCTGAAATGCTAAACGGAGCAACAATTGTCTCTGAATTATGTCGTACCATATTTCTAAACGCTTCTAATTTATTCTCGACTAAAACCGATAAGCTACCTGCCCCACTCTGTGAGCACCAGGCTGGAGTATCATGGAGTGGTTGAGTCCTATCTACGGGGGCATTCGTTGCTGCACAAAGCCGTGGAAAGCGCTGGTGTCTTGCCCTTTACGTTCTGTTTTTCATATAAAACGTTACACCTGCTCCATAAGTGCGTCCATCAGAGGTATTGTAATTTTTTCTTGTTTATTACCATTTGATTTCAAGACAATATAGCCAACAATAATTTTTAAATATTAGTACCAATTGAGAAGAAGGACTTACATAGAACCAGAAGAAATTTATTAGTAACAACTCTTAGTTTTGACTATTACTGCGTACAAAATTTAAATAAGCGTATAGCAAAATAGGGTAAAATTGCAAAAAATTTGTAGGTATACACTGCGCTTATCTATCTAAGAAAACTAAATTCAGTCACAAAAAAGCAGTATCATTTTATATATATTGCACTCCGTGTTTTCGATATATCTTTTGACATGCTGGGTACTTGAGAGCCGTCCGTCTACATCCTGTAAAACAGTTACCGTATAAGAAACGATAAGAAACCACATGAAGTCAGATCAGGTACGTTGTTATCAAACTGGTTCAAATGGCTCGAAGCACTATGGGACTTAACATCTGAGGTCATCAGTACCCCAGACTTAGAACTACTTAAACCCAACCAACATAAGGACATCACACTCACCCATGCCTGAGGCAGGATCCGAACCTGAGACCGTAGCAGCAGCGCTGTTCCGGACTGAAGCGCCAAGAACCGCTTGGTCACAGCGGCCGGCTACGTTGTTATCAGCTGAATTTTTGGTTGAAACCTGCCTGGCACTCAGCGCTGCGTGAGTGGGAGCTTTGTAACTGAAGAAGTCATCTCGTTATCACAGCGTAGGCCGTTCTTCCATTGTGACTCTCACCATCTTGCAGCACATCAAAGAAGTGATCCTGATTAACTACGATCCCTTGGAGGACGAACTGTTGGTTGCCACTGATGTGAAAACAACAGAGAGTTGTTTCTTCTTTTTCCTCGTTGGCCCTCACCTTTACTTCTGTCGTGACGGTGATGCTTTTTGAGGAAGTCTTGATTTAATTTTCTTTTTCTGTCGTGGTCGAAATTGAAAAATCTTCGAATGCATGAAATAGTGGTCATGAAAATAATCTTCCTGATCTATTTGTCACTCTCCAGCAGATGTCGGCTGACTACCTGATTCTATAAACAATGTGTAGTAGGAGCGCCCATCACTCTTCTGTCCTCAGAAAACGCAGTTTTTTGTTAGTTTTGATCACTTACCTTACCCTCATCTCCCCCACAAGATGCTCAAACCGCAACTATTGACTTTTCTTTTTAATGTATATGTCACGATTAGTTTCTGTTAGTCTGTATGCTTTACATAAAAAAAAACCTAAAAATTTGTAAGTAGGCTGTTTAGGTTTTTATGTTGGTAACGCCACGTAGCGCTCTGTATGAAAATCACTGACTGTGCTGTGTGCAGTCTGTGGCTGGTTTGCATTGTTGGAATATTTGCAATTGTAGTGTTGGGCAGTTGGATGTGAACAGCGCTTAGTGTTGCGCAGTTGTAGGTGAGCCGCCAGCAGTGGTGTATGTGGGAAGAGAGATGGCAGAGTTTTGAGAGCGGACGATCAGGACGTGTGTCCGTCAGAAGAAGGAAATTTGTTATACTTGATATCATGAACTGATACATATATTATGACTTTTGAACACTATTAAGGTAAATACATTATTTGTTCTCTATCAAAATCTTTCATTTGCTAACTATGCCTGTCAGTAGTTAGTGCCTTCAGTAGTTTGAATCTTTTATTTAGCTGGCAGTAGTGGCGCTCGCTGTACTGCAGTAGTTCGAGTAATGAAGATTTTTATGAGGTAAGTGATTCATGAAAGATATAGGTTATTGTTAGTCAGGGCCATTATTTTGTGGGGATTATTGAAAGGCAGACTGGGTTGCACTAAAAATATTGTTTGTCCATTTAGTGTTGATCAGAATAAGTAAAGAGAGAAATGTCGTAGTACGTTCAGTTTTGCTCAGCTGTTTGAAAATCAAATAATGTAGAGTTTTTCCAGCAATGTCATTTAATAAATTTTTCTAAGGAGATGTTTTAAATTTAATTTTTGTCATTCAAACTACAAACCATTTGCATAATAGTGAAACTGCAAATCAATCGTTATTAGATGATGTAGTGAATTTGTAGGATCTATCGTGTTGTCCAATAAATGGTGGCTGTGTGTCATTGACCAGTGCCATTACAGTCTTACAAACCCAAATCAAAGGTATGTTCATCACTACTCCATGATGTTATGAAGATGATATTAGTCGTAGCTGTCACCGAGTCCAATCTTGTGTCTACAATCTTTTTGCTGTGGAGCGGAACAACGTGTGTCGGGGAACAACTTTTATCCCTGTTCCACACCCCACTGTTCCCAGGCTTCGTTGACAAAGCGAGTGCTCACAGAGTTTTATCGATGACATTTCCGTAGCAATATCGAGCTACTCTCCGCTAGATGGAAGACCCGAGATTTACTTCTCGCCGAGAGAAGCTCCTAGCCTGGCTAGCACGCTGCAGATGTGAAGCCTGCAACGCCCTCCCGCAGAGTCGGCTCGTTACGGCTTCGAAGGGCGTTCCAGATCATTACGTGCTCCCTCGTTAAGGCGGTGCCTGATAGCCCCGGTACCTAGATGGTTCCGCGGCACGGCTCACGCCCAAGGGAAAGCAGCTCGTCACAGCAGAACACTTGCCTGCACTATCTGTGTGCAGGTTTCCACCACAAGTAATTGGATACTTCTTCGTGCATTTCAGACTGGTGGACATCACAGCGTTGCTCGAGGAAACTGCTTTAGATGCTGGCGAAATACATATTTTGCAAGAAACATGCCGCAGCTTCTACTAGACAATAAAAGCACATCTACGACGATAGATTGCCGAAGTTGAGATGCGATGGAATGGAATGGAATGTAGTCGAATTAAGTCGGGTGATGCTGAGGGAATTAGATTAGAAAATGAGACACTTAAAGTAGTAAAAGAGTTTTGCTATTTGGGGAGCAAAATAACTGATGATGGTCGAAGTAGACAGGATATAAAATGTAGACTGGCAATGGCAAGGAAAGCGTTTCTGAATAAAAAAAAAATTGGTAAACATCGAGTATAGAGTTGAGTGTCAGGAAGTCGTTTCTAAAAGTATTTGCATGGAGTGTAGCCATGTATGAAAGTGAAACATGGACGATAAATGGTTTGGACAAGAAGAGAATAGAAGCTTTCGAAATGTGGTGCTACAGAAGAATGCTGAAGATTAGATGGGTAGATCACATAACTAATGAGGAGGTCTTGAATAGAATTGGAGAGAAGAGGAATTTGTGGCACAACTTGACTAGAAGAAGGGATCGGTGGGTCGGACATGTTCTGAGGCATCAAGGGATCACAAATTTAGCATTGGAGGGCAGCGTGGAGGGAAAAATCGTAGAGGGAGACCAAAATATGAATATACTAAGCAGATTCAGAAGGATGTAGGTTGCAGTAGGTACTGGGAGATGAAGAAGCTTGCACAGGATAGAGTAGCATGGAGAGCTGCATCAAACCAGTCTCAGGACTGAAGACCACAACTACAACAATTAAGTGAAAGATGTAATTTAAAAGAATGGGACTTTAATTATTTTTGTCCTGTACCTTTCTCTCTTTCCAAAAGCCAGATTTACGTTTTTTCTGTCGTCTTCAGCCCGAAGACTGTTTTGATGAAGCGTTCGAAGCTAGTCTATCCTTTGCAAGCGTCTGTGCATTACTACCGCAGCTTATATCAATTTGAACCGGTTTATAATTGTCAAGCACTATTCTTCCTCTACTGATTTATCATAACCTCTTCCCCATTCCAGTTCCCTCCATTACCAAACGAACGATCGCTTGTTCTTTAGGATGTGCCGTACCAGCAGATCCCTTCTTTTATCCAAATTATGCCATAAGTATCTTTTTCCACGGTTCGACTCACTACCTCTTCATTAGTTATTCGGCGTACAACCTAGTCTTTCGCATTCTCCTGTGGTACCATATTTCGGAAGCTGTTCTCTTCTTATTTGAACTGTTTATCTTCCACGTTTCATTTCTGTAGAAGGCTACAGTCCAGACACATGTTTATAAACTTCTTGTAACTGGGATTCACAGTCATAAGAAATTTTTAGAAGGACATCATCTTCACGCCAGTGACTGTTGTAAGTTTTTATTACACTTTGCGATTTCGGCCTTAGGCGATTATCAAGTGATATTGTGGCTTTAAGCTATTTCAACGTAATGTAAGCTGACACATTTGTATGTCGTTGTCAGTACTGTTAAATACATTCGTGACGTTGTTGAAAAGTGCGAGCACACGTATTCAAACATCGTAAAACAACCTAATCTGTTATACGTGTGCTCGAACTGTGTAACAATGTCACGAATGTATTTGGCTCTGAGCACTATGGGACTCAACTGCTGTGGTCATTAGTCCCCTCGAACTTAGAACTACTTAAACCTAACTAACCTAAGGACATCACACACATCCATTCCCGGGGCAGGATTCGAACCTGCGACTGTAGCGGTCGCTCGGTTCCAGACTGAAGCGCCTAAAACCGCTATAAAAACTTAAACAGTCACTGGCCTAAAGATGATGTCCTTCAATTAAGGTTTATGTTTATTTTTTTTATGTCGCCTGATCTTACTCGGACCAAGGCTTCAAACACATGGTAATCTTTTTCCGTCATAGGTATTCAAGAAGCGGTAGTAATTTTAATATGTTAAATATTAATGAAATGATGTTAATAGAATTAAAAATGATTTAAAGGTTCGTAAAGAAAATGTGAATAACAGTATTGTCTAGGAACCAATAACGCTAATACTAGTAGCAGAAGTACTCCTACTTCCGTTAATAACAATAATAATGGTGGAAAATGCAATTTTCTGACACAGCGAGCTCAGAGGGACAGTCAAATGAAAACGAAACATGGAAAGAAGTAAGTAAACTGTTCATTATTTCAAAAGTATTCGCCGTAACTGTTAATATATTTACTCCTCTGTGAGACAAGATATCAATACTTCCATGGAAAAAATGTTTGCTGTTGTCTACTTTAACAATACCACCACTTGCAAAGTAGGTTAGAAATCAGGTTAATAATGTGCTCACGCAACATATTTTCGCTTTATCGGGCAACAACAAAGCTATTAACTGTGGATGGTATCGTCAGAATGGAAATAATGAGGTCACTGTAAAAAAGTCATTAATTTGGCACTTATCTTTAATGGATTCCCACGTAGATTTCGTCGAAGTCGTTATAGCTCATCTTGTTGATTCTTTGACTGCTAGAAGGTCCAGATCTGTATTTTAGCAATATTTGAAGACCTAACAAATGCGTTTTTCAGGAAATTCTTAATGATCAAACAATCCCAGATAAGAACAATGGATGGTAGAAGTAATTTTTGACTTGGTGTTCACGATTCACATTTTTATTAAACTTCTTGCAAATTCACATATACTTCTTTTTAATTTTCACATCATCAGGAAAACAGTTTTGTATCAATCTTCATATATTTAATTTCCACTTTAACCAAACACAAGACTTGACTGTTCTTCTACAAAGCGAAATAACAACTTAACTTCTGCAAAGTGAAACAAAGACTGCTCTGTGCGCATTCGCGCCAAAATGGTTACAAGTAAGTCAAAGATTATGACAGTATCATAGAAATGAATACACACAAGAACCATATCACTGTAATATATTGATACATCGGAGTACCTGTATATTAATAAAACCAAATGTGAATATTGTCACAAAAATATGTCTCTTACTTCGCAGAAAAGTAGTACGATATTACTGGTATCGACAACTGGGGTTGGAGTGCCGTAATGGTCACGTAAATAGAGAACCATTACACTACGGAACCTTAATTACCCAGGCGTGCTCCTGGCCATCCGAAATAAATCGACGGCCACGAATGTCTTTCTTCAGGGCTCCAAAAATATGGAAATCAGATGGGGAGAGATCGGCACTGTATGGAGGGTGGTTCAAATGGCCCTGAGCACTATGGGACTTACCTTCTGAGGTCATCAGAAGGTAAGAACTTAGAACTACTTAAACCTAACTAACCTAAGGACAGCACACACATCCATGCCCGAGGCAGGATTCGATTCTGCGAACGTATCGGTCACCCGGTTCCAGACTGTAGCGCCTAGAACCGTTCGGCCAATCCGGCCGGCTATGATGTCTAAGGGCTTCCCAACCAAACTACTGCAACGTTTCCGAAACAACAGGCAAGCCACCTGCGGGAAAATCATGACGACTTTTTTCTATGAGTGCGAGGGCCCGCTGCTCATAAACTTTCTGGAGCACGGCGTCACAGCTAACGGATAGCAGTTCGTGGACATTTTGCAAAAATCGAGGTCCGCCATCAAGTCCAAACATCTAATGTTGACGGACAACATCATTCTGTGGCAAGATAATGCCGCCCACATGTCGCCAAGGTTGTACCGACTACACTTTAGAAGTTTCACTGGGAAGCCTTTACACATCGTCTATACCGTCCCAATCTCTCCCTATCCGATTTCCATATTTTGGGAGCCCTGGAAAAAGACATTCGTGGCCGCCAATTTGCTTCGGATGAAGAGATGCACGTTGGGTACGATCATGATTCCCTAGACAACCGCTAAAATTTTTCCCTGAATGGGATAGATGTATTAACTGTTATGGCTTGAAATAATAAAGTTTACTCATATTTTTCAACGTTTTCTTTTGAATACAGATACAGATAGACTGCACGAGCTAGAGGCATGGGAAATCAGAAAGTTATTGCTGGAAAGAAGCGCACTTAGTTTTAATGGGGTAATTATTGTGTACAGAACGAAGACAGATATTATTGTTTCTTTAGTAGTCGGTAGCCGTCTTTGGAAGCTAGAGTCGTTATTCAGTTCTTTCATATAATGAGAGAGGCCATTTCAGAGTCTGGTTTGCTGCTTGTGAAAAGGACATCGATTAAGAGGCTGAATGATTGAGTGGAACGTAAACGAATTTGCCCTGGTGCGGAAGAGTATTAACGCCAAGTTGTTTAGATAGGAATGTGGTATCGATAGCTACGATGTCACGGCGTAGGAGCAAGTTCTTAGGTTAGCGCTACGACACCGACAGCGCCCTGTAGCCGGCGCTGCGGAGATCTACGAGCTCTGCTCCAGATTCAGCCCATTTGATGCCGAGCAGATGACCAAGAAACATTGTTTCTATTTCATAGTGGGAGAACCACTACTTGTAACTTTGTAACTCGATATACGGCTTCGCACCTGCTTACAAACCTCAGTGCAAAGTTATGTATTCATCTTCTTGCTAAAGTAAAGGTGATCTTAATTCACACTGCAATGTCGAGAGTTCTACTTCACCTGCCCCTCCTAGCTTCCTACATTTGGCCTACCTTTCAGTTTTCCGGAGAAGACCCACGCGCCGCCTTCCAGGCGGGATACAAAAACGAATTAAGTCGAGGAGATATATGAGGAACAGTATATGTCGATAAGACGGTAGAGGAGACAAAGTGCATGCGAATCTCTGTGCTTGCCTGCACGTACCCAAGACAGCGGTGCACAGGATGGTGAAATATGACCAAAGAGTCGAACGTCAAAAATATTTCAAACACAGGCGTTCACTACCATTCAGAGGTGCAGAGGGCTTAAAGCATTTCTGAGGAAGACGTTACAAGTTAACTTCGCTTTAATTAACTAGGAATACAAGCATTAGTACCAGTTTCTTTATCAGAATTTTATATTTTTCTACAGCATGGAGAGATATTGATTTCTTTTGCACAATGCGGATATAAGCTCAGTCCAGTTTAGTTTTTCCTGTATTATTACTTCTAGGCTCTTTGATGAAGGAGAGAAATTGATGATTGTCCCATTAGGGACTAGATGTGGTAGGGATTTCCGATACTTCGGGCTATTGAGCCTAGAATGACAAAGCAGGAAGGCTTCGGTTTTTAACAGATTGAAGTTCAACCTATTCTGTCCTCATTTTGATAGTGCATTCAGGTTACCAATGAAATTCTGGACAGCTATCTTCATCGGTTTTGCACTTCGAGGCAACTGGAGGTCACAATGTGGTGTTTGAGGTAGGAAAGAATTAATGACACGTTGTTGACATAGAATGAATGTAGCACCCAGTACTGGGGGACGCCTGATACTATTTGTCTCCTTGTGAATCGGTGGTGACTAACACGCAGGCGAGACGTCAGGTGTCAGTAAAACAACTGCGAACAGCACATTTTTCTTCAATGACGAATTACCTTTTGGCATTTTCATCACCAGAGAGCCTAGGCATTTAAAAACATCTGTAACATATGACATCCACTTCAGATTCTCATCTGTACAACCACCTGTGTAGAATACCTGTTTCATTTATTGATTTACCCTTACATATTATTTCCACTGGCGTGTTCTGGTTTTGTAAACAATAGGAAATTGCGTGTATTGTGTTTTATTTAAGTTAGGTGGCAGTTAATTTCCAGAAATCTAGTAATTGAATTTCAAGAATATTTTGTTTACACTTTCAGATATGAAGTTTCTCCACTGCGCTTGATTATAATACTTCTGTTCTCAACAAAGAGAACTATGTCTGCTCGGAAACTTGGATATGTGATGACAGATCAATTATATGTAACATGAACAAGATCGGTCCCAATATCGTTTTCTGTGGTAGACACATACAGATTATTCTCCATTATGAACGTGATATTTCATTGTGTACTCTGTAAATTCCTTAATGCAATGCTTTACATCCTTCTAGTTAAATGAAAACCACTTACAAGAAAATCTCTGAAATCATAAGAATGCATTTGCACTTTTCTAGCAGAATTAGAAGTGTGGCTGATGAAATATGTGTCACTGGATAACTCACTCTCAGCTCCATTGAAGTTAATGTCCTCTTCAAATACCATTTGCTGTCTTCCTTTTACAACTTAAGCAGCCTATAGTAATCACAGTGAGAAACGGATAGTCAAATGGATGCAAAGTTTTGCCATGTTTTTGGTAAGCTGGTCAGCGGGTTTGTTTCCGCTTCTTCCGATGTGGCTGAATATCCACTGGAATCCCATAATTTTGATCATTTTATGTGTGCAGTAAGCCTTTTCAGGATACCCTGCGGATAAACATTTGCCGTTTTGCCCTATGTTGTCTTAGCAAGGGACGCCTGAGCGCTAATGGAATCATTACACACCAGGACTCTGACTGCTTGTGGTTCTGTTGCGTACAGTACGACCTGTAAGATTTCAAATAATTGAACTGTGTTCGACAAGCTGTCGTTAAGTTAAAGGTAAGAGCAGATCACAGCCATACTCACACGGGGCGTGGAGCTGGTTGACTTTTGTGGCATCCCAATGTGAAATTACGCGTTCCGGAGCATTTCCAAGAGAGAAAGGCGGGATGAGATAGTTAGATAATTAGATTGCTTTCTATTGCGTTTTAAGATCGCTTTCTACATCAGGCGCAGAACTAAGGAGACGCCACACTGGATTCCGTCGTCTGCAGTAGAAGCCCTTATTTGGTGGCTTTTGTGCTATTTAAGGCAATGATACACTGAGGATACCTCCTCGAAAACGCGTCTTTTCTGGTAAGACAGCTTGTAATAAAATGTCGGTAAGCGGCATATCGGTGGTTAAACGCATTCATATTTCAGGCCTTTGTATTATAACTTCTGTGTTACGAAAATATGTCATTTCAAGGCACCAGCACATTCAAGATTTCTCAAAAAATATACGATTTTCTGTAGCTGACTGTCAGGTAAGTACTTGTCTGTGGTCAGAGGATATAGGGCGTCATTAGACAGGTTTAAGTAAAATGTGTTTTGCAGGCTATCATCACGATGCGGCAGTGAAGTGAAAGGTTGTAAGATTTCGTCCTGCTTTTTTCATATATTTTTTTTCACCTTTACTTTCTCTAAGAGACTCTGAAAGTTTAATTTAATAGATGTATATTCTCCAGTATTCGATGTGATGCGTCCATAAGAGATGCCTCTCCGATCAGTAATGAATTTGTTCGGTGTTGTGAGCTTAGCAGGGAGCGTGGTCCGCGAGTTACAACATCGCTGTCTGCAGGCTGAGTCACTCACAATTCAGTAAAGTGTGCAAGACAGATATGGGGGGAAATGTGCATTTTAGTACACGCAGTCACAGACGGGCAGTTTCTTCTTGGAACATACGTCCTCAGTAACTTTCTAGATGTATTCCAATCTCTTTTCTACTACAGTTTTTACCCTCTACAGCTCCATCTAGTACAGTGGAAATTATTCCTTACGCCCTAACACATGTCCTACCATCATGTCCTTCTTTTTGTCAGTGTTTTCCACATATTTCTTTCCTTTACGATCCTGCACAGAACGTTCACATTCCTTACCACATCAATCCCCCCAATTTTCAATATTTTTCTGTAGCACCACATCTCAAATGCTTCGCTTCTCTTCTGTTTCTGTTTAGCCACTATCCATATTTCACTATTATACAATGCTGTGCTCCGAACGTACATTCGCAGATATTCCTTCCTCAAATTAAGGGCTATGTTTGATACCAGTAGACTTCTCTTGGCCAGGAATACCCTTTTTCCAAGTGCTAGTATGCTTTTTGTATCCTCCTTGCTTCGCACGCCTTTACTGGCTTGGTAGTAGAATTCCTTAACTTCAACTACCTCGTGTCCACCAATCCTAATGTTAAGTTTCCTTCTGTTCTCATTTCTGTTACTTCTCATTACTTTCGCCATTCTTCCATTTATTCTCAGTCCTTATTCCGTACTCATTACGCTGTTGATCCCATTGAGAAGATCTTGTAATTCTTCTTCACTCTCACTGAGGATAGCAATGTCATCAGCTTATCTTAAATCTGATGTCATTCTATCCTGAATTTGAATTCCAACTTTGAACATTTTATTAATTTCCGTCATTGCTTCTTCCACGTATAGATTGAACAGTAGGGGCGAAAGACTACATCCCTGTCGTGCACCCTTTTTAATCCGTGCACTTCGTTCTTGGTCTTCCACACTTATTGTTCCCTCTTTTACATGTCGTCTTTACCAATACCTTACCCTTATAGTCCAAACATCTTGCACAATTTTACATTGTCGAATGCCTGTAATTCGTTAAAAGTAACACTGGCAGCGTACTTCTGCCAGAACTTCACTACCCAGTCGATCGACGTGTCCAGAATCTTGTTCCCTTTAGCTGCGTTCATTTTCGGCGATCGCTGCTTTACGCCTTTCCACTTGCGAAAGCGAACTGTCTGGTGTACCACTCTAGGCGAAAACCTCCGCTGCAGAGTGCTGCTGATGCAAGTGACATTGAGGAGCACATTCCGTTTAATGCACGATTTCCTTTTTGAATGTGCATCAATCAAATTGGAAACCACATTTGGTATGTTTCATATTCAGAATCATGCCCCGAGGAGGAGACGTATTATGCGTTAGAACGGCATCGTGATTTAAAAAAAATACATCGCTTGCGGTAGATTTCATATCGTTCCTTCCAAAATTACAATACTGGCCATTAAAATTGCTACAACACTAAGAGAACGTACTACAGACGCGAAATTTATCGTAACGTATCTCGACATTGCCTGCTCGCGTTGGTCGAGATCCAATGGCTGTTAGCAGAATACGGAATCGGTGGGTTCAGGAGGGTAATACGGAACGCCGTGCTGGATCCCAACGGCCTGGGATCACTAGCAGTCGAGATGACAGGCATCTTATCCGCATGGCTGTAACGGATCGTGCAGCCATGTCTCGATCCCTGTGTCAACAGATAGGGATGTTTGCAAGACGACAACCATCTGCACGAACAGTTCGACGACGTTTGCAGCAGCATGGACTATCAGCTCGGAGACCATGGCTGCGGTTACCCTTTGTCGCTGCATAACAGACAGGAGCGCCTGCGATGGCGCTCAACGACGAACCTCCATGCACGAATGGCAAAACTTCATTTTTTGGACGAATCCAGGCTCTATTTACAGCATCATGATGGTCGCATCCGTGTTTGGCGACATCGCGGTGAATGCACATTGAAAGCCTGTATTCGTCATCGCCATACTGGCGTATCACGCAGCGTGATGGTATGGGATGCCATTGGTTACAGTTCTCGGTCACCTCTTGTTCGCACTAACGGCGTTTTGAACAGTGGACGTTACATTTCAGATGTGTTATGACCCGTGGCTCTGCTCTTCATTCGATCCTTGCGAAAACCTACATTTCAGCAGGATAATGCATGACGGCATGTTGCAGGTCGTGTACGTGCCTTTCTGGGTACAGAAAATATTCGACTGCTGTCCTGGCCAGCACATTCCCAGATCTCTCACCAATTTTAAACGTCAGGTGAATGGTGGCCGAGCAACTAGATCGTCACAATACGCCAGTCACTACTCTTGATGAACTGTGGTATCGTGCTGAAGCTGCATGTGCAGCTGTACCTATATACGCCATCGAAGCTCTTTTTGACTCAATGCCCAGGCGTATCAAGGCCGTTATTACGGCCAGAGGTGGTTGTTCTGGGTACTGATTTCTCAGGATCTATGCTCCCAAATTGCGTGAAAATATAATTACAAGTCAGTTCTAGTATAATATATTTGTCCAATGAATACCTGTTTATCATCTGCATTTCTTCTTGGTGTAGCAATATTAATGGCCAGTAGTGAACCTGTGTCAGGCCGTTGCGTTCTGCGCGTGTTGTGTGACTCGGCGACGCGAGAGGGGCGTCACATACGCGGCAGCGCCACATGTGCTGATCTACATCGAAACCAGCGGGGCGGCGTTCGGCGTTTGTCTCCCGGAACGGTCGTAACCAGAATACGTAAAGGCTGCGCCAGAGCCGTACCGCCGAACGGGTTTCTCGATTCGGAGCCGTATTTCGTGGAAGAAAATAAAAGGGCCCGTTGGCCGTTCCATTAATACTTATTTGGCCGTGTCGCTCGGCGCGCGCGCCACGAATTCGTAATGTCTGCCCTCCTTGCGTGCCGCCTCGTCAAGTGCGACGTGTTGGGTGGGTAGGCTAACTGCAAGGCGAAACCCGATCCCGGCATCGCAGCGTTTAGAAGTTGGCGCTGCTGAAAATATTATCCCTAGCGCTAATATTTTGACAGGCTGTTCTCAGATACCATACAGTAATAAATAAGTATGCACATTTGGGTCGCATTGTTCAGCTCAAGAGGAAGAAGAAATAAAAATTTTATTACTTCGCCATGACGCTGCAATTCTGACAGAGATGGCAAAGGCTTCAGTTCAATGAGATCGGATCTGTCCCGAAAAAAGGTTACTGGAAGAACATCCACATGAGTCAAATTGTTGATGTTGTGCAGCAGCCAACCACAAATTGGTTTTAGCTTACCGAGTTCGAATTTTTCACAATCCATCATCACACACTTTTCTTCGTGCTTTCAGCAAAACCAATTAAACACTGGTTATCTGTGAAATTCCCTAGGATAAACAATAATTCACGGTTATAAATGTGTAACCAAATCGGTGCACTACAAATTTGTGTTGTAATGCAACTTACATGAAACGTCCATCTGGCGCATTTGTTTTTGTAGCTGGCCTTAGTGGCCTAGCGGTTCTAGGCGCTTCAGTCCGGAGCCGCGCGAGTGCTACGGTCGCAAGTTCGAATCCTGTCTCGGGCATGGATTCGCGTGATGTCCTTTGGTTAGTTAAGTTTAAGTAGTTCTAAGTTCTAGGGGACTGATGACCTCAGATGTTAAGTCCCATAGTGCTCAGGGCCATTTGAACCATTTTTTGTTTTTTTTAGTTTTCTTGCAATGAAATACATTTAGAAGAAAGTTTTTATTTCCACAGTCACAAACGTTGCACTGCATTGTAAACAAGTTTCGTTCAGTCACAAAACAAATTTTCATTGTGTACCACATTTTCTGATTCACAACACACGTAAGACAATGCACACTTTAAAAGGCATATGAGTGTCAAAGATGCTGCAATGGAGTAATACAAAGATATGTCATTCTTTGGAAGAGTCAGTTACTTTAATGTTAGGTTGACAAAGTGTTTTGCATTAAATCTATGGCATTAAATGCAGACTGAAACAATTAATACATGGGATCTTGTGAATTAAAGCGCTGCAGACTTCTTTTATGTAACGACAGAGACAGAAATGTGGACAAGAAGTGCTTTGAAATCCTTACGTGCTATTTGAACATATCATGATAATACATTATAATTCATTAGTATTTAGGGCCATAAATAATTCTGACTACTACTGTAATATATTCACAGTGAGTCCTTTTTCTGCTGATTGTAACGTTTTCTTATTGCTTTCAAAGTTTGTTTCTGAATGGCTTTCATCCGCAATGTGGGCCGCAAATGTAGACTTGTTCAAGTTTCCAAGACTTAAGGCATCGAGGTGTTCTTTGTACCTAATCTCAAAACTTGTGCCTGTCTGACCAATGTAAAATTTTGGGCATGAATCACATTGGAGTTTGTATATTCCAGATTCACTGTAGGGGGCCTTGGAAAGATTTATGTCACGGATCACATTTTGGTGTAATTTACTATTCGTAGAAAAGTTGATAGTAATAATCCTCTTTTTAAATAGGTTTGCAATTTGGTATGATGTTCAACCTATCGTATAGTGATGTGTGGCAACAATTAAGGAGAGGCGTTGGCTGCTGTTAGCCACACTGTACCCTTACACTGCATCGAAAACCAGTGGTAGAGTGGCGCAGGTGTTTGCAAAGTGGAGACTGCGCACTCGTTCATTTAAACTTTGGAACCTGCTGCTACATCTGGTGCTAGAGGCGCAAGCGTCAATCGATTGATAGAATTTTCGCAACATAAACAACAACGCTGTCTTTTTAGAACGTATATTTTCAGGCCAACTGCAATTCCGAAAATAGCCATTAATAATCAAACAGTTGTTAGGATGTGAATCAATCCTAATTCGGTACGTCAGAAATGTTGTCAGAGCCAGTGGGGCCTAACTGTGTTGTGCGTAATCATGATTCAGGGATACCGGTGACATTTACTTAACTAGAGCACCCCAACTGCTGTTTCTTCTGGAGGCACTCAAACCGTTTCTGAAACATGTGACACTGCTGTACAATTGCGTGATGTGACTGAAACGTAAAAGATCCCCACGTGAGTCGACGGTTGTCGTCCGAAATCATCTTCGCTCTGTATATCATGGTAATTGAGTAAGGTGGATGACATCATGTGAAACGTTCTGCGGTGTTCGTTAAGAAGTACCTATATTTCATTGCTTATGTTACTAGGGTTCTTCTCCGTGTTCGCAAACTGAATTTGGGATTTTAAATTCCACCTTCTGTAAAACAGAATATATTTTTCATTTCTATTCAACTAAACATGTTCTTACAATATATGGGCCTCAATTTATTTCTGTAAAAATATTATATAGAATCAGAGTTGCTATTTAACTTCAGGCTTAAATATACTAAGCGCTTCTTGTAAGTTGTTCTGATTACTAACTGTGGTAGATTCTTTTGTCTGTTTGTCTATTTTTTGTTTGTCTGTTATCGATGTATCATGCTCGCAGTAAAAGGTCGTAACAATGTGATAAAACTGTCTCTGATTTAAAAGAATTACTGTTTGTTGCGCGTAGGAAGAGTCTTGGGAGGGACGGCTGAATATTTTTAGCAACTATTCACACATTAGATTGCAAGTTCGAGTGCTGTTGTCCACTTCTCTTCCCGTACATGTCGCATTCAATCTGAAACAATTCTGCTATTTCAATACTTCCAAAAATACTAATAAAGGTCGTGACGCTCACCTTTGTTCTCATGAAATAATGACAGTTTATTGTGTCTCTTGCACAATTCTCCACATAACATCAAAAGAAGCGAACAGAAAACTCTAGTTACTCGTAGTTACGAGTAAACCACAGGGAAAGTAATATTCCGAGTCAACGATATAATTATCATAGAGTCTCTCAGATAACGTCTTTGCCACTTAGCTTTCTCACAGTCGATTCAGTACATTACATATTTATTACACTACATTACCTGAAATACAGCATGGCATTTGCAAAGCAGTCAGCAAAATTTGCGTGAAAAGTTACTATTTCTGAATGATTTTTCCGAGAGTAATAAACTGGTCTGAATTTTGTGCTTCCAGATACTGTTGTACTGAACATGGACGACAAACAGTTTAGACAAGAAGAGAATAGAAGCTTTTGAAATGTGAAGCCATTGCTAGTCTACTTTTGATATCCTCCTTCCTCCGTCCGTCATTGATTATTTTACTGCCTAGGTAGCAGAATTCCTTAACTTCATCTACTTAGTGACCATCAATCCTGATGTGAAGTTTCTCGCTATTCTCATTTCTACTTCTTCTCATTACCTTCGTCTTTCTTCGATTTACTCTCAATCCATACTCTGTTCTAATTAACTGTTCATTCCGTTCAGCAGATCATGTAATTCTTCTTCACTTTCACTCAAGATAGCAATTGCATCAACGAATCGTATCATTGATATCCTTTCTCCTTGAATTTTAATTCCACCCCTGAACCTTTATTTCCATCATTGCTTCCTCGATGTACAGATTGAACTATAGGGGTGAAAGGCTAAATCCCTGTCTTACACCCTTTTTAATACGAACACTTCCTTCTTGGTCGTCCACTGTTATTATTCCATCTTGGCTCTTGTACATATTGTAGATGACCTGTCTCTCCCTATAGTTTACTCCTACTTTTTTCAGAATTTCGAACAAATTGCACCATTTTACATTGTCGAACGCTTTTTCCAGGTCGACAATTGCTATGAACGTGTTTTGATTTTTCTTATGTCTTGCTTCCATTATCAACCGCAACGTCAGACTTGCCTCTATCGTGCCTTTACCTTTCCTAAAGACAAACTGATCGTCATCTAGCACATCCTCAATTTTCTTTTCCATTCTTCTGTATATTATTCTTGTAAGAAAATTGCATGGATGAGCTATTAAACAGATTGTGCGATAATTCTCGCACTTGTCAGCGCTTGCCGTCTTTGGAATTGTGTGAATGATGCTTTTCCGAAAGTCAGATAGTATTTCGCTAGACTAATACATTCTACACACCAACGTGAATAGTAGTTTTGTTGTCACTTCCCCCAATGGTTTTAGAAATTCTGATGGAATGTTATCTATCCCTTCTACCTTATTTGATATTAAGTCTTCAGAAGCTCTTTTAATTTCTGATTCTAATACTGGATCCCCTATCTCTTCTAAATCGACTCCTGTTTCTTCTTCTATCACATCAGACAGATCTCCCCCCTCATAGAGACTTTCAATCTATTCTTTCTACCTATCCACTCTCTCCTCTACAGATACACAACCCAACCAACAGATTTCCAGAGCGGGTTACTGTCATTACATCCTCTCAGGCAGTAGCAGTGGTGACTTCAATGAATTATATATGCATACATGTATTGACGTTTGCCACGTCACAAATAGTACCCGTATTGAGCACCTGTAATGTGAGTCAAAAACTTAGAGAGTTACTCTATCCACTGATACATGTTTATTTTCTTTATGTCTCGTAGTTTTAGCGCAGTCGCCTTCGGAAACCCAAAGGTACTTACGAATAATCCCGTATTTCTTGGTGGACACTTGTATCGAAACATGCTAGTAATCAGTAGAAACTCTCGACCAAGTATTTGAGTAATTATCAACGGAGAGAAGACTTCAGACGTGTAAGTAACTTCGGGCCTGTCCCAAGGGAGTGTTGTAAGGATTATTACTTCCCACACAATAAATAACACTGGTAGGTCCATGAGACTTCTCGTGATTCGCTGCAGATGGGCGACCCTTCGTGCATGGATTGACAATTAACGCTCAACATAAATATTACGTATCGAGCATAAATAGGCAGAAAGCCCCTTTATTGCAGAACAAACACTGGAAGCAGTCACATCCGATAAACAACTGGGAGTACGCGTATGGAGCGATCTCAAGTGTGACGACACATAAAACTAATCGCATGTGAGGTAAATGCCAGACTAATTCATTTTAAGAATCCTCAGGAAGAGAAGTCTATCACCCAAGTAAGTAGCTTACAAAACACTCATTCGACGATTCCTTGAATACTGGTCGTCAGTCTGGAATATGCCCCATACAGAATTGACAGAGGAAATGTAGAAGATGCAAAGAAGAGCACCACTTTTCGTTACAGGTCCATTTAGCAAGCGCGAAAGCGTCACGGAGATGCTCAGCCAACGTTATTGGGGCGTTCTGCATCAGGGTATGGTCTATAGTTACTGTTTCGAGAGTGTACTTTCCTAGAGTCGACCAATATATTCCTTCCTCGTACGTATATCTCTCCAAAAGGTCATGACGAGAAAGTTACAATGATTCCAGCATTCCAGCCCACACAGAGGTTTAACAGCAGTCGTTCTTCTCGCGAGCCATACGCTACTGGGACAGGATAAGAGTGGAGTGACAATGGTACCCTCCACCGCAAACCCTACGGTTACTTGCGAAGAATAGGTCCAGAATGGTTCAAATGGCTCTAAGCACTATGAGACTTAACATCTGAGGTCATCAGTCCCCTAGACTTAGAACTACTTAAACCTAACTAATCTAAAGACATGACACACATCCATGCCCAAGGCAGGATTCGAACCTGCGACTGTAGCAGGCGCGCGGTTCCGGACTGAAGCGCCGAGAACCGCTCGACCACAGCGGCCGGCGCGAAGAGTAGACGTATATGTAGATCTAGATAGCCAATACACAACTATGTGGGCATTGACTGAGTGAAATAAATTTTATAGTGAAAAGTAATGTGCTTCCTGATGCCATTAGCCAACGACATGACAAATATGGGTTAACTCCTGGGATGGTTTCTTGAAAATAACGCGACCGACTCCATTGTCTACTCCCCTCCATCCCTAAGTTGTGCTCCGTCGCTAATGATGTCGTCATTGGCAGGACGTTAAACCCTAATCTTGATCCCCTCTTTTTCAAGAGGAAATGAAAGAGTTTAGTTAAGAAGAATGGTATAAGCAACATTTCACTTTTCAGAAGATTGTGAGTCGATTCTCAGCAGGATACTAACACGTGGTACTTCCTGAATTAAGGAAAACGTGGAAGGAAGGAGCCACCAATATAACTTTATTTCACACAAGCTGTTTATTTAACAATATACAACCATAAAATTTTCTTTAACAAATGAACAAATTTGCAAAATTCTCTTGACCTCCAACCTTCAGTTGAATAAACCTTTGGAAAAAAAATGTAAGTGCTATATTGCAAAACAGCAAGCAATATGTCAATGAGCACAAGACGGCCGGACCTGCAGCCCGCCCGTTATCGGGTGAAACAGCGGTGTTTACTGCCGCACTGGACACAGTCTGTCTTGTTAAATGCCCTTCTGAAAGACATGAAAACTATGTAAGCACCACTGATGACAAGAGTGATTCCATTACTCAGACCAGATGACGTAACTTTTCATTTGAAAACTGTATGTCGATAGGTTCGGTGTTAAGGTGCGCACCTCTGCTTAAAGGTTAATCAGACTAGGAAACAATAAGACAATGATAAGGCTTACTTCAAAGCAACCAACCTCTTCAATTCAATCAACTGCCAAGGTGCGACTAGATCCCATCCCGTCCCTTCTGACAATTTTATTTTGACTAAAACCCTGGTGACAGCTGGCTGTTAATATTTTCAAAGTTAAACTGACTGTCAGTTATTAAGACCGTCCTGAAGGAATTTCTTAAAACATTTCGTGTGAACACTTATTACAAGAAACTCACTCGGCGGAACCACAAGATCCAGATAAAATACATCAATAACGTCCCCGGCCTTTCAAACACGGCAACGAAGAGCTTAATACAACAGGTCGTTCAGATTATAACTAATTACAATCAAAGAATGGAACCGGTTAACATCTAAATCTAACCACAGGGTTGTTCCGGCTGTACTTATGAGGAGGAGCTGATTCGGGTACAAACCAGAAAGGAATGGCAATATAATGGCGGGAGAAATTCTCAAACGACAACTAGTATCTTAGTACAATACTACGGCGTATATTTACGTCCAAAGAGCCGACCGAGTAAAACTCTGAGGGTCGGGTACAAACCAGGAGTGCAGGTAGACAATGAAACAAATCACCACGAGGATTACAGAATGGTACTCTCCTTTATCAGCAAGCGGTTCCGTGGATCCACGGTGCGTCAGCGGGTACTGAGAGGTGCCAATGAAAGCCAGGCAGAAGAGGGCAGCCGGGACACGAGCGGTCGTCCGACACGAATGTTGCCAACCATCCCACGGGATGTCGGCCTGCCGCTTGCAGACGACGCTGACCCCGGTGAAGGACTCCGGTGTCTTCGCTCTGAGCAGGCCCTCCTTGCACAGCTCGTGGCTCGGTCGCTCGGACTCCGTGACCTCCTCTTGTCCCGACGCTACCACCAATCCCCAAACTTCGTGCCTCTCTCTCGGGCCAGCGAACTCCTACATATATATCGCCTAGCAAAGACCTAAGGGCACAACCGACAGATGCCAACTCTTCTTCATAGATTTTGGCAATGGGGCCGCAAGAGGGATAGCCGATACTACACCTGAGCCACTGGTGCCAGACAGAACAGTCTACAGGTGTGCAAAACATAGCGACGAAAGTAACTTTCGCGTGTGTCACTGCCATAAAACATATCCCTTTGAACTTGAGCTATACGTAGGGAGAACTGCTACAGTACAGTATAGAAGGTAATTGAAAGAAATACACATTGAGACGAACAGAAATGACACTTTCGCTCAGGACAATAATTGCACCGAACGCACCGCGATTTATGATGGTCTGGACATTACAAACTGCAGGACATTGTCCTCTACAGGGCGTGTGATCACCACGGAGAGCAATGCAAGCACCGCAGCGTGCCTCCTCATAGTGGCCACAAGGTGGTAAAGGCTTTGTCCTCCAACTACGAACTTGACAACTGGTGGATGGTCGTTGGTACATTTACAACTCGTCCCCCAACCGCCTCTCTAAGTGTTCGACAGTATTTAAGTCGAGGGAACGGGCATACCAGTCCATTTGCAGAACATGATTTCGTTCCAATATTGTTTCATAGCTGAATGTTCGCCTGAAGTGGTGCACAACGGGAATGAGTATAATGTCAAAATAACGTTTTCTGTTGAGTATCGTGTTCAAAAATTTAGAGGTCAGTATGCCCATGAAACATTAAGTCATCCCAAATTATAACACCTGGACCACCAAAACGATCATGTTTGTCCATGCTCCTTGGTGCATTATAGTTTTACCTATATCATGTAACATCCAGCATTGTCGAACACGATCATTTTGGCAGTCCAAGTGTTATGGTGTTAGGAGGCTCATTGCTGCATGGGCGTACTGACCTCCAACTCTTTGAACAGGGTACAGTCACCAATAAATGTTTTTGTGAAACTGTAGTCTTTCTCCTTCTCCATGTGCGTCTTCTCAGGAGAGCTTTCGACCCTAAATTCATTTTTATGGATGATAGCTGAGATCGCATCGAATAGTCGCTCGTAATGGCTTTTCCGGAGACTAGAAATCTACTCTGTAGGAATCAGCATGGGTTTCGAAAAAGACGATCGTGTGAAACCCAGCTCGCGCTATTCGGCCACGAGACTCTGAGGGAAATAGCCAGGGGTTCCCAGGTAGATGCCGTGTTTCTCGACTTCCACAAGGCGTTCGATACAGCTCCCCACAGTCGTTTAATGAACAAAGTAAGGGAATATGGACTATCAGAACAACTGTGTGATTGGATTGAAGAGTTCCTAGATAACAGAACGCAGCATGTCATTCTCAATGGAGAGAAGTCTTCTGAAGTAAGAGTGATTTCAGGTGTGTCGCAGGGGAGTGTCTTAGGACCGTTGCTATTCACAATATATACAAATGACCTTGTGGATAACAACGGAAGTTCACTGAGGCTTTTTGAGGATGATGTTGTGGTATATCGAGAGGCTGTAACAATGGAAAATTGTTCTGAAATGCAGGAGGATCTGCAGCGAATTGACGCATGGTGCAGGAAGGCAATTGAATCTCAATGTAGACAAGTGTAATGTGCTGCGGATATATAGAAAGAAAGATCCTTTATCATTTAGCTATAATGTAGCAGGTCAGCTACTGGAAGCAGTTAAATCCATAAATTATTTGGGAGTAGGCATTACAAGTGATTTAAAATGGAATGATCATATAAAGTTGATCGTCGGTAAAGCAGATGCCAGACTGAGATTCATTGGAAGAATCCTAAGGAAATGCAATCCGAAAACAAAAGGAAGTATTTTACAGTACACTTGTTCGCCCACTGCTTGAATACTGCTCACCGGTGTGGGATCCGTACCAGACAGGGTTGATAGAAGAGACAGAGAAGATCCAACGGAGAGCAGCGCGCTTCGTTACAGGATCATTTAGTAATCGCGAAAGCGTTACGGAGATTATAGATAAACTCCAGTGGAAGACTCTGCAGGAGACACGCTCAGTAGCTCGGTACGGGCTTTTGTTAAAGTTTCGAGGACGTACCTTCACCGAGGAGTCAAGCAGTATATTGCTCCCTCCTACGTATATCTCGCGAAGAGACCATGAGGGTAAAATCAGAGAGATTAGAGCCCACACAGAGGCATACCGACAATCTTCCATACCAGTGAGTTGAATATTTTGCCGAAACCTCACACGGTCTGCAGTGTCTCAAAATCACCGAAGGAGGCGAGGAGGCGGTCGTTTCAAGAGGATGAGGTTCAGCAAGCCCAAAATAAAACGACACTGCCTGGGGTACCGCCGGGGCAGGAGGAGGGGGGAGGTGGGATGGCTAGTGGGTAATTAATTAATTCGTGTCCAGCGGGTAATTAAGGTCTCAGGTAAGGGCAGCGCGGCCGCCGGCGGCAGATGACGCGATTCATCACGTGACGCGCGGGGCTGGCCGCCTGTGCCGGGTCTGGTCCCTGCAGCCTGATTAATGGTCTGGTAACGGGCCGAGCGGCCGGTCGGCTGTTTTACTGCACAGGGGGGACCGGATGGGTCGCGGACTGCGCCGACTTTCGATCCGAGTCGTCTGCGGCCAAAAAAGCGCCGTCCCGATTCAGTTAAGTCATTACGGATAACGAGTCGCATACTGCAGCCGGCCCTGCTGGGCTCTCCGCGAAGACCTGCCTGGCTAACCACTTCCCGAGCGGCGGTGCGGTCGACCGTTGAATTACCAGGGAATGAGAACACGTTTTACGTGGAACTAAGCGGGACACTGCCAGCGCGCCATGCAGACGACATTTTTTAAACATTTAGCTATTACCCGCTGCTGCGCTCGCAGAACAAAATGTTTGTTATGACGATATGCGAAAGTAGATGAAAAACCTAGAATTTCTTCTTCTGTATGTATGTAGACATCTAGAAGTTTGCACTATATTTTCTAATTGTATTTAAAGAAACGCCTCGATTCATTACATTCGTACAAAACCGCGTTGGAAAGACAGAAAATTTTAGCAAGTGGAGAGGAATCACAAAATAGCGTACCTCAGGGTTGAATTCTAGGTCCACACCTATCCTTTATATATGTGAACGACCTTCCAGTTAATATTCAACAAGCGCAACTGGCACTTTTTGCAGACGATACTAGTGTTATAATAAATCCCATCAGAGAGAAAGCTACAGAAGAAATTGTTAACGATGTTTTTCAAAGAATTATTAAGTGGTACTCTTAAAAAATAAACTCTCTCTTAATTTTGAGAAAACACGCTATATTCATTTCTGTACAGTAATACCTACAACTGATGCAGCACATGAACAGGAGTCAGTAAATACATAGCGTAGAATGATCCAAATTTCTGGGTGTGCAGACAGACGAAAACCTGAATTGAAATAAGCGTTTTACTAAGCTATTCAAACAAATGAGTTAAGCTACTTTTGCTCTTCCTATAATGGTTATTTCTGGAAACAAACTAGTCAGCCTCCTGACATATTTTGCAAATTTCCACTCAAGAATGTCCTATGAAATAGTTTTCTGGAATAAGTCATCACTGAGTAAGCGGGAAATAAGAATAATATGTGGTGCATGTCCGCAGTCGTCATATAGGTGTGCATTTTAAATGTACAATCAGATAACAGATATTCGCTAGTGAAATTCGTCATAAATAATCCACCACAAATTCAGAATGATAGTGATGAAGACACGTACAGCACTCTAGGGGAAACATGACCTTTATTACTCATCATTAAAGCTCTCAGTGGTTCAGAAAGGAGCTCAATATGCAGCAGCAAAAATTTTTGATCATTTTCCCAATAATATAAAACATCTGACGGTGAACTGTGGAAGGAGAAACTCCACTCTCTCTCACTTTAACTACACTGCCGCTGCATTCCGCTCCTGGCCCACAGTGAGCCGTTTCCTTGTGCCACCTAAATCAAGGTGAAACGGTAAAGTATTGCTGCACCGACAAACGGTTCTTAAATGATTTTCACAGTTCCCTGTTCTCCGTGAACCATTATTTTATGTGTACGTGGTAGTAGTTGACTCCATTTCAATAGAATTCAGCCTTAGAGTGGATTCATATAAACAAAGTCTGATTGCGTTGTAAAAGGGATTAATTTAGAGGAGAATTTGTATAGTTTCCACCCCAATGAACGTTTTTACAATCAAGCACTTTTATTTATGTAAATATAATAACATCTAGCAAAACTTGGACATATATTTATGATTAATTGCGAGCGACCTCTTACAATTGGCGACCCTTGACCAGGATCTAAATTCATGGAACTTTTGCCGGGTAGTTAGTGCTTTATCATGCGGAACAGGCGTGTGTTTCCTTTTTTTCAAAACGAGACTATGCTGCACTGAGAACATGTAGACTTGCTTTTGGCGCTATGCGTTTTATCTCAGTAATTTGAGGTACGTTGTAGTCATTTTATTTCAGTGTATGTATTGTCTACATCATCCATTTTGATTCCCATTGTATCTTCTCTTTGACTTCTGCTAACGGCGTTGTGGAAGCTTTTGGGGAGAAAATTGTTCATGAGGATGTGTACGACATTTTAGAGTAGGATTTGTTTCTTTGGATTAGGCGTGTAGGTGTGCATCATTTGAAAAAAAATACGTAGGAGAGTAGTGGCTCGTGTTGCGTTACAATCGGAAGTTTGGGGAAGCAGCAATTGACCTGAACTCTTACGAGAAGCAAATCTCGTGCGTGTAGTGAAAAAGGCTGCACTATTTTCGTCCAGACACGAACCAGTC
Organism: Schistocerca gregaria; assembly: GCF_023897955.1. Lineage (NCBI taxonomy): Eukaryota > Metazoa > Arthropoda > Insecta > Orthoptera > Acrididae > Schistocerca > Schistocerca gregaria. Next base: position 386,982,729 of record NC_064920.1, on the reverse strand, counting down.
GTAGATACAGAACAGATAATACCTCGGGAAAAGCTCATTTAAATCACTCTGCGAACGGGCACAATGTCAAATGCAGGATACTTCGATGATGAGGTTCAGTTAGCTCAGGAAATGAAAGTGAAAACGATGCTGAGGTGGTAGCTCACGTAGATTCTCTACATACGGAAAGAGGGACCTTGCTGTGCTGGTACTGCGAACGGTTGAAAGCAAGGGGAAACTACAGCCGTAATTTTTCCCGAGGGCATGCAGCTTTGCAGCTTTACTGTATGGTTAAATGATGATGGCGTCCTCTTGGGTAAAATATTCCGGAGGTAAAATAGTCCCCCATTCGGATCTCCGGGCGGGGACTACTCAAGAGGACGTCGTTGTCAGGAGAAAGAAAACTGGCATTCTACGGATCGGAGCGTGGAATGTCAGATCCCTGATTCGGGCAGGTAGGTTAGAAAATTTAAAAAGGGAAATGGATAGGTTAAAGTTAGATATAGTGGGAATAAGTGAAGTTCGGTGGCAGGAAGAACAAGACTTTTGGTCAGGGTTATAAATACAAAATCAAATAGGGGTAATGCAGGAGTAGGTTTAATAATGAATAAAAAAAATAGGAGTGCGGGTAAGCTACTACAAACAGCATAGTGAACGCATTATTGTGGCCAAGATAGACACAAAGCCCACGCCTACTACAGCAGTACAAGTTTATATGCCAACTAGCTCTGCAGATGATGAACAAATTGATGGGATGTATGATAAGATAAAAGAAATTATTCAGGTAGTGACGGGAGACGAAAACTTAATAGTCATGGGGGACTGGAATTCGTCAGTAGGAAAAGGGAGAGAAGGAAACATAGGAGGTGAATATAGATTTGGGGGGGGGGGGGGGGGGGGAAGAAATGAAAGAGGAAGCCGTCTGCTAGAATTTTGCACAGAGCATAACTTAATTATACATTCCTGGAAATGGAAAAAAGAACACATTGACACCGGTGTGTCAGACCCACCATACTTGCTCCGGACACTGCGAGAGGGCTGTACAAGCAATGATCACACGCATGGCACAGCGGACACACCAGGAACCGCGGTGTTGGCCGTCGAATGGCGCTAGCTGCGCAGCATTTGTGCACCGCCGCCGTCAGTGTCAGCCAGTTTGGGGCGTGAGGTCTCCACAGTACATCGATGTTGTCGCCAGTGGTCGGCGGAAGGTGCACGTGCCTGTCGACCTGGGACCGGACCGCAGCGACGCACGGATGCACGCCAAGACCGTAGGATCCTACGCAGTGCCGTAGGGGACCGCACCGCCACTTCCCAGCAAATTAGGGACACTGTTGCTCCTGGGGTATCGGCGAGGACCATTCGCAACCGTCTCCATGAAGCTGGGCTACGGTCCCGCACACCGTTACCGTCTTCCGCTCACGCCCCAACATCGTGCAGCCCGCCTCCAGTGGTGTCGCGACAGGCGTGAATGGAGGGACGAATGGAGATGTATCGTCGTCAGCGATGAGAGTCGCTTCTGCCTTGGTGCCAATGATGGTCGTATGCGTGTTTGGCGCCGTGCAGGTGAGCGCCACAATCAGGACAGCATACGACCGAGGCACACAGGGCCAACACCCGGCGTCATGGTGTGGGGAGCGATCTCCTACACTGGCCGTACACCTCTGGTGATCGTCGAGGGGACACTGAATAGTGCACGGTACATCCAAACCGTCATCGAACCCATCGTTCTACCATTCCTAGACCGGCAAGGGAACTTGCTGTTCCAACAGGACAATGCACGTCCGCATGTATCCCGTGCCACCAAACCTGCTCTAGGAGGTGTAAGTCAACTACCCTGGACAGCAAGATCTCCGGATCTGTCCCCCATTGAGCATGTTTGGGACTGGATGAAGCATCGTCTCACGCGGTCTGCACGTCCAGCACGAACGCTGATCCAACTGAGGCGCCAGGTGGAAATGGCATGGCAAACCGTTCCACAGGACTACATCCAGCATCTCTACGATCGTCTCCATGGGAGAATAGTAGCCTGCATTGCTGCGAAAGGTGGATATACACTGTACTAGTGCCGACATTGTGCATGCTCTGTTGTCTGTTTCTATGTGCCTGTGGTTCTGTCAGTGTGATCATGTGATGTATCTGACCCCAGGAATGTGTCAATAAAGTTTCCCCTTCCTGGGACAATGAATTCACGGTGTTCTTATTTCAATTTCCAGGAGTGTAGCTAATACTTGGTTCAAGAATCATAAAAGAAGTTTGTATACATGGAAGAATCCTGGAGATACTAAAAGGTATCAGATAGATTATATAATGGTAAGACAGAGATTTAGGAATCAGGTTTTAAATTGTAAGACATTTCCAAGGGCAGATGAAGACTCTGACCACAATCTATTGGTTATGAACTGTAGATTAACACTGAAGAAACTACAAAAAGGTGCTAATTTAAGGAGATGGGACCTGGATAACATGAAAGAACAAGAGGTTGTAGAGAGTTTCAGGGAGAGCATAAGGGAACAATTGACAGGAATGGAGGAAACAAATACAGTAGAAGAAGAATGGGTAGCTCTGAGGGATGAAGTAGTGAAGGCAGCAGAAGATCAAGTAGGTAAAACGACGAGGGCTAGTAGAAATCCATGGGTAACAGAAGAGATACTGAATTTAATTGATGAAAGGAGAAAATATAAAAATGCAGTAAATGAAACAGCAAAAAGGAATAGAAACGTCTCAAAAATGAGGTCGACAGGATGTGCAAAATGGCTAAGCAGGGATGGCTAGAGGACAAATGTAAGGATGTTGAGGCTTATCTCACTAGGGGTAAGATAGATACTGCCTACAGGAAAATTAAAGAGACCTTTGGAGAAAAGAGAGCCACTTGTATGAATATCACGAGCTCAGATGGAAATCCAGTTCTAAGCAAAGAAGGGAAGGCGGAAAGGTGGAAGGAGTATATAGGGGGTTTATACAAGGGCGATGTACTTGAGGACAATTTTATGGAAATGGAAGAGGATGTAGATGAAGACGAAATAGGAGATAAGAGCACTGAAAGACCTGAGTCGAAACAAGGCCCTGGGAGTAGACAACATTCCATTAGAACTACTGACGGCCTTGGGAGAGCCAGTCATGACAAAACTCTACCATCTGATGAGCAAGATGTATGAGAGAGGCGAAATACCCTCAGACTTCAAGAAGAATATCATAATTCCAATCCCAAAGAAAGCAGGTGTTGACAGATGTGAAAATTACCGAACTATCAGTTTAATAAGTCACAGCTGCAAAATATTAACGCGAATTCTTTACAGACGAATGGAAAAACTGGTAGGAGCGAACCTTGGGGAAGATCAGTATGGATTCCGCAGAAATGTTGGAACACGTGAGGCAATACTAACCTTACGACTTATCTTAAAAGAAAGATGAGGAAAAGGCAAACCTACGTTTCTAGCATTTGTAGACTTAGAGAAAGCTTTTGACAATGTTGACTGGAATACTCTCTTTCAAATTCTAAAGGTGGCAGGGGTAAAATACAGGGAGCGTAAGGCTATTTACAATTTGTACAGAAACCAGATGGCAGTTATAAGAGTCGAGGGGCATGAAAGGGAAGCAGTGGTTGTGAAGGGAGTGAGACAGGGTTGTAGTCTCTCCCCGATGTTATTCAATCTGTATATTGAGCAAACAGTAAAGGAAAAAAAAGAAAAATTGGAGTAGGTACTAAAATTTATGGAGAAGAAATAAAAACGTTGAGGTTCGCCGACGACATTGTAATTCTGTCGGAGACAGCAAAGGACTTGGAACAGCAGTTGAACGGAATGGACAGTGTCTTGAAAGGAGGATATAAGATGAACATCAACAAAAGCAAAACGAGGGTAATGGAATGTAGTCGAGTTAACTCGGGTGATGCTGAGGGAATTAGATTAGGAAATGAGACACTTAAAGTAGTAAAGGAGTTTTGCTATTTAGGGAGTAAAATAACTGATGATGGTCGAAGTAGAGAGGATATAAAATGTAGACTGGCAATGGCAAGGAAAGCGTTTCTGAAGAAGAGAAATTTTTTAACGTCGAGTATAGATTTAAGTGTCAGGAAGTCGTTTCTGAAAGTATTTGTATGGATGTGAAACATGGATGATAAATAGTTTGGACCAGAAGAGAATAGAAGCTTTCAAAATGTGGTGCTACAGAAGAATGCTGAAGATTCGATGGGTAGATCACATAACTAATGAGGAGGTTGGTAGGACATGCTTTGAGGCATCAAGGGATCACAAGTTTAGCATTGGAGGGCAGCGTGGAAGGTAAAAATCGTAGAGGGAGACCAAGAGATGAATACACTAAGCACATTCAGAAGGATGTAGGTTGCAGTATGTATTGGGAGATGAAGAAGCTTGCACAGGATAGAGTAGCATGGAGAGCTGCATCAAACCAGTCTCAGGACTGAAGACCACAGCAACAACAACATACCATCAGGGAAAGTAACAGTCTGATTTCGCGGGCAATGCGCCATACAGCAGGTGAGTCGTGAGCGTCCAGGCCTGGGTACTTTTCTAGAATTGCACAATTAGAATCGATCATTCACTTAATGCAAGAGGCAGAGAAGAGACGACAGGAAAAGGAGGAAAAGAAGAAAGAAAGGGAAGAAAAGAGACGGCAGGAAGAAGACCAAAGACAGAAAATTCTCATTAATGAGATAAGGGGAATTCAGAAGCGACAAGGCAAGGAGGAAAATAGGACAAAGTAATGAAACAAATGAAGGAAATTCAAAAGAGGGCTTATGAGTATGCCGAAAACGTAAATCAAGTCAGGAATGAAGCTGAGGGTGTAAAAGTGGAGATTGAAAACGTTAGGAAAACGTGAGCCGAGAAGCGAGAAGTAGTGGTGGATTCCTGACGTGACGTTAGGACAGGTGGATTAGTAGCACGAGATGGGCGGAAAAATGCCTCAATTGCGCGAGATCAGGCAGCGCTGGCAAAGCTCTAAGTGAGCGCAACCAAGAAGGCTATTTCTGCTCTTAGAAAGCAGGAACAGAGAGTAGCCGAAAATACACAGGAAGAAATGTTAGAAATCCGAGATGAGCAAACACGTCTCACTCCCCAGCAGAATGAGCTGGCGGATGAGATGAGACAAATGAGCGAACGGGTCGCTCGAGTAGAATTTCGACCAGAAGTAACAGCTGGTCGTCGTGAGCTCGTAGTCACCAGGAATGTCGAAGACAAAATAATGGAACCCAACCTGGAGCCACATCTACGACTCAGGCCGATGTAGGGCAGGAGCGCTCGCTTAACGGTGGACGGTCGAGCGTGTGCAGTCAATGGCGCGTAGTACACAAAGTACTGAACCGGACCACAATTTCGGGCGACTCAGACGTGCGAAAACATTGTTACAGGACTCTGATGACACGAGACGAGGGTACAACAGCATTCAGGAGTCGGTCGGCAATGAAATCTCGGCCGCACGTGCGCTCAGAATTCAGAGAAAGTCCAGGATTGCAAAATTACGAATATTTTGACTTAAGACATTTTCTCTCAAGTTCACTACACTCTAAATCGTGGATTGCTTAGTATGATAGGGTAATACCCGAGTCACGGCCACTAGTATACAAATTGGAATTTGTCTCTGTGTACGTGGAAGTGTCAATAGCAGAGCACATGCGTAGAGTTGCAGCAAACTGCAGCAGTTACGGCGAATTCAGAGAGGCTTTCCTGAATACCTATTGGTCACGGGACGGGAGATTATGTTAGGGAAGGATTACGAAGTGTCGGGACACTTGTCAACAAGAACCGATACCTGGACCAACCATACAGTGATAAGGAGATAATACGACACTGATACATGAAACTGCCATTGAGGTAGCACGAACTGCTCGCTGCCAAATGTTATGACACAACAGGGTCATTCAAGAGCGTTCTACGAGAGTTAGACTTTGTCAAGGAACACAAAACGCGAGGGACCGAATGATGCATAGTGGATGAAATTCGCAAAGTGCGCTAATGATGGACAAAATACACATAGAAACAGGGCAACAAGAAATCAACCTCAAGGCCAAAGATTCAGTAATGACCCTCAGTAGAATGTCGCCCGTCACCGGTAGCTCAGCGTGTTTGGTCGGAGGGTTAGCTGCCCTCTGTAATAAAAAAAACTGAGTCCATCGATCAACAACGAACTTCAACGGATGTCTTACGACGTCCGCCCCGAGGAGATGCAATGAACAAAAGCGAACAAAATGAGATTTAAACAAAAAAAAGAAGTGGTCAGCGCCACAGAATATCAATCGCAAGGGCCCGGGTTCGATTCCCGGCTGGGCCGGAGATTTTCTCCGCTCAGGGACTGGGTGTTGTGTTGTCCTAATCATCATCATCATTTCATCCCCATCCCCATCGACGCTGGGCTGGAGATGCTCTAGGAATAGCTGCAATGCAAAAAATTTTACATTAGGGAATGATCATGTTTTGTCGATGTGCGACGGAAATCATAGTCATGATTCGTATTTAGTGCAAAACTTAGGAATAAAAGCAGTGTCTAATTCAATAAAATCGAAAGCTACATGTGATACTGATGAGCGACCGGCAAAACTCATTAATAAGGAGGTGGAGCAGCAGAGCCATTTGGTCAACATCTTGAGTCATCAAGATGTAACATACATAAGAAACAATATTGTCAGTACAAGGCTTAAGTGCCATCCGAAATCGCCAAGATCAACAGAGGAGGTACACTTGGCGGTCAATTCTATTAACACGAAGACAATAAAAGAAGAGAGATTTGTATTGAAAAATGGTCCTGACTCAGGTTTGATAATTCTTTCAACGGAGTCAATATTCCTTATTTCTGTGAAAAGGACATAGTTGTGATGGATGGCACATTAGATTATGCTCCAAAATTTTTCTTGCAGTAATTTACGATTCATGGGTATAGCTGTGGGTCTGGTTTTCTGTCTTTTGAAAGACAGAAAGACGGCAACGCACGCCAGTGCTCTGAATTGTGTTAAACAGGAAGGTTTAAACAAAGGAATATGCTTCGAACCAAAAATTTTCATGGTTGATCTCGAGGCAGCAACCTACGGAGATGTTAATTCAATCTTTCCCGAGAGCGAAATAGTTGACTGCCTCTTCCATCTGCCCCAAGCTTGGTAAGTTTTTTTTTCTTTTTTCCAAGGTTTTTTCGTTTTATCTTATACTAACACAGTATAGTTTCGCTTGGGACTCTATGCAGTGTTGACTGTTTTTCTTCCTGAAAACACCACAGATTCTTTTCAGACGTTAAGGTCTACAGTGTGTTACCGAATGATTATTTAAGGCTATTTACCAAATCGCAGAAAACTGGATGATTGAGTTTATTTCTTTTTTTAACTGTCCACCACCGAATTGTACAAACAACTCTGAAAACACACCTATTCATCTTATTAAAAAAATACTGTATAATATTCGGTTTACATTCGACTTTAGTTACATGACACTAATAAAATCCATTAATTCTGTATCTCTTTGCTAATATTGATTGCCTGCGTCAGTAAATATTATAATATACTGATTAGAAAATATTACGAGAAGTGTGATAGCATTTATGGATGGCATTAAGTACTTAACTTTCATCAGTTTTCAAATAAATACCGTCCAGTGATGAGTTTCAGCAGCCAGTATTTTCCATAAAACTTCTTTGCTCACGAAATTATGTGAATGAATAAAAGTTGCATACTGGAATAGGCATTCATTGGTGCTAATTACTAGCGAACCAGTTGTTCGATTTTTTTTTTCCCTCAGTTGTATTGAAATTTGTAGGTTTTGAAATCTGTTTTTCTTGTTTCTTTAACAGGTGGCATAAAATTCAGACACTTGGACTTGGCACTGTTTACAGGGATAAAGAGCGTGAAAAGGGGAAATGGCTTCACTATTGCTGCTCTTTAATGTACGTAAAACATGAAGAGGTAGAAAATGCGTTTTGTGATGTTATGAGTATCATTCCAGAAGATTCATTACTGACGCAGTTCTCCGACTGTCTGTTGGAAAATTATATTGACGAGGAAAATGCATTTTTCTCGCCTTCCGTTTTGGCAGACGGATCCTCTGCACTTTGGAGAACGACGAACACATGCGCGTTTTAATTAATTTTTTTAATCCAATCATCCTAACATTTATAATTTTGTGAGCACTCTTAGAAGACTGCAAACAGACACTTACATTCGACTGAATAGTGTTGGTTTAGTTTCTTACCAAAAACGGACAAGAGAACCAGAGAGAGGCAAATATTCATCGGTAGAAAAATTGTGCAATTGAGAAATGGCGAAATTCACTGTTTGCACTTTTTAGTGTGTGTTTCCTACAAAACTTAATTGTTTTTCTATAAGTTCAATAAATTTCTTGAATACAAATATTTGCAACTTGTGCATTTGTTTCCATAAGTTTAATAAATTCCCTGAATAAAAGTATTTGCAACATTTGTATTTGTTTCTGTAAGTTCAATAAATTCCTTGAATAAAAGAATTTGCAAAGGAACCTACAGGTACCCAGCTGAAAGTTTCTCAGTTCGTGTGTTGCTCATTTCATGTATTGGCAGTCAGGGTCGTTTGGGGCAAGTTGCTCAGTTCCTGTGTTGAACAGGTAAAAGTTGCTCAGTTCGTGCGAGCCGGTCCCTTTCACTACTGTCAATGGAGAGTGAAAGCAACCGCAGGGGTACCTCATTGGTAGTTTTCGACTGTGGTTACACTTTTGGATAATCGCCTATGGCGGGAAGTTTTTCGCTGAAGGTACTTTTTCATCTGTGGTTTTCGGTTATGGATTATCGCCAAGAGTGCGATAACGTTTGTCTTGAGGTCTTTCGATCGTGGATGGCCAGCTCCAGAGGTGCGTCATCGGCAAAGATTCGTATTACGTGACGTGAGCCTGTGGAGAGCGATTAACGGTAGTACGGTCTTCGATGCATAGGAAGGAAGTAATTATTAATAAGGTCTGGTATTTGTATTTCATTGCAGCAGCTGTTAATTGATGATATCTGTATGTCGATTTTTGAGAGTTATTGGTCAGTTACAGAGGAAAAGGTGAATTTGTGCAGATGTCTGATCTACGCTGATAGCACAGACAGGAGTCTACAGATCGCGGTGAGCAGTATACGGTCCAGATTCTGCTCCAGAAATCCGCACCAGCTCACCATCCTGTAAGTTGACATCAGGAGAAGTATCAGTCAAGAGTAGCGTAAGGTAGAAAGGGCTAGAGGTAGCTAAACATGGTAATGGGTAGAATAATTACAAGTTAGTGTTACGTGCTGTGAGAGCGCTTAATGTATGAATGCGTAGGCGTTGTCAGCTTAGCCCATGAGCTACATACGGGATGTCGTAAAACTAACATGACACTGACATACACAGCAGAAACCTCTTCACAACAAGAAAATGATTGTTTAGGTTTTTTTTAGATAAAAGATTAATTATTGTTGTTTCGTTCTTTCTTTTAATGAAAGATAGCAGCAAGACTCTTTCTTCCTCCATTAATAATAGCGCAAAGCTCAACGACCATCAGTTCATACATTTGTTACGACTTTGTATGTGTTTTCGTAAACATTTATTGTAAAAACACCGAGTAGAAGAACAAGGCTGGATATGGGTCGTAGCGATACCTTCAGCCTGGCTGCCAGCTTGACGTCACAGCAGGGGCGACGTACACAGCTAGAGACCAACTAACGTGACGTCACCGCAGGGTTGTCTCGCCTGCAGCAAGCAAGTAACGGAGGCTGGCCCTTGACGTCATCCCTACATGCAAACCATCCCCCAAACGTGAGGCTGTGACACGGTGGATGTGATGGCACTGGGGTAGCTCAAGGGCGACGGGGGTGCGGACACAGTTCTTTACTTATCTTTCGCTAGTGGCAATGGAGAGAGAAAACAACCACAGCGGTGCCTAGCCTGCAGCCAGCAGGTGACGGTGGTTCGCCACTGCTGTCACGAGACCACTTGCCTACAGGTGACCCGTCCCTTCATCCATGGCGACAGTGCAGGGAGCCAGTAGATGTGACAACACGATGGCAGCTCAAAGTCGATGGAGCTATAGACGCAGTCCCGTTCATTTCTTTCACTAGTGCCAATGGAGAGTGAAAGCAACTGGAGTGTTGCCTCACCTCCAGCCAGCAGGTAACGGAGGCTCACCTCTGACGTCACACGACCACCTGAGACCACCGCAGTCTGATGCAAGAGCCTCAAGGCAACCAACCTAAATGTAACGCCGCTGCCGACCAGAAAGGATGGACTGGAGAGCGTCAGATCAAGCGACTGACGTCACTGAGCACTTACCACAACACTGAAAACTGCTGCTGGAGGACTGTCTTCAACAACAGTAACTGATTGTCATCTCCTGGTCTGTCAATAGTTTAGATGCCTATCTGTTGTTGCCATGGACTGGAGACAGATTCTGCCCTGACACTGGTGCCACCAATGATGATGTTAAGTGAAAGGGTAATCTTTCTCTTAACCCCATTTCAGCTGCTACACCTGCCGCACCTCACCTGTTACTCACCTCCTGAGTGTAGTGCTATGTTTTTATGTCCATCTGACGTTAAAATTAATTTATGGACTCCCTAAAGACCCTTGAGAAAGCAGCAATAGGAGACTTCAAAAGTCTGTGTTATTTAAACCTTATTTTTGTGTGCCTTGCTCTATTTATTTTATTAGATTAATGGTAATCTTTCAAGGGAAAACACCATTAGTAGATGTATACTGGGGTACAAGGTCGCTCCCACCTAAAATCTAAGATTGACAAATACACTAATATTCAAACCACCTTTTGAAATTGATTCGTGTATTTATTTTTTCTTTTGTCATTTGTGTTCAGTCTCACTATATTACACATGTCATTATTTTGTGTTAACACCAATTACTCTGTTGCACTAAAAGAACTAATTTTGCTGAATGCTTGGGTGAAATTTCTCATGTTATTGTCTCTATGGAAGACTGATTCACTGTGAATGCTAGGGCAGGGATAACAAAATCTCTGAGGCAGAGGATGCTCAATGTTCAACAACAATGTGGTTTGGGGAATAAATCATCTCTGGCCTCAGCTTTGGTGTCAGTGGATTAGTTAAATGTCTGCATGTCCTTTTAATCGTTCAATTGTTGTATTTATGGTCAGGGGTGTATGTCAAAGACTTGAGGATCCAAAGGAACAATTCACGCACCCATAAAATCACAAAACGTTTGCAGGCATGCAGCAGAGAGTGTGTGTATGACACAAGACAGGGTGTGTTTTTTTCTTTTATGTTTTGGTTGGCAAGGCGGTCATAGTCTGGAATGTTATTCTCAAAGACCCAGTTAGATTGTCATAATTTCTTCTGTTCCATGTCACACTAACATCTTTATTGAAGTGTGACACTCCCCACACAGAAATTATTCCATGATGGAAAGGTAGTAAAAGTTGGCACAACTCTCACTTTAATTACACTATTGGTCAGATTAATATTCATCTTTTCCGACGGTTTTTCACTAGCAGACGTTTGTCAGAATTTGGAGAAAATTCGTAAGGGTATTGCTCTTTCATGTGCAGATGTTATAATAAGAAAAGGGTGGCTGAATTAAAAAGTGGCGATTTATTTCCTTTACTATTACTGAAAAATTTTATTTCATTGTGACTGTAAAATAGTTTCCTTACGTCGTGTGGATCACAGAACTCAAACACGAAGTAGAAATATATTGATCAGCACTTATATTTTGAGATGATATCTTTTATTGTGCATATATTACAAGAAAATAAGAAAAATTAAAAAATACGAATATTAGATACTTTGAAAGCGTCTGTTTATCGTTCCCTGCCTCATTCCGTGACAATGAAATCCTTATATGGTCACTTCGGTGTCCGCCTGTGTCTGTCAGTTTGTTACGACCCTGTTTCTCAGAAACGGTTAGAGATATTAAGTTGAAATTTATGTCGAATACTAAAGTCTATGGTCTCTAGGCGGTGTAAAACATTTAAGCTTCTAAATCAATGCAGTCAAAAGATATTGCCATTTATGTCACATATTTTGATAGTTGCAAACTCTCTCATCAAAACCTGTAATTGGAAGTATCTATGTGTATAACTAAGCTTGTACGGCATCCTCAGAGCGCAAATCCTCCTCGCACATCTCCGATTCTTTCTTTCCGGAAAGGAAATATAAGCAAATGTTAGTCTTTTGTATGGTTGCTCGGCTCCCTCCAAATCATCAGAAGTCAGTTGCTGCACTTCTTTCCTTTCCATATACAGTATATAAGTATTTGTGATGGACGAAGAAGTATAGCAGCCCGTGTGTGGTGCCCACTTTTTGTTCTAGTCCCTTGCCTTACGGCAATATTCAAAGAATTTCCTTTGTCTCTCAGCACTTGGTATTGATCAGCTCCTCGAAGTAAATGTCAATTCACCAGAAATATAACAGAAATTATTTGCACTATTAACACATTCACAAAACCTTACTGAACTTTGCTGCTAGTAAACTGTCAGCTGAAAGTATATTACAAGTCGACTTTATGAAAGCAATTCCAGAAGCGATAAAGTGCGATCACTTTAACATAACAATTCTTAACTGATTATTACTGCCATGACGCAATGTTACGTACTACGTAAGGAACACCTGAAGAGCACTTAACAGATGACGTAATCCTTCCACGCTGAGCGAAATAAGGTTATGCAGTCGTGCCAACTTCTTATACGTGGGATACGACATATAGTGAAAAAACTGTACATCCAGGTAATATTTAAAACTGGAGCTAATGTGCGAAGTTGAACGACATTTTCGAATTCAGTGGCACTATATTAATAACTCTTAGCTTATTATATCCAAATAAAAGTTTTTGTGCTGAAAATATTATCCACGACCGCAACCATGAGTGGAGACATCGAGAGCGTAGCCTACTCAATATGGAACTGGACAATTAGCGAATAAAGGAATATCTAACAATTAACGTTGTAGATATGCCAGAAGAAATAGGAGAGGATCTTATACTTGAAGAACTAACTAAAAGAAATTTTGTGAAATTTGGAGCCAGCACTATTCAGAAGAGGTGACATAAATTTCATTCTCTGGAAAACTCATACTCATAGGTTTTGTTGTGTAAGAAATTGTCATGAATTGTGTGAAACTATAAATAATTCTGAAAAAAACGCAAAGAATCAGGCTACATAGTAAGGGAAAACTAGTATTGTTTACATTCCACATCGGTTATTTGGGAAGAAAAACTCAACTAATTCGAACTAAGAGTTAATGGAGCATTCATTTCAGCAAATTTTCCTACCGCTGACTTCCACCTACACAAACACCAAAAAATTTCGGCAGTAGAAAACGTATAGAGTTCAACGAAAAGGTAACGTCATCCTCAAGTGAGCATTTTATAGCCATTACAGTATAACTCTCTGGAAATGGAATCCACTAGCAGGAATAACGTTGTACAAATTGCTTTTACGTTAAATGAGTGAACTTCACTTTTCAAGTAAGCAAAAGTGTTTCTTAGCAAGGACGATGTCATTTTTACATTTCGCTTGGTTTCATACCTTGATAATTGCAGCTTAGCACTTACGCATCAGTTATTCATTTCCATTTTGGCTTTATGAAATTGTATTTTTAACTCTGTCAGCTATTTCACCATCATGATGATGAAATTAAATTCCGGTAGTCAGTATTTAATTAAATTCCTTTCTTTGCTCTAATTTCGGCCTCCTATGTTCGCCTACAGGAAGTCACGTTCGCTTGCTGTATAACACAAGCCACAGCGCATGGTAGTAGCAACACACAGCAGGGTTTCACGAATATATGGATGCGTAAGTGCTGTAAAAATATAGTAAGTCCACATACATAAACACGGTAGTCTGGTGTAAGAAGACACTTATGTTGTAGGTGTAAAAGGTAATAAAACAATCTTTTTAGAAGAAATTAAAAATGTACACACCACTGTGTCACACACACAATCAGAGATCTATAGAACAAAAATACTTTCAAGGCTTCCACAAGACACTGGTAAGCAAATGATGTCATCATATTACCTTCAGTTTCCCGTCTTATCTAGTACCAGCTACAATCTACTAGTTACCTATACAATTGTACCATTGCTATGTTGCCACATTTGCTCCTGTCAGGTGGTTAAATGCCATTAAAATTATTCTCAGAGTAATAGTAATTGTTAATGAGGCGTAGGACCATTACTATGAACCACAAAGCAAGGGCAGAGCTTTAGTCGAAATAAGCATTTTCGTCTGAGACAGAAATCAAACTTCTGCAGGAAATGGATAAGGAAAGTGTTTTGGCATATCAAGATTACAGTGCTAATTAATTACACTCCTAAATGTCAAACAGTGAGCAGGGGTAACTACTGCAAGCCTCTGCGAGATCTGAAACACAACATGAGAAAGAAGAGGAGAAGATAACTTACAAAACAGTGAATTTGTTTCGGGACAAGGCCCACTCTAATAGAGCTGGGAAAACGATCCATTACATTCAAAAGCTTGGATTCGAGTTGATGGAGCAACCAGCGTACACTCCGGACCCAGCTTCAAGTGATTTTCATCTTTTTGATCCGATGACGAATGCCCTAAGTGAATCATTGTTTTTGTCAGATGACGAGGTTGTGAAAACTCTGCAAGCATGGATGTACACCACGCCACACAGGTTACTCCAAGAACGTGTTAGGAAGTTTATGGAGGGACCTAATCCACAGAGCTTCAACGACGTTTTGAGAGAATTGTTGACGTAATTGCTTTCCAAATAATATAAGCTGGAGCCCAATGACGTACAGAGGAAAGAGGTACGTATAATGACCATGGATGCCGAGGCACTTATCCCACCTTGGCACTAGTTGATTAATTGTTGACTTAACTGCTTTCCCAACAATATAAGCTCCACTCAAATGAAGAGGTCCATTTCCACGAACCGAGGATAGAGATACGTATAATGACAATGGCTGCCGAGGCACTTATCCCACCTTGGCGCTATATGTTGAATTGTTGATGTAACTGCTTTCCCAATAATATAAGCGGCACTCAAATGAAGAGGTCCACTTCCATGTACAGAGAATGGAGGTACGTATGATGACCATGGCTGCTGAGACGCTTTCCCACTTTGGTGCTAGATGATGAATTGTTGATGTAACTGCTTTCCCAATAACATAAGCTGCAGTCATATGAAGAGGTCCATTTCCACATACAATGGATAGAGGTATGTATAATGACCATGGCTGCCGAGGCACTTATCCCACCTTGGCGCTAGTTGATGAATTGTTGACTTAACTGCTTTCCCAACAATATAAGCTGCACTCAAATGAACATGTCCACTTCCACGTACAGAGGATAGAGGTAGGTATAATGATCATGGCTGCTGAGGCACTTATCCCACCTTGGCGTTAGCTGATGAATTGTTGATGTAACTGCTTTCCCAATAATATAAGCTGGAGTCATATGAAGAGGTCCATTTCCATGTACAGAGAATAGAGGTACGTATAATGACCATGGGTACCGAGGCGCTTCTCCCACCTTGGTGCTAGATGATGAATGCGCTGGAAGAACTCCTTGGCCTGAGTATGATAGCATCTGTCACAACCTGTAGCAGTTCTTCATTCGATCTATACTGGTGACCTCGAAGGTATTTCTTGAGTGACGCAAAAAGTGGAAATCACTGGCACTCAAATCAGAACTATATGCGGGGTGGTCTCACAGTTCCAACTTCCACGAAGTCCAAAGAACCTGTGTTTGTTTGGAAACATGAGGACTGGCGTTCTCGTGCAATGAGGTTTTGAGGTTACCCTACCTTTTATTCTTTATTGCTATCTGCAGCTGTTGGAGCACGTCGCAACATTTGTTATTTGTTGCCGTTTACTGTTTCTCCTCTGGGGAGGAATTCAATTGACTTGGGACCCTTCTCGTCGAAGACCACGGTCATCATGACCTGAGCAGCTGTTGTAGAACGGGTTTTCTTGGGTTTAGGCAAGCCTGCATGTTTCCACTGTATACTCACGTTTGGATTCCGGCTGAAACAGCAGGCATATGGAGTCATCACTGACAATGATCTTGGAAAGGAAAGAGTAGCCTTCGATCTTATATCGGATTAAATGGTTCAGTTATATCCACATTCTGTTGTGTCGCTGTTCCTCGGACAAATATTTGGGGACGCAGTGAGCACCAACCTTCTGGTAACCAAGTCTACTGCGCACAATGGACTACACACTGCTGTGGGACAAATGTACTTGAGCACTAGTGGCATCCAAGGTGATACGTCCATCAGTATGAATGCAAATGTCAACAGCAGAAACCGTCTTATCAGGAATACGATTCGTCACCTGCCCGGGTTGCGTATCATCCATCAGTGTCTCCCTGCCACCACGAAAACGTCGACACCACTTACTCACGCTTTTGTCTGAAACACACTTCACACCGTACGCACCCTGCATTCTCCTGCGTATGTCTGCTGGACAGACTCATCCTGCACCCTGCTGCTGTTCTTTGGTGACGTTCGTCACTGGCACCTCCTTAGTGTGTCACGCGGCGCCACGTCTTACCTAGAAGAGAGAAAGGAACAATGATAAGTGTCCAACCTCTGCTAACGTGCCACACTACACCTAAGTGCAACAATTGAAACGTTTATTATATCCTACACGTATCTGGATACAAACAGCATTCAGGACTAACATCTCCCTCAACATATTGTCCAGATAACTGCAATTGGACCTTTTCATTTGACTGAACCTTATATCTTTAAAAATACGAGATGCGACAATAAAGTAATGAGACTGATTGAAAAAAATGTTGCTTACCGTTTTAGTCAAGTTTAGAGTTGTCTCCTTCAAAGTAGTTCCCTACTGATTGCACACATTTTTTTACAGCGCTTCTGCCATTGATGGTAACATTTATGGTACTAATCTTCTGTAATATCCTCCAAGACCCTCGTCACAGCTTTTTGGACATCTTGTGTTGTTTAAAAATGGTATCCCTTGATTGCCGTTTTGACTCTTGGAACAAGAAAATGTAGCACCGAGCGATATCTGGTGAATAAGGTGTCTGTGGTAGTACTGAAACTTGTTTTGAGCTTAAAAATTGCTGTACTGACAGAGCAGTATGGCATGGTTCATTATCGTGATGAAGAATAGAATTATTACTAGACGAACCGTTTCTCGATTGATGTTCACTTCTTCTGCAATCGTTTTCACAGATAATCTTCGATAAGATTGTACGAGTTCACGCACCCTGGCCAAGTTGCCATCCGTCCATGAGGTTGATGGTCCTCCTCTGCGGTCTTCATCTTCAACATTCGTTCTGTCTTCACTAAACATTTTATGCCAAGGAAAAACTTGAGCTCTTGACATAACCTTCTCTCCAAAAGCCTTCTGAAGCTTACTGTAAGTTGTCAACGCGTTTTCACCCAATTTAACACAAAAAGAAATGGCATACAGTTTTTCAACATTATGCGATTCCATTTCCGTGACGGGAGACACTAACACATGTTAACTTATTACAGCACAACTCACGACTGAGCAGCTGCATCGATGTACCGCTCGGACTAGAAGTAGCTTATAGGTCAAGGTCAAAGATATTGTGCCTACGCAAGCCTGCAGGGTTGCCACATCTTGCAAAGAAAATCAGCCTCATTACTTTATTTTCGCACCTCGTATATCTTTACAGTCTTGTGTCTGCTCGTATCATGATAAAGACAGTTGCTCTCCTCTGACTTCTCTGTAACTCTAGCCTGTAACTTCTAGCAGACATGTCTCCAAGTGGCGAATCGGGAAACGCACACCAGATACACAAGGTTATTCTTGTGGTGTGATGCAGCTTACATCTCAGTCACTCTAGTGAAAGCCTCTTCATCTCTCTATAACTAATGTAACCTGCGTCCTCTTGAAGTTGTTAGCATTATTCAAGCCTTGATCTCTCCCTACAACTTTTATACCTTCCCTCTAGCCCCCTCACAATTCTTATTCATCGACGTTTCAAATTATTTCCAGTCAACTCAGCGCTTCTTTAAGTTTCCTTCCAAATTGAGTTCTGTGTCTCTTCATTAGTTACCCCAAATATGCATCTAATAATCAGTACCCAACAGTACCCTACAACTTTTATACCTTCCCTCTAGCCCCCTCACAATTCTTATTCATCGACGTTTCAAATTATTTCCAGTCAACTCAGCACTTCTTTAAGTTTCCTTCCAAATTGAGTTCTGTGTCTCTTCATTAGTTACGCCAAACACGCATCTAATAATCAGTACCCAACAGTAACATCACAGTTAGAAAAATATTTGAACACGTTTCACGTGAGCTGCACAAAGCCTGACGCGTGAAAAATAATAAATTTTACCATATGTGTGTAACATTTGCTTGGGAGCTCTTTACGTGTAAAAGAAAGCTTTGAACAGATGACATAACTCATGTGCGAGTTTTTTGGTTTTATATATATATGTGTGTGTGTGTGTATGTGTGTGTGTGTGCTTTAGGCAATTAGTTTAGGTCTTGGTTGAAATTTAAATACAAATCGGTTTTATACATGTGTTGCATATTCACAGAGAAATGTATTATTTTCCAAAGCAAATGAAACGCCCAGCGTGCTGGTACGAAATCGTGAATTTAATTCATGTAACGTGTAAATAGCTAAATAACGAGAGGTGGGAAAATAGCAACTGGTATTTTCGTTCCACAGAAAATACATAAACATTATCCTGTTCACGAGAACAGTTTGATTAATGAAACTGTTTCCCTAATGTTGGGGATAACATGGCGCCGTCTCGTGTTTCGCAGGAAAACAAGTGATGCCTGCCATGCATAATCTTCTTTTTTTAATGTGTGTTACTTTCTTCTCCATAAAAACCAAAGAACGACCTCAAGTTGTTTCTAACAACAATCTTCCTTCCAAAGACACACTTCTTTTATTCAGGCTCCTCCAATAATTCTTATTAGTCTAGCATCAAAATGTACTGTTGTTACCCACGGGAGCATGTTGCGAGAAAATAACATGTTGGGTAACACAAGAGATACTGAACTTAAATGGTGAAAGGAGAAACTATAAAAATTCAATAAGTGAAGTGGGTGAAAAGGAATACAAACGTCTATAAAATGAGATCGACAAGAAGTGCAAACTGGCTAAGCAGGAATGGCTACAGGACAAATGTAAGGATGTAGAAGCATATGTCGCTAGGGCTAAGATAGATACCGCTTACAGAAAAATTAAAGAGACCTTTGGAGAAATGAGATCCAGCTGTATGAATATCAAGACCTCAGACGGAAAACCAGTTCCAAGCAAAGAAGGGAAAGGAAGGTGGAAGGAATATACAGCGGGTCTATACAAGGGAGATACTCTTGAGGACAATATTATGGAAATCGAAGACGACGTAGAGGAAGAAGAGAAAGAATATATGATACTGCGTGAAAATTTGACAAAGCACTGAAATATCAAAGTCAAAACAAGACCTCCGGAGTAAACAACATTCCGTTAGAGCTACTGATAGCCTTGGGAGAGTAGCCATGACAAAACTCTTCCATCTGGTGAACAATATGTATGAGACAGGCGAAATACACTCAGTCTTCAAGAAGGAATATAATAATCCAAATTTCAAAGAAATCATGTGCTGACAGGTGCAAAAATTACCGAATTATCAGTTTAATAAGTCACGATTGAAAAGTACTAACACGAATCCTTTACAGAAGAATGAAGCCTATCTCGGGGAAGATCAGTTTGGATTCCGGAGAAATGTAGGAACGTGCGAGGCATTACTGACCATATGACCTCTCTAGGAAGGTAGGTTAAGGAAGAGCAAAACATACGCTTAGAGCATTTGTTGACCTAGAGACAGTTTTTGACAATGTTGGTTGGAATACTCTCTTCAAATACTAAAGATGGCAGGGGTAAAATACAGGGAGCGAAACGCAATTTACAATTTGTACAGAAACCAGATGGCAGTTATAAGAGCCGATGGTAGCAAAAGGTAAGAGGTGGTTTAGAAGGGAGTGAGCGGATGTTATGCGATCTGTATATTGAGCAAGCAGTAAAGGAAACAAAAGAAGAATCTGGAGTGGAAATTAAAGTCCTCGGAGAAGAGATAAAAATTTTGAAATTTTCCGATCATACTGCAGTTTTGTCAGTGACAGTAAAGGACTTGGAAGAGTAGTTGAACGGAATGGACAGTATCTTGAAACCAGGATATATACATATCAAAAAAGTTCTGCGTCACCTCGGTTCCGAGGGTTCTGGAACCTGTGGAGAAAACTGGAATAGACATCAACATAAACGTCACTTCCGCTCTTTTTATTGCTCATGAAAACCACATATTGCATGTTGTACCACCATACAGCGAGACCTACAGAGATGGTGGTCCAGATTGCTGTACACACCGGTACCCCTTGAACTGATGCATGCCTGTATTACGCAGTGGCATACTATCCACAAGTTCATCAAGGCTCTGTTGGTCCAGATTGTTTCACTCCTCAACGGCGATTCGGCGTAGATCCCTCAGAGTGGTTCGTGGGTCACGTCGTCCATAAACAGCCGTTTTCAATATATCCCGGTCATGTTTGATAGGGTTCATGTCTGGAAAACATGCTGACTATTCTAGTCGTGCGATGACGTTATCTTGAAAGAAGTCATTCACAAGATGTGCACGATGGGGGTGCGAATTATCGTCCATGAAGACGAATGCCTCACCAGTTTGCTGCCGATGTGTTGCACTATCGCTCGGAGGATGGCATTCACGTATCGTACAGCCGTTACAGCGCCTTCCATAACCACCAGCGGCATACGTTGGCCCAACATAATGCAACCCGAAAAGAGCAGTCGCTGCACAGTGTGTCAAAGGCGTTCATCCTGACCGGGTTGCCTCCAAACACGTCTCCAACGATTGTCTGGTTGAAGGCACGTACGACACTCATCGGTGAAGAGAACGTGATGCCAATCCTGAGCGGTTCATTCGGCATATTTATGATATGCGACACTCGTCGGTGAAGAGAACGTGATGCTCGTCCTGAGCGGTCCATTCGGCATGTTGTTGAGCCAATCTATACCACGCTCCATGGTGTCGTGGTTGTAAAGATGGACCTCGCCGTGGAGTTGCGCATCATGCAGCCTATTGCCCACAGCTTGAGTCGTAACATGACGTCCTATGGCTGCACGAAAAGCATTATTCAACGTGGTAGCGTTGCTGTCAGGGTTCCTCCGAGCCATAATCCGTAGGTAGCGGGCATTCACTGCAGTAGTAGCCCTTGGGTGTCCTGAGCGAGGTATGCCAACGACAACTCCTGTCTGTCTATATCTCCCCCATGTCCGAACAACATTGTTATGGTTAACTCCGAGACGACTGGACACTTCCCTTGTCAAGAGCCCTTCCTGGCACAAAGTAACAGTGCGGAGCGATTGAACCGCGGTATTGACCGTCTAGACATGGTTCAACTACAGACAACACGAGACTTGTACGTCCTTCCTAGTGGAATGACTGGAACTGATCGGCTGTCTGACTCCCTCTATCTAATAAGCGCTTTTCATGCATGGTTGTTTACATCTTTTGGGGGGGTTTAGTGACATCTCTAAACGGTCAAAGGGACTGTGTCTGTGATACAATATCCACAGTTAACGTCTATCTTCAGAAGTTTTCGGAACAGGGGTGATACAGAAATTTTTTGGTGTGTGTAACATGAACATAAACAAAAGCAAAACGAAGACAATGGAATGCATTCGAACCAAATCAGGTGATGCTGAGGGAAACAGATTAGGCAATGAGACACTTAATGTAGTAAATTTTTGCTAGCTGGGAAGCAAAATAACCCATGATGGTCGAAGTCGGTAGGATATAAAATGTAGACTGGCAATGGAAAAAAAATCTTTTTTGAAGAAGAGAGCTTGGTTAACACCGATTATAGATTAAGTGCAGTAAGTCCTTGCTGGAAGTATTTGTGTGGAGAGTAGCCATGTATAGGTGAAACGTAGACGATAAACACTTTAGACAATAAGAATAGAAATTTTGAAATAATGTGCTAAAGAAGAACATTAGGTGGGTAGATCACGTAATTAATGAGGAGGTACTGAAGAGAATTGAGGAGAAGAGAAATTTATGGTACAACCTGACCAAAAGAAGGGATCGGTTGGTAGGACACATGCTGAGGCATCAAGGGATCACCAATTTAATACTGGAGATAAGCGCAAGGGGTAAAAATCGTAGAGGAAGACGAAGAAATGAATACAGCAAGTAGATTCAGACGGATGCAGTTTGCAGTAGTTACTCGGAGATGAAGTGGCTTGCGCAGAATAGAGCAGCATGGGAACTGCAACAAACTAGTCTTTGGACTGAAGACCAAAAAACGAAAACCGCATCATCTCTTAGAAGTATACTTTATGAACATGAGAACAGTAGTATATCAGCAAGAGTACAAAATAACTATTACATAAAACACTGTAGATATTGCCATATTGCCCTGATTGTACAAGCTCATGTTCGTACATTAGCAGAGACTCTCAAGTAAACATCATAGACGTTACAACAAGCCCTGGTGGCACTGTGGAAGAAGTTATAAACAAAAATATGTCGTGTCATATGGAATATAAAAACAAATCAACGATCCAGGAATGTTACACTGCAGACACACAATAAATAATTCAAATCAGAGTTAATTACACTAATTGTGTTTTAACAATTTTAATTTAATT
Organism: Schistocerca gregaria; assembly: GCF_023897955.1. Lineage (NCBI taxonomy): Eukaryota > Metazoa > Arthropoda > Insecta > Orthoptera > Acrididae > Schistocerca > Schistocerca gregaria. The sequence goes on along the minus strand of NC_064920.1, from coordinate 386,960,158 downwards.
TACATTAAGTTTTTAAGCAACTTTAACAAACATAAGAAGAAGCAGTGCAACTCCAATATAGCGTTTAATACATAATTAGTGAAGCCAGTCGTGTGGCCTGTTCGTATTATGAAAACAAGTACAATAAAAATATACATGTCGTAATCTACGGGCAGTGAAAAGCCTTGACAATCTTAATTTGTCGTTCGGTAGCTCGTACTGTTAAGTAAACATGAAGGAACTATAAATGGAACATCAAATGTTCCACTTTTATCTACCACAAGCATGTAATTACAAGTATAGCACCACTCAATGAAATCACTAGCTGTCTTTATAGAAATCACAATATTTACACTACCAACGTGTAGCTCGACGTTTAGATACTAGCATGGTGATCGTGGACTTGGTATGAAAGCCACGGATGGCAAGACCACAGGAATAATGAGAATAATACTGAAACTTGTTTTGTAATAACAATAAAAATAAACTTAGTATCCAAGATAATCAATTAGTCTTCTCATAAACTCCAGGAACAAGTCTTTACAGCCACAACAGCTATGAAAACAGGTCCTCTAGCTTGCTATGCAGAATTCACACTGTATTAAGCTATCAACTTGCAGCTCGAGTTTTAGGTTCCAGCGTCATGTTCTAAATCTGGTCACATTTTGTTTTTGGTATTTATAAATTTATGTGTCGACCTTTTCTCCATAGGTCTCTCTAATTTTCCTGTAGGCAGTATCTATCTTACCCTTTGTTAGATAAGGCTCTACATCCTTACATTTGTCCTCTAGCCATCCCTGTTTAGCCATTTTGCACTTCCTGTCGATCTCATTTTTGAGACGTTTGTACAACCTCTGGCTTAGTCAGTTTATCCAGGTCCCATCTCCTTAAATTCCCACTTTTTTGCAGTTTCTTCAGTTGTAATCTACAGTTCATAACCAATAGATTGTGGTCAGAGTCCACATTGGCCCCTGGAAATGTCTTACAATTCAGAACCTGGTTCCTAAATCTCTGTCTTACCATTATATAATCTATCTGATACCTTCTAGTATCTCCAGAATTCTTCCGTGTATGCAGCCTTCTGTCATGATTCTTGAACCAAGTGATAGCTATGATTACATTGTGCTCTGTGCAAAATTCTACCAGACGGCTTCCTCCAATGCTAAATTGGTGATCCCTTGACGCCTCAGAACATGTCCGACCAACCGATCCCTTCTTCTGGTCAAGTTGTGCCACAAACATCTCTTCTCCCCAATCCAATTCAATACTTCCTCATTAGTTATGTGATTTACCCATCGAATCTTCAACATTCTTCTGTAGCACCACATTTCGAAAGCTTCTATTCTCTTCTTGTACAAACTATTTATCGTCCATGTTTCACTTCCATACATGGCTACACTCCATACAAATACTTTCAGAAATGACTTCCTGACACTTAAATCTATACTCGATGTTAACAAATTTCTCTTCTTCAGAAACGCTTTCTTTGCCATTGCCAGTCTACATTTTATATCCTCTCTACTTCGACCAGCATCAGTTATTTTGCTCCCCAAATAGCAAAACTCCTTTACTACTTTAAGAGTCTTATTTCCTAATCTAATTCCCTCAGCATCACCCGACTTAATTTGCTTTTGTTGATGTTCATCTTACATCCTCCTTTCAAGACATTGTCCATTCCTTATGAAAAAGTTTATTTAAATAACCGCTACCAGTCACAAAATTTGTTACTACTGTATTATTTATTGAGCAACATGTTTCGGGGAATACCGCATCTTCAGGCTCAAAGGCCTTACAAAAACATATTTTAACATTAAAGTCATATTAAAGCCTTTTATAAGAGCTGTTGGTGTCCTGTGGAGGAAGAGAAATCTCAGTAAGGGCGATGTCACTTTGGAAGTTGCACTGATGTTTGTATGAAAATGTTTTGTAATGGTCACTCACTTGGTGTTCTTCAGGCGTCGCAGTCTCGTTGTGCTGGGATGAGGCGTTTCCATTCCCGTGGTTCTCTTGGTGTCCTTGGTCACTGGTCACAAGTATTCACTGACGTAACAGTAACTTGGAAACACGATCGCAAAAGCAAGTTTGTTTTGCGGTGGACAAGATGGCGGTCGAGAGTACAGCTGATTTCGATATGACTATCGATCTGTCGATCTATGTGCTGTCGGATGTTTACATGCCTTCTGCGCGTCTTGTTATCGTATTACAGATGTAGGTTGACGAAATACATAACAAAATTGAGCACCTGTTACAATATTCTTATACAAATGATGATATAAACTATTTATTTTACGTATTTCTAAGCTATTGCTGGGGTTAAAGCCAAACGATTGTCATGTTATGTATCTTTTATTCTAAGAGTACTGTAGTGAAATTGGAAAAGAAATGTGAATTTTTGAAGTCTGTCATTTCATTTAGGATCTCGTTATTCCCCTTGTGGCCATGGATGAATATTTCCATTTCTTCCAAGGTGTCCATTTTCCAACTCTTTTCTAAATTATGCAGTACTTTCAGATCGTTGTCTATTGTGACACTGTGTCCAGTTTCGTTTATATGTTTCGCTATTGCTGATTTATGTGGTTTGCCAAGTCTGAAACAGTCAATGTGTTCTTTAAAGCGGGTTTTAAAATTTCGTCCCGTTTGGCCAATGTAATATTTGTTGCAATGACTGCATGTAATTTTATAAATACCTGATTTGTTAAGTTTCTCTGTAGGATGTGAGATGTCATGTATCAGTTTCTTTTTTAAGTTGTTGTTGGTGGCAAAGGTAATCCTGATGTCTGCTTTTCTAAACAGCTTGGCTACTTTGTCTGATATGACATTGTCCATTCCATTCAACTGCTCTTCGAAGTCTTTTGCTGTCTCTGACAGAATTACAATGTCATCGGCGAACCTCAATGTTTTTATTTCTTCTCCATGGGTTTTAACACCTACTCCGAATTTTTCTTTTGTTTTCTTTACTGCTTGCTCAATATACAGATTGAATAACATCGGGGAGAGGCTACAACCCTGTCTTACTCCCTTCCCAACCACTACTTCCCTTTCATGCCCCTCGACTCTTATAACTCCCATTTGGCTTCTGTACAAATTGTAAATAGCCTTTCGCTCCCTGTATTTTACCCCTGCCACCTTTAGAATTTGAAAGAGAGTATTCCAGTCAACATTGTCAAAAGCTTTCTCTAAGTCTACAAATGCTAGAAACGTAGGTTTGCCTTTCCTTAATCTTTCTTCTAAGATAAGCCGTAAGGTCAGTATTGCCTCACGTGTTCCAGTGTTTCTACGGAATCCAAACTGATCCTCCCCGAGGTCGGCTTCTACTAGTTTCTCCATTCGTCTGTAAAGAAGTTGTGTTAGTATTTTGCAACTGTGGCTTATTAAACTGATTGTTCGGTAATTTTCACATCTGTCAACACCTGCTTTCTTTGGGATTGGAATTATTATATTCTTCTTGAAGTTTGAGGGTATTTCGCCTGTTTCATACATCTTGCTCACCAGATGGTAGAGTTTTGTCGGGACTGGCTCTCCCAAGGCCGTCAGTAGTTCCAGTGGAATGTTGTCTACTCCCGGGGCCTTGTTTCGACCCAGGTCTTTTAGTGCTCTGTCAAACACTTCACGCAATATCATATCTCCCAGTTCATCCTCTTCCATTTCCATAATATTGTCCTCAAGTACATCGCCCTTGTACAGACCCTCTATATACTCCTTCCACCTTTCTGCTTTCCCTTTTTTGCTTAGAACTGGGTTTCCATCTGAGGTCTTGATATTCATAGAAGTGGTTCTCTTATCTCCAAAGGTCTCTTTTATTTTCCTGTAGGCAGTATCTATCTTACCCCTAGTGAGATAAGCCTCTACATCCTTACATTTGTCCTCTAGCCATCCCTGTTTAGCCATTTTGCACTTCCTGTCGATCTCATTTTTGAGACGTTTGTATTCCTTTTTGCCTGCTTCATTTACTGCATTTTTATATTTTCCTCTTTCATCAATTAAATTCAATATTTCTTCTGTAACTCAAGGATTTCTACTAGCCCTCGTCTTTTTACCTACTTGATCCTCTGCTGCCTTCACTACCTCATCCCTCAAAGCTACCCATTCTTCTTCTACTGTATTTTTTCCGCCATTCCTGTCAATTGTTCCTTCATGCTCTCCCTGAAACTCTGTACAACCTCTGGTTCTTTCAGTTTATCCAGGTCCCATCTCCTTAATTTTCCACTTTTTTGCAGTTTCTTCAGTTTTAATCTACATCTGCCACTGGAAATGTCTTGCAGTTTAAAACCTGGTTCCTAAATCTCTGTCTTACCATTATATAATCTATCTGATACCTTTTAGTATCTCCAGGGTTCTTCCATGTATACAACCTTCTTTAAACCAAGTGTTATCTATGATTTAGTTGTGCTCTGTGCAAAATTCTACCAGGCGGCTTCCTCTTTCATTTCTTAGCCCCAATCCATATTCACCTACTACGTTTCCTTCTCTCCCTTTTCCTACTACCGAATTCCAGTCAACCATTACTATTAAATTTTCATCTCCCTTCACTATCTGAATAATTTCTTTTATTTGATCATACATTTCTTCAATTTCTTCGTCATCTGGAGAGCTAGTTAGCATATAAACTTGTATTACTGTAGTAGGTGTGGGCTTCGTATCTATCTTTGCCACAATAATGCGTTCACTATGCTGTTTGTAGTAGCTTACACGCATTTCTATTTTCCTATTCATTATTAAACCTACTACTGCATTACCCCTATTTGATTTTGTGTTTATAACCCTGTAGTCACCTGACCAGAAGTCTTGTTCCTCCTGCCACCGAACTTCACTAATTCCCACTAAATCTAACTTTAACCTATCCATTTCCCTTTTTAAATTTTCTAACCTACCTGCTCGATTAAGGGATCTGACATTCCATGCTCCGATCCGTAGAACGCCAGTTTTCTTTCTCCTGATAACGACATCCTCTTGAGTAGTCCCCGCCCGGAGATCTGAATGGGGGATTATTTTACCTCCGGAATATTTTACCCAAGAGGACGCCATCATCATTTAATCATACAGTAAAGCTGCATGTCCTCGGGAAAAATTACGGCTGTAGTTTCCCCTTGCTTTCAGCCGTTCGCAGTACCAGCACAACAAGGCCGTTTTGGTTATTGTTACAAGGCCAGATCAGTCAATCATCCAGACTGTTGCTCTTGCAAGTACTGAAAAAGTTGCTGCCCCTCTTCAGGAACCACACGTTTGTCTGGCCTCTCAACAGATACCCCTCCGTTGTGGTTGTACCTACGGTACGGCTATCTGTATCGCTGAGGCAAGCAAGCCTCGCCACCAACGGCAAGGTCCATGGTTCATGGGGTGAGGATTTCTGGCAATGTGTTCTTCCTTTAAACAGAATTACCCTTGCCTTGCCTTGCTTGTGCGTTTAAGTTACGTGGTCTTCGTTCAATACTGCACCAGTATCATACACATAAGTTACTAAATCTTAAGTTGACAAATTACGGTTGAAAGGAGTATACTGGTGCACATTTGTATGTGGCACCAGAACATGATTTTATAAACGATGTATATCTTTGATAGGCATTATACCGCGGAGCCGGACATACTGGTAGCATTGGAATAAGAGAGCACTTGGCACACAATTTTAGGTGGCTGTCTGTGAGGGAAAGATGCTGGAGAAGGCAGTTTTTGTGGTATGAAAATCACCAAGCGTTAGCTTAATGTAGATATGTCAGTATTGTTCACCATGGAAGCAGAAGTCTTCATGCAACCAAGGTAAAGATGTTAAAAATAATTATGATTTCTGTTTTTGCACCCGCGCTAGTATAGATGGCTGATAATTTGTAATTGTTGAGTAACCCCAAAATGTACGTGAACTGTTTTAATAAAAAGACTTGTTAGATATTTCACTTTTGTAATGCTTCTAAGATTTGTTAACAGAGCTATATGTAATTTGATGATTTCCTTTTATGTTGGATTTGTGAGGTTAGATATTACTTGCTGCTTAACTCTCATTTTTTGTGAGTTAGTTGTGAGTAATGTAACTTCAATTGTCAGATGTTTTTGAAAATCCAAACTTAACTTGCAATGTAATTTTGCTAAAAAAAACTCATTGTCAGTAATTCACCATAATCACTACCCCTCCCTGTCCAGGTCACATGTATTTTAAAGAAGATGGATTTTTTAAAATGTTCTCGTTTATCAGTCAAAACAATTTCATGTGCATGTCAAAGCATTATGACCAGCATTGCACACTGCTGAGCCTGTAGCTAGCTGTTGGTGCTCTAGAGGTAAGACAATTTAATTTACACTCCTGGAAATTGAAATAAGAACACCGTGAATTCATTGTCCCAGGAAGGGGAAACTTTATTGACACATTCCTGGGGTCAGATACGTCACATGATCACACTGACAGAACCACAGGCACATAGACACAGGCAACAGAGCATGCACAATGTCGGCACTAGTACAATGTATATCCACCTTTCGCAGCAATGCAGGGGGCTATTCTCCCATGGAGACGATCGTAGAGATGCTGGATGTAGTCCTGTGGAACGGCTTGCCATGCCATTTCCACCTGGCGCCTCAGTTGGACCAGCGTTCGTGCTGGACGTGCAGATCGCATGAGACGACGCTTCATCCAGTCCCAAACATGCTCAATGGGGGACGGATCCGGAGATCTTGCTGGCCATGGTACTTGACTTACACCTTCTAGAGCACGTTGGGTGGCACGGGATACATGCGGACGTGCATTGTCCTGTTGGAACAGCAAGTTCCCTTGCCGGTCTAGGAATGGTAGAACGATGGGTTCGATGACGGTTTGGATGTACCGTGCACTATTCAGTGTCCCCTCGACGATCACCAGAGGTGTACGGCCAGTGTAGGAGATCGCTCCCCACACCATGATGCCGGGTGTTGGCCCTGTGTGCCTCGGTCGTATGCAGTCCTGATTGTGGCGCTCACCTGCACGGCGCCAAACACGCATACGACCATCATTGGCACCAAGGCAGAGGCGACTCTCATCGCTGAAGACGACACGTCTCCATTCGTCCCTCCATTCACGCCTGTCGCGACACCACTGGAGGCGGGCTGCACAATGTTGGGGCGTGAGCGGAAGACGGCCTAACGGTGTGCGGGACCGTAGCCCAGCTTCATGGAGACGGTTACGAATGGTCCTCGCCGATACCCCAGGAGCAACAGTGTCCCTAATTTGCTGGGAAGTGGCGGTGCGGTCCCCTACGGCACTGCGTAGGATCCTACGGTCTTGGCGTGCATCCGTGCGTCGCTGCGGTCCGGTCCCAGGTCGACGGGCACGTGCACCTTCCGCCGACCACTGGCGACAACATCGATGTACTGTGGAGACCTCACGCCCCACGTGTTGAGCAATTCGGCGGTACGTCCACCCGGCCTCCCACATGCCCACTATACGCCCTCGCTCAAAGTCCGTCAACTGCACCTACGGTTCACGTCCACGCTGCCGCGGCATACTACCAGTGTTAAAGACTGCGATTGAGCTCCGTATGCCACGGCAAACTGGCTGACACTGACGGCGGCGGTGCACAAATGCTGCGCAGCTAGCGCCATTCGACGGCCAACACCGCGGTTCCTGGTGTGTCCGCTGTGCCGTGCGTGTGATCATTGCTTGTACAGCCCTCTCGCAGTGTCCGGAGCAAGTATGGTGGGTCTGACACACCGGTGTCAATGTGTTCTTTTTTCCATTTCCAGGTGAGTATTTGTTATTTGCACAGGGACAAAGTTATACGTTTTGAACAGCGCCAGATGACTCAGTGCCTAAGGGGCTGAATGTATTTTGCTGTATGTCTTTATTCGCATTGGGAGTTGCATTGTCCAATCAAGTTCTGCTAACAATAACGCAGAGTAAGTACACTACCTGCACTTGACAATTCGAGTTCAGTACTCATTCCACTGATCATACGTTAATTCAAGGTTGTCGTGAAGTTTATTATTTAGTTTTTTTAAGGAATGTCCCTTGAACGTTACACGCAAAGCAATGGTACTTACTTTCTGGTGGACTCTTATTGAAAATGGTACCTGGTAAATAATCCACACTTTTATTTATTTATTCGTGCATTTATTTCATTTGGCAAGGAAAGGGCCTCTCTCGTATCTAACCAGACTTCCTCAGGGAGTAAACATTACATTTTATATGGTACATTGGCGATGTACAAGGTGTAAGGGGGATGAGGGCAAGTCTTTTTATATGTAGTACCATATCAATACGTACACACGTCAGTTTGGTGCTTGTTCTTTCTCTGCGTCGAAGTCTTTCCACAAACACGACAAACTTTACAACCTGATGTTTTCTACATGGTCGTAATGCAACACTAAATGGGCTGCACTTGTCAGCATAGATTAACCGTTTTGCGTTCACAATTCCACGCTGCAACTCGTGACCTTCTGCCCTGCGGAAAATAAGGATTAATGGTTTGCTCTTGCCGCATTATTCTTTTATTAATCTGCAAACAACGTAATTACTGATGCAATGTTGTTAATTGTATCGTTGTCAATCACTTATCCTCGCCACACCCTATACAATTCTTGTGATAACAATAATTTAAGAAGTCGGCCTTGGTGACCGAGCGGCTCTAGGCGCTTCAGTCCGGAACCAAGCGGCTGCTACGGTCTCAGGTTCGAATCCTACCTCGGGCATGGATGTGCGTGATGTCCTTAGGTTAGTTAGGTTTACATAGTTCTAAGTCTAGGAGACTGATGACCTCAGACGTTAAGTCCCAAAGTGCTTAGAGCCATTTGAACCAATAATTTAAAAAAATGAAATGTTTGAATAAGTGATGTAGTAAATGTGACTGGCTTGCCTTGATGAATAATGTCGGTTTTCTTGACTTAGTTTTATAAATTACAAATTCTATCCTCCACAGAGATAACAGTATTATAATTTCTAGACATTTAAACAACGTACTGTGTGTAGTTCATTACTTGAACTGTCGACGATCCTGAGGGCTTTCTTGAAACGGTTATCCTAAAATTGTATATTGTAAATAACAACAAGAGTGAAAATAAGAAAAAAATCAGAGTTTTTCTCTATCCTAAATATTCCTATTGCATCTTTTGTTTTGTACTCCTTTTAAAGCCAAACTGCTCCCTGGTCACTAGTAGTTCGAAAATATAATATAAAAGTAGAACAGACAAGACAGTCAAACATAATATGTTATTGGAATTGAACTATAGTCTTATTTATAGATTAGAACTCTAGCTCTCTAGCTTCAAGGCTGTGAGATCAGTGATGACTGATGGTCCACACGATCACTCCGCAACAGTCCTCTCAAGATGGCAGCAAGTCTCGTTCAGCAAATATCCAGCAGAATAGAGTTTGTACCCGGTTGAACACTTAATTAAAATCTCAGTCAGCTAGTCTTAATAAAATAGACCAGGATACTACAGCGCACAAGCGTTTATCACTTACAAACACACGATAAAAGCTACGCCTTCGATATTCTACAGTAACGTGAGGGGGATACGCACGTTGTTTCCCTTTCTTTTCCGGTTTCCCTACAGAACTCTTAACCTCATCTGCGATTATCTGTCGAAAGAAAACGAAAGGAGAGGGTGAGTCACGTGGTGGTCGCAGTGTTCTCCTCCGCAGAATGTGCGGCATCTCACGGATGAATGTGACCACATTGCAGGGGACGGACGCGCCTTTCATCCGTAGCAGAGCACTCTGCCTCCGGTATCCCATTTCGAATGTGGGCCCTGTACTTGTTTGTGGTCCGTCCTGTCTAGTCCCGGAGGAATGCTGAGTCCAGAATTTGAAGGAGAGGGCGGGGGGGGGGGGGGGGGGGAGGGGCAGGGAAAGGTGCATGCGCAGTGCGTGGGGGCCGCCGACCCTCTCTAGCGCCTCGGCTTTTAATCGTCGGAGATAACATCGCCGCTTGATTTGCTGCAACCGTGCAACGAATGTAATGCGTTCCTCGCCGTGATGAGGGATTCCTAAGCTCTTTTACGGAACCACACGGCTTCCTCGCTCCCAGTGTAGAATAAAACGCGACATGGCAAGAAGCAGCTAAATCCCATTAGGGACTGAAATACAGCGTGACATGACGGACGACTGTTCCTCACTTTAAACTGTTAATGCGAAGGGATTAATTTAAGCAAAAAGCCTTAAATTTTCCGTGGCTTAACAAATCGGTGTTGGAATGGCTACAGCGTAACGTTACGTGTTCTGTCCGTGGACAAAGAGAAGGGAAAGACAAGACCGCGAGTCGGCCGTGTTTAGCATTCTGGTCTCGCGCCCGCTATGACGCTAATATGCGAGGAACCACATCTGACACCATCGCTGATAAAACAGGTGAAACCTACGAAAAACATAATATAACCAAAAACAATTACGTACAAGCGTACACGCAGCAAGGGACGCGTTTACTTTAAATCAGTTTTAATCGCCAACAAAAGAAATTCTGATGTGCTTGAAGTATCAACGCATCGCAATGCATATCGATAGCTTTTAGTTCCCTGTAACGTGTCGTTTCACATTTTAGTGGGAAGTAGCATTAAAACGGATAAATTTCTGGGAACAGTAACAACACTGAAATACCTTGGGACATTCACACGGAACGGTATAAAGTAGAGCGACAGTATGAAACTATCATAGTTGTAGGAAATGAGATACCAAATTGAGATTAATTAGCAGAATGCTAAATAAATGTACGAGCTTAATTCAAATGAATACTCTTAAGGTGCAATAAAATTTCTAAAAGTTGTAAGGTAGCGGTACTAATATACCGAATAATAATTGATAATTGGCCCACCGGTAGGAGAGAATGGACACAGAAAAGGGAGTTGTGTGTGTCATGTCAAACTAACAGGATGGCCGCGGCCGGACCACTTTTGTCGGCTGGTACTTCAGACCACCAAAGACGTTCGGAGAGGCTGGATCATCACAACAAGAAGCGAGAAGGAGCTAGATGCCAAAGAGAGAATACGATTTCACGCCACAGTGGAAAATTTGCGGAAGACTGTGACGGGACTGGCGCAGAGCGCATAGAGATTCGTGTTAAAAGTTTGGCGGCAACAGTAACAGTGGGAGAATTCTGTGTCGTGGTTGGCTACAAACGCGCACGGATACATGGAAGTCTGTGTCGTGATTGGCTACCAACGCGCACGGATCCATGCGTCGAAGAACGGCCAGGTTTGCTAAAGCTCTGAAGGAGAACTCTGGGGTCGGCTGTGGAGGAGAGCAGTCGAGGTGTCTGGCTGCCCTGCTTGGAGAGCGTGGAGAGAAGTAGGTTGGAGAAGTTACCGGCATTGAGTCCACTGGTTACTCCTCAAGTCTGAATAGTTTAGAGCATACGACACCATACACGTAGCATTATCTGTTCCTCTGAGGAGAGAAAGAGATTTGTACCAACTTGTGGTGTTCATATGCAATCTGCAGTGTACCTTTGCTGCCGCGCATTTGAGTCGACCAACTACTCTTGGCAAATGTGCAAGTAGCTTGAGTATTGACTAGTGACGGACTCCGCAATTGAACTCTTACGTACAGGAGTTTACGTCCACGTTGGAGATTAAAGCCAAGCTCGCTCACGGGTAAGACGGCATCACGACGTTGGCTGGGCCGAACGTCGTAATCATCACGCAGAATTACGGTGATATTAGCAATCATCATCCAAAGTAGGGCACTGTAATTCTAAATGAGTTCGTATTCCGCTAGCTCTCTGACTGTCTGTGAGTCTGTGTCCGTTCAGGCATAATTTCAATAGAGTCACTTGTGGGTTCAGTGTTGACTTAAGTAGTTAGGAAAAGAGGATGAATTGTGCCAATAATAGGCTAGTTAGGTTAGCGAGTGTATTGTATTGTCATGTTAGGCAAGAAATATTGCTCACCCTGTTTTCTAAATAAATCTTAATTTGGTATCATATGCTAATAACCGCATTATTGATTTCGTAGCTAGCAATCACCATATTTTTGTTTAATAATTGGAGTGTAATAGTAATTTGGATGCAAATGATAATGGGGGCATAACCGGGCGCTTAAACAGAGCCAGCTTAAATCAGATGGCAATTCATGGTCGACTAAGACTACCAATAGATATTTTTCAATATATCGATAATTTTACAATAAACCCCTCGTACGTTGCAAAGTTGTATTGTCTTTTTGGCAGCTGGAAGGAGCTGTCCTTGTGTTTCGACTAATGACCGACCATTGGTGGCCTGTTGCATCACAGAAAAGGAAGCTGTGCAATGATGGCCCTCCCATTGTCGAACTGTTCCGCGTTGGAGCTGTGATCTGTGATTCGTTCCTTGAATAATGCTGCTACATACGTGGAAATGCATCTTACAATGAAACCACAGCACAGCAATTGATGTGTGTCTCCAAAGCAAGTTTATGAATCGTACAGAAAGTTTCAAAAGGACTAAGTTCTGTGGACGGATCATCACGTCTTCGCTTGGCACACTGTGTAGCGACGGAACAAAACAATGTCGCAGTGGGATAGCGTATGAATGCAAACAAGCGCGAAAAAGCTACTATTTTGTGTATTAGGGCTGATTATGCACACAGTATTGTTCAAGATGGGCGTAACATCAGTTGACTGACGAAAGGGTAAGCTATTGGGAGAGACGGGTAATATATTACACGTTCAAGAGCCAAGAGGGAATAATAAGACAGGATGACCAGGAACGAAGCGCTCGGATTAAGAAGGGTCTAAGACACTGTTGTAGTCTTTCCTCTCTACTGTTCAACCTGTGCATCTAATAATCTGTGATGTAAATAAAAAAAACAGGTTCAGCAATGGAATTAAATTTCAAGGGTATAAAAGATACGAAGCGATGATGACAATTCTATCCTGAGTGAAAGTGAAGAAGAATTATACGATATGCTGAATGTGTAACACCCCTTAGAAAAAATTTGTAAATGACAGTGGTGGAAAACCTCTACGTTATTTGATTTTCAAATTGCTGAGCAAAACTGAACGTACTCAGAGATTTGTTTCTTTACTTATTCTGATCAACAGTAAACTGACAAACAATTTTTTTTCAGCACAACGCAATCTGGCTTTCAATAATCTCTACAAATGAATGGCCCCGATTAACAATAACCTACACCTTTCATGAATCACTTACCACACAGAAATCTTCATTACTCGAACTACTGCAATTCAGCGAGTGCCAATATTGCCCGCTAAATAAAAGATTCTAATTACTGAAGGCACTAACTACTGATAGGCATAGTTAGCAAATGAAATATTTTGATAGAGCACAAACAATGTATTTACCTTAATAATGTTCAAATGTCATATATATGTATCAGTTCATGATATCCAGCATAACAAATTTACTCTTTCTGATGGACACACGTCCAAATCGTCCGCTCTCAAAATTCTGCCATCTCTCTCCCCACATCCACCAATGCTGGCGGTTCACTTCCAACTCCGCAACGCTACGCGCTGTTCACATCCAACTGCCCAACACTACACAAGCGAATATTCCAACAATGCCAACCAGCCACAGATTGCACACAGCACAGTGAGTGATTTCCATACAGAGCGCTACCAACATAAAAACCTAAACAGCCTATTTACAAATGTATGAACAATTAGATGAGTAAATCGAAGTAATGAGAAGTAGAAGAAATGAGAACAGTGCGAAACTTAACATTAGAATTGGTGGTCACGAAGCAAATAAAGTTAAGAAACTCAACTACTTAGGTAGAAAAATATGTAATGACGAACGGAGCATGGAGGACATCAAAAGCAGACTAGCATTGGAAAAAGTGCATTCCTGGCCGAGAGAAGTCTACTAATATCAAATATCGGCCTTAATTTAAGGGAAAAATTTCTGAGAATTTACGTCTGGAGCACAGCATTGTATGGTAGTGAAACATGGAGTGTGGGAGAACCAAAACAGAAGAGAACTGAAGCATTTGAGATGTGGTGCTACAGGTAAAAGTCGAAATCAAGTGGATTGATAAAGTAAGGAACGAGGCGGTTTAGCGCAGAATTGGAGAGGAATGGAATCTGCGGAGAACAGTGACAAGGAGAAGGGACAGGATGACAGGACATCTGTTAACATCAGGAAATGATTTCCATGGTACTAGAGGGAGCCGTAGTGGACAAAAACTTCAAAGGAAGACAGAGATTGGAACACATCCAGCAAATATTTGAGGACGTAGGTTGCAAGTGCTGCTCTAAGATGAAGAGGATGGCACAGGAGAGGAATTCATGGCGGTCCCCATCAAACCAATCAAACGACTGAGGACAAAAAAAAAAAAAAACTGGTACTACCGCCATCTCTATATCGCTAGACCTTGAGTTTTGTCACCTAAGTGTATACATGCTGTTGAGGAAGCGCTGACGCTATCACTCATGTTCTGAACGTACAGCACTGTGTTTCTTCGTGTACTATGGTTTACACATTTTCACTGTTTGTGCTATAGCTCTTCCGAGTATGAATTTTAACTGTGTGGAACAGTAGGTGAACTACTAATACTAAAGACAGAAACGAACATGTTCAGTTGCAATTCCAATTTTATGAAATTATATTCGATGTTAACAATTTCTTCTTTTCGCGAAAAGAATTTCTTGCCATAGCAAGTATAGCTTTTATGTCGCTTTACTTCTGCTAGCGTCACTTATTTTGCAGAACTCGTCTGCTGCTTTCCGCATCTCATTTCCTAATCGAATACCCACAGCATCATCCCAGTTGACTCAACTACATAACTCGCACTGAATTTCGTTGGCCTTCTCTGTAAATGAGAAGCATGTCAACTTGTTCTTCGGAGGAATACATCATTCAAATTCGCTTGATTCGATGATACTAGTTTTAGCGTTCCTATTAGTGTTGTACTACGAAACCGTCGAATGGTGTTTACATGTAAATGGCACGTTAAATGGATACGCCATATTCGGCGAATATTTACTACTTGCACGATATCCGAGGGAAAAATGTCTGAGTATGTGCTTCGATAAGTGCCGATGTGATAACGAATATCACTCAATCCATGATAAGAAGACTGCAGAACTACATTGATACCAATGGTCATCACTTGGAACACCGCCTGTAAATAGTCGTTCATGCATCCTTTTTTACCTCCGTTGACCTTCAAAAATCTCACTGTTACACATCATGGGATTCGCCTCGATAGCCACTATCATAAAATGAGTACCAAACTATAGCATCCCATTTAAAGAACCAAAGTTGACCTTCACATCCCTGTAGCGACCCCACCTAACAACAACAAAGGAACGCAATATTACGTTCCCCGTTGTCCTATGTAACTTTTGTCCTACGAACTTTTCAGCTCCTATCATACTTTTGGAGTTATTCTTTGTGGAAATGGTTAGTGACTCACCCTATATAATAAGTACGGAAGATAGAGGCATATTTAGAAAGGATACACTAAGGAAAGAAAAGTTAAGAAACCATTATGAAGAGGGAAGAGTAAGCGGATGAAGATAAGATGAGGGCTGTCAGTGTTGCAAGAATAATTTGCCATAGAAATAAGACAAAACATAAGCATTTGAAGTAGATGGCACTCCCTGATAAGTTACTCAGTAGAACCTTCTCTGGAAACACTGTTCCACATCGTATGAAAGATACCCTCAGACTCCAAGACTGCAGTAATTGCAATGAGGTGACAAAAGTCATGGGATAACGATACGCACATATACAGATGGCGGTAGTATCATGTACATAACGTATAAAAAGGCAGTGCATTGGCGGAGTTTTTTTGAATGAAGAATAGTAGTTGGAGGTTGACACGTGGGAAATTGCATTTCGGAAATCATTAGGAAATTTAATATTCCGAGATCCTCAGTGCCAAGATGTAAGGTGTCAAACGAATTTCGGTTAATTCGATATGTCGCATGACATAGTTACATAAAAATGCACAAATTTTATTGGTAGGCAAACGAAGCAAATAAACCATCTGACATCTCGTGAATATAAACCATTACCAATCACACTACTAACCGAATGCAAGTAATTTCTCTGATCCGAATAACGAGACACAGCTCTGAGGGAAAGGAGAATTTTATGATGGCACACCATCTCGTGTGGCTGAAACTCTCGCCTTGGGACATGTAGCGGATACAATGAGATGCTGCAGCCAGTGGTAGGGCGCCGGCAAAAGCAGCCTTTGTCCCTGCTTTTAACGACAACCCTTAGGAAAGCCTTTCTATAGGAATACAGCCGGAGATCGCAGAAAAACATCCAGACAAACCTTACTCAAAACACTGTAGCCACCTGCATTAAAACTTGCATGAAAGAAAAAGCTGTTTATCTCAGTATTATATATCAGAAGTTAAACTCTACCCTACAAAAGAAACGACGCATGAGATAGGTTAAAAAAACTCTAGTGGGTAGAGATAGACCAAGTACGAACGCCCTGACTGGCCAGGAAGAAAATGCATGACCACTAGCTTTGATACAGGAAACAAACAGATAGAGTAATTGGCTTCTTCTCTTGCAGAAAATCGTCATATGTTGGGGCAGGGCGACTTGCGCCATGCCAAGACTTGTTCACAGGCTCATCTTAACTCACAAGGAGTTAAACTGCAAAGTCTCCTAGTACAGAGAATCGCACTGAACGCTGACAGTTAACGCTTGTGCACGTATTGAGACGAACGACACACGTGCTGTTCCAGCTAAATACCGTGTACCATGCCAATTAACTTAGCTATGGAATAAATATGAGTCTCAGCTTCACCAAAGACGTGGGAAATGTTTCAGGCTGGTGTTTAACAGTCGAGAGAGATTTAGAATAGGTTCTCAGATTCACAACTCGCTGACGCAAGGTAATCACACGAGCTCGCGCCACACCAGCAAGTGATATACAATTGACACTCAGAACTGCGGTCGTCTCCGTCTCTCCTAATTTTCGTACATTCAGCCATGGCCTGTAGTTAAAAATATTCACGATTGTCGGGCTTAATTGAAGCAGAAACGCGAGATCTCTAATCCAAAGAAAGGGATTGATCAGCCACTGTACAGTTACAAATTGTTTTAATTGTGAACTTCTTTTTGTTTGCTCATTACCAACCATCATTCAATTTAAGGTATTTTCATTGTGCATTTTAGCGTAATTGATATTTTTGGCCCCAATTGTATTTAATCTGTTTGTATCTTTATGGATTCCAAAAATGGACATCAACTTTCTTACCATTACAGAACCTTATAATAGTTACGAATTTCGCCTCTCAGTTGTGAACACCCAGTATCAATATTTTACCATCCTGTACGTAATTCTGCTAACATTGCTATGTAATGAAGTCATAGAGTAAAAACAAACCTTAATGACCAAAATCTAAGATTTACATTTTTGCTATCATATAATTACTCCTGAACCCGTATGCTAATTTCTGTTAGCGATAACTCCTTTACAGAAAGTGTAGTGGAGCCGAAATTGAGATAATTGTCGGATTACATCACTGCCTGCACTGCTGCACTCTTCTGAACTCTGCATGTATGAGATGTTATCTTCCTACCTTGCAGGTTGTAGGTTCAGTACCAAATTCCTAAAACACTCATAATGCATCCTTGTGCTACTGTGCTAGAAAGATATATCAGAACCAGTCACAAGTGTGTTAAATAACGGCGACCCTGCCAGGATGGTAAAATAAAATGGCAAGGGGTCAACAATATGTAATCACATGGACAAAAAAAATATCCTCTTAAAAAATTTCATGTTAAATTTCTGTGTTGTATCAACCAACGGTAAATATTAGTGGCTACTTACAAGTCAACAGGGTGACAGAGACGTGCAGTGCACCGAGAGACATACGCAGTGTCCCCATAGTATATTGTTAGCTTTACGTTTTTCTTGCAAGCACACAGGTGGCTGATACAGGGTTGAAAGGTTGGTTCTGTCCCAACCGGTAAGTGACGGTCGTGCAGTTTTAATATAGTGTCAGGGGAATAAGGAACAGGAGTGAAAGGGTGAAGGGAATAATTTTATGAAGCGACTAAGGTCGTATGATCGCATGATTGTGCGAAGTAGAGTGTGTCAGTTAAAATTGCAAAAATGGGTATCAAAGAGATTGGCAATGCCAGATCGAGATCTTGACCAAACTGAGATTGACACCCAGCAAGACAACGCACATGAACCTCAGTACAGAACGACAGACGACACAACTGTGCAAGAAATATATCAGGGTGTGCAGCAGGACGTAAATACCGAGCAACGTAATGTAGAGGTGCAGGAAGGTGGGGAACGTTTTGAATACGTAGATCCCATAGTACATACACTCCTGGAAATGGAAAAAAGAACACATTGACACCGGTGTGTCAGACCCACCATACTTGCTCCGGACACTGCGAGAGGGCTGTACAAGCAATGATCACACGCACGGCACAGCGGACACACCAGGAACCGCGGTGTTGGCCGTCGAATGGCGCTAGCTGCGCAGCATTTGTGCACCGCCGCCGTCAGTCTCAGCCAGTTTGTCGTGGCATACGGAGCTCCATCGCAGTCTTTAACACTAGTAGCATGCCGCGACAGCGTGGACGTGAACCGTACGTGCAGTTGACGGACTTCGAGCGAGGGCGTATAGTGGGCATGCGGGAGGCCGGGTGGACGTACTGCCGAATTGCTCAACACGTGGGCGTGAGGTCTCCACAGTACATCGATGTTGTCGCCAGTGGTCGGCGAAAGGTGCACGTGCCCGTCGACCTGGGACCGGACCGCAGCGACGCACGGATGCACGCCAAGACCGTAGGATCCTACGCAGTGCCGTAGGGGACCGCACCGCCACTTCCCAGCAAATTAGGGACACTGTTGCTCCTGGGGTATCGGCGAGGACCATTCGCAACCGTTTCCATGAAGCTGGGCTATGGTCCCGCACACCGTTAGGCCGTCTTCCGCTCACGCCCCAACATCGTGCAGCCCGCCTCCAGTGGTGTCGCGACAGGCGTGAATGGAGGGACGAATGGAGACGTGTCGTCTTCAGCGATGAGAGTCGCTTCTGCCTTGGTGCCAATGATGGTCGTATGCGTGTTTGGCGCCGTGCAGGTGAGCGCCACAATCAGGACGGCATATGGCCGAGGCACACAGGGCCAACACCCGGCATCATGGTATGGCGAGCGATCTCCTACACTGGCCGTACACCTCTGGTGATCGTCGAGGAGACACTGAATAGTGCACGGTACATCCAAACCGTCATCGAACCCATCGTTCTACCATTCCTAGACCGGCAAGGGAACTTGCTGTTCCAACAGGACAATGCACGTCCGCATGTATCCCGTGCCACCCAACGTGCTCTAGAAGGTGTAAGTCAACTACCCTGGCCAGCAAGATCGAGGATCTGTCCCCCATTGAGCATGTTTGGGACTGGATGAAGCGTCGTCTCACGCGGTCTGCACGTCCAGCACGAACGCTGGTCCAACTGAGGCGCCAGGTGGAAATGGCATGGCAAGCCATTCCACAGGACTACATCCAGCATCTCTACGATCGTCTCCATGGGAGAATAGCAGCCTGCATTGCTGCGAAAGGTGGATATACACTGTGCTAGTGCCGACATTGTGCATGCTCTGTTGCCTGTGTCGATGTGCCTGTGGTTCTGTCAGTGTGATCATGTGATGTATCTGACTCCAGGAATGTGTCAATAAAGTTTCCCCTTCCTGGGACAATGAATTCACGGTGTTCTTATTTCAATTTCCAGGAGTGTATAATAAGACCTGCCTCGCAACCGAGTATAGGAAGTACAAGTCAAAATGTGTCACCACATGGTTCATTGCAGTCACTTGTGGACACACATCAGAATGTAAACGCAGGAAGAAGCGCGTTTAAAAAAGAGGAAATATGACTCGTTAATTTGTCGGAAATTCTCAAGCAATTAACGCACAACATAACGACAACAATATATACATAAGTAGAGTGCGGGAACAGCGAGGCAACTGCTTGAGATCAGACAATAGTTAAGACACTTACAGGAAGAGGCAAAGGGATATAGGGATGTGATCGAAAATTTAACAATAGGTCACAAGCAATTAAGAGCAGATATAGACAAGGTCCAAGTGGACTTGAAAACATTTCGTGACGACACACGGACCCAAATCAAAACATCACATTATGATACTTATAGTGAAATTGCAGAGATAACCAAACAGGTTAATGCAATTACAAGCCAAGCAGCGGGCACAGCACCACAGGTATTTGAAGACATTATGACGCAGAAACGCGCCACGAAAGCGGTTTTCATGAGGTTCAATACTCGCTTCGTGAGAATAGAAACGAAAACGAAAAATCAGTTCGAAAGACTCAGAGAAGAAGTGTTGCAAACTACACAAGAGCAAAGTGATCAAGATCATACAAGGTTTGAGTTCGTAACAACTTCCGAGTCAATAACGCTACCAGAAAGGCAAAAAGTTTCACAATGAATGAAAAAAGATTTCACGCAAATACGACTACAATCACAGGAAAGAAAAGAAATTGCGCGATAATCGACCACCTGCGATGCCACAGGCATGTTTCGAAACTCACGAAAAGCAGACTGCACCACGAAGACATTGGGTACCACAAGCATACTTTTCACAGCAATTCGGACCACATGATGAAGCGGCAAAATTAGCCGGGCGAGACACAGAGCCAATAAGTGACGGGGGAATGCAAGGGCGCAGAGGTTATAGCGTAAAGCATACCGACATTCGTGCAGAGCCGATGGAAGAAAGTCATTGCGTTCCATTACAACGACATCATGCAAGACTAGGTGAAAGTTACAGTGGAAAATATCCAATGGATTTACTACGACGTGAGAGACTGGCACATGAAATCATCGGAAACAGACAACCATCATTTCCTCACAGTAAGGCCGTTTCAGCATTTCCGTGAAGGAAACTCACTGCATCCACGAACCTTCATTGATCATTCAGAGTAGAACTACCATAACATTGGACATTAGCACACAAACTAGCCTTGTATGTGTCCTTATGTCGGGAACAGTAGCAGAAACGATCCAAAACGTACCAGCTATATGTCGAACATATGAAGATTTCTCTCACGCTACTGGTCGAGTGAAGCGCAAAATAGGGTGAAGTATAAACTACCACAGAATCCACACTACGAGAATTCCGGAGAGAAAAGCCTTGTAAAATTTTTCGAAGCAATGGCAAAGAAAAACCAATGTTTGGATGTGCCATACAGTAATGGAGAACAGATTAAGTTGTGTACTATGAAGCTGCCACTAAAATACCAACGTCATTGGTGGGTCATGGAGGCAATGACGGAGAAACTTTCAAAGGAATGTTGGGAGACCTCGAATTCATATTCTCTGAAGATGAGGCAAGAAAAAAGCTAAAACCGCCTTAAAACGGGAATGAAAGACCGCGAAACGCTCCAGAGACCGCACGAAGGAATGTCAGCTATTACGAACCTCGTGACAATTTCGCGCAGAGAAGTCACAGTAGATTCCAACAAAGAAACAGTTATGGGTACGTAACAAGAAATGTCAACGGTTATCCATCCAGGAATGGCAATAAGTATTACAACGGTAATAACGGTAATCGCAATGGGTATTGGAGGACAAACGGGCCGACAAATTACCAGCAAGGAAACCCACTTCACCAGGTCGATCAAAGACAGGAAGGACCGATAAAAGACGATAAGGCCACCAAACCACAATAAATGTTCGAACTGACGAGAGAGCGTCCAAATCGAGAAGCGCAGCGCACCTACCCAAGCAAGCAGCAGCAGCGTAATGAGAGAAATTACACCTTATCACGAGAGGTGAGAGATGAAGTAACATAACCACATGGACCGAAAGAAGTCGAGATACCGCAAACTGAAGGTTGTACGGGAATTGTGTGTTAGCTTCTCGACATCAGCAAGTTTGAAAGTAGCATTTCTTTTCGCTACTTCTAGCTCTACTTGGGCCCATATCAATTCAGTGGGAATATGCTGGCAGTGATACGGTGGTAGACGAACCACTTGGTGTCCCATTTGATTTTCCAGTTGATCTAATTCATAAGTCTTTTTGGACCTACGATTTCTTCCTTAGACAGGAGTTCAGCCTTCGCTTCATCGACTGAAAATGAAACATTCTTTCTCTTTATCCACCCCATAATATCTGCCGTGCGCCAATTTGAACGTGACAGCTTTTCTGTCTGAATGGAGAGGTAGCTGGTGTTATCCATCACGATAATTGACCCTTCTACCAGCACATGCAACAGTTGAATAAACCAATTCTTA
This sequence comes from Schistocerca gregaria, assembly GCF_023897955.1. Classification (NCBI taxonomy): domain Eukaryota; kingdom Metazoa; phylum Arthropoda; class Insecta; order Orthoptera; family Acrididae; genus Schistocerca; species Schistocerca gregaria. The sequence continues at coordinate 386,938,045 of NC_064920.1, read as the reverse complement.
AATTTCATTTCTGAATGATAATAGGACTGGCAAGCTTTTCCCACCACAAAAAACAAGTTTGGCCCTGGTATGAAGCCTGTGGTTAATGAAACAGCGTGGGCAATGATTAATCGACCACCTCTTCCAGTAGGCACATTCAAACCGCCGTTTCCTTTGCAGTCGTGCCATATATACTTATTGGTGTGGTTCTGTGAAACCCAAGTTTCATCGAAGTACACTACAGGCCGGGAGTTTTCAGCACACAAGAAGTGCATTGTACGCAAAAACGTCGCTCTTGCTGCTTCAGTGTCCCTGTGTTCCATTAGGAATTTCCGTCCGTCATTACACTTCTTGAATCGGAAACCAAGGGAGCGGAGAAGATGAAGAACGGAGGCTTTCTGAGCCCGAGTAATTAATTATTTTATGGAGGTCAGCCTGTATTTTACTGTCCTCTGTCATAATGTCCAAGTACAGTTCTATGCACGAGCTCTTTGTTAAAATCGTCAAAGTCGGTTGATTTCCGTTCACGTTCGTATCCCTTTTTACGAGAATCGAAACACTCATTCATGTGTGTAGATTCTGCCAATGGCACAGATTTGCTAATATGGCCTACAGTTGACTTGAAGACACCACACACTTTAGCAGTAAGTTTATGAATTTGCGCAAAATTTAAGTTATTCCTCGCTTCTTCATTGTCGGCCAGATCAGTAAAAAACTTGAGTACATTCGATATAATTTTCGATTGTTTACAAGTGTCTTTGCACCCTTTACACACACCAAACAGAGGTGTACTACGTATAGGCCGTTGCTCCTGCGTTGTTGTTCACCACCGAACAAAAGCACCTTTCTAAATACATTAAGACACTGAGATCAGATGCCAACACTCGATATAGCACGGTAACACTGTGCTTTCAGCTACTCTGACCTACCGCACTGATAACATGGCAACAAAGCTGAGAGGTAGGCAAATCACAACCCGGAACCCCAGCTGGTGAAAGGCGGCGGCCGTGACCTTGTGGACTCTACTTTCGTGCCAGCCACTATAGTAACTGCACGCAAGTAATTTCCTGGACCTGAGTTACGAGACGCAGTTCTGAGGGAGAGGAGACGACCCTTTGCAAAGAATTCCTACAGGACCATGGCCGGAGATTGCAGATAAATGTCCAGCGAAACCCAACTCAAAACACTGGTGACTCGCTGTAGCCAACTGCATTATAACTCGTATGAAAGAAAAAGCTATTTATCTCAGTATTACATAGGAGAACTTCAACTCTGCCCTGCGAAAACAGCGACACCTGTGATAGGCTTCAAAAACTATAGTGGGTGGAGATAAAACAAGTATGAATGCCATGATCAGCCAGAAAGAAAACGCACAGCCACTAGCTTTGATAAAGGAAAATCGCAGATAGAGTAATTGGCTACTTCTGTTGCAGAGAATTGTCGAGTGTATGAGAAAGGTGACTATCGCCACGCAGAGACGATTGAGAGAGTCATTATGTGAACACTTGTTCACAGGCTCACCTTAACTCATAAGGAGTCTACTGTAAAGTTTCCAAGCACTGAGAATCGCACTGAACACTGAACGTTAACGCTTGCGAGCCTATTGAGGGGCAACGACATATGTGCTATTCCAGCCAAATAGCGTGTACCATGCTAGGGAATAAACACGATTCTTGGCTTCAGCCAAGATGTAGGAAATGTATCAGACTAGTGTTTAACAGTCGAGAGAGATTTGCAACAGATTCTCATATTCACAGCTCGCGCCTACAGCCGCCACTGCCACCGCCGACACTAGGTAATCACAAGCGCTCTCACCACGCCAGCAAGTGATATTCGATTGAAAGAACTGCCGTCGTCTCTGTCTCTCCTAATTCTCGTACATTCAACCATGACCTATAGTTAAACATATCCACGATTTTGGGCTTAACTGAAGCAGAACTGCGGGATTTCCGATCTAACGAAAAGGATTGATCAGCCACTGTAGAGTTACAAATTGTGTTAATTATTTACTTGTTTTATGTTGCTCTTTACCGACCCCCATTTAATTTTGGGTGTTTCCATTGTGCATTTTAGTGTAATTGATATCTCTGGCCCGAATTGTATTTAATTTGTTTGTATATTTGCTGACCCTCAGACATGGTCATCATCCATCTTACCATTAAAGAACCTTATAATAGGAATTTCGCTTCTCAGTTGTGAACACCCAGTATCAATATTTTACCATCCTGTACGTAATTTCGCTAACTTTGCTTGGCCATGAAGTTATACTTTGTGTAAAATTGAACCTTAATAACTGAAACCTAAAGTTTTCGTTTTTCCTAACACATAGTTACGCCTGGATCCGTATGCTAATTTCCTCACAACAGGCTACAAAATCCACCCACCTCACTCACTGGTGCAGGGTTATTGTGCTATTCGCCCCCCCCCCCCCCCCTCTCCCCCATATCCCGGGGGGCGTCTCATACCGGATGGGTGTAACTCCAAACTTTTGCATGGTAGAGTAATTATGGTGGTGCACACATATGTGGAGACAGTGTTTGCGCAGAAATCACTGACATAGCGTAACTGAGGCGGAATAAGGGGAACCAGCCCGCATTCGCCGAGGCAGACGGAAAGCCACCTTAGAAAGCATCCACACGCTGGCCGGCACACCGGCGCTTGACACTTACCCACCGGGGGGATTCGTGCCCGGGGTCGGCATGCCTTCCAGCTCGAAAAGCAGCGCGTTAGACCACGCCGGCTAGCCTGGCAGGCTCACAGTCTATACTGCTGCACTCTTCTGAACTCTGCATGTGTGAGATGGTATCTTTCTACCTTTCAGGCGGTAGTTTCAACACCAAACTCCTAAAACACTGACAGAGTGTCCTTGCAGAACTCTGGTAGGAAGGCAGACCAGAACCAATCTCACTCTTGTTAGAAATACAGAATTTCAGGCATAACCTGTAACCTCTGACAACGTAATGGCTGACGGGCTTCACTTAACGTCCCTGAGCAATACCGTTTGGGTAGAGTTGATAGTGCTAACAGATGAACAGCACTGCTTGAAATAACTACCGAAATCAGTGTAGGACTTACGATGTAGGTCAGGGCAGCGAAATCTGGCGTTAATGGGCTATAGCAGCAGACGGCCGAGGCGAGTGCTTTTGCTAACAGCATGACATCGCCTACAGCGCCTCTCCCAGACTCGTGACCATGTCAGTTGGACCCCAGACGACCAGAAAACAGTGGCATAATCAGATGAGTGGCGATTTGAGCTGGTAAGACCTGATGTAGGTTTCCAATGTAGCGCAGACTCCATGGACCCAAGTTGTCAACAAGGTAGTTTGCAAGTTGGTGGTGAATCCATAATGGTGGGCTGAGTTCTGCATGGAATGGGCTCTGTTCTCTGGTCCAGCTGAACTGATCGTTGATTGTAAATGTTTAAGTTCGGCTACCTGGAGACTTTTTCGACCCTTCATGCACTTCATCTTCCCAAACATGATGTCATGTCACTCGACCACTATTGTCAGCGACTGGTTCGAAGAACATTCTTGACAATTCGAGCGAATGATTTGGTCACCCAGATCGCCCACCATGAATCCTACCAAACATTTAAGGGGCATAATGGTGAGGCCAGTTCAAGCATAAATTCCTGCAGCAGCTCCACTTTCGTAGTTATGTGCAGCTACAGAGGCAGCGTGGCTTAATGTTTCTGCAGGGAACTTCCAACAATTTGTTGGGTCCGTGCCACGTCGACTTGCTGCACTGCGCCTGACAAAAGGAGGTATCCCATGACTTTGGTTACCTCAGTGTAGATTGTAAAAGAATTTGGAGACGAACAAGGAATTCTGTTAACTTGCAAGAAAAATAACTCATGATGGACAAAGGAGGAAGGATATAAGAACTAGATTAGCTCAGGTAACGACTGCATTCCTCATCGATAGAGGCACCATCATCATACATAGGATTTAATTTAAGGAACAAATTACAATCTAAGACAAAAAAAGAAAAAAGAAAACTGCACTTCACGGAGGAACTGTCCGAAAGGAACGGAAATCAGTAGATGTGACGTACATGTACGAACAAACAAATGATCACTGTTTCAGAAAAAGTGAATGATTTATTCAAGAGAAAGAGCTTTATAAGTTGATGAAGTCAATCAGACGTTGGTTTATCTCTGTACCGCATGCAAACAGTTATCTGACTTGTCATCAACTGATGGAGTTGTTGGATGTCCTCGTGAGTGATTTCCTGCCAAATTCTGTTCAATTCGCGTGTCAGATCGTCAGTTGCTTGGAGAGCTCTACCGATAATGGTTCAAACGTTCTCAATTGGCGAGAGTTCTGGTGACCTTACGGAAGTAACGTTTGGCACGCTCGATGACAAGCAGTACAAACATTCGTCGTAAACAGGAGGGAAGTCTCTTGCTGAAATGTAAGCCGATGATGGATTGCCACGAAAGGCAACAAAACGGAAATAGAATATCGTCTACGTACCGCTGTGCTGTGAGGGCGCCGCAGATAACAACCATATGGATGCTGTTATGAAATGAAATGGCACCCAAGACAATCACTCATGCATGTCGAGCAGTATGGCGAGTGACAGACATGATGATATCCGACCTCTATGTAGGGCATCTCCAGGCATCTCTTCAACCTGAATTCTGACTGGAGTAGCCGGCCGCTGTGGCCGAGCAGTTCTAGGCGCTGCTACGGTCGCAGGTTCGAATCCTGCCTCGGGCATGGATGTGTGTGATGTCCATAGGTAAGTTAGATTTAAGTAGTTCTTGGCCTAGGGACTGATGACCTCAGATGTTAAGTCCCACAGTGCTTAGAGCCATTTGAACCATTTTCTGAGTGCTTGCGCCCTCACAGCTTACTGATACGTCGACGATATGCTACGTCTGTTTTATTGCCCTTTATGGCAAGCCATCTTGGGCTTACATTTCAGCAAGATAATGCCGGCCCGCACATGGCGAGAGTTTCTACAGCTTCTCTTCGTGATTGCCAAACCCTACCTCGGCCAGAAAATTCCCTAGGTCTCTTACATTTCGCTTTAGAACGTAACGGCTAGATATTTAATCGACGCGACTGTCTCAAGCAGCATACCACTAATACTGTATTCGAATTTTAAATGATTGTTTTTCCTATTTATTTGCAGTATGTCGTATTTTTATGCATATAGAGAAGAGCCATTCATTACACCAAATCGAAATTCTATCTCAATCTATGTCGTCCTACAATCACTCAATGACAACACTTGTCTGTATACTACAGAGTAATTAGCAAACAGTCGCAAATTGCTCCTCGTCCTTTCTGTCAGATCGTTTATGTAACAGTAAGTAAAGTTCCTTATTTTACAAAAACCATTACACACAATTTATCATGTTACAGTGACTTTGTTGACATTGTAGAATGAATTTTCCAAGCACTTTTAGAAACGTGACAGAAGTTCATTACAAACCTTTGTTTGTACGGATCCTGCGCCCGTAATCACCTCTTAGCTACTGATGCGATTTTATCACCGGTATTGAAGTGCTTCTCTCCAAGATGATCTATGAGCTGGAGGAGCATATGCAAAACGCAGAGGGCAAGATTTGGTGAATATGGAGGATGAGAAAACGCTTCCAATTCAATCTTCCATCTCCGCCTGGGTCATTCGAGCTGCTTAAGGACGAGCATTATCATGAATGAACAGACACAAAAGAATGTTGCCGTAATTTTCACTGCCGGATGTTTAACCTTTGGCTTTAACCTTTGCCTTTATTGTGGGTCCTTCGAAAGTTTTCTTCTACATAATGCTCTCACGTTTTATAAAATGATTTCAATGCTCATACAGCCCTCCACACAACCAGAGGCTAACTCCCTATGGATATTGACAGCAACTATGTGATAAAAAGTATCCTGACACCCCCCCCCCCCCCCCAAAATAAACATAAATTTTTCATATTACGTGCATTGTGCTGCTACCTACTGTCAAGTAATCCATATCAGCGACCTCAGTAGACATCGTTAGATAGCAGAATGGGGCGCTCCGCGGAACTCATGGACTTCGAACGTGATCAGGCGATTGGGTGTCACTTGTGACATACGTCTGTACGCGAGATTTCCACAATCCTAAACATCCCTAGGTCCACTGTTGCCGATGTGATAGTGAAGTGGAAACGTGAAGGGACTCGTGCAGCACTAAAGCGTACAGGCCGACCTAGTCTGTTGACTGACAGAGACTGCCGACAGTTGAAAGGGGTCATAATGTGTAATAAGCAGATATCTATTAAGACCGTCACACAGGAATTCCAAACTGCATCAGGATCCACTGCAAGTACTATGATAGTTAGACGGAATGTGAGAAACTTGGATTTCATGTTCGAGCTGCTGCTCATAAGCCATGCATCACGCAGGTAAATACCAAACGACGCCTCGCTTGGTGTAAGGAGCGTAAACACTGGGTGATTAGACAGTGGAAAAACCTTGTGTGAAGTGACGAATCACGTTACACAATGTGGCGATCCGATGGTAGGTTGTGGGTATCGCGAATGTTCGGTGAACCTCATCTACCAGCGTGTGTAATTCCAACAGTAAAATTCGGAGGCGGTGGCGTTAGGATGTGGTCGTGTTTTTTATGGAAGGGCCTTGCACTCCTTGTTATTTTGCGTGGCACTACCGCAGCACAGACCTACATTGATGTTGTAACCACCTTCTTGCTTCCCATGTTGAACAGTATTTCAACATCACTTGTTCATAATGCACGGCCTGTGGCAGAATGGTTACACGACAATAAAATCCCTGTAATGGACTGGCCTGCGAAGAGTCCTGACCTGAATCCTATAGAACACCGAGTTCATGCCAGGCCTCACCGACCGACATCGATACATCACCTCAGTGCAGCACTCCGTGAAGAATGGGCTGCCATTCCCCAAGAAACCTTTCAGCACCTGATTGAACATATGCCTGCCAGAGTGGAAGCTGTCAAGAAGGCTAAGGGTGGGCCAACACCGTACTGAATTCCAGCATTACCGATGGAGGGCGCCTCGAACTTGTCATTTTCAGCCAGATGTCCGGATACTTTTGATCACATAGTGTAGTTGCTTTGCTGCGAAAAAAGCGAATGATAGAATACAGCTCAAAAGTGGACACAAACTGTAGAAGTAACTCTATACTAACTAGCAGCATGCTGGCAAGATACTGAGGTATGCATCGTAACCCTGTGTGCATTTTGTCAACAGCCACCAAACTAACTCGTCAACCTTCGCATGTCACGGGTACAGGTAATTTTCTAGAGAAATAAAAACAGGGGAACTTATTTATTGGAGGACGCTCACATGTAAAGATAAATAGCGGTCGCATAATAGCGATCGTATCACTCTTCGACAAGGCACTCCTGACGATATTTTGTCTCTAATGAATACTCGCCGTACGGCTAGTGATAAGAGACAGAGACAGAGAGATAACGAGAGGTACTTGTGTATATAATAAGTCCCTTCCCTTGAAAATTTCCTTTCTTCACAGTTCGTCTGTGTTACCACAGATAACGTGTCACTGATCTCATTTGTACAAAGACTGCAGTACACGCGAGATACCTAGTTCCTTCCTCTGTCTTGAGTGGAATGCATAAGTCCTGAATAATGTTCACCAACCTGCAGTCTTGTATAGCTGTTGTCACCTGTGCAGAAAATAGCACGTAGGTCGTGAATCCGTTATCTTGACGCTGTAGCGAATTGTTATCGAGGAAGTGCTATTGTATAATTAATTAATTTTTCAACTGGTTCTTTTAAACGGGACGCTACTCGATTTTTATTAGCAGGATACGAGGAACTGCGCTATTGTAGTCCACTTTGCAAATCAAATAATTTCTATTATTCACACTTTTAAAGGGAATAACCGAAATAATGAACTGCGTGTCTACGCAATTACGGTCAAACTAGTTCTCAATGACATGTCCAAAAACCAGAGATTGCTGATTAACTTCTTACCCGACCGCGGCAGACCTCACGGCCGTCCTTTGGCACTACAGGTCGAAGACACTGCCGAACCAGCTCTTGAATTACAGACGAACCACGTCGCCTGTCATCCAAGTTTGGCGCGGCTAAATGATCTCCCAAGTGCTTCGTCTGTCTCTTTCTTTAGCAATTGTTTATTATTCTCAGGGTAATTATCACTTTTGAAATAATGGAATTGTAGCCCACTATTAAGAGATGCTTTTGTAGGAATCGCAAGTAAATTCATCTTTCACTTTTTCTAATATTAGTCATTCTGGCGCGCTACTTTCGAACAAAGCAGCCAATCGCGGAGAAGGATCACAATTTAGGCGGTCTTTGTCACGTTACATGTACCAAATTAACCATCTGTCACCGGTACGTGACACCACATTGTATTGTATTGAATTGTACGTTAACCGGGGACCTAGAAACGACGGGGAGGCTCCGTCCCCGCCGCAGCCGCAGTGGTCCACAACCCCACGACGACTAGCGCAGTCCACTTCACCCCTCCGCCGCCCCACACCGAACCCATGGTTATTGTGCGGTATGGCCCCCGGTGGACCCCCCAGGGAACGTCTCACACCAGACGAGTGTAACCCCTGTGTTTGCGTGGTAGAGTAATGGTGGTGTACGCGTATGTGGAGAACTTGTTTGCGCAGCAATCGCTGACATAGTGTAACTGAGGCGGAATAAGGGGAACCAGCCCGCATTCGCCGAGGTAGAAGGAAAACCGCCTAAAAACCATCCACAGACTGGCCGGTTCACCGGACCTCGACACAAATCCACCGGGCGGATTCGTGCCGGGGACCAGGCGCTCCTTCCCGCCCGGAAAGCCGTGCGTCAGGCCCCACGGCTAACCGGGCGGGCTCCCACCACATTACTTCATCTTCCCACCGCTGCACTTCCAACTGCTACAAGAAGAGCTTCTTGTGGGTGCATATGAAGGTTGTAAGCCCGGAAATACTACACATCCCTTTCCTCCTGATATTTCCAAAAATTGGAATGTTCTCTCAAACAACAATCAATATTCAAAATGAGCACATAATTACTCAATTTTTTTTAAGAAATTCAGTTATCATCTCGTAACGGCCATGCCACTGCACTGTACTTGTGATTCGTTATTATTTTTGAAAACTTGAATTGACATTGAGCAGCGCCATCTGAGGCGACCTGTTTATACTGTATGTGTGTATTGTGTGAGTGTGGCGTGGCGTGGAGTATATGTAATGTTTGTGTTGTTTGGTGATGGTGATGAGAGCAGGGAGACGATGAAAACCTGTGCTAGCACATAGCGTTCTCCTCACGGATAGCACCAAGGAGGCAGCCAAACTACACGTCCCCATCCGATGGACGGATTACAGTTAACAGTGTCACTCACGCCCACTTCATCAGACACTGCGGAGAGGTTTGGTTTGTAGATCAGGACATTGGCGCAAAGTCTAATGATCACGAACCTGACACCGTCACCATTACTCCCATTGCCAGCGAAATACTGGCACTGAAAATTTTTTCCACTTCCAGAATTCCAACCGGCTTTCCCCCTGCACGCAAAAGTGTGCATTAACGACCTCGGCTAGGGAGGCTGGTTGAGACGCCTCGAGAAATTTTGGTACGGTGCGCCAGGCCGGCACCGTACCTCGGCGCGGCCCTCGCGTTCTCCAGCACAGTAGTTTCTGCATCGACCTGGCGGCCTGGGCAGCTGCGGCGGGCCCAGAAAAACCGGGCGATGCGGCTGGCCCGCCGCCGTGCACTTAATTAAAGCGGGCGCCGGCAGCGAGGCTCAACTATTAATTACTTTCGCTGTAGTGCGAGTCGGCGGCTGGCGGGAGAGCCAAGTTCGGCCCTCGAGGCCCGGAGCGGCGCGACGCCAGCCTCGGCAGACCTGCAGCCCGTTAATGAGCGCGCGGGCCCGCCTACCTGCTCCTTGCTCTGCGTCCTGCTTACCACACTGAACACCAGCTCCCCACTCGCTCTTGTGCTCTCCCAAAACCCTAACGCCCGGTCGCTAGTTGGGCACTTCCGTTTCGTCCTCCTTTGACCTGTCGTCTAAACACGCTAAGGGAAAAAGTCGCAGTACCGAGAAGGAGTTGTGCGACATGAACGAAAGTTGGTAGGCGTGTTTCACATCTCACACCAGACGCATAAGAGAGGCGCTAGTTGCGCTACTATGAGGATGCAAGTCAGGTTTGTTTTAAACACACGTTCTAAAAGTCGTCAGCCTCAGCTAACTTTGATTTGGGACGTGTTCAGTTTGTTTCACTCAATAATGACGGCATCTCACTGAGTCTGCATGAGGTCATAAAACGGTATTACGAGAGGCTGGATGTCCCTCTGCAAAAGCGCAGAAAGACTTGGCAGGAATGTAGCCACTGTAGCTGATTATTGGCAGTGGTGGTCACTAGTACAAACAGGGTGAAAAGTATTTAAACCGACAAACTCTGGGAGGTTGTAGGGGACATCAAAATAAATATTTTTCCCTAGAGTCATTTTTTCCTATGAGGAGTATTTAGACCGGTAGAGGAAGATTTCTCTGGCGGCAAATTAATTAAACCAACAAATACTTTTCCATTTTTTTATGACCAAGAGACAACACATTAACACAACCCAATTTCAGTTACAGTAGATTTTCAAAAATGGCTCCATTAACACGTAAACAAAGGCTAAACAGTCGGATCATGTTCTGTCTGACACGGGCAAAAAACTCATGAGTATCCTGAATTGTTGCTGCTGCTGCTACTATCCGGGCAAGCAGATCCTCTTCTGATGCAGCAGGAGTTGCGTAAACAAGGTTGCGCATCTCTCCCCACACAAAAACTCCAGAGGGGACATATGTGGGAATCGAGCAGGCCATGATACAGGATCACCTCTGCCAATCCACATTTCTGGGAACTGTCGGTCCAGGAATCGACGCACACGACGACTGAAATGCGCCGGCGCCCCGTCATGTTGGAACCACATGTGTTGTCTTGTAGCGAGCGGGACGTCTTCCAGCAACTTCCTCAAATTACAGCGTTCTTGCTGTACGACGGAGTCCCTGTCCAGGTAATCTGCTAAATGACCCGGTCTCAGACAGACGATGGTACACAGCAGCAAAGGTCGTATGATGCGGGATACGGCGATTAGGATATTGTTGTTGATAAACCCGCTGTACAGCTCGTCCGTTGTGCTACGTAGTACTCACCAACGATATCAGCGTACTCACTCCAGGTGTATCAATCCATTAGTAAACAGAGGCAATGCACTACTACGCTGGTGGACAGCAGTTGCCTACAACTGAAGAGCGAAATACTCCCTCTAACGACCGTAATACGGCCTCTAACAACTGAAGAGCGTAATATGACCTCCACTGGTTTAAATAATCCTCATAGGAAAAAATGACATTAGGGAAAAATATTAGTTTTGATGTCCCCTACAACCTCCCAGAGTTTGTCGCTTTAAATACTTTTCACCCCGTATAGTCGAAAGAGGAGTTGGCTCCTTACAGCCACGTGGCAGTGCCTAGAGGGAAGACCATCGTGTTTGGCGTATGGCTCTGAGACTTTGTACCGCATCTAAAGAATACTCTGAGCATCAGTTGGCAACACAGAGCAGAATAATTTGAGCATCAGTTGGTACCAAGTGACACAAAAACGTGTAATTAATTGGTTACTTGTAGTGCAGCACCTAGCCAGATGCCCTGTAGCGTGTATTCAATTGACCTCAGAGCACTGTCATTTGCGACTTGAGTAGTGCCAAGCAAGAGTTCACTGGAATGCATAATGGAGGTATATTGTGTTTTATGATGAATCCGGTTCTGCCTCTGTGAGAGTGATGGCCGTGTGTTCTTTAGAAAGAGGCTAGTTGAGGGCCTGCAACCAACTTTTCTGCATGCTAGACGCACTGGACCCACACTTGGTGTTATGGTCCGTGATGCGATTTCGTACGACAGCAGGATCAATCTCGTGGTTTTCTCACGCATGACTACAAATTTGTGCATCAATCTGGCAATTCGACCTGCTGTCTAGTCATTCATAAACAGCATACCTGGGGGTGTATTCCAACAGGATAACATTCGCCCACGTACCACTGTTGTAACCCAACATGTTCCACAAAGTGTCGACATATTGGTTGGGTTGCTCAGTCACCAGATCAGCCTCCAATGGAGCACATATAGGATGTCACTGGAGGACAACTCCAGTTTCATCTACAACCAGCATTAACCATACATGTAGACTACTGGCCATTAAAATTGCTACGCCACGAAGATGACGGGCTACAGATGCGAAATTCAATCGACAGGAACAAGATGCTGTGATATGCAAATGATTAGCTTTTCAGAGCATTCAAACAAGGTTGGCACTGGTGGCGACACCTACAACGGGCTAACATGAGGAAAGTTTCCAACCGATTTCTCATACACAAACAGCAGTTGACCGGCGTTGCCTGGTGAAACGTTGTTGTGATGCCTCGTGTAAGGAGGAGAATGCGTACCATCACGTTTACGATTCTGATAAGGGTCACATTGTAGCCTATCGAGATTGCGGTTTATCTTATCACGACATTGGTGTTCGCGTTGGTCGAGATCCAATGACTGTTAGCAGAATATGGAAACGGTGGGTTGAGGAGGGTAATACGGAACGCCGTGCTGGATCCCAACGGCCTCGTATCACTAGCAGTCGAGATGACACGCATCTTATCCGCATGGCTGTAACGGATCATGCAGCCACGTCTCCATCCCTAGTTAACAGATGGGGACGTTTGCAAGACAACAACCATCTGCACGAACAGTTCGACGACGTTTGCTGCAGCATGGACTATCAGCTCGGAAACCATGCCTGCGGTTACCCTTGACGCTGCATCACACACAGGAGCGCCTGCGATGGTGTACTAAACGACGAACCTGGGTGCACGAATGGCAAAACGTCATTTTTTTCGGATGAATCCAGTTTGTGATTACAGCATCATGATGGTTGCATCCGTGCTTGGCGACATCGCGGTGAACGCAAATTGGAAGCGTGTACTGTTCATCGCCATACTGGCGTATCACGCGATGGTATGGGGTGCCACAGGTTATACGTCTGAGTCACCTCTTGTTTGCATTGCGGGCACTCTGAACAGTGGAGTTATATTTCAGATGTGATACGACCTGTGACTCTACCCTTCATTCGATCCCTGCGAAACCTTACATTTCAGCAGGATAATGCACGACCGCATGTTGTATGTCCTGTACGGGCCTTTCTGGATTCAGAAAATGTTCGACTGCTGTCCTGGCCAGCACATTCTCCAGACCTCTCACCAATTGAAAACGTATGGTCAATGGTGGACGAGCAACTGGCTCGTCACAATACGCTAGTCACTACACTTGATGAACTGTGGTATCGTGTTGAAGCTGCATTGTCAGCTGTACCCGTAAACGCCATCCAAGTTCTGTTTGACTCAATGCCCAGGCGTATCAAGGCCGTTATTGCGGCCAGAGTTTGGTTGTTCTGGTTACTGATATCTCAGGATCTATGCACCCAAACTGCGTGAAAATGTAATCACATGTCAGTTCTTGTATAATATATTTGTCCAATGAATACCCGTTTATCATCTGCATTTCTTCTTGGTGTAGCAGTTTTAATGGCCAGTAGTGTATTGACGAACCAAGTGCATCAGACAGTGAACACTATCTCATAAACTCACATCAGGCACCTGTACAACACAATGCTGGCACATTTGCATGCTTGCATTCAACATTCTGGTGGTCACACCAGTTATTAATGTAGCAGGATTTCACATATGCAAAGGTTTATCTGACACTTACAGTGTCAGATTTGGTAATTAGGCAGACGTATTCCAGAAATTTCAGTACTCTACGTTTATTATTTTTGGTGTTGCTATTTTTTCCGTCAGTATATTATGACGTGTTAGCTCTACTGGGAAACCATCATTTTGACTGAGTCGAAGTACTTTTCTCATAGTGCATACCGCGCATGACTGTAGCAGTAACCTTCCCATATAACAAAAGGCTGTCAGGCAACCTGCCCTGTCAGGTGCTTACAGTGATACGTGTTTTCAACCAAATGCTCTTAAGTCATCTCCAACGGTGGCGGGTTGCTGATTCCGCGTTCGATACGGGTCGTTCAAGCCCTCGAGCACAGGCCGCTCAGAGCTGTAGGCAGTCGTCTCTATTAAGGCCATTGCCAGTGGTTCTTCGTTTTAGTCCCCAGTTCCCTCTGACTCGTTTGATTCAGCCCACAACGACTTCTTGATAACCTATTCACATCAAAGTAGCACTTGCACCCTACTTTCTCTATTATTTGTCGGATATAGTCTAATCTCTTTGTCCGCTATACAGATCTGACCCTCTACAGTGCGTGTTTCATAGAGGCGTCTAACATCACGTAGCATGTCCTATTGTATCATTCTTCTTCTCTACGTTCTCCACATATTTCTTTCTTCACCGATTCTGCAGAAGTGTGAATGTCAACACCATTTCGTGTCTCTCCAGTAGGGAAGTTGCCGTACCTGAAATGGAGCCAGAGAATGGCAGTAAATAAATTCCCAAGCTGGCTACACTGTTTTGCATTGTATTGTATTACACCGGGGACCTAGAAACGACGGAGAAGCTTTGTCGCACCGTAGCCCTCAAAGGTTCACAACCCCAGAACAGGCCACAGCAGTCCACCCGCACCACCGTCGCCCCACATCGAACCCAGGGTTATTGTGCGGTTCGGCCCCCAGTGCATCCCCCAGGAACGTGTCAAAGCAGACGAGTGTAAACCCAAATGTTTGCGTTGTAGAGTAATGATGGTGTACGCGTAAGTGGAGGCAGTGTCTGCGGTGCAATCGTCGACACAGTGTAACTGAGTCGGAATGAGAGGAACCAGCCAGCATTCGCCGAAGCAGATGGAAAACCGCCTTAAAAATCATCAACGGGCTGGCCGGCACACCGCACCTCGGCACTAATCAGCCGGGCGTACTCGTGTTGGGGACCGGCACGCCTTGCCTCTCGGGAAGCAGCGCGTTAGACCACGCGGCTAGCCAGGCTGGCCTGGCCATACTCACTTAGGTTTTGCATTCTTTTTGTGAACTCAAATCATTAATTAAATAGCATTCATTAGTATACAAATTGTTTTCTATGTCTTTGCGAGCATACAGAGTTAGACGCATTGCGCATCAAAATCCATTATAGGTGGAGAGTATTAGGAACAGGAAAGCAGGAGAATCCATCATGCCTACAATGTGAAGAAGCAATACGCGTGTAATGATCGTTTACAGTGTAATGATTAATTTTGTAAGAAGATCGAGTCATTCCTCATAATTAAAGATTCCACTTGTTGAGATCTATTCCTTCTCAGGCAGTTAATCAGTGTTTGATATTATATCAGATGGTTGTGCAACTACAGATTGGCTTCCAGAGGTTTTCTGTAGATGTGAGGTTTTCTGTCGTCAAGGCATCCATTTCGTTGGCACTGGCCGTGGATATCTAGGAAGGGCAAGGCACGGTGAAATAGATGATGTTAAGGCTGATGATATGTTCCAAAAACTCGTTTTTCACACCTGTGGGGCAAAATGTTAGACGTGTAATCAACTGCATTTTGTGGGTCATCTCTGAGGAGCTAATGGGCTTCCCATCGCAGCCTCATCCACGTGGTGGTAATACTGCCCACTGTTCAAAAAATAGGATGATGTAAAAGTACGACAGCACCACTTTCAAAGACTCGTGATAGAAAAGAATCTTCGAAAGGTGCATTCTTGAACAGTTCCACCAGATCAAAATTGACCATAATGTCATCCTCACTAAGTTCAAGGGGTTATTCTGGCTTATCGGTTTGGCCATCGTTCAAGCAACTCACGCTCTATACGTGGAGATCTGCCAAGTACGAAGTTCTTCGCCATTTCAAATATCAGTTAACCAGTGGTGGATATGATGAGGTGTAAAGGTGTCCCATCTCGCAGCAGAAACGTTAGATGGAGTAGTTACCTGAGGAAAGAGATTCTTAATCACATTTTCTTCCAGAAATGAGCGGTTAAGAAACACAGATGTCATGTTTATTATTCTCTTTGTTGGGTGGCAGGGGAGCGTCCAGTGAGTGTCGTTGTCCAGTAATGTGCATCGTATAGTCCATGAGTACCATAATTACAGTTGCGTTAAGCTTGTCAGCAGCAACCAAAATGCTTTCATAACTGAGTGGAGTTCACAGCTCATTGTGCTCATCCGTTATCATGTTTTCATCTAGATTTGCCGTGTTGTTGTCTTTTTCCAGCCAAGGACGTTCCTCTTGATTGTGTAAATCGCTGGTACTCGTATTTTCTTCATTTGACCCCTCCTAACGACAAAAAGTTCAAAGTGATGCCCATCTTGACAGAAGACGCACTAAGAAATTGTCCTGTAATGGTTGTCAGTTTGTAATACACTAAACCCCCCTTCTCGCAGCTCCCGCTCTCTCTCTCTCTCACTCCCCCCCCCCCTCTCTCTCTCTCTCTCTCTCTCTCTCTCTCTCTCTCTCTCTCACACACACACACACACACACACTCTTTCCCTGTCTCTCTCCCTCCCTCGCTCACTCTCTCTATCTGTCTCTATCCCTTCTTCTCTCTCTCTCTCTCTCTCTCTCTCTCTCTCTCTCTCTCTCTCACACACACACACACACACACACACACACGCACTTTCTTTCCCTGTCTCTCTCTCTCCCTCGCTCCCTCTCTCTTCTGTCTCTGTCCCTTTCTCTCTCTCTCTCTCTCTCTCTCTCTCTCTCTCTCTCTCCCTCTCTCCCTGCTTTCCTTTTATCTGATGTCTCCGTTTATCTGATTTATTTAATCTTCTTTAAAATAAAATTGTGGGCAAGCGATACTAGATTACTCTGATCAAGATGTATATTACTTTCTGAAATAATAAAATCGCAACTCATTTAACGTTTATTTGTTCTTGCACTCCAAAATACGATTGCATTGTCGCCTCGCCAAAACAAATGGTTCAAATGGCTCTGAGCACTATGGGACTTAACATCTGTCGTCATCAGTCCCCTAGAACTTAGAACTACTTAAACCTAACTAACCTAAGGACATCACACACATCCATGCCCGAGACAGGATTCGAACCTGCGACTGTAGCAGTCTCGCAGTTCCGGACTGAGCGCCTAGAACCAAAACAGTTTGGTAGTATTTCCTTTCTGAATTTGCGCACGAAATAAATTTAAGTCACTTCGAACTTCTCGTGTTTCGTCTCGGACTTGACAAATAAGAAAATGTGAGCATCAATAAGTTGCAAGCTCAGAAAGAGCGTACTTTTTCGGGAAGAATTCGTAACATGATGATATAGTAACACTTCAGTCTAAGCAAACGAATTACTGCAGCCCTAGGCAGTGCACATTACACGCTGACAAAGTGGCTAGTAAACATGCAGTCCTTGGGTGCTTTCGGGTATGGTTAGATATTCGTCTCGCCTTGAAGAAATGACCTTGCGCAAACTCAGTGGCAGTTCAGTGTTTTGCTCATTTACTGCCAGTCTGTTATTCAGATTGTGGAACACAAGATCTCACAACGTCAGTCCTAGAGACCGTGACAAAATGGCACAACTAGTTTATACTACTTGATATTTTAATGTGTTGCTATTGACAACGTAACAGGCAAAAGCCCACTATCAAAAAGTTGGGATTCTGACACATGCGACAGTCATATTCGCTTTGAAATTTGTCGCAAAATGTAAAATCTGGAAACTACTTCACACTAGCTAAAACTTTATTAACGTATTATCATCAACATACATTGTTGTTAGAAAAACTGAGCAACCATCTATTTGGGACTAGTGGCGCCAGCAACGTCTTGTCTTTTGCTTCGTTTTTCATGTCATTATAAAAAAAAATTAGAAAATATACAGTTTTCGTGACGCAGATATCCAACAACTCTGAAAGTGAAAATGTGCATGTGATGCGCGTTGCGTGTCGTGTCTGGGTTTTACTGTTTCTCACTCTAAGATTTTTATTTTTTCAATACTTTTTTCAGGTCGGATGGTTTAAAATACTTAAGATAACAAACCACACTTTGCATACTATATCGCCGTCATTTCTGATTGCGAGAAAACGCTTTCTATGAAGGATGTGGAGCACTGTCTTCGCTATACAACAGACTTACAGGACTACCACATTAATGGAGCCGATCAGAATCGTCCTCCGGATTTCAACGAGGCGTTTATTAAATTTATAATAAATCGTTAGGAGATACCATGTTTTGGTATGAAACGAGTGAAAATAAATTATGATGAATGCAGGAATATCACATACACCAAGGGCGAACTGAAAAAGCAGCACTAGACGCTTTTGTATGCAGTGCACACGAAGAAGCGTATACTAAGACTATGTATCACGGGTGCAATATTAATAATTACTCTAATATTTTGATTAATTTTCCGATACTGATATTTTTATAATCTTGTTACGTAATGTAGCCAAAATGAAAAGTAACTCCACAATTTGGATGGAAACGCAAAAAGACACACTGACGTCACTATATTTGACGAAAGAGTAGGACAATTGTTTTGTAGCTCACTCATTCCTTTTGACGCATCTACAGGCTGTAAACTTAAACTCAAGTTCTATACAAACAGGAAAAAACGCCCTTGACAATACAGAGAAATTTTGAAAATATCAAGTGACATTAAAAAATCTTAGCCATTTAGCTATGGATCGTGAAGTTTCTGAGACTTAAGAAAACGTTGAGTGTCATCTACACGGCTTCAAAAACCTCAGTCCATTTAGCAGGACAAGTAACTTTTTCGAAAACAATTTTAAAAATACCGACCATAGTTTCAAAATTACTGCCAGAACGAACCCAACAATCAAATTCAAAGAGCTGCATTTACCTCTTTTATGTGAAGAAATGCTAAATTGTAAATACCGACACTTAAATTATCTTTAAACAACGGATGGCAAGAAGTTAATAATCTATATACAGATCATTAGTGCAATAGGGACCAAATACCGACCTCAGTAAACGATGTTGTCATTCAACTGGATCAACCACTGGGTAGATATCATTACATAATGAAGTTACGAATATTTGTTTGATTCATTTTAGTAATGATTATATAATTATGCTTTTGCAGAATGCGGAGCAGAAAACAAAAGCGTTTGCAGTTTTAGTGATAATAAAAACGATGGAGTGGGGATAAGAGATATTAAGTTCTAGTATTTTTCTAAATAAAGCACTATTGAAATAAAAAACGTGGAATGAAAAACAATAAACCTTAGGCGCTATGCACATCAGTTGTGCATTTTGTCTTTAGCTTTGCTTACTGACTGGTTCACAAAAATTTCTGTTTTCTACATTTTGTATAATAGTGTGATGAGAAACGAAGAAAATGAGAAAGTTTGGATGAGTATAAAACAGTAGCACCACACAAATTTTTGACACTTTTGGAACATTGCTGCAGCGTTCGTCCCTAGCAGGTGCTAGTTGACTTTTTCTAACAATTATATCGCTAATAAGGCATAATAAAGTTTTAGGTCGTATTTAATAGTTTCCAGACATAACATTTTATAACTAATCGAAGGAATAATGACATTAGCTGCTAATTGCCAGTAAATTAAATCAATAGGGAAGCTGAACATTTATGCCGGGCGGGCCCGCGGTCGCAATCGGAATTTTTCGTCTGTCGCTAGCGGTGTCACCTTGAGCGTCTTTTTTTGGGTTGATTTCACTTCGTTTTTTATTGTTCATTGTATTTGTTCGAGCCGGACGTCCAATGACACCCGTCCAAGTTCATCGTTGCTCCACGCACTCAGTTTCTTTAAATCCAGATGGCATTTGTCGACCTGGAAAAAGGGTTCGACAATGTAAAAATGGTCCAATATGTTCGAAATTCTGAGTAAAATATCCGTAAGCTATAGGGAGAGAGGATAATACATAATACGTACAAGAGCCAAGAGGGAATAATGAGAGTGGACCACCAAGAACAAAGTGCACAGATTAAAAATTTCACTTCTACTGTTCAATTTGTACATCGAAGAAGCAATGATGGAAATAAAAGAAAGGTTCAGGAGTGGAATTGAAATTCTAGGTGAAAGGATATCAACAATACCATTCGCTAACTAGATTGCTATCCTCAGTAAAAGTGACAAAGAGTTACATGATATGCTGAGTGGAATGAACAATCTAATGAGTGGAGAATATAGATTGAGAGTAAATCGAAGAAAGACGAAAATAATGAGGAGTAACAGAAGTGAGAACAGCGAGAAACTGAACATCAGGACTGATGGTCATAAATTTGCTGAAGTTAAAGAATTCTGTTACCAAGACAGAAAAGTAAAGAATGACGAACGGAGGAAGGAGGACGTAAAAAGCAGACTAGCCGTGGAAAAAAGGCAATCCCGGCCAAGAGAAGTCTACTAGTATCAAACATAGTCCTCAATATGATAAAGAAATTTCTGAGAATGTGCGTCTGGAGCACAGCATTGTATGGTAGTAAAACATGGACTGTGGGAAAACCGGAACAGAAGAGAATCGAAGCATTTGAGATGTGGTGCTACAGGCAAACGTTGAAATTAGCTGGACTGATAAGGTAAGGAATGACGAGGTTCTGCGCAGAATCGGAGAGGAAAGGAATCTGTAGAAAACACTGGCAAGGAGAAGGGACAGGGTGAGAGGATCTGTTAGGATCCTTCCGAGGTACTAGAGGACAAAAACTGCAAAGGAAGACAGAGATTGGAATACATCCAGCAGATAATTGAGGACGTAGGTTGCAAGTGCTGCTATGAGACGAAGAGGTTGGCACAGGTGAGGAATTCGTGGCGGACTGCATGAAACCAGTCAGAAGACTTAGGACCCAAAAAGAGAGAGAGAGAGAGTGAAGACATCTAACTCTCTCACCGAACACGCTATGCTACCGCGCCGACAACACCTCGGCTAACAGGCCACGGTCCCTGACTCGATCCACACTCCCAACTAACCCGCACACTACTGACACAGTGAGCCTCACTACTCGAAGCGATCGGTGATCCCCGTATCAATTCGGGCGTGTTTGTACATCTGCACCAAAGACATATTTACCGTCTCGCCATGGTTCTGTATATACACTCCTGGAAATGGAAAAAAGAACACATTGACACCGGTGTGTCAGACCCACCATACTTGCTCCGGACACTGCGAGAGGGCTGTACAACCAATGATCACACGCACGGCACAGCGGACACACCAGGAACCGCGGTGTTGGCCGTCGAATGGCGCTAGCTGCGCAGCATTTGTGCACCGCCGCCGTCAGTGTCAGCCAGTTTGCCGTGGCATATGGAGCTCCATCGCAGTCTTTAACACTGGTAGCATGCCGCGACAGCGTGGACGTGAGCCGTATGTGCAGTTGACGGACTTTGAGCGACGGCGTATAGTGGGCGTGAGGGAGGCCGGGTGGACGTACCGCCGAATTGCTCAACACGTGGGGCGTGAGGTCTCCACAGTACATCGATGTTGTCGCCAGTGGTCGGCGGAAGGTGCACGTGCCCGTCGACCTGGGACCGGACCGCAGCGACGCACGGATGCACGCCAAGACCGTAGGATCCTACGCAGTGCCGTAGGGGACCGTACCGCCACTTCCCAGCAAATTAGGGACACTGTTGCTCCTGGGGTATCGGCGAGGACCATTCGTAACCGTCTCCATGAAGCTAGGCTACGGTCCCGCACACCGCTAGGCCGTCTTCCGCTCACGCCCCAACATCGTGCAGCCCTCCTCCAGTGGTGTCGCGAATGGCGTGAATGGAGGGACGAATGGAGACGTGTCGTCTTCAGCGATGACAGTCGCTTCTGCCTTGGTGCCAATGATGGTCGTAGGCGTGTTTGGCGCCGTGCAGGTGAGCGCCACAATCAGGACTGCATACGACAGAGGCACACAGGGCCAACACCCGGCATCATGGTGTGGGGAGCGATCTCCTACACTGGCCGTACACCTCTGGTGATCGTCGAGGGGACACTGAATAGTGCACGGTACATCCAAACCGTCATCGAACCCATCGTCCTACCATTCCTAGGCCGGCAAGGGAACTTGCTGTTCCAACAGGACAATGCACGTCCGCATGTATCCCGCGCCACCCAACGTGCTCTAGAAGGTGTAAGTCAACTACCCTGGCCAGCAAGATCTCCGGATCTGTCCCCCATTGAGCGTGTTTGGGACTGGATGAAGCGTCGTCTCACGCGGTCTGCACGTCCAGCACGAACGCTGGTCCAACTGAGGCGCCAGGTGGAAATGGCATGGCAAGCCGTTCCACAGGACTACATCCAGCATCTCTACGATCGTCTCCATGGGAGAATAGCAGCCTGCATTGCTGCGAAAGGTGGATATACACTGTACTAGTGCCGACATTGTGCATGCTCTGTTGCCTGTGTCTATGTGCCTGTGGTTCTGTCAGTGTGATCATGTGATGTATCTGACCCCAGGAATGTGTCAATAACGTTTCCCTTTCCTTGGACAATGAATTCACGGTGTTCTTATTTCAGTTTCCAGGAGTGTATGTTGTCTGTTCTTTTGGATGTCACACAGATACCATATTTTACGAGACGTTTGAAAGTGCGCGAGCATCATGTGTCCCAGAACCCCAACTCTTAGATAATATGCTTTTGTTTGATAAACCGTCAATAACAACATATTAAAATACCAGGCAATACAAATAGATGCAGTTTTTGTCACCTAGTCTCGACTATATCACGAGCCACATCCAAGTCCCGCTCTGGCTGAGGCGACTCCAACCTTACCCTTATAATGTGGTGGTGCGTACTTGTCGATTTACACTTCATTTCTCCAGGAAAGGTTCAGCATTGGACTTTTGAAGGCAGGTACTCGTGGCCAATACAGTGCTCCCCTACCTGTTAGTGTCACTGGCAAAGAGGGGCAGCGGTTACCTCCTCTGCAGCCCTTTTCCAAACCAGTGTCAGTATAATGAAACATTCCTCCGCGTAGTCTTCGGAGACGCCGTAACTTCGCACTGTCTCGTTCACGGCCGTAGCCGCTGTCTACGTGTTGTTAGGAACGAAGAGACAGAGAATACATATACCGGCTGAGGCACATTATTCAGTGTTCCCTGCGGTGCCAGGCAGTGCTATTAGTTATCATGTTTCACGAAGACATTCTGCGGTTGTTTTGAAAGTTACAGAGTTCATACGTGGTTTGTAAGCTAAGTTTCTCTTCGGGATCGCGCCTGTCTTGTGCTCAGCGTATAAAGGTAACTTACATGTTTAGAAAAAGTATTGAAGACTGGTGTCATTATTTATACATATTGTGATCCGTAACTATGTTGTGTCTTGTGCACAGTGAAGTATTTGTATACTTGTGTAATAAAGCTCGTTTCACCCAAATTCTCCTACAGCAGGTGGTTACATATTTCAAATTATAGCTTCCGATGATCGCATAGATAAGATATAATATGCAACGTATAAATTAATATGATACTAAATCTTAGAAATCGAAAAGTGGGAGAGTAGTCATGGGGCGAAAGTGCGATATTGGAGGCACTTTCCCTCCTCCCCCCGCCCCTTATTGAAATCTTGGTTATGGTGAGACTGACTTGTGGCAAAGCCTCATGTTTACATCCATCCCTTATTTAAGCACACTTTGCATATTTAATGTACCTCTCGTTACAAAAACTAAAACTGCAGAGTAGATTTAGAATACGTATTTTATATAATTGGCAAGTCTCAGATTCTTTTGAAGCAACGTTGTAAATATATCTTAAATAAACTACGAAACATATAGCGTGGGGAGGGGAGGGTCTACTAAGTAAATCTGCGAAATTTCTCTCTATATGTAACTACATGTAAGCAGAGTAATCTGACTTTTGAGAAAGACAAGGTAGTATGTTGGCTATTATTTTTAATAAAACTACGATCAACCAAAAACTTCATTGCATATTAGACTGCCTAAGTGGCTTGGCTCGAAACATACTTGCTGTATGGGGTGGTGTCTCTCTGCTTAGTGCTACAGACTTTTACTTTGATTGTGAAATGAATGATACACATAATCTAAATTAATGTAATCATTCTGTAGAACGTTCGTATATGAATTAATTGTCAATCTTCGAAAGTTTTTTGTAGGAAAGTGTATACTAAAACACACGAAGATGTAGCCTAAGCTAAATTCTACAGACCGTATATTTCACTTGTAAATGGGCTGATAGTGATAATCTGGAGCTAAAGCATTTAAATAAAAGCTACTGACATTGTCAACAGACGGTGCATATACGTAAAGTGTTTGTGCACTGCACTGGAGGTAATAAACGCTAAAAGATCCAATTTCGTAATTTACTTTCGAAATGTAACATACCACTCCTTATTCCTTAGACTTCAGAAAACGTGGCGGAGGTTTGTTCAGTTTCCTTCACTCTGGTCGCGGTGTCGCCTCTCTGTGGGATTCTTTCTCTCTTGTTAGGAATATGCGGCGCAGAGCCCCAAGTATACGACTTTTTGCTCCGCTGATTGACAAGCAAACATCTATCGGCAGTCCGCAATCACTCTCTCGCACTGTTACGGTTATAAATCCAAATAAGGCTCGCCAATCGTGCTTAAATCCGCAAAATATGGTTAAAATTGTACTCCGACCCAGTGATAAAGGGACTACACCACCTAACTGCGTTTAGAAAGACTCCGAAATCAGAACACTGGACTGCAATATCCACACCGCTACAAGAAAGACTGATCAGAATTCAATGCTCAATCACTTGCTACTTTTTTAAGCTCCCCGCACTATGAAAACAACTTTATCCATTACTTAGGATTATTAGCTCCTGACATGAAATATGGTTTTCATTTGAACAGCACCACCGCTTGGCAGGGACATCCTACACCCAGATGCACTGCCAGTCAATTCACGGATTCCGAGAGCTAGCATCAATATTTATACATCATAGTCCACTTCCATGATCACAATATTGGACCATTATGTAGAAAAACACATTGATGTAAATCTTACTTTTCCTTTTTTGTATTCTTAATAATTAATTACGTTTACAGTCCCTAACACAATATTTTTTCTCATTTTTATTTAATTCTGCTATTAGCGTTCTAACATTTAGATGGTAATCCATACGCTACTCTACATGTAGTTTGCCCATGGCATCTTTTTATACTATCCGTCGGGCGTTCCTTTACTGTCGCAGCAAAAGAGCAATAGGTTTATATTACGTCAAAAAATCTTGATTAATTGTATAGTTATCTTACTATCCACTGCTTTTAGTACTGCTATAACAGCATATAATGCTACTACGACAAAAAGTATACAACTATTACAAGTATAAAAATCCCCACCACTCCTACTGTCTCAGTTTTTATACTGCAGCCACTATTAATGAAAATTATGTTACTTATATTAACACTAAACCCCTACTATTACTTATGATCATGTTAAGGTTGTCAAACCTTCGAGAACAGCTAAACATTACACATAATGAGAAGGACAGGCAAATAATTTAAAATCAGAGATGGTAAAACGCTGAGTTCTGTTTGACGCTAGCCAGTATTTTTAGTATGTTGACGACTCCGAAGGATCGTATGTCTTTCAGTTCTTTGTATCCCCCGCAGATTTTCACCATGGTTTTATCCTGTTGTATGTGGGTGGTCATGTGCTGTGTGGGTTCGTCTTTTGGCTGCATTTTGGATATGTATTAGTGATCATGCGAGGTCCTGATCGGATGCTCATCTACCGTTTCATCCAAGGCTTTAGCGAGGAGTGACATGTTTTTACATGCACTTGTACCTTGGAGTTAGTGGCATATTAAGGTATATCTCAAGCATATCAAACCGGTCATCATACAGTGAAATCACAATAAACAGCTGTTGCGGATTTGGACTCCCTCTCAGTTTTAATATAGACTACTACTGATTTTAAACATTTTGGTTGTCCTTCAGATTAGGTACACGTTTTTGGCTGTGGTTGCCTGACCTATAAGATTATTTGCAGTTAAATATTTTATTGTCTTCTGTAGTTTCACTGTTTCTCTTTACTGTAGTCCCTGATAAGCAAATACACACACGCACACAAACAATTTACTCCCATCTGAATGTATCTAGTTTCTCTCTAGGTTCCGCATCAGATGTCCACACTGTCGAATCCAGTAATACTTTGCTGTATACAGCCAGCTTGGCGAAGGATCAGATTCTAAATGCTAACTTATCGTGTATCTGAGGAGGGATGTGGACGCCAGTCCGGTATTCACTTAATGGATATGGGAAGCCACCTACAGAGCACATCCAGGCTGGCTGGCAACTGGCCCCTTTGTTAATCCACCGGGCAGATGCGAAGCGGTAGCAGGCACTTTAAAGCCCTCAACTGTCCTGGCGGGTCCTTTTCTTTACATCAGGAAGGAACTGAAACCTTCTCCTTTCGGTATCTTAGGAATTCCATCTCTCTCGGCATTCTGTAAATATCAAATTCTTCATTACCAACGGATTTGTTGCTGATTCTTCAGGAATTTCGAGGATTTCGTCTTACTGTTTTTGTTTTAATCAATAGGTGGCAACCCTTTTTCTTATATGTAGGTCTAGAGGACATACGCTCATTAATATACACTGACGGAAAAAAATTGCAGCACAAAAAAATAATCAACGTTGTGTGATGAAATTTTGGGAATGCATTCGTATAGATAACATTTTTAAATCATAACCATTGCATAGATAGATAATATTGTGGGGAAGGCGAGCCAAAGGTTGCGTTTCATTGGCAGGACACTTAGAAGATGCAACAAGTCCACTAAAAAGACAGCTTACACTACACTCGTTCGTCCTCTGTTAGAATACTGCTGCGCGGTTTGGGATCCTCACCAGGTGGGATTGACGGAGGACGTCGAAAGGGTGCAAAAAAGGGCAGCTCGTTTTTTATTATCACGTAAGAGAGGAGAGAGTGTGGCAGATATGATACGCGAGTTGTGATGGAAGTCATTAAAGCAAAGACGTTTTTCGTCGCAGCGAGATCTATTTACGAAATTTCAGTCACCAACTTTCTCTTCCGAATGCGAAAATATTTTGTTGAGCCCGACCTTCATTGGTAGGAATGATCATCAAAATAAAATAAGAGAAATCAGAGCTCGAATAGAAAGGTTTAGGTGTTCGTTTTTTCCCGCGCGCTGTTCGGGAGTGGAATGGTAGGGAGATAGTATGAGTGTGGTTCGATGAACCCTCTGCCAAGCACTTAAATGTGAATTGCAGAGTAATCATGTAGATGTATATGCAGATGTAGATCACAGGTTATTGTAGGCACGATGTAAGACATTGCAATTGTGAAATGCTGGTACATTAATAACCGGTGTAATCGCCAGAATGATGAATCCAAGCACACAAACTTGCATGAACTGTGTCGTACAGGTGCCTTATGGAGGTCCATGATTGTTCCACTTGGTCAGTCAGTACAGAGTCAGTTAATGCTGGCAGTGGACGCCGCTGGAATCGTCGTCATATCATGTCCCATATGAGTTCGACTGGAGACAGATCTGGCGTCCGAGCAGGCCAAATCAACAAGTCGACACTCAGTAGAAGATTCATTATACAGGTCTGGACAACGAATGTCCAGTTTCACACCTAAATCTCGGTCGATTGTATGCATTCGAATGATCACCAAATTTATTTTAATCGATGGGTCTCTCATAAGTCTTTCTTTGAGTAACCTATACAAGTGCGATGATTTCTGCTGTGCTGCCACGAATCGAACCTAATCGCACCTACGAGCACGACCAGTGCATGATTCCAAGGAGACTGCCACAGTTATCTTCCAGTGAATCTCGACTGTTGGCATACACTGGCATGCATATACTACAGCTCCTAGTAATTCCTGGCTGTATTTTGGTCCATCCAGAAGTGGTTCTTGTGTCCCAGAATTCGGGATCGCAAACAGAGACCTGAGAGCACCCTTTCGTACTACGTTGAATAATTGTTGAAATGGATCTTCACAGCGTCGTGTATCGCTCTCTGCACTGATCCAATAGAAAACAGTATAGCATTCCCGGGCAGTCCATTTCCATTAGACCTCTAAAGAATCAAGCACACAGTAAGATATTGAACACCTCGTGAATATCTATCATTATACCAATTACATCTTTTGTGACCGCACATATGCTAATTTTCTGGACTCATTAACAACTTTATTTGTTTCTCAAGGAAAGACCTGCTACCTGTAATTACTCGTATGCAGCAGGTCGTACGTGTTGTATGACACAAATTCATTTTTTTAGTAGGACGTTTTTTAGTTGAAAATTTTACAAAAATATAAATTATATTATATATATAAAGGCATAAACACAATTTTTTAGATAATAATTATAAATAAGATACATAATAAGTTTTGGATGTATTTTAAATTAAAATTGGAAATTTGACTTAGATATGATTTGACCGTTCTTCCCTTTATACCTACTGTGTTTATGGTTACGTGTGTTATATATGTTGTCTTGACATTGGTAATACTTAACTTAATGTACTGCTTAGTTGGATTATAATGTGTTTCCGAACTTGAGGTAATAGTGGAGATTGAGAATTGATTTTAAATATCATAGTGAGTTCCATCCGGGCACCGCAGATGAGCACTATCTGTTCAGGTGTGCCATTCTCGCCACTGGCACAAGTGTGAGTTGTTTTAGGCTAAAACTGTGGAGAGGCACAGGGTACGGGACATGGCCCGTGAGAAAGTGCACCATCCCGCGTGATGGATTTATGTACTTCAAATTCATTCGCTCTCGTGCACTGGGGCAGAAAGAGCAGACTCGTCTTCGCTTATCAGCTGTATCCCATTCTGTCTGCCGTGTATCAGTTTTCCACTTGTTTATTTCCGTTTGTCGGTTATATCTGTTTCTCTTATTTTGTCGCGTCTTCTCCTCTTCAACCAGTATGCAGCTGTTCTGACCTGTAGCGAATTGTAATGTCTATAGGGGAAACTCCCAGAACACTTCTTTGGCCGCCCCTCGCAATGGTTTTATGGGTACCTAAGCATAATCGTTGTGCCCAAGTACTAGCCGCAAAAGAAGTTATTGACTCAAAGAGAGCTGTGTAGTATGTCACTGACTGAAGAGGTGGCCCAAATTTTATAGTGTTCAGTCTTGCAAAGTTTACGCTTGAGTTTCGTCTCTTTGTTAACTGTCAGTCTGGCATGTTCTTAAGAGGGTAAATGTTCGTCAATATAAATGCCAAGGTATCTTGATACAGCTTTCCTTTTTATAGAGATAATTTTATCTCCTTATTTTATGTTGGGTACCATGTCTCCCCGTATAGATGGGCGTCAGCAAAAAAAATTCACACTCTAAGAAGAAAGTTGATGACTGAAATTTCATGAGGAGATCCTGACGCAAAGAAAAGACGCTTTTGTTTCAATGATTGCCACTCCAGTTCCTGTATCACATTCGTGACACCATTTCCCCTATTTCGCGATAGTAGAAAACGACCTGCCCTTCTTTGCATTTTTTCGATGTCCTCCGTCAGTACCATCTGAGACAAAGGGAATTAGTGTTTAACGTCCCGTCGACAAGGAGGTCATTACAGACGGAGCACAAGGTTGGATTAAGGAAGGATGGAAGAGGAAACGGCCCTGCCGTTTCGAAGAAACCACCCCGGCATTTGCGTTAAGAGATTATGAGAAATCACGAAAAACTTAAATCAGGATGGGCGAACGTGGTTTTAAACCGTCATCTTTCAGAACGCGAGTCTAGGGCGTTAACCACTGTGATACCCTTCTCGGACAGTCCGCTATAATGTGGATCCCAGACCGCTCAGCAGTACTTCCGAAGATGACGGACAAAAGTAGAATAAGCAGTTTTTTCAGCAGCCCTGTGGCATTTTTTGGAATATTCTACCAATAAATCGCAGTTTTTGGTTCGTTTTCACCACAACATTATGTATGTGCTCGTTCCATTATAAGATATTCGTAATTACAATTTCTAAATATTTTGTCGCATTTGCAGGCATTAGACTTGTGTGATTTATTGTGTAACCGAAATTTAGCGGATTCCTTTTAATACTCATGTGGATGATTACACTTTTCATGACTTAGAATGAGTTATGAAAGTATTTGTATGGAGTGTAGCCACGTATGGAAGTGAAACATGGACGATAAATAGTTTGGACCAGAAGAGAACAGAAGCTTTCGAAATGTGGTGCTACAGAATAATGCTGAAGATTAGATGGGTAGATCACATAACTAATGAGGAGGTATTGAATAGAATTGGGGAGAAGAGGAGTTTGTGGCACAACTTGACAAGAAGAAGGGACCGGTTGGTAGGACGTGTCCTGAGGCATCGAAGGATCACCAATTTAGCATTGGAGGCCAACGTGGAGGGTAAAAATCGTAGAGGGAGACCAAGAGATGCATACAATGAGCAGATACAGAAGAATGTAGGTTGCAGTAAGTACTGGGAGATGAAGAAGCTTGCACAGGATAGAGTAGCATGGAGAGCTGCAACAAACCAGTCTCAGGACTGAAGACCACAACAACAACAACTGAATTAGTTGCTACTTTTCTCACCATACAGATATATTGTCTGAATTATTTCGCAATTCTTTTTGTTCGCCTGATTACTTTCCAAGAAGGTAAATGACAGCATCATCTGCAAACACTTTAAGAGGAGCTGCTTAGAGTGTCTCCTAAAACGTACACAAAGATCAGAAACGGCAGGGGAATGCCAGATATTACTTCTGTTTTACTCGATGATTTTCTGTCAGTTAGTATGAACTGTGACGTTTCTGACAGGAAATCACAAATCCAATCGCACAACTGAAACGATACTCCATAGGCACGCAATTTGATTAGAAGTCGCCTGTACGAAAGCCATCTGTTAAACTGAAAGTGTGGAATCAGAGTGATGACCCCGGTCGATAGCAGTCATTACTTTGCGAGAATAAGGAGCTACTTGTGTTTCATATGAACGGTATTTTCATAACCGTGTTGGCTGCTTGTTAGTAAATCGTTTTCTTCGAAGTAAGTCATAATGTTCCAATACAGTATATGTTCCAGAATACTACTGCCAATCTACGCTAGCGATGTTGTTGTTGTTGTCTTCAGTCCTGAGACTGGTTTGATGCAGCTCTCCATACTACTCTATCCCGTGCAAGCTGCTTCATCTCCCAGTACCTACTGCAACCTACATCCTTCTGAATCTGCTTAGTGTACTCATCTCTCGCTCTCCCTCTACGATTTTTACCCTCCACGCTGCCCTCCAACGCTAAATTTGTGATCCCTTGATGCCTCAAAACATGTCCTACCAACCGATTCCTTCTTCTAGTCAAGTTGTGCCACAAACTTCTCTTCTCCCCAATCCTATTCAATACCTCCTCATTAGTTACGTGATCTATCCACCTTATCTTCAGTATTCTTCTGTAGCACCACATTTCGAAAGCTTCTATTCTCTTCTTGTCCAAACTATTTATCGTCCATGTTTCACTTCCATACATGGCTACACTCCATACAAATACTTTCAAAAGTGACTTCCTGACACTTAAATCTATACTCGATTTTAACAAATTTCTCTTCTTCAGAAACGCTTTCCTTCCCATTGCCAGTCTACATTTTATATCCTCTCTACTTTGACCATGATCAGTTATTTTGCTCCCAAAATAGCAAAACTCCTTTACTACTTTAAGTGTCCCATTTCCTAATCTAATACCCTCAGCATCACCCGACTTAATTCGACTACATTCCATTATCCTCGTTTTGCTTTTGTTGATGTTCATCTTATATCCTCCTCTTAAGACACTATCCATTCCATTCAACTGCTCTTCCAAGTCCTTTGCTGTCTCTGACAGAATTACAATGTCATCGGCGAACCTCAAAGTTTTTATTTCTTCTCCATGGATTTTAATACCTACTCCGAATTTTTCTTTTGTTTCCTTCAATGCTTGCTCAATATACAGATTGAATAACATCGGGGATAGGCTACAACCCTGTCTCACTCCTTTCCCAACCACTGCTTCCCTTTCATGCCCCTCGACTTTTATGACTGCCATCTGGTTTCTGTACAAATAGTAAATAGCCTTTCGCTCCCTGTATTTTACCCCTGCCACCTTTAGAATTTGAAAAAGAGTATTCCAGTCAACATTGTCAAAAGCTTTCTCTAAGTCCACAAATGCTAGAAACGTAGGTTTGCCTTTTCTTAATCTTTCTTCTAAGATAAGTCGTAGGGTCAGTATTGCCTCACGTGTTCCAACATTTCGACGGAATCCAAACTGATCCTCCCCGAGGTCCGCATCTACCAGTTTTTCCATTCGTCTGTAAAGAATTCGCGTTAGTATTTTGCAGCTGTGACTTATTAAACTGATAGTTCGGTAATTTTCACATCTGTCAGCACCTGCTTTCTTTGGAATTGGAATTATTATATTCTTCTTGAAGTCTGAGGGTATTTCGCCTGTCTCATACATCTTGCTCACCAGCTGGTAGAGTTTTGTCATGACTGGCTCTCCCAAGGCCGTCAGTAGTTCTAATGGAATGTTGTCTACTCCGGGGGCCTTGTTTCGACTCAGGTCTTTCAGTGCTCTGTCAAACTCTTCACGCAGTATCGTATCTCCCATTTCGTCTTCATCTACATCCTCTTCCATTTCCATAATATTGTCCTCAAGTATATCACCCTTGTATAAACCTTCTATATACTCCTTCCACCTTTCTGCCTTCCCTTCTTTGCTTAGAACTGGGTTGCCATCTGAGCTCTTGATATTCATACACGTGGTTCTCTTCTCTCCAAAGGTCTCTTTAATTTTCCTGTAGGCAGTATCTATCTTACCCCTAGTGAGATAAGCTTCTACATCCTTACATTTGTCCTCTAGCCATCCCTGTTTAGCCATTTTGCACTTCCTGTCGATCTCATTTTTGTGACGTCTGTATTCCTTTTTGCCTGCTTAATTTACTGCATTTTTACGCTAGCGATATGGGTCTGTAATCCAGCACATTACTCTTCTTTCTTGGGTATTTGTGTGACTTGTGCAACTTAGTTACGGATCTTTTGACTGGTATACGATCTGAACTGGAGGCATTGCCGTTATTAAGTAATTTAAGCTTTTTCGCTACACAGAAGCTGGGTGCTTGTAAGTTACTCACCCCGTTTCTAACCACCTCCGCCTCTGAAGTCGGTGAGGTTTGAGTCTAGGTCGAACTCCCACTCTCTCGGTGACGTGCGCGGCCGTCAGCGTATCAGGTAGCAGCAGCTATCGCAACACTCAATTGTTATCACTGTACCGCAGAACAATAGCGGCCCACAGGCGGCCGTGTAATTTGGCTCGGGACCACGACCAGAGCGGCCGCTTTTTCCTGACGGGTCGTGCCACTGCAATCGCGCGGCTGCGGCCGACCTGTCCCGCAAATCGCCGACCACACCGCAATTCCGCCGTCGTGGCTGCTCTTATTAAGGGAGTGCCTTGCGGTTAACGGCTGCCTACTCCTTTGTTGTCTGGCTCAGAAGATTTCTAGGCCTATGTTCGGTCCGTTATTTATTACTACGCTGAAGGGCCAAAGAAACTGGTACACCTGCCTAATATCGTGCAGGACCCCGCGAGCACGCAGAAGTGCCGCAAAACGATGTGGCATGGACTAGACTATTGTCTGAAGTAGTGCTGGAGGAAACTGACACCATGAATCCTGCAGAACTGTCCATAAATCCGTACGAGTACAAGAGGGCGGGGGGAGATTTTTCTGAACAGTACACTGCAAGGCATTCCAGGTAACCAGAATGAGATTCTCTCTCTGCAGCGGAGTGTGCGCTGTTATTAAACTTCCTGGCAGATCCCCCAGGCTGTGGCTAAGCCATGTCTCCGCAGTATCCTTCCTTTCAGGAGTGCTAGTTCTGCAAGGTTCGCAGAAGAGCTTCTGTAAAGTTTGGAAGGTAGGAGACGAGATACTGGCAGAAGTAAAACTGTGAGTACAGGGCGTGAGTCGTGCTTCGGTAGCTCAGATGGTAGAGCACTTTCCCGCGAAAGGCGAAGCTCCCGAGTTCGAGTCTCGGTCGGGGCACACAGTTTTAATCTGCCAGGAAGTTTCATTCCAGGTATGTTCAGTAATGTTCATGTCTGATGAGTTTGGTGGTCAGCGGAAATTTTAAACTCGAAGAGTGTTCCTGGAGCCACTCTCTAGCAATTCTGCACTTGTGGGGTGTCGCGTTGTAGTGCTGGAATTACCAAAGTCCGTCGCAACGCACAGTGGACATGAACGGATGCAGGTGATCAGACAGGATGCTTGTGCAAGTGTCGCCAGTCGGAGTCGTATCTAGGCGTGTCAGGGGACCCATACCAATCCAACTGCACACGCCCCACACCAATACAGACCCTCCACCAGCTTGAACAGTCCCGTGATAACATGCAGGGTCCAAGGATTCATGAGATTTTCTCCATACTCATACACGTCCATCCGCTCGACACAATTTGAAATGAGACTCGCCTGACCAGGCAATATTTTTCCAATCAAAAGTCCAATGTTGGGGTTGATGGGCGAGGTGTAAAATTTTGTGTCGTGCTGTCATCAAGGATACCCGAGTGGGCCTTCGCCTCCGAAGGCCCATATCGATGATGTTTAGTTGAATGGTTTGCATGCTGACACTTGTTGATGGCTCAGCATTGAAATCTGCAGCAATTTGCGGAAGGGTTCCACTTCTGTCACGTTGAACGATTCTCTTCAGTCGTCGTTGGTCCCGTTCTTGCAGGATCTTTTTCCGGTCGCAGCGATGTCGGAGATTTGATGTTTTACCGCGTTCCTGATATTCAGGGTACACTCGTGAAATGATCGTACTGTAAAATCCCCACTTCATCGCTATCTCGGAGATGCTGTGTCCCTTCGCTTGACTATTGTCGACAGCAATGCCACAATCTGCCTATTTATATATCTCTGTATTTGAATAAGCGTGCCTATACCAGTTTATTTGGCGCTTCAGTGTATATGATGGCAGATGTTCCGCTTTTGATCATATTACTTGGATTTCACCTTTGGTAAAATTTAATGTGCGATTCTGTTTACATCTTGTACACGATTCACATTAAATTTGAGATCACTTTCTACCTTTTCGATGACACGGTTCTTCTTTCTGTTTTCATTCTTGTACTTTTTCTGTCACTTACATTCAACCAACCACCTAGTCGCACAGAATTAAATGATACTTGTATATACAAGAGGTATTCAGTAATTAGTTTCTGTTTAATTTTATTCAGGATTCCAACACACTAATCATTCCCCTCTCTTTTGGCTACAACAGCCTATTCTTCAACATACTCTCCATGCAATGCGATGTCCTTACGCTGATTTCCTGGGGTACCCTGTATGACCGCTTGTACCACTCCGCTAGTTGACGATGGAGCCAAAGTCTTTCTGGCCCAATAACCTTCTCATCATCCACGTACTGCTTCCCGCAGAGTGCATCCTCCATTGGGCCAAACAGATGGAACTCGGAAGGTGTGAGATCCGGCTGTAGGGTGGATGAAGAAGAACAGTCCAATGCTTTTTGAATTCCTCTAGGGTGAGCAGGCTTTTATGAAGTCTTACGTTGTCGTGTGCTCTACATTTTTGTAGCGACGAGCACGCTGAAGTCGTCTCTTCAATTTCCTGCGGCTAGCACCATACACTTCAGAGTTCATTGTTGCAACATGAGGAATACCCCCCTCAGAGTCGCAGAAGACCGTCACCATAACTTTACCAGCTGAGCGCGCACTTTTTCTTCTGAAGAGAGGTGGTGGAATTTCGTTTTGTTTCCGTTGATGAACCCATGATTCATCGCCTGAGTCAATTTTAGACCAAAAAGTTATCACGAGCAGCCTCGTCACGCACAAGCAATAGCTCACAGATGGCCCTTCGTTGATATTATGGTCTTCTCTTAGGTGGCGATGAAACAGGCGGGCACACACCTTTGGGTACTCCAACTGGTGTACGAGACAGTCAACACTGTTTGTGGTCGATCACTTCGAACGAAAGTGTCCGCACGTTCCAAAATTGCAATAGTCAAGCCTCTGTGCGGTAGGCTGGCATGCGGGAGATCCGATAGGTTTACGTGATAGGGCTGCGATGACGACAGACGCCTCGCCTAACGACTCACCGCGTTTTTATTCACTGCCAGGTCTCCGTAGACACTCTGTAAGTGCTAGTAAATATCTGCTTGCTCTGGTTTTCCGCCAAAAGGATCTCAATTACAGCGGTATGCTTGCAAGGCACCTCCGTTATGGACGTCATTTTAAAGGCAACTTATAATACCACTACATACCGGATCTTCATGAAAGCACAGAGGCTGTAACGGGAATATTCCGCGATGTCCCGCAACAAATTCCTCATTTTTTCAAGTGAAACTAGCCAAGAAAAGATTATTACACTACTGGCCATTAAAATTGCTACACCAAGAGGAAATGCAGATGATAAACGAATATTCATTGGACAAATATATTATACTAGAACTAACAAGTCATTACATTTTCACACAATTTGGGTGAATAGATCCTGAGGAATCAATACCCAGAACAACCACCTCCGGCCGTAATAACGGCCTTGATACGTCTGGGCATTGAGTCAAAAAGAGCTTGGATGGCGCGTACAGGTACATGCAGCTTCAACACGATACCACAGTTCATCAAGAGTAGTGACTGGCGTATTGTGACGAGCCAGTTGCTAGGCCACCATTGACCAGACGTTTTCAATCGGTGAGAGATCTGGAGAATGTGTTGGCCAGGGCAGCAGTCGAACATTTTCTGTATCTAGAAACGCCCCTAAGGGGACCTCCAACATGCGGTCGTGCATTATCCTGCTGAACTGTAGGGTTTCATTGGGATAGAATGAAGGGTAGAGCCACGGGTCGTAACATATCTGAAATGTAACGTCCACTGTTCATAGTGCCGTCAGTACGAACAAGAGGTGACCGAGACGTGTAACCAATGACACACCACACCATCACGCCGGGTGATACGCCAGTATGGCGATGACGAATACACACTTCCAATGTGCGTTGACCGCAAAGACCCCAAACACGGATGCGGCCAAATTGATGCTGTAGGTAGAACCTGGACTCATCCGAAAAAATGGCGTTTTCACATTCGTGCACCAAGGTTCGTCGTTGAATACACCATCGCAGGCGCATCTGTCTGTGATGCAGTGTCTCCGAGCTGATAGTCCATTCTGCTGCAAACGTCGTCGAACTACTCGTGCAGATGGTTGCTGTCTTGCAAACGTCCCCGTCTGTTGACTCAGGGTTCGAGACGTGGCTGCACGATCCGTTACAGCCATGCCGATAAGATGCCTGTCATCTCGACTGCTAGTGATACGAGGCCGTTGGGATCCAGCACGGCGTTCCGTATTACGCTCTTGAACCCACCGATTCCATATTCTGCCAACAGTCATTCGATCTCGACCAATGCGAGCAGCAATGTCGCGATACGGTAAACAGCAATCTCGACAGGCTACAATCCGACTTTTATCAAAGTCTGAAACGTGATGGTACGCATTTCTCCTCCTTACACGAGGCATCACAACAACGTTTCACCAGGCAACAACTGCTGTTTGTGTATGAGAAATCGGTTGGAAAATTTCCTCATGTCAGCACGTTGTAGGTGTCACCACCGGCGCCAACCTTGGTGAATGCTCTACAAAGCTAATCATTTGCATATCGCAGCTTCTTCTTCCTGTTGGATAAATTTCGCGTCTGTAGCACGCCATCTTCGTGGTGAAGCAATTATAATGGCCAGTAGTATATGTTTTTAGTATAGGAAGCGTTCAAAACGTGTGGAAATTTGCATATGGCGTTTTGGGATAATGTGGTGAGACTTCTACGGAATCGGAGCAATGCGTCGCCACCTCCCCCTAAAAACCTCCAAGCCGTGCCCTCATCAGGCAAGGTGATTTTCACCGTCTTTTTCGATGTCCGAGGTCTACTACTCATAGAGTTCCTCAAGCACGGAAAAACTATTAAGAATGAAGTGTTCTGTGAGACACTCAAGTCAATTAAGAACCGACGGTCTGGGCCGCTTACAGAAGGAATGATTCTGCTCAATGGTAACGAAAGTCCACATGTCTTCAAGGCCACATGAAGCTTAGTGGCCAAGTTCAAGTGGGAACAGCTTGAGCATCCGACCTACAACGCAAATATGTCGCCCTGCGACATGCGTGTGAAAAGAAAAGTCTCAAAAGTAGGCACTTCAACACGGACGACAAACTGAAGGACGCTGCAGAGGATTGTTTCCTGTTCCAGTCACAGGAATTCTAGGAACAGGGAAGCCTTCCGTACGTGATACAGTGGGATAGCTGTGCTTAGGCCTCTGGTGATTCATTTTCAACACAGAGCAGTGAAATCCAGTGTTGTTTCGTACCTTGTCTTTTGAACACCCCTAATATTTCAAAAAAGTTGCGTCTGCAGCTAGTGGTCTAGTGGCGAGTTTAGCTGCCTCTGGATCACTGGGTCCCGGGTTCGATTCCCAGTCGGGTTGAGGATTTTCTCTGCCCGGCAACTGGGTGTTTGTGTTGCCCTCATCATTTCATCATCAACATCATTATTCGTGACAGTGCCTAGATTGGTCTGGGTAATAAAATTGGACTGTGTAAAGATTGGGACACTGTACCGGCGCTGACGACCGCGCAGTTGAGCGCCCCACAAACCGAACATCATCATTAGCAGCAGCAGCGGAGTTGCAGTTAAATACTGCGAAACATAAAAATAGAAAAATGAAATGCTTAAAAGTAACTATTTATGTGTTTGAAATATAGAAAAAAAGGAAGACGAGAGTGAGTTCAGGTTTACAGGACGCCGTTATCGCTGCTGCCCAGAAGGGAGACATTGAGCTTCCCGTTCCAGAGGAACCAGATGCCTATCTACTGCTATTCACTATCATAGAGCGAGAACCTCAGGAGTACTTTGAGCCTCTTGCCCTTAGATGGCACCACCCAACATCTAGGTCAGGTTACTCTACACGGCTGCGTGTTCTGTCTTCTATTTCTACATTTGTCTTCAAATCTACACGGTGGTGCCAAAGGTGGTGAGATATCTTCTAATATCGTATCGGACCACCTTTTGAGCGGTGCAGCGTTGCAAGCCCCCTGCAGAAATACGGACTCATGCTTCCTTTATAACCATTCCTAATTGCGAAAGTGTTGCCGGTGTATGGTTTTTTAAATGAACTGATGTCTCGATTATGTCCCATAAATGTGCAATGGGTTTCATGTCCAGCGATGTGGATAGCCAAATCATTGGCACGAATTGTCCAGAATGTTCTTTAAACCAGTCGCTAACTGTTGTGGCCCTATGACTTGGCGCATTATCATCCATAAAAATTCCATCGTCATTTGTGAACAAGAAGTCTATGAATGGCTGCAAATGGTCTCAATGTAGTTCAACTGCACCGCACAGACACACAGATACTCCAGCTTGCACAGTGCCTTGTTGACACTTGGGTTCTTCGCTTCGACGGTCTGCGTCCCACTTGAACCCTACTACCAGCTGAAATCGGGTCCCATCTGCCCAGACAACGGTTTTCCAGTCACATGGGATGCAAAAGATATGGTCATGAGCACAGGACAGACGCTGCAGATGATGTCGTGCTGCTAGCAAAGGCACTCGCGTCGGTCGTGTGCTGCCATAGCCCATTAATGACACATTTCGCCGCCCTGTTCTAAGGGATGCGTTCGTCGCACACTGACTTCTGCTGTTATTTCATGCACTGCGGCTTGTTTTATATCACTGACAAATATATGCAAAAGCCGCTGCTCTCGGTCGTTAAGTCGAGGCAGTCGACCCTAAGGTGTCCGCGACGAGAGGTGATGTCAGAAATTTCATATTCTCTTGATACTGTGGATCTCGGGATATTAAATTCCCTAATGATTTTCAATAGGGAATGTCCCATGCGTCCTGCTCTAAGTACCATTCCGGATTCAAAATCTGTTAATCCACGTCGTGCGGCTATAATCACGACGGAACCCTTTTCATATAATTCACATAAACACCAATGACAACTGCCAATGCACTGCCCTTTAATACATTCTGTACCTGATACTACCGCCGTCCGTATAAGTGCATGACACTGTCCCATAACTTGTCACCTCAGTGTAATATTACTGTCTACTACACGTTGGTTTTTGTGACCCTCTACTGATAATCCCCAGTAATCTTTCATTATGATCCTATTTATAGGTTTACTAGTCTACGTTCTCTATGCATCTATCATATGTTTAAGCGTCAGTATAGCGTGTGTTGAATTATGAAGTGGTCAGTATCGTTCCATGCGTAGGGGTATAAAATTCACCAGCGCCAATAGCCACCAAGTCTAGTGTATCAGCTAGCCTATGTTAGTACTTTAGATCTATCCCTTATTCTATGTTCGTCCGTCTTCACCCATGCTTACTGTCATACGGTTTAATACCACTAGTACTGTTGTCTGTGACGCTGGTGTTGACTGTGGTGGAGCCATTCGTTCCTTGTGTTCTTTTCTGCCTGTACTCTCGTCGCTGCAAGTACTGCTTAAGTACAGCTTCTAGCTTTTCTGTCTACATAGTCACTGACATCTACCCATGAGGACCGGTCTCCAAGTGCCTTTCAATTGATTTTTTTGTAAAAATTCATTACAATCGTTCCTGACATTTGCTCACATTCTTTTTATTTATTGCACTGTCTAAACCACGCTCACGAATTACCAGGTGTTTTTAGGTGAGCGTGATGACTTGCATAACTGGAGTCCCGTAACTTTTTAAAGACTGGGTTGTATGAGTT
The DNA here is from genome assembly GCF_023897955.1 of Schistocerca gregaria. NCBI lineage: Eukaryota > Metazoa > Arthropoda > Insecta > Orthoptera > Acrididae > Schistocerca > Schistocerca gregaria. Next base: position 386,897,494 of record NC_064920.1, on the reverse strand, counting down.
TTTGTGCATTGTAGATATATGTATAATGATATGAGCGTTTGGCGTCATTGGCAGGGAAACCCCTTGCGGGGAACGTCCGGCCGCCTTGGTGCAGCTCTTATTACATTCGACGCCACACTGGGTGACCTGCGCGCTGGATGGGGATGCAATGTTGATGAAGACAACACAACACCCAGTCCCTGAGCGGAGAAAATCTCCTACAGTGCCGGGAATCGAACCCTGGCCCGCAGGACGGCAATCCGTCACCCTGAACACTCAGCTATCGGGGCGAACGATATTTGTATAGACATGTAGTGTCTGTTCTGTCTGACAAGTCGATAGGACAGACACATACACACACATTCTCATTTTTCTTATCAATATAGTTAGTCTTGCATTAATGTTTCGAAAGCAAGAGAGTTCGTGTTTGTAACATACCCACACATACACCCCTCCACCCCCCCATATATATATATATATATATATATATATATATATATATATATATGTGTGTGTGTGTGTGTGTGTGTGTGTGTGTGTGTGTGTGTGTGTGTATGGGTGGGTGTATGTGTGGTTATGTTATATATATACACACATACACACACCCAACCAAATACACTGACCCACACACACAAACACATTGCTATCCTGAGCGAAAGAGAAGAAGAATTGCAGAAAGTGTTGAGTGGAATAAGCAGACTAAAGAATACACGCTATGAATTGGAAGTAATTGAAGAAATACTAAAGTAATGAGAAGTAGGAGAAATGAGGATAGCGGAGAACTTAATACCAGAATTTGGGACCACGAAGTAGATGAAGTTAAGGAAGCCTGATTCCTGAGCAGCAAAATAACTCATGATGATCAGAGCAGGGGCAGTATAAAAAGCAGACTAGTTCTGTCAAAAAGGGTGCCCCTGGCCGAGAGGAGTCTACTTAGACCATGGTCTAGGAAGAAATTTCTGAGAATGTACGTTTGGTGCTCAGCGTTGTATGGTAGTAAAATGTGGACTGTGGGAAAACCAGAAAAGGAGAGAATCGAAGTATTTGAGGTATGGGGTCACAGAAGAGTGTTGAAAATTAGGTTGATGATCGCGTAAAGGTTGACGAAGTTCTGCGCAGAATCCAAAGACAAAGGAATGTCTTGAAAACACTGAAAAGAAGTAGAGCTGGATGACAGAATATCTGTTAAGACGTCAGGTAAACTTCCGTAGCAGTGGACCTATATATAGACGGAAGAAAATGTGAAAGAAGACAGAGGTTGAGATACATCTAGCAAATAATTGCTACTTTGCTACTTTGAGATGAAAAGTAAGGCACGCGGGGGAAATTCGTGGAAGAAAGAAACAGTGCGCCCTGAATATTGCGCCAGCGTCTTGCACCACTCATGTCAGATGAGCTCGTTCTGGACGAGACTGATGCATTGTGCACTGCGTTCTAATGAGCCTGAAATCAGATAAAGTTCGTGTGCACAATGGCTACTAAGTGTGCTAAACAGCTGTAAGTCCGTACAGTGCAGAGGGAGATAAACTCTTAATTGATGGAATACCAAAATCATTTTGCTGATCATTTTTTTTGCTCTTCGCAAAAAAGTTGGAGCAAATAATCATCTTCTTCATCGTTCATTCTACATGTTTAGCTATCAGCAAACTCAGGAGTTTCCTTTTTATCTTCTACGTGAACCGTCAAGACTGTTCAATATATTAACACTTTAATTAATAGTTCAAATAGCTCTGAGCACTATGGGACTTAACTTCTGAGGTCATCAGTCGCCTAGAACTTAGAACTAATTAAACCTAACTAACATAAGGACAGCACACACGTCCATGCCCGAGGCAGGATTCGAACCTGCAACCGTAGCGGTCACTCGGCTCCAGACTGTAGCGCCTAGAACCGCACGGCCACTTCGGCCGGCTTTAATTAATGTAACAACACTTTGTTTGAACTTCCTTCCCAGACAGCATGTGTGGACTGAATAGTTAACGAGCTCGAGGTTTCATTTCTTGGGAGAACACAAATGCGCGAAGTACTTAGCTTTTATTTCCCTGCTGATGCAAAACACCCCGTCGTATAAGCTCGGCGCAAAATCCTACTCTTAGGAAAATCCGGCTTTACATGCCCCTGTGCGTGTTGTAATTAGTGTAATTTTTTTCATGGTCCCTACGGGTTCACTGCATAGATGGATGAAAAATCTCTATATCCTTCGTTTAATACGGGTTCTTGAAAATTTGTAGGTTGTCTTTCGCGGTGTGCCAGTTCAGATCGCGCGAACCAAACAAACCTTTGCCATTCATGCCTCCGTTCTTTGTTTTCCATTCGATGTCCCCTGCTGCGCTACGCAGTACCTATCAATATTCTAGTCTTCACCTCTACAAGACTTTATTTAGGCCGAAAAGGCGTTCCAGCATCTCCCTAGGATTTTTTTTAACTCACTGGAACAAGCCGGCACCGGAGCTTTAAAATAGCACACGTGTATTAAAAAGCAAAGTAATTATAACTTGCCGCTGCCCCGGCGCCAGCGGACGTGACAATGGTTGGCGTGTTATAGAAACGTTCGTATTCATATGTGCTTGTTTGTAGTAGTGAAAATGAACTGCAGTCCATCCAGTTTTAATACAACTCAATGCGTAGGAGACAAATGACGTATAAAGCATTTACTAAACATCTGACATGTCACAACGTTTCCGTTTTTTCTGTCTCTTAGGGAAGTCGGAATTATACGTGGCCCAGATGTGCCATGAATGTCTTGATCGTCATTCATCGTTAAATGTTTTAATAATTAATACTGGACATGCGTACACCGAGCAGCTACAATTCAACTATTTGAACAGCATTTTGCAACAAAGAAAGTTTTCATTGTAAGTTTTAACAAAAGTTATCAAAAATAGAAACTTGTGATTTTTTGGCTGTGGTTTAAGAGAGGCGTTCGGCACCTAAAATTTTAAAAGTAAGCACTGGCCTCCCTAGCTTTTGACTCAATAAGACATAATAGATATTGTTTAATTTGATTCTGTGGTGTGGCGGGGTAGCTTCATTACTGTAAACAGTCTCTGAGTGTTCCCTTCATAATGCTCAGTAAATGTAGCGCTGACTGGAGAAAATCATTTTCAGATAAGTAAAAATTGTTTGCTGTCAATAAAATTCTTCTGGGCTATTGACCGCATTGACAATATATAAAACTGTCCGAGTTTTCGGCCACTATTGCCACTATTCGGACACATTTATATATTGACAATGTAATCAACAGCCCAGAAGAATTTTACTGAAAGTGACAACGGCCCGGAAGCTTTCGCTTACATAAATTGTTTAGATTAAACATTCATAAATCCCGCGTCATTAGGTGATAGCAGTGTCAGTTTCTTTACAACTGTAACATTAAGATGTATTTCTTGTTTTGATGCAGTGATAAGTCTGTTCACATCCACATTACGTTTTGTGTAGGAACTACTGTTGTATGTCCAATAACCCTTAGCAATAAGGTAGTTAACGTTAAACATTTCTTACAAGAAAAATGAACAAACTAAGTTGGACACAGTGTCGATACCAGTATGAGAATCGTTCATTTAAAAACATTACGACAAAATGCTCACCACTACAGTTTCTAATATGTATCATATGTCTCGTCTCCCACAGACATCATCTTGGAATGTTCAATTGCAGTGCCGTTTTACGCAATTGTTTACTTCTTATGTATACATCGGTACACAATACATGTCATAATAGAATTTGACGTATCACAGTAATGGATATCGAAAGGAACATGTAAAACTCGAGGCCTAGGCTACCAATACGAGATGGACATTACAGTTTTCACAATGAGTGTGTGTACACAGTTTCTTATACCGCGATAAAAGTATTAAATGAAGAGCAATAATGGAGCACAATTTTCAGCTGGTATAAAGTTTGCTAATCGATGTTTATCAGCCCGCATCTCGTGGTCGTGCGGTAGCGTTCTCGCTTCCCCCGCCGGGGTCAGGGATTTTCTCTGCCTCGTGATGGCTGGGTGTTGTGTGTTGTACTTAGGTTAGTTAGGGTTAAGTAGTTCTAAGTTCTAGGGGACTGAGGACCATGGATGTTAAGTCCCATAGTGCTCTGAGGCATTTGAACCTTTTTTTATGTTCATCGATACGCCACTCATTGTCCAGGTAACAACAGAACAGAGTGATTATCGAGATGTGACACTGCAACAATTTACAGAAACATGCTATAATACTTGCCGGGCTTTATAACGCAATACACATATTAGGTACACAGGGATACGACGAATTACAAGTGAGAAAAATGCACGTACAGAACTACAAACCTGCAATGTGTGTTGACATTCCGGTGTTATGACCAAACAACAAAACTATCATCAAGTATTTCGTAAACTAAGAGTACAGTTATTTTTGTTGATTTAGCTAGAGCCAGGCAGCAATGGCTATGGGCTTTATGAATGCAGAATAAAACCAACATGAGAAGGTGCCCGATGTCTTAGTGAGAAGCACTGGCATGTTATCATGATAATGTAAATAATAATGTCAAAACAAATATGTCCTGTAATTCGGGTACCTGTTATGAAAATTAAATATGACTTGGAAAATCCCCCATACCTTAGAGTTATACTGTGGAACTATTCGATACAGTGCTCTAGGTCTAGGTGAGACCAATAAAACTATAGTGACTATAGTGATAAAATATATCTATTGACAAAGTTATGCCACGTGTCAGATAATATATTTGCATGAACTGATTCAGTTCGATGCAAATGTTACAAAATAATGACACAACGATAACAACATTTTTATTGTTTTGCTGTAATCCTCTGCACAAAAATGCAATAAAGGCAGTAAAAATCTTCACACCAGAAGTTTTCTTTATATTGAATTAATTGAGCACCCTCCAGCCAACAATGTCAGTTAAAGAACAGTTTATTGGCAAGAGTTTCGCGATCACTTGGTCCTCTTCTGCTGCCCAGTGCTGAGTCCGCGCTGCTTGAAGGCGTTAAGTGGCACGTCAGTGCCCAGGGAGGAACTTGATGAGCACAGGTCCTGCGTTGCCCGTGGTCACTGCTGCGAGCCCGTCGCAGAAGAATGCGGCGGCCGTCAGTCCCTGCAATGTGGCGTGGCTGTGGACGTTCTTCAGAGCGTCAGCGCCTTCAGTGAGTGAAGCTGCGCTCGGGTTCGGACCCAGAAATCTGCAAGGCCCCTGTTATCGGTTGTCGAGATGGCGTGTGGGTGGAACACCCAGCAGCAATGCGGAGGACAGCCCGAGTGTTGATCCCAGCAAGGAGCCGGTAAAGCGGTACTTGTACTGCCCCAGTAACGGCGACTCCCAGGGCCTCTGTTGGACAGCTTGCAGACAGGATGGTCGGTTCTTCATCGACGGGAGATCGACCCGGCCTCCATCCTCATTCAGTCACCGTTGTGAAAGCAGGAGTGCGGTCAACAAATCACAAGTCTCCTCCATTACCGGACAGATGTGAATTTCCAGTTGTGGACTACAAGTTGACGGCAGCTTGTAGACGTTTGCTGAGTTCAACAGATCATTCTGAAATTTAAGAGAGCTGGTCTTCCATCAGTATCTGTAATGCAGATGGAATGAGCATGAGGAGGGTGCAGGTTTCATTGCAGGCGATGACGTGGTCCCCTCCCACAAGCTGGTGACCGAATGTAGTCTCGTTTAATAGCGCTTCAGTTGCTCTTGTGTTCAATTTCAGGGTCTCAGAGCGTTCCTTCATGCGAATTTTGCATTCTAGAAGGTATTCTTAAGTGAAGTTACTACATTTCGCCTCGTTAAGTAGCACGTGTGACTTCTGCGCCGTTGGTGAAGTGCAGGATCAGTTGTTCTCTGTTTCCCCCTCGTATAGTGTGACGAAATGTGCTCATAGTTTGTTCGTACTTCGGGCACCCCATGTTGACATTCATTTACGACATCAGTCCGTAGCTGGCAGACGCGTCCCACTTAGTCGCATCCGTAGGTTCTAAAGAAAATTTCATTGCTACACTTACTTATTATTCTACTACGCAGCAGTGTTAACGGAGGAGATCGAAGGAATTGAGAGACATTGTGACGGAGTTGTATCTGATCAGTGTTGCTCAGATTCCCTGAGGTCTTATAGGGGGAACAGATGTGAGAATTACGACGTCCGATTCGCGAAATACCACTGCTCTAAGGATACAAAGAGCCGAGATTGTTAAAACTTTCACTCGTAAAAGAAAAAGAAAGGAAAAGAAAAGAAACGGTGCAGTACGAGGGAGTTGACGAAAACAATGAGGAGTAGCAGAAATGGGACTAGCGATACACTTAATATTAGCATTGGGGACCACGAAGTAAATGAAGTGATTAAATAATCCTGTCTTGGAAACCAAATAACACATAACAGAAAAGAAAGGAGGAACTAGAGAGCATTCTAAAACGCAAGGAGGTAATTCCAGGCCAAAAGAAGTGACCTTACGAAACTTCCTTATGCAACTCGTTAAAACTGTATGCCAGACCGAGGCTCAAACTTGGAACCTTTGCCTCAAGCGGACAAATTACTAAATTAGCTACCCAAGCGCGACTCACGACCGGTCCTCGCAGCTTTAATTCCGACAATACCTTATCTCCTGCCTTACAGTCTTCACAGAAGCTCTCCTGCGAAATTTGAAAGACTCGCACTCCTGGGTAGCTGAGATGGCGGACCACCTGCGCGCAAAAGACAGAGATCCCGAGTTCGGTCTCTACCTTGCCATAGTTTTAATCTTACAGAAAGTTTCGCATCATCGCACACTCTGCTGCAGAGTGAATTTCATTCTTGAAACCACCCCAGGCTATGGCTAAGCCATATCTCAGTAATATCCTTTCTTCCAGGAGTGCTAGTCTTGAAGGTTCGCAAGAAAGCTTCTGTGACGTTCGGAATTAAGCGTGTGAAGACGGATCGTGAGTCCCGCTTGGGTAGCTTAGTTGGTAGAGCACTTGTCCTTGAAAGGCAAAGGGCCCGAGTTCGAGTCTGCTAGGAAGTTTTATATCAGTACACACTTCCCTGCAGAGCGAAAATTTCATTGTAGAATTGGCCTTACCTCGAGGCAGATATTTCTGAAAATACGGTGCATGGAAATGAGTCATAAATTGTTTGACAATCAGAAAAGAACCAAAGAATTTGAGATGGTGTGCTCCTGAAGAATTTTGAAAATCAGGTGACTCAGAAGGTAAGAAATGAGGAGGTTCTCCGCAGAAACGTCGAGGACAGGACGCTGAGGAAAACATAGACAAGGGACAGGATGACAAGATATGTTTTATGACAGCAAAGAATAACTTCCGCCGTACGTAAACGAGTGCAGGTCGTAAAATCTATAGAGGAATACAGACACTGGCTTATATCCAACAAGTAACTGAGGATGTTGTAACCTACCAACAGATAAATATGTTCCGTAACCTCCCAATAAAAATGTGACTAACCTCCCAATAAAGATGTGACTCATATACAACCTTTCAAAAGAAATCTCGTAATGTAACCTTTCAATTATTAACTGACTGTGAATCTAAACTGGTAAATCTGGACTTCAGAAGTGCTACGTCATGGCCTTGAAAAATCATTCTGAGTAAACTGAAAATTCTTACGTCAATGATGTCGCCGGATAACGCGTATATATCTGCTCGTATAACAAATTTTTCTGGCACAGCTCAGTGCAGTGCTGACCACTAGACTTGGTCACGTATGAAAAAGAACTGATTTTCTTTTGATAATAAGCATGACTATGGATATGAGAAATTATTAAAATCTTTAAATGTAGATGTACGACTGTCAAAAGTCATCTTCATAAGAAAGATTATTGTTGACAGATTTTTGAAAACATTTACACGGAACTTTGATACAATTTGATATAACAATAGTACAGAAATCAGTTGTAGCAATTAACATATGCGCAAGACAAATGGTTCAAACGGCTCTCAGCACTGTGGGACTTAACATCTGAGGTCATCAGTCTCCTAAAGCTCAGAACTACTTAAGCCTAAATAACCTAAGGACATCACACACATCCATGCCCGAGGCAGGATTCGAACGTGCGACCGTAGTAGTGCGCGGTTCCGGACTGCAGCGCCTAGAACCGCTCGGTCACCGCTGCCTACTGTTCGTGGCAATAAAGAACAATAAAATTTCCTTTTACCTTATACTACATCGGTCAATCACAGCCATCGTTCTCCACGACTGTCCTTGGTAATTCCATAACTGGACACAAGTGCTCTCTGTGAGCTATAGAAGTCGACAACTGCTCTGTAAGAGTGACCTGACCCAACCACCCGACTGCGAGATTCTGCTACTACTGCTGCCGACACTGCTCTCTGGCCTGCGATTCTCTTACAGCTTACATATCGCAGGCAGCGCGTGAGCAATCCATCGAAGTTACATCTGCTCGAGTGCGCTAGCAATAAATTCCTTAGTAATGGACCGCTTACAACGTTAAGTACAAGTGCTTCTCTGAGATGAAGAGAGTGGTACAGCAGAGGAATTCGTAGCGCGCTGCATCGCTCTCCGTTCGTGTCTGCTCGCCTACTCACATCCCTTGATGAGTTAGGTATGTACAACTCCATCAAGAGAGTTACAGGATAGTTTTTGCGGACTGACCCACAACGTATTCGAGTTCACCATATTCAAATTGGATACACACCCACGATCAGGGTAGCTAATTGATCTTAAATAAACAAGTGATCGTTACTTGTAATACTGTCAAATTGGCCTGAGTGCTACTGGAGCGTAGGAAAATGAAGCAAACTGGACGACACGGCCAGTGATCTGGGCGCCGTAACGACCAGACGGCCCTCTGCGCTTCTTCGGAGAAGGAGCGACGATGGGTGGCGGTCACACAACGGTCAAGGGCTGACAGGGCCATCTCTGACGCCCCGCGTTTCCGCCGGGAGGGTTCCGTAACAGGACGAGCTCCCTGCAGCGACTGCTTGCGGAAACGTTTTATCAAATGGAGTCAGGAGGAACCACAGCACACGGCGCTATTGTTCGCCAAATGCAGAAAAGATTTTTGGGATATTTACAGTCAGATGAAAAGAAGCCCAGAGTTTTTGAAACTGCGGCACGTCGCTGTATGTGCAGGTCTTACAGAAAAAGATTGATTTTAAGGAGAACGGAAATTGGTTCACATATTTTTTTTTCTTTTTCGCAGATCGACTGCCTGCGTGGCAATGCCAAAAGGTTCAAATGGCTCTAAGCACTATTGGACTAAACACGTGAGGTCATGAGTCCCCTAGACTTAAAACTACTTAAACCTAACTAACCTAAGGACATCACACACACCCATGCTCGAGGCAGCATTGAAACCTGCGACAGTAGCAGCAGCGCCGTTCCGGACTGAAGCCACAGCGGCCGGCAATGCTAATAGGGAGCTCCCTTATTGGCTGAAGAAAAACAAAGAGCGAAGGACTACTTTTTCCGAGGAAACTTCTAGGAAAAATGTCACTGGTTAACCAAGTTAAACACAGCCATGGAAGGGGACCTGTGCTCTCAGAGACGATTTCTAGTGGTCGGAATTCTCAAAAAGTAGAATCCAGCCAACCGGGGATAGCTCGTAACGAAAAATGCGGTAAAGGGAGATTTTCTCGATAGATGCTGTCGCACCTCTTCAGAGAGTCCAGTAAGACACTTCATCAGAGATCTTCTGACGCTCCTCGCCTCCGCGTCGCCTCTCTGCACTATTCCGCCGGCGCTACTGTGAACTGAGGTCAGGGGATTTCTGACACCAACAGCCACAATATGGCGAGACCGAGCAGCTTCTGTGTGGGTTGTAAGGGGAGCCACATCGGTTTACTACTGTAATATCTCGGAGTCCAACTCCAACGACTTGTCTTGCAAGTCCTGAAACGTTTGCTTCCAAATTCCACAACAGTATCTTCCATAATTCTATGTGTTGCTTTCAGCAGTTCTGTCCGTTACTAACTCATTTCACGATGATCTCTCAGTACTCACGCTAATAATTATGAACTTTCTCCCGTACTCCGTGTCGGATTAACAGATTTGCGTTCGCACTGGTTGCCTTATCGAGATGCCACAGGACACCTTTCCCAAGATGCTACTACGGGCGGGTGTAAATTGAATGTCCGCAGCGGAAAATAATAAACGCTAAAAATTAAGATTTGGTCCTCTCTAACTACACTGCGAAGCAGATCTTAGGATCTCTTAATGGACTTTGACATATAAATTACAATGTAAACATAAATGAATGATTAAGACAATCAAACTATTAAATGATAAACGTTGTTCCTGCTTTCATATTTATTGTAGATTTTTTAAAAACTTTATATTACAAAGTCTACATTTCCTAAGTAAAATTACTAGTCAATTGCCAGCCGGAGTGGCCGTGCGGTTCTAGGCGCTACCGTAGGTTCGAATCCTGACTCGGGCATAGGTGTGTGTGATGTCATTAGGTTAGTTAGGTTTAATTAGTTATAAGTTCTAGGCGACTGATGACCTCAGAAGTTAAGTCGCATAGTGCTCAGAGCCATTTGAACCATTTTGAACTAGTCAATTGCCCAACTCTGCCCCTTATTATGACTGCACGATCTAATATCAATAACGCGAAATGACTGACATCATCTACGTACAAAACGCTAGAAGACACTACTTTCAAAGATGATCTGCGGTGGTGTGGAACCTCAGCGGAAATAAACTAACGTGATCACAGCTGTTTAGCTTTTATAGCCCTAATGAGCCGAAGCAATTTGCGATATCACCGTATGCACTGCATCCGCTGCGTCGAAGTGATGGTTCTCGTACTCGTCTGCGATGATGGAAGATGATGGAAGAACTCCAGCCACAAGTAAACTCTTCCAAACACTAGGACGCCAGAAGGCGGTCCTCTGACTAATAATACTGTCTTCTCCTCTATGTGTTCTACGGACGAGAAACGCAAACTCCCAGCCACAAGAAACGTCTCAACGTAAGTATAGGCAGAGGATGTGCTCTCAATTACTGAACGCTGCGTACTCAATGACGACTTCCCACCCAGAGGTGAAGTCCAAAATCGTATAGGTTCGCACCAGTACGGTGCCTAACTGTTCTTACTAGAAACTCTCCTGAGAGCAAAGACAGCCAGTCCGTCTGTATCAACGAAGCTTATATCGAGCGACCGTCACACACAGGCGCTCACAACGGAAGACCTCGTGACTCCACCGCTGGCCTCCCAGCAAGGCTGGGCTCCCCACCCTGATAATTCCGAAAAACGAATGAATTAAAAACGAATGAATTCGCGAAACCACGGAATATTCTCCCTCTCTACAGATTCTTCCGAACGCCGATCACCCATATGTTACTCTTCTGTCTCCAGCGCGGAAAGTTTGCGAGGAAAAACCTATACTCGTACAATGGTATGCTTCTGAGTAAAAATCCGCGGAAGAATAACCCAGCCTGCGTGGTTTCCGAGGTGCTGCTTCTTCGTTCCTCTCACCTGCGTCCAAGATTTGCAGAGTTCAGAAGTATTATCCGGTTATCCTTCCGGCCCTACTACAACAGCGGCCAACAGCGGCTGGTCGCCCCTGTATTGTGTCTTCGCACTGATGTGTCCAGAGTGTCCACCTTGGCACTTCCTGTGTGGAGCTGAAGCACCACACCTGTATAGGCCTTCCACCCAGGGCTTGAGTTCCGCCTGCCGTTTCATTTCCGCTGTCATTCCAACCTCTACTAGTATGATGATACAGACACTCCGTCACCGTCATGCAATAAGCGTTAACAATTATTTACAAGGCTTATGTGACAGTGTCAGTGTCCTTTATGTACTCATAAATACGATTTACTACCTATCAAATGATATCTAATTGTAGTTGTAGTTCATGGCAAAATACACTACTGGAGATTAAAATTGCTACACCAAGAAGAAATGCAGATGATAAACAGGCATTCATTGGACAAATATATTATACAAAGACTGACATGTGATTACATTTTCACGCAATTTGGGTGCATAGATCCTGAGAAATCAGTACCCAGAACAACCACCACTGGTCGTAATAACGGCCTTGTTACGCCTGGGCATTGAATCGAACAGAGCTTGGATGGCGTGTACAGGTAGAGCTGCCCATGCAGCTTCAACACCATACCACAGTTCATCAATAGTAGTGACTGGCGTATTGTGACGAGGCAGTTGCTCGGCCACCATTGCCCAGACGTTTTCAATTGGTGAGAGACCTGGAGAATGTGCTGGCCAAGGCAGCAGTCGAACATTTTCTGTATCCAGAAAGGCCCGTATAGGACCTGCAACATGCGGTCGTGCATTATCCTGCTGAAATGTAGGGTTTCGTAGGGATTGAATGAAGGGTAGACCCACGGGTCGTAACACATCTGAAACGTAACGTCCACTATTCAAAGCGCCGTCGATGCGAACAAGAGGTAACCGAGACGTGTAACCAATGGCACCCCATACCGTCACGACGGGTGATATGGCGATGACGAATACACGCTTCCAATGTGTGTTCACCGCGATGTAACCAAACACGGATGCGCCATAATGATGCTGTAAACAGAAACTGGATTCATCCAAAAAATGACGTTTTGCCATTCGTGTACCCAGGTTCGTCGTTGAGTACAGCATCGCAGGCGCTCCTGTCTGTGATGCAGCGTCAAGGGTAAACGCAGCCATGGTCTCCGAGCTGATAGTCCATGCTGCTGCAAACGTCGTCGAACTGTTCGTGCAGATGGTTGTTGTCTTGCAAACGTCCCCATCTGTTGACTCAGGGATCGAGTCGTAGCTGCACGATTCATTATATTCATGCGGATAAGATGCCTGTCATCTCGACTGCCATACGAGGCCATTGGGATCCAGCACGGCATTCCGTATTACCCTACTGAACCCACCGATTCCATATTCTGCTAACAGTCATTGGATCTCGACCAAAGCGAGCAGCAATGTCGCGATACGATAAACCGCAATCGCGATAGGCTGCAATGTCGGAAACGTGATGGTACACATTTCTCCTCCTTACAATAGGCACCAAAAGAACGTTTCACCAGGCTACGCAGGTCAACTGTTGTTTGTGTATGAGGAATCGGTTGGAAACTTTCCTCATGTCAGCACGTTGTAGGTGTCTCCACCGGTGCCAACCTTGTGTGAATGCTCTGAAAAGCTAATCATTTGCATATCACAGCATCTTCTTCCAGTCGGATTAATTTCGCGTCTGTAGCACGTCATCTTCGTGGTGTAGCAAGTTTAATGGGCAGTAGTGTAGAAGCTGGTTTGCATTTTTGTGACGACGTACACGCTGAAGTCGTTTCTTCAGTTTCCTGTGGGTAGAACAATACAATTCGGTTGATTGTTACACCATGAGAGAGGACATCAAACAGAATAATCCGTTCGGAGTCTCAGAAGACCGTTGCCTTAGCTTTATCGGCTAAGGGTGCCGTTTAGAACTTTTTTATCGTAGAAGTAGTGGTGTGGCTTCACTCCATCGGCCGCCGTTTCGTCTCCAGTTCGAATTGGAGAACCCATGTTTCATCGCCTGTGACGCTGTTTGACAAAAATATTGTAACGATCAGCCTCGTAATGAGCAAGCAATTCCGGACTGCATCCTCTTCCAGTCGGATAAATTTCGCGTCTGTAGCACGTCTTCTTCGTGGAGTAGCAATTTTAATGGCCATTAGTGTATGTGGATGAGTGCTTGTAAGGTGCGAAATTACAGCCACTTTACACTTTATAAGATTTTACTGTGAATTGGACATTCTTGTCCTAATTAGTGACAATCAAAAGGTTGTTCAGAATTAAGGATATTTGCCCTAGTTATTGAGAAATAGCAGGCTTTTACAGAAAAATAAACGTACTTTGTACAAGAGAAATTAAGGAAGAAGAAACAAGTATAGGAGGCACTGAATCGCGCGGTGAGGAAATTATAATGTTTTCTCCTCAAGTGTATAATGGGAAGTAAAGCTTCCACCTGCACGGAGTAAGGTCTGCTGCCGGGTCATACTTAATCGGTTAGTACATACAGTTGGTACTAGAGTGGGGGAAGACTTTGGCCGTGTTTCCACGTGGCCGCCGGCCCCTCCAGCAGCAGACAGTGGCTGCTGGCTCGGGAAGCGCTCGGCTGGTTGGTCTGAGCTGGCAGCAGACTGGCAGCGGCGGCGGCGGCGGCGGCGGCGGCGGCGGCGCGAGGCTTCCAGCCGTCTGACAGCGATCCGCGGCCCAGGAGCTGAAGCCCGCTAAAATAATCCCTGGCCGCTGGCCGCCGCATTAGGAGACCGCTGAAGTGAGCCGCCGCCGAAATGCGAGACCCGTCTGCTCGTTGCGCACTCAAGCCTATTTGTCGCTGTCCCTCTTCTGCAAGCCTTCTGGTCGCCAGCCGGCTCACAGATACTGATCTTACTAAATATGAGTTACAAGTCCACTAATTTCTTCACGTCCGAGTCTACCGACTCCAGGTAGCTTCTGAATGTTGAAACAGTTTTCGAAAAATCATCGTAGGCTCCCGATTCTCTAAAGGGCAGTCAAAAGAAAGACTATACATTGAGCTGACGAAAGTGGTGGGATAGGAGAATGCACAAAGCCAGATGGCGGCTGTATCACGTATACAAGATATAAGAGAGCTATGCAAGGGCGGAGCTCTCATTTCTACTCAGATGATTCGTGTGAAAAGGTTTCGTACGTGATTATGGCTCACGGGGGAAATTAACAGACTTTGAATGTGGAACGTAGTTGAACCTAGAGTGATGGGACTTGCTATTCCGGAAATCGTTAAGAAATACATACGACAGTCACTCCTAAAGAAATACACACTATTTTTTTAATCCGTCTTTTATTCTACATGGCTCAAAGTTTTACAGTGTGTAGATACAATCTTTAGGAACAATATTTTCATTTCTCCACATAATTTCCATCCCTCTCAACTGGCTTACGCCATCTTGGAACCGGCACTTGTATACCCGCACGGTAGAATTCTGGACCAACCTGTTGGAGCCACTGTTTGGCAGCGTGCACAAGGGAGTCATCATCTTCAAACCTTCTTCCACGAAGAGAGTCTTTCAGCATTCCAAAGAGATGATAGTCCATGGGGCCAGGTCAGGACTGTAAGGCGGGTGTTTCTGTGTTGTCCATCCGAGCTTTGTGATCACTTCCATGGTTTTTTGACTGACATGTGGCCTTGCATTGTCGTGCAACAGCAAGACATCGTGCTTTTGCCGATGTGGTCGAACACGACTCAGTCTACCTTGAAGATTCTTCAGTGTCGTCACATATGCAACAGAATTTATGGTGGTTCCACTTGGCATGATGTTCACAAGCAAGAGTCCTTCGGAATCGAAAAACACCGCAGCTATAATTTTTCCAGAAGATGGTGTGGTTTTGAATTTTTTTTCTTGGGTGAATTTGCATGATGCCACTCTATTGATTGCCTCTTCATCTCTGGTGAAAAATGATAGAGCCGCGTTTCATCACCTGTCACAATTCTTCTAAGAAATTCATCTCCATCATTCTCACACTGTTCCAAAAATTCACTGCATACTGTGTTTCTTGTTTCTTTGTGAGCCACTGTCAACATCCTGGGAACCCACCTAGCACAAACCTTTTTTAACGTCAACACTTTCAGTATTCTGCAAACACTTCCTTCCACTATCCCAACGTGGCATGACAATTCGGTCACTGTGACGCGTCTGTCAGCAGTCAGCAGTTCGTTAACTCTCTGCACATTGTCTGCAGCGTGTGCAGTACGAGGCCTGCCGCTGCGAGGACAATCCTCAATATTGCCAAGCCCGCTTTCATCACGGAACCCGCTTGCCCACCGACTAACTGTACTTCGATCGACAGCAGCATATCCATACATCTTTATCCATACACACTATAAAACTTTCACACATGCAGAATGCAAACTGTATTTTTACAAAAATAGTGTGCATTTTTTTTTGGAGTGACCCTCGTAATATCAGGAGTGTGGCGAGAACACCACATTATAATATTTCGTCTCAATAGGGACAATGTAGTGGCCGACGATCTTCACTTGACAACCGAAAAAAAACTAAGTTTGCATAGAATTGTTACTGCTCTCGGACAACCAACACTGCGTCAAGTACCCGCATAAGTCTATGTGGAACGTACGACGGACGTATAAGTCAGGGCAGTGCGGCGAAATTTTGCGTTAATGGGCTAGTGCCCTTGTTAATAGCACGACGTGCTCTGCAGCGCCTTTCCTGGACTAGTGACCGTATCTGTTGGATCCTTTTGAGTGTGTGTGTGTGTGTGTGTGTGTGTGTGTGTGTGTGTGTTGTCATCACTCACTGGTTTGATGTGGTCCGCTACGAATTCCTCTCCTCCTCTAATGTGCTACTCTCTTCATCACAGAGTATCACTTGCAACGTCCTCAATTACTTGATGGATATATTTCAATTTTTTTTCTTCCTATACAGTTTTTGCGCTCTACAGCTCCCTCTAGCACGATGGAAGTCATTCCCTCATGTCTTAACAGATGTCCTATCATCCTGTCCCTTCTTCTTATCAGTATTTTCCATATGTTCCTTTCCTCTCCGATTCTGCACAGAAACTCCTCATTCCTTACCTTATCAGTTCACCTAATTTTCAACATTCATATCCTGCCGGGGTGGCCGAACGGTTCTAGGCGCTACAGTCAGGAACCGCGCGACCGCTACGTTCGCAGTTTCGAATCCTGCCTCGGGCATGGATGTGTGTGACGTCCTTAGGTTAGTTAGGTTTAAGTATTTCTAAGTTCTAGGGGACTGATGACCTGAGAAGTTAAGTCCCATAGTGCTCAGAACCATTTGAACCATTTTTTTAACATTCACCAATAGCACCACGTCTCAAATGCTTCGATTCTCTTCTGTTCCGGTTTTCCCACAGTCCATGTTTTACTACCATACAATGCTGTACTCCACATGTACATTCTCAGAAATTTCTTCCTTAAATTAAGGCTTATATTTGATATTAGTAGATTTCTATTGGCCAGGAAAGCACTTCCTCGAATGCTAGTCTGCTATTGATGTCCTCCTTGTTCCGTCGGTCATTCGTTATTTTACTGCCTAGGTAGCAGAATTCCTTAACGTAATCTACTTCGTGACCATGGATCCTGATGTTAAGTTTCTCGCTGTTCTCATTTCTACTGCTTCTCACTACCTTCGTCTTTCTTCGATTTACTCTCAATCCATAGGCTGTATTCATTAGACTCTTCATTCCATTCAGTAGATAAGGTAATTCTTCTTCACTTTCATTCAGGATAGCAATGTCATCAGCGAATCGTATCACTGATATCCTTTCACCGTGAATTTTAATTCCCCTCCTGAACCTTCCTTATATTTGCACCATTGCATCCTCGATGTATAGATTGAACAGTAGGGGTGAAAGTCTACATCCTTCTTAATCCGAGCACTTCAGTCTTGGTCATCTACTTCTTATTCCCTCTTGGTTCTAGTAATTACTGTATATGACCCGTCTTCCCCTATAGCTTACCCCTGTTTTTCTCAGAGTTTCGAACATATTGCACCATTTGGCGAAGGTTCACAGGAGAGCTTCTATAAAGTTTGGAAGGTAGGAGACGAGGTACTGGCAGAAGTAAAGCTGTGAGGACGGGTCGTGAGTCGTGCTTGGGTAGCTCAGTTGGTAGAGCACTTGCCCGCGAAAGGCTAGGGTCCCGAGTTAGAGTCTAGGTCTGGCACACAGTTTTAATCTTCCAGGAAGTTTCTGGAGGCTAATCGAAATAACCTTGCCAACATGTGGTTGGACGTTACAAAGCAACAGAATGATGCCGTCTGTCAACATTCCTGGGCGTTTGAACTGAATGGCGTACTTCAGTTTTTGCAAAGTATCCAAGGACCGATCTGTATTAATTGTGGCGCCGTGTTCCGGAAAGTCAATGGGCAGCAGCCCCTTGCAGTCAAAGAAATAGATCCTCATGACTTTCCCGTAGATGGCTGTTTCGACTAGGCTGAATAAGTTTCGCTGGGAAGCCCTTACACATCCTCCATATAGTCCAGATCTCTCCCCATGCGATTTTCGTATTTTTAGAGCCACGAAGAAAGACGATCATTGCTGATGATTTGCTTCGGATGAAGAGGTGCAGTCTGGGTACAGTCATGTTTCTGTAGGCAACCACAAACATTTTTTCTTGAAGGCACTGACCGTCTTGTTTTACACTGGGATAAATCTACACACATGCTCCTAAATTAAGGATAATACTGATACATGGTGAAACAACGCTCTGGTGGGCGGTTTGCGGGTTTAATTCACCTCGGTCGTCGCACAGTGGCGCTGGCAGCAGTCCACATACGCAGAGGAGTGTTGGTGCGTGTCAGATTACGGTGCAGCGAGTAAGTGTGCAGACGTTTTCGGACGTGCTAATGGTGACTGTGAGTTGAAAATGGCTCAAAGAACACATATTGGTGACGTTGTGAGGGGTAGAATAGAAGGGCGATTGGAGGCTGGTCAAACAATGCAGTTCGTAGCACGGGCCCTCCGTCTGCCACAAAGTGTGCTCTCAAGATTATGGCAACGATTCCAGCAGACAGGAAACGTGTCCAGGTGCTATAATACGGGACGTCCTCAGTGTACATCACCACAAGAAGACCGATATCTCACCATCAGTGCACGCAGACGGCCACGGACTACTGCAAGTAGCCTTGCTCGGGACCTTACCACAGCCACTGGAAAAGTTGTCTCCAGACACACAGTCTACAGACCACTGAGCAGTCCTGGTTTATTCGCCCGGAGACCTGCAAGGTGTATTCCACTGACCCCTGATCACAGGAGAGCCCGTAAAACCTGGTGTCAAGAACACAGTACATGGTCATTGGAACAGTGGTCCCAGGTTACGTTCACGGACGAGTCCAGGTATAGCCTGGACAGTGGTTCTCGCCGGGTTTTCATCTGGCGTGAACCAGGAACAAATACTGTGGTGTCACCGCCACACACCACACTTGCTAGGTGGTAGCCTTTAAATCGGTCGCGGTCCGGTAGCATACGTCGGACCCGCGTGTCGCCACTATCAGTGATTGCAGACCGAGCGCCGCCACACGGCAGGTCTAGAGAGACTTCCTAGCACTCGCCCCAGTTGTACAGCCGACGTTGCTATCGATGGTTCACTGACAAAACACGCTCTCATTTACCGAGACGATAGTTAGCATAGCCTTCAGCTACGTCATTTGCTACGACCTAGCAAGGCGCCATTATCAGTACTATTGATATTGTGAAATATGTAACGTCAAGAGCGACGTTCATTATTAACGGATTAAAGTTAAGTATTCCACCAGCTACGTCCGTTTTTCTCAATTCTAATTCCCTTGTCATGTTCCAGACCTCACGCCAGCCTGCGTGAGCTAAAACGCGTGCATTTCGGCCTCCATTAGTAACACGTTGTTGGTTCTCCTGCCAACCACAACAGATACCAACCCCTTAATGTCCTTGAAAGGGACCTGTATGGAGATGGTGGTTTGATGGTGTGGGGTGTGATTACGATTGGTGCACTTACACCCCTGCATGTCTTTGACGGAGGAACTGTATCAGGTCAGGAGTATCGAGACGTTATTTTGCACCAGTATGTCCGTCTTTTCAGCGGTGCAGTGGGTCCCACCTTCCTCCTGATGGATGATAACGCACGACCCCACCGAGCTCCCATCGCGGAAGAGTACCTTGAAACCGAAGATATCAGGCGAATTGAGTGGTCTGACTGTTCTCCAGACCTAAACCCCATTGAGCACGTCTGGGATGCTCTCGGTCGACGTATCGCTGCAAGTCTTCAAACGCCTACGACACTTCTGAAGCTCCGACAGGCACTGGGGCAAGAACGGAAGCCTTTACCCCAGCAGCTGCTCGACCACCTGATCCAGAGTATGCCAATCCGTTGTATGGCCAGTGTACGTGTGGATGGTGATCATATCCAATGCCGATATCGGGGTATATGCGCAGGAAGCAGTGGCGTTTTTTAGCACATGTGTTTTGGGACGGTGTTCTCAACTTCTCACCAATACCGTGGACTTACATATGTGTGTCATGTGTGTATCGTATGCGCCAGTTTTGTGTAGTGCCACGTTGTGTGGCACCACATTCTGCAATGATACTTAATTTATGAGCATGAGAGTATTAAAGTTAAGCTGGCTATTTTTGAGATAATAAACAGTTTCCTTACTTTTTCCGTCTGTCTCGTTTTCATTTAACTACCTGCTATAATAGGTGGTAAGGGACTTCGTCATTTACTGTCACGTTCCACGAAGCCCTCACTCCCACGGGGAGAAAGGGTAAATGGATCGCAATCCATGTTCTCCTCCCTCGTACGGCAGCGTAGCGTCGTTCGACCTCGTTGGCGAGGTGGTCTCTTTGTAATCGATGGTAGCAGTACTTCGCCGTGGGAGATTGTGCAGAAGGCAGGTCATCAACCATTCGGCTGCCTGGGCGGACTCCACAACAGCAATCTATCTATCGCTTGCGCCTTTGTCCCGCAATTTGCGTGGGTTTGGCGTGGTTAAATCGGATTTGGCACGTTAATTGGAAGGGGTGGCCGGATCCCCTTCCTGCCGCCACCCCGTTTCCCCCCCCCCCCCCCCCCCCCCAGGACGGAATCAGAGTACCCCATCTGTCTGCGTCTAGTGTAAATCATGCAATAGTGCGGATGTGTTTCAAATGTCCATGAGTCGTGTAACTGAGGTGGAACGTGGGGACGAGCCCGGTATTCACCTAGAGGAATGTGGAAAACCGCCTAAAAACCACATCCAGGCTGGCCGGCACACTGGCCCTCGTCGTTAATCCGGCGGCTGGATTCGATCCGGAGCCGGTGCGCCTACCCGAGTCCAGGAAACAGCGCATTAGCGCTCTCGGCTAAACTGGGGGTTACCACAACAGCAATACCTCCCTCGAAATACATGAACCTTGTAGTCTCCTCGAAACTTGAATCACACTTCCAATATTTTTAGGGAGAATCGAGAGTTTAGAAGCGCGAGTGTGGGTGCAGGAAGCTTGCGCTGCAGGAGGCCATCCTATAAGCGGGACACGTCGCGACCCCAGAACGCTAGCGCTAGCACCGTCCCCGGCGCGCTATTACCCCCGCGAGGATAATCGTGGCCAGCGGCGGCGCGGCTCGTGTGACGTCAGCGCAAAGTGCGGCGTTAAGCCGGCGCGACCCGCCGTGGAATATGCAGCCGCGGGTCTGGGTCTGGGTCTGGGTCTCTCAGACTCGTGGTTATTGCCGGCGGACGCGTTCGGGGGCGGGCGCTCCGGAAGACGCCGTAAAGGCGCCCCAGGCGGCAATAAAGCGGTCGCCCTGGCGGTATGAATAAAGCGGCGGCGGCGACCGGGCAATAGCCGCAGTTATTAGGCCACGCTTCGGTTTCCGTGCACTGACGCCAGCCTCTGCTGGCTGGGTCGGCGACTCTCGTCTGCTCGCAATTACCTACGTTCTTACTTTCATTACCCGTGGCCAGTTTCATATGTAGCTCGTCTACGAGACTATACAAAACAGTTCTCTGGGGCAGACACTGTTTATGATCATCCATGAACCGTTACGACGGTGTACGCAGCAAGAGGCCTTCTTTCTGGTCTCAAGTAGTAATGGTCCGTACTTTAAGGATTCCGCCCTAAACCTTTTTTACTATCTTTATGCATGCATGTTTCGGTGATATTACGCGATCATCAGTGGGTTTGTTTATTTCTACTCAACGCCACATTAAATGTTCCAGTTGGTGTTTATCTTCTTCAGTACTACCGGTATTTTATTACAGTTTGCACCTACAATTTTGTTGGTGTTACTGGTTATTGTTGTTCGACAAATGCATATGCACGATGTCGTGTTTAAACGCTTACTATAAGTGGCGATCAAGAAGTTTCCTTTAATCGGCCGTTCGTCAAGCTAATCATGCAAAATCACCGTGAGCACTGAGGCAAGCATCCCACCGACGTACCAGGTTGAAGTTGATCGTTTAGTAATAAAACACCGTGTCCTGTTGCGGGAAGAGATTCCGAACTGCCTGCTGCACATCCTCGTCTGACAGGAATCGGCGATCCCTGAAGGTCTTCTTTAAGTGTCCGAAGGCCTGACAATTGCATGGGAGAAATCATGACTATAGGGCGGTTGCTCGAGTGTCTGCCATTAGAGTTGACGTAACGTCTTCGTAAAGACATTTGCGATGTTGCAAAGTGGGTTATCATGAAGTATCCCTCCCTTGGCGTACAATCCACTACGGTGGTTTTCGACAGCTTGCTTGCCATTTTTCACACTCCGATGGATGTCTACGGTTGTTTGCCCCTTGGCATCCAAGAAAAGAATAACAGTACGTTGGTCCTGCTTGGACGAGTTTGGTAATAATGCCACCACAGTTCACGTTTTCACATGTATCGCACTCACGTCTGCAAGACTCTCGTACCACACTAATCCCTCGCCTTAATGTCGGTGCTTATACACGCGCATTTAAATCGCTGCAGAATCGCATTCGAACGGAAACTTTTGAATCACTCCTTATAGAAGTTCATGATCTTACGACCCGTTGCTCGCCAAAAAACACTGAAGGAGTGCTTCTAGCCACTATAGTGTACATACTTACGACAACGTAAAAACCAGTACCACCTACAAAACTGTAGATGTCAAACTGCTTTGAAATTCGAGCTTCACTGCGGAAGACAAACAACAACATTGGCAACCAAGTACGCTGTTAAGCAGAAATAACCGGCCGTGGTGGCCGAGCGGTTCTTGGTGCTTCAGTCCAGAACCGCACGACTGCTACGGTCGCAGGTTCGAATCCTGCCTCGGGCATGGATGTGTGTGATGACTTCAGATGTTAAGTCCCATAGTGCTCAGAGCCATTTAAACCATTTGAAGCAGAAACAGGAAACCCTGTTGCTGATTGATGGTCTAACGTCATCGAAGTATGTGTAGACAGAGTGAGAAAAGGACGAAACTGTGTTTTGCTCTAGTCGGAAATAGTTCACACAAAAAATTTAACATATTTTTATTGTTCAAGCGAATACGGACGCAAACAGTCACCGTTCATGAAGAAACTCACACGATGAATAGTTGTTACGAGTCTCACTCCCAATAAATCTGAAAGTTAGGCACATGAATTACACAAGGGTTGCTTTTCACAAGATACGGAATAGTCTCGTACCCACAGGAAACCCTCTGACGAACAGGCAGTCCAGTACCCCTCTCCTGCAAGAACACTCAAATGGCTCTGAGCACTATGGGACTTAAGTTCTGAGGTCATCAGCCCCCTAGAACTTAGAACTACTTAAACCTAACTAACCTAGGGACATCACACACACTCATGCCCGAGGCAGGATTCGAACCTGCGACCGTAGCGGTCGCGCGGTTCCAGACTGTAGCGCCTAGAACGCTCGGCCATCCTGGACGGCCAAGAACACTCCCCGAGTTCTGGGATCCTACCTAAGGCCGATTAGTTCAAGTAAATACGGACGCAAATAGTGAGCTTTAGTGAAGAAACACGCAAAATGAACAGTTATTCTGCGTCTCACTCCCAATAAATCTGAAATAGTCTCGTACATAAATGGCACAGGGCGTGCTTTTAGCAAAATACGGAATAGGCTCGTAGTAACGGGGAAACCTCTGACGAACTGGAAACTCTGTAACTCTTCATCATACACGAACACTCACCGAGCGCTAGGTTCCAACCCATAGCCAACTACGCCGGACTTAAGAAAATCCAAGTTAATCAGTTCAACGCTAACAGCAAATGAAGACCTTCTGCTGGACACAAATTCCAGAAGTTCCAGGGATGCCTTTGATCTATGGCATAACTCTGTGCATATTGCGTCGTTCAATTGCATCAACTTCAATTTCAGTTTGCTATGACAAAGATTAAAAATGATTTACTATAGCGCAATTTTTTCATTATTCATCTTCGACTGTGAATGTCCAGATACGGTCGCAGGCTCGAATCCTTCCTCAGGCGTGGGTGTATGTGATGTCCTTAGGTTAGTTAGGTTTAAGTAGTTCTAAGTTCTAGGGGACTGATGACCTCAAAAGTTAAGTCCCATAATGCTCAGAACCATTTGAACCATTTTTTTTGTTAATGTCCAGCTGTGACTGAAGAAAAATAAATTATTAAATAAATTTTTTAAGTAACCAGTTGACTACTTTCGCGCTGTTTCCGCCTTCTTGTATGAAGTATTAATATTTCCATCGCTAGGGAAAACCGTCGGCGGGCTCTTTAATATATTCCAATCTGTTTCTCTAGATATTTCCCTTTCTTACATCTTATGGTCTGTTGATGCCATAACAGTAGGGATGAAATGAGCACACTGGGCCAGATTTGAGTTTAACCTGTGAGCTCGATCTTCCTCTTGCCGATTCACCCACCCTCTCCACCACATTCCCTCCTTCCCTCCCAGCTTTGGACATCGCCTGTCCTCCACCTTTCTCCCTTCCCTTCCCCATTCCCAAGAAACATCCCCTCCCCTTCCTAAGACGTGCGTCTTTCTTGAAAACAACCCCACCTAACAGTTTCTAAGCCAGTTGTATTGCACATGTACCGCTCTCGGAGTCACAGTTTAGTAATTTAGAGCCATAAAAATGAAACAGCAAACCATGCATTCCCTAGGCCACACCCTTTTCTCGGAGGCAGGTCAATCGTAGAGCTCTATGCCAGTTATGTTACACATATTTTGCTCTCCCAGTAGGAACTCAGCGCTTTACTGCCACAAAAACAAAACAGCCAGTGACACTCCTCAGCTCCTTCTTAAGCCATGCGCTTCTTACAAACAACTTCTTACGACAATGATGGACGACGGGACATGACATCATTCTCAACCAGTGATGGTAGTAATGTGTAATAGTCCATCTTTTAGGGGAACAGACGTACACTTCGCTTGTCTGTATGCCAAGCAAGCGTGATAAGCATAGATAATAAGAAAAGCACTGAGACATTACGATCATAAAGTACGAATTACGGAAGTGTTTCGTTACATCACACATCAGTCACGCTGTTTCTACAACTACAACATGTAGATTACAATAACATTTTCGTGATGTATCTACAATCAGTGTGTTGCATTTTCTTTGTTTTAATACATTTATTACAATTGCAGTTTCACCTACCACAGCACATTTTCTGTATGTAGAACATATTTGATTTTGATTTGATTTGACTTTGGCAGGAAAGCTGAAACAGTTTTGGTCTGACCCACCACTACCCGCACCAAAACCGATTTCGTTGTGCGGTATCGCCCCCTGTATATCTAGTTAAGCCAACCAATGCCCTTAAATAGTGCAAGGAGTCCCTTTACCAGTTTTTTGTTAGACACAATTTCTTCAGGTCTAGTTGTCCCGAAAATTATTTGTCTTTTTCTCTCCAATGCCGTAAATTCGAATATGTGTTGTGATGCAGTTTCTTCACTCTCATCACAGACCCTACATTTAGGGTCTTCTTCCGTTATACCCGCTGTGTGTAGGTGTTTTTTCAAATTCCCATGGCCAGTCATCTGTCCAACCACAAGTTTCATCCCTTTCCTGTGCAATCCCAGGATAACAGAGCTTCTTTTAAAATATGGCTTTGGCATCAATACCTTACCATGTTTTTGTTTATAGACATTGGTCCAGTATTCTACGTGCTGCCTTCTAAGCCAGTACCGTAGTTCTAGTTTGACCATAGCCTTGGTGATTGTCAGAGCAGTTTCCGGTCCAATGAATGGAGTCTTTGCCCCCATCCTGGCTAGTCTGTCGGCTTGTTCATTGCCACCGATCACTGAATGGCCAAGGACCCACATTAGGTTTACCCTATTGCTTCCCCCTAGCTCCAACAGAGCCCTATGACATTCTGAAACAATCTTAGATCTTGTTGCAAGAGCTGCCAATGATTTCAGGGCTGCCTGGCTGTCTGAATAGATGCACATGCTACAGTCCCTGTAGCTGCTACGCATATTCTCCTCCACACATGCCCTGATTGCAGTAATTTCAGCTTTGAATACCGAGGCCAGTTTTCCTCTACAGATGTCCACCAGTCTTGGCTGCACCCCGTAGACTCCAGCCACAGCGCCTGTGTCTGATTCCGACCCATCAGTGAACCAGACAATGTCCCTTGCACGGTGTCGAAGTGTTTTTTCCCATTGCTCCCTACTTCCAATTATTATATTGTAAAGCTTGTTGAAGCTGTTGGCAGTTATTATACAGTTGGCCTCATTTCCTCAGCCATTCCTATATTTACCTCACTCACTACTTTAGTGTGTGATTCTGGATATCCAATGAAATCCAGTTTTTACCAATTTTGAGTCTGTACGTACCAGTTGCTGCCTTCGTCTTGACCCAAAGGAGGCATGTCTAGTATGACTTCCATCGCAGCGGTTGGTGTGCTGCTAATTCCGCTTGTTATGGCTAAGCAGACCAGTCTCTGCACCTTACCAAGCTTTTTAGCTGCAACCTGCTGTTCTGCCGTCTTCCACCACACTACTGCCCTGTAGGATACCCTACATCTAACCACCATGGTGTATATCCAGTACATACCTCTGGGGCTTAGACCCCAGTTTTTGCCACAATCCCTTCTGGTACTCACTAGAGTACCTTTTGCCTTGGAGCAGGTGCTCTTTATGTGAGGGGTCCATGTTAGTTTCTCTTCTAAGGTTACCCCTAGATATTTCACTATCCCCTTCACAGGTAGAGTTTCATCGAAGACCTTTAGATTACAACTTGAGTGTTGGATATGCTTCTTTCTAAATGGTACCACAACAGTCTTGTTAGGATTAACCCTTACATTCTGGTTAATTCACCAGTCTTGGGAAATGTCCAATGCACCTTGTGCCATATTCCTAACTGTGTCAGTAAATTTGACAAGTATTACTAACACGGTCATCTTCATATCCTTGGCAAAAGCATTGTCTGTAATTTAGTTCCTCAGTGAGTTCCACAATAAACGGGACAAAACTCGCCTGTGTGGACAACCTTTAATGGTGTTAGTTAGCATCTTTTCATTCATCATGGTGACCTCTACCTTCCCTCCACTAAGCATGGCCTACTACACCTACATATAGTGGTCCTAGGTCATGCACCTTTGCTGTCCTAACCATGGACTCGAAGACTGTGTTACTAAAGGCCCCCTCGATATTCAGGAAGATGCAAAGGACTGTTTCTTGAAAGTGAAGTGCTGTCTCAGATGATTTACCTGATGTGTATGTTGGTTGGTTTGAATGTACAGAAGTCCTAGTTAGCCTTCTCTCCTCAACATGAACATTAACTAGTTTTTTGCACTGTTTCAAGAATGAAGGAGGACAGACTGATTGGTCACATATCGTTAGCCTTGGTATGATCAGTTTTCCCTGTCTTTCAAATAAAAACAACCTTCACTGCCCTCCAGGCATTGGAAATGATTCCTGCTGCTAAGCTAACCCTGAACAATCTTCTTATGAGATTCTTCCCTGCTGTTGCAGGAGAGCTGAAAAGATTCGATTTGGGTCAAGTGACGAACGTTTGGAATGTTCCCAACTCCCATTGGATTTTATTGAGGTCGATACACTCCTTGGCCGATTCCCAGTACTCTCTTCGAGTGCCTGAGAACCATTGTCTCTCAGCGATCGTGTTTTGGTCTACGTTATCAACAAGGGCATATTGAGGAAAATGAGTTTTCAGAAGCAGTTCCAGCGTCTCATGTGCTGTCTTTGTATATTCCTCATTGTCTTTCTCAACGTACATGTATTCTAGTGAGAAATTTGTGAAGTCTGGCTTGAGAAGCCATGCCCTCCACTTCCTCGCAGAATGCGTTTCAGGATGCCTCCTTTGCTTGTCTAATGGCAAGGTTGTAGTTGACAAGGGCCTCGCGATATTTTGCCCATTGTCCTTTACGTCACACGGGGTTAAAAAGTCTTCGTACCTGTTTTATTCGTGTTTCCATGTTATTGTTTCACCAAGGCACACTTCTATTTGTGCACTTCATGGTGACTGCACTGTTGTCCTGGTATGACGTCACTATGGCAGAGGAGAAAGCCTCTGCTACTTCCTCAAATGCTACTGGATTCCTTATCGAGGTTTCAATTTCCGATAAGCTTAAGTCAAGTCCCCTCCTGTATGTCTCCCAGTCTGTTTTCCTGGGATTCTTGTAGGCCGCGGTCTGTCTGATTCCCACTTCAACCTCGAATTTAATATACATATGTTCCAATGAGGATGGATCTAACATCACATGCCATTGTTTGACATAGCTTCCCCAACATCATGGAACCAAAGGTTACGTCAATTACTTCTTCCCTTCTGCTATTCCTGAATGTAGGTTCATCATCCCTATTCAGGACCTCCAAGTTGTTAGACAAGAGAAATTCAAGAAGGTACCCACTTCTACTACTAGTGTCCTTGCTGCCCCACACTAGGTTGTGGGCATTGGCATCACATCCAACCAACAGTTGGTCGCCTTTTGAGGGCAACCTTCTGTCAGTCTCCTCACCTCCAAAGGAAGAGGAGAGCTGTCTTCCTAATGAAGGTATGCTGAGCCCAAAACAATTTCCCTCGTGATACCTTCCTCATGTTGCTGCATCCTGATGGTCACGTGGTCCCTGGAACATAAATTTATCATTGGCGTGAAAGAAATTCAATTTCTCACATAGATGCATGTTCTGGAGTTTCTTAGATTTCTAGCATAAATCAGCTTACCTCCAGTGCCATTGAGGCCCAATACACCCTCTTTATATAAGTAGGGTTCTTGTCTGAGGGCCACATCCACTTCCTCCAGTCTCCATCTTGCCGTCATCATTGTCTTTGAGGTCTTTGATTACCCTGACAGAGACCTGTGAGAACCCTAATGCTCTCGCATTGTCTTCAAGGACTTCTGTCCAACCTCCACCACCAGGGTTCGTCCTTCTGGTATAGCCTCCTGGCTTATTACTCTCCAATCCTTGGTCGAGTCTTTGGTTCTGGACACTTATTTATTAATATCTATGTGGTCTTAAGAAGTTCAACTGCTGTCTTGACCAGTAGCTTCACATCCTCCCACGGGGATATCATTGGAACCTTGTCCTTGAGCCATTCCACCATATGCACCCCGTTGCAGACAAAAATGAGGACACCGTGACCTAGATAGACTCTCCTGAAATTTGGTTCTGGACCAGCACCTCCCCGCTCCCAATCTTTTCAGAGATGGCCATCTGTATGAGCTCCTCCTGCTGCAAGGCAACGACCGGGACAGCGGTCTGATGACCCCATGACCCTGCATAGCAAGTGAAGCCATTGCCGCAATGTGACGCGGTGGCCGGTCGGTACTGAATGGCTCGACGGCAGCTTTACCACAATTCTGTTTCTGAAATCGTCTTTGCCATTGCTCTCGTGTGTCAGAGAGTAGAGTTCTTTCGTCTATTCTGTGGTAGCGCCCAAAATCTACCGCTGACTTTTCCCGAGCCTATGCAGAAATCAGCATCGTTTCAGACCGCTACAATTAGTTGGGCGGATGAGAGGAGAAGTTCGAACAGGAAGAACTCTGTTTGTGAGAGAGACTGCAGTGGAATGTAACAGTCGAAATATTTGTTCAGTGACAAACGTGGGGGAGATATTTCGTCTTGCATTTGGATGTAGGTACCGGTGTGTGAAATGTCACTTTCGGGCAGGAAGCCGCCATGTGGCGTCTCTGCAAGGCCGGCCGGCCGAACGCCGAGCCGGCGCCGACTGCGAGCCGTTCCCGCCGCGGCGCTAATGACGGCAGTCGGACCCTCCTGCCCCTCCTTCCCTTTTTTCTCTCTCCCTTTCTCCGTTCCCTTCTCCGAAATTAATGTGCCTTCGCAGCAGCGACAAAGTGCCGGTACTTGTTAACCTCTCAGGTCCCCCGGAGAAATGTTCTCTTCCCCGTCATTAAGAGAGAAAAATTATGAAATATCAAACAGAATTGTGCTGTTAACAAAATGAACGACTGGCGACTCGTTTTAATTCCGGAGAGAAATTTCATCTCAGCGTCGTAACTCCCCGAGTAACAAGGACGTCGTTCGTATCGTAACTTGCAGCGTTCTTTCTTTGTTTCTTGTTTCCGTTCAGACTGCGACTCAGCGCACTTTTGTGCAGTGACTCGTAAAATGAGGAAGTATTAGAAATGCTGTAGGAGCAGTTGTTCGAGCACAACGAGGTATAAAATCTGTACTACAGGGAACAGCTAAGAACTTTTCTCTTCCCCAAACAATAATTTTCTTGTGTTCGTCCACGCTTGTTTATTCGAGTTCATTAAGGAAATTACTCAACATGTTTCGTTACACCTTGTCGATTTCATTGTTTGTCAAAGTGAAGACGTATGCAGAATGAGCGGAAACCATTGATCATTATAGCTGAAGTATAAAGTGTGTTGCATGAGGAATACTAAATAGTCATACAGCTGTGCACAATATTGCATGCACAACTTTCAGTTCAACAGCTTTCTAGGTTTGTTAACAAATAACTCATCTGCTACCAGTCACAGTTTCCTATATTTTATTTTTCCCACGACGCGTTTCGGGGAAAAATTGCCATTTACAAGTGTGTTTTTTGTGTTTGTTATGTCATTCCTATGTGATGTTGTCATTGTGAGATTATGCTTCATTTCGTTGACTTTACTGCAATGTACATCTACATCTACATCTACATCTACATGACTACTCTGCAATTCACATTTAAGTGCTTGGCAGAGGGTTCATCGAACCACAATCATACTATCTCTCTACTATTCCACTCCCGAACAGCGAGCGGGAAAAACGAACACCTAAACCTTTCTGTTCGAGCTCTGATTTCTCTTATTTTATTTTGATGATCATTCCTTCCTATGTAGGTTGGGCTCAACAAAATATTTTCGCATTCGGAAGAGAAAGTTGGTGACTGAAATTTCGTAAAAAGCTCTCGCCGCGACGAAAAACGTCTATGCTGTAATGACTTCCATCCCAACTCGTGTATCATATCTGCCACACTCTCTCCCCTATAACGCGATAATACAAAACGAGCTGCCCTTCTTTGCACCCTCTCGATGTCCTCCGTCAATCCCACCTGGTAAGGATCCCACACCGCGCAGCAATATTCTAACAGAGGACGAACGAGTGTAGTGTAAGCTGTCTCTTTAGTGGACTTGTTGCATCTTCTAAGTGTCCTGCCAATGAAACGCAACCTTTGGCTCGCCTTGCCGACAATATTATATATGTGGTCCTTCCAACTGAAGTTGTTCGTAATTTTAACACCCAGGTACTTAGTTGAATTGACAGCCTTGAGAATTGTACTATTTATCGAGTAATCGAATTCCAACGGATTTCTTTTGGAACTCATGTGGATCATCTCACACTTTTCGTTATTTAGCGTCAACTGCCACCTGACACACCATACAGCAATCTTTTCTAAATCGCTTTGCAGCTGATACTGGTCTTCGGATGACCTTACTAGACGGTAAATTACAGCATCATCTGCGAACAACCTAAGAGAACTGCTCAGATTGTCACCCAGGTCATTTATATAGATCAGGAACAGTAGAGGTCCCTGGACGCTTCCCTGGGGAACACCTGATATCACTTCAGTTTTACTCGATGATTTGCCGTCTATTACTACGAACTGCGACCTTCCTGACAGGAAATCACGAATCCAGTCGCACAACTGAGACGATACCCCATAGCTCCGCAGCTTGATTAGAAGTCGCTTGTGAGGAACGGTGTCAAAAGCTTTCCGGAAATCTAGAAATATGGAATCAACTTGAGATCCCCTGTCGATAGCGGCCATTACTTCGTGCGAATAAAGAGCTAGCTGCGTTGCACAAGAGCGATGTTTTCTGAAGCCATGCTGATTACGTGTCAATAAATTGTTCCCTTCGAGGTGATTCATAATGTTTGAATACAGAATATGCTCCAAAACCCTACTGCAAGCCGACGTCAATGATATAGGTCTGTAGTTAAATGGATTACTCCTACTACCCTTGTATAAGAAAACGAGCATTTTTTAATTGGTTATCGATCCTTCTGTGAAGTTCGTGGTGAAATTTAGAACATTTTGTACTTAAAGTTTCCTTATTGTCCATTTGTGCAGAGTTTCATACACACTAAACACCACACACAACTTATACACTTTTAAACGTCGAAAACATTTTACATAGACAAAACAGTGACAAAGATGTTCTTACAAGTAGTCAACAGAGATGACATTATAGGTCTTCCAGAGAGTATGATATGCTTTTGTACAGAGGTTATTTAGCTTAACAATTTGGATGATAATTTACTTATGTATATTTTACAATAGTGCTTATTTCTATGTGTTACTAGTTTTATTTAAGTATACTATCAAACAACTGAAGAAATTCACTGATTCACTTTCAAGTTTTTCGTTTAATATTTTATCTTCATATTTTCTGTAATGTGAATATATCTCCAGTTCCTCTAGCAAATCCACTTTATGTCCTTTATGTAGTCGGTTAAAACAAACCTATTGTTTTCGCAGTCGCAGGATTTCAGAACCATTTGTAATGGACCAAATCAGATTAAACAACTGAACTGAGGAACTGTTCAGCTACTCGCACGTGTAGAGAACGAGAGTTCTTAAAAATTATACTTTTACAGCTCCTTTGCGAGCGCATAAGCGTGCGAACCATTAGTTTATTTGTATGTGGGTCTGCAGCTTCGCTGTAATTTGTGAAATGCTAAGACAATTTTAAACTTCCTCCTCAAACTGTGAAATCATTTATAACAGATGACCTTTTGTTAGTTTGTTGATTTGGCGGAAAGGACCAACCAGCGATGTAATCTGTCCAATCGGATTAGGAAAGGACGGGAAGGGAAGTCGGCCATGCCCTTTGAAAGGAACCATCCCGGCATTTGCCTGAAGTGATTTAGGGAAATCACGGAAAATAAGATCATCTTTGCCGTAATATGTATTACATTAAATTACAGTCCAGGTTCTTCAAATGGCAATTTTCGAATGACTGTGATAAGAATAGCAACAAAGCAAAAAGGTAAAACACTTTGTTAACAGCGATATACTTGCACGTTATAAATGCTGTTATATTACTTGCAGTTTCCGGGAAATGTGCGTCATATCTACAAAAACTTTTAGTGCAATGAGGGAGCATAGTTTTTCACATGCATGTACACATTTCGGAAGGCTGCATATCTATTGTAGCATATCACATAGTTCTTACATAATCCATTTTGTAACGTCTCATATACCTAAACTCCTGTTGACAAATGGCTTCAAAGTCCTTGCTAAATGAATTTAACAGCCTTTCTGCCTCCATGGACGTAAACACGGTCGTTATAGAATCGTGGGAACGAGCAACGCTCAAAGAATGTCACAGTCTACATCTATGCTTTGGAAGCTGCCTATCTCCGCCCTTTTATAGCTACATCTCACTCCATTAGTTTAGATAAGTCAAAAAGGCAGCAAATGCAATGTTATTTTATGTTATGTTATGTTAACCGGGGGCCTAGAAACGACGGAGAGGCTCCGTCCCCGCCGCAGCCGCAGTGGTCCACAACTCCACGACGACTGCCGCAGTCCACTTCACCCCCCCCCCCTCCCCCCCGCCACACACCGAACCACTCTTTCAGGGTTATTGTGCGGTTCGTGCCCAGGTAGACACCCCCTTCCCCCCCCCCCCCCCCCCCTCCCACACCCTCAGGGAACGTCTCACACCTCACACCACACGAGTGTAACCCCTAAGTCTGGGTAGTAGAGTACGTGCAGAACTTGTTTGCGCAGAAATCGCCGACATAGTGTAGCTGAGGCGGAATAAGGGGAACCACCCCGCATTCGCCGAGGCAGATGGAAAACCGCCTAAAAACCATCCACAGACTGGCCAGTTCACCGGACTTCGACACAAATCAGCCGGGCGGATTCGTGCCGGGGACCGGCGCTCCTTCCCGCCCGGAAATGCAATGTAATAGTGGATATACCACTCGAAAACGGGAAGAATATGTCAGAACGGACAGACATAATTTGAGATTGGCCATTTTAGGAGGATAATGTGCTTCTTTCTAATATAAAGTCTACTTTAATGTTTTACATTTTGTAAGGTTCTCAAAAGCTGCTAGGCTCTTTATGAACCGTGTTGAAGTCTTTCTATAGACATTGTTGTGAGCCTATCAATGGTGGATAAACAAATAAGGATTTTTATGCCAGTGATTCAGTAGTATGCCGAAGTTATTCCTTAAATGATATGCAAGAGTGTCAGTAAATAATGGTCTTCTGAACTTTCACTGTGTGCACTTTAAAGCAGAAACATGACAGCATATAACAGGAAGGGGCTTATTTATTATCTGAAAACATTCGCTCTTTGTTATAAAAGAAGAATTACATTGTGAGTTGTGGGATTGTTACAAGTGTGACGAAGAGAAAAGACACACTGAGGTGACAAAAGTCGTGATACACCTAGTTAATATCGTGTCATACCTTATTTCCCCCTGCGTAGTGCAGCAACTCGACGCGTTCAAGACTCAACAAGTCATCGGAAGCCGCCTGCAGGAATATTGACTCATGTTGCCTCTCTTTAGCCGTTCATAATTGCGAAAGTGTTGCCGGCGCAGAGTTTTGTGCACGAACTCACCTCTCGATTATGTCCCATAAACGTGAGATGCGATTCATGTTGGGCGATCTGGATGAGCAACTGATTTCCTCGAATTGTCCAGATTGTTCTTCAAACCAATCACGAACAGTTGTGGCTCGATGACATGGTGCATTGTTATTCATAAAAATTCCAACGTTGTTTCGGAACATGAAGTCCATGAATGGCTGCAGTGGTCTCCAAGTAGCACAGTGGAACGGAGAACCATTTCCATTCCACACAAACACGGTCCCCACAATTGTGGAGCCACACTCCTTGTTGGCGACTTGCGTCCACGGTTTCGTGGGGACTGCAAAACACTCGAGCCTTAACATCGGCACTTGCCAGGGGACTTACCTGACCAGGCAACGGTTTCCCAGTAGTCTAGGCTCCAGCCACCCAGGAGATGCGCTGCAAGCGATGTCACGCTGGTACAAAGGGACTCGCGTCGACAGTCTGCTGCCATAGCACAGTAACGCCTACTTTCGCCAGACTGTCCTAACGGATACATTCGTGGTATGTCCCACATTGATTTCTGCCGTTGTTTCTGGCAGTGTTGCTTGTCTCTTAGCACCGACAACTCTACACAAACGCTGCTGCTCTCTGCAGTTAAGTGAAGGCCTTCGACCATGGCGCTGTCCGTGGTGAGAGGTAATGCTTGAAATTTGATATTCTCGGCACAGTCTTGACACTGGTCCTCGAAACATTGAATTTTGTAACGATTTCCGAAATAAAACTTTCACATGCGTCAAACCCTAACCACCTCCTAGTTCAAAGTCTGTCACATCGGAAACCTTGTCACATGCATCATCTGACTATAAACGATAAAAATTGCTTGCAAATCTGCGGAAATTCGCCCTATTGTCCGCTAGAACTTGGCGTCTCGATAAATTTACTCATTCTGGACAATTTTAGGGAGAACTGCCGTAGCTGCCTCGCCCTGTGTACAGGGTGGTCCATTGATCGTGACCGGGCCAAATATCTCACGAAATAAGCGTCAAACGAAAAAACTACAAACACCGAACCTTGTCTACCTTGAGAGGGGAAACCAAACCAGATGGCGCTATGGTTGGCCCGCTAGATGGCGCTGCCATAGGTCAAACGAATATCAACTGCGTTTTTTAAAAATAGTAACCCCTTTTTTATTACATATTCGTGTAGTACGTAAAGAAATATGAATGTTTTAGTCGCGCCACTTGTTTCGCTTCGTGATAGATGGAGGTGTCATAGTCACAAACATATGGCTCACAATTTTAGACGAACAGGTAGGCTTTTTAATTAAAATACAGAACGTAGGTACGTTTGAACATTTTATTTCGGTTGTTCCAATGTGATACATATACCTTTGTGAACTTATCATTTCTGAGAACGCATGCTCTTACACCGTGATTACCTGTAAATACCACATTAATGCAATAAATGTTCAAAATGATGCAATTGGCAATACGTGTAACGACATTCGTGTCAACAGCGAGTAGTTCCCCTTCCGTAATGTTCGCACATGCATTCACAATGCGCTGACGCATGTTGTCAGGCGTTGTCGGTGGATCACGATAGCAAATATCCTTCAACTTTCCCCACAGAAAGACATCCGGGGACCTCAGATCCGGTGAACGTGCGGGCCATGGTATGGTGCTTCGACGACCAATCCACCTGTCATGAAATATGCTGTTCAATACCGCTTCAACCGCCCGCGAGCTATGTGCCGGACATCCATCATGTTGGAAGTACATCGCCATTCTGTCATGCAGTGAAACATCTTGTAGTAAGATTGGTAGAACATTACGTAGGAAATCAGCATACATTGCATCATTTAGATTGTCATCGATAAAATGGGGCCAATTACCCTTCCTCCCATAATGCCGCACCATACATTAACCAGCCAATGTCGCTGATGTTCCACTTGTCGCAGCCATCGTGGATTTCTGGTTGCCCAATAGTGCATATTATGCCGGTTTACATTACAGCCTTTGGTGAATGACATTTCGTTGCTAAACAGAAAGCGTGCAAAAAATCTGTCATCGTGCCGTAATTTCTCTTGTGCCTAGTGGCAGAACTGGTCACGACGTTCAAAGTCGTCGCCATGCAATTCCTGGTGCATAGAAATATGGTACGGGTGCAATCGATGTTGATGTAGCATCCTCGACACCGTCGTTTTTGAGATTCCCGATTCCCGCGCAATTTGTCTTTACTGATGTGCGGATTAGCCGCGACAGCAGCTAGAACACCTGCTTGGGCATCATCATTTGTTGCAGGTCGTGGTTCACGTTTCACATGTGGCTGAACACTTCCTGTTTCCTTGACTAACGTAACTATCTGGGGAACAGTCCGGTCACTTGGATGATGTCGTCCAGGATACCGAGCAGCATACATAGCACACGCCGGTCGGGCATTTTGATCACAATAGCCATAGATCAACACGATATCGACCTTTCCCGCAATTGGTAAACGGTCCATTTTAACACGGGTAATGTATCACGAAGCAAATACCGTCCGCACTAGAGTAATTTTACGTGATACCACTTACTTATACGTTTGTGACTGTTACAGCACCATCTATCACAAAGCGAAAAAAGTGGTCCAACTAAAACATTCATATTTCTGTACGTACGACACGAATATGAAATAAAAAAGGGGTTCCTATTTAAAAAACGCTGTTGATATCCGTTTGACCTATGACAGCGCCATCTAGCGGGCCAACCATAGCGCCATCTGGTTTCCCCCTTCAAGCTAGACGAGTTTCGTTCTTTGTAGTTTTTTTGTTTGATGCTTATTTCGTGAGATATTTGGCCCGGTCACTATCAATGGACCACCGTGTATATATGAATCTACTGATTTTTTTTTTTTTAATTTAACCATTCCATTTTGGCAGGGTGCTCCATGAACTAGTTTCGAATAATATCAGAATAAAAACAGTCTTGGTTGCAAAATTATTTAACATCATGACTGACAGATTACATATCCAGCT
Source organism: Schistocerca gregaria (assembly GCF_023897955.1). Classification (NCBI taxonomy): domain Eukaryota; kingdom Metazoa; phylum Arthropoda; class Insecta; order Orthoptera; family Acrididae; genus Schistocerca; species Schistocerca gregaria. Next base: position 386,860,163 of record NC_064920.1, on the reverse strand, counting down.
ACTATGGCGTCAATTTTCCATCTTTTGTGGTTCCATGACGGAAGGATTATTTATTCAGTTACTTTTGCGCAATCTGATGATGCCCTAAAGGGTGAAACGCTTCATTGACATTATACAATTTCACAACAAGCGCTCCTTTTTTATTTTTATTTTTTTGGCAGGGGAGAGTCATGACCCTAACGACCCCTGCGCCCCCCCCCCCCCCCCCCCCCCTCCCTGACTCGCCGGGATTCGCGTAGTAGGACAATCACCGCAAGCCTTGTTTTGTCGGTCGCGTCGCGTCGCTCAGTCCCTCAGCACACCTTACCAGACGGCACAGACAGCACAGCACAGCACGGCACAGACCTGCAGGCCTACCTCTACCTCTCCCTCTACTTCTACCTCTACCTCGCCGGCGTACTCCGGCTGATCGGCTTACGCGGCCGCAGGTCGCCTTACCCACGCCACACACAGCATTTTTATGAACCCGCCTGCCGGCCGGTATCTTGCGGACCCGGCCGGCGCTCTCCCTCGGCACACCAGCCAAATTCGTGTGGGCCACACGGCGACAGTCCTCCCACACTTGTCATCGCACGTGTTTCTCAGACTGTGGCTCAAGTGAAATGATGCTGAATGTTTCGTTTAATATTTGTTGTGTACGAGTTCGTGCACAACGCCAAGGAGAGGTGGCGACAGAGCGGTGCAATTATCGCCATAAGAAAACTGGACAGGAGCATCGTATATCGCAGCGGCATAGAGTGCTGGTAGTCCAGATCCACTGCAGCCGTGGCTCAGCGGGTGCGCACCACAGACTCCGTCAGTTCCCACAGAAACTTGCAATTCCATTGCTATGACACACGTGGGATGCCACCACCATGCGTGATACCACAATATTGCAACGAGCCACGTGCTAAGTTCTTCATTATCGTGAACATTGCATCTCCAGCCTCCCCTCTTTACAGGCTGCAGTTAACCTTGGCATTTTCCTGTTCGGTCAATTTTGCATGTACTAGCAATTTCTACAACCCAGTTTCAAAGTTCTTTTATTCGTAATACAGTATCCTGGACTTATAACTATGCTGTATTTACTGGAGCCAAGTTCTTCAATAACCAGCCATACAGTCGACGTTGTGGTGTTGAAAATGCATGGTTTTGCTTGGATCACTTTGTTCTCTATATGTCTGTCTGTCTGTCTGTCCGACTGTTAAGCCCTCTTTTTTCTTAGGAATAGGTAGAGGTATCAAGTTGAAATTTATGTCTAATACTAAGGTCTACAGTCCCTTCGCGGTTTTAATATAAGGGACGGCAAAAAACGTTCCATTTGAGGGCCTTACTGAAGTGCATATGCAATGTAGCGCGAGTTTGACGCATATAAGCACCCACATCTAGTGACGGGATTAGTGTGGCATTCGTTTATTTCCGACGTGCATGCGATAAATGCAGCAAGGTGACCTATGCGGACATTATTACCCAATGCTTCCAAACTGGACCTACATGCCGTTATTCTTTCCTTGGCTGCAAGAACAAATACGAGGGTTGGAACTTAAATAATGGCAACTATTTATCCACAACCGATACAAAAGAGTAACATGTTTGAACCTCTTACTTTCCTTCAAAGTAGTCACCAGCTTTGTATAGAAGCCGTTGCCAGCGATGTGGAAGGCGTAGTATACCGTTAAGAGAGCCTGTTCCGTTGATGGTGCGAATGGAGCGATCTACCGCCTGTCGAATCTCTGGAACAGTCCTGAAGCGAATGCCACGAAGTGGTTCCTTCATTTTCGGAATCAAATCCATGTCACAAGGACTCAAGTCGTATTACTGTTCGTTTTTGGAGCATTACCTGCGACCAGCTTTGAGAAAGAAGCGGCGACACTTTCTGAGCAACCCACCCATCATTTTGCACGACAATGCGCGGATGTACATAGTGTAACATGTGGCTGCTCTGCTCGGTCGATGGGACGGGGATGTACTGTACCATCCACCATACTCCCCAGGCTTCAGTCAGGCTTCATTCTGTAGTCAGTAGCGACTCGTAACCACACATTATGTTGCAAGCGCCTCGATTGCGGACCCATTGATACTGGAATTTTTTTCATCTATTATTATCGTATATTTTTCCTTGTAAACCTTTTCGCTGTTACTTACAATACACCCGCTAATCGTCTAAGCCAGGTGGAGATAATGAGAATTTAGAGCTGGATCAGAGAAACTGAGTTATTTGGAACAGTAATCATTATGAAGAATAACGTATACGACAGTAAAGGACAGGAAACGTGATAAGAAGAATAATTATTAGTAATGAGAATATGCTATGTACATAACACCTATCCATAAATCGCTCCTGTGCCTTAAGATATGTCCAAAAAGGAAACCAAAAGCTCCGAGTATGAGGGAGAATCGCACACGAAGTCTGTACTACCTCTTTTCCGGTAATACGGATGTATCAAACTTCTAACGACAGAAGTCAAAATGCGTTACTCTGACTAGAGTTCCAGACACCGATCTCTGTTAAAGTGAGCAGAGTAAAATCATAGTTCAGTGCTTTGTAATCTGCAGGGGCATATTACCGGAATGCCGGCCAGGGTGGCCGAGCGGTTCTAGGCGCTACAGTCTGGAACCGCGAGACCGCTACGGTCGCAGGTTCGAATTCTGCCTCGGGCATGGCTGTGTGAGGTCTTAGGTTTGTTAGGTTTAAGTAGTTCTATATTCTAGGGGACTGATGACCTCAGATGTTAACTCCCATAGCGCTCAGAGCCATTTGAACCATTTTTGAACACCGGCATGCTCCCCTTTCGTGGAAGGATCAGCCACAGTCGGTATCCGCCTTCACAACTACTGGCTGCAGCCCCGAGTCAATATTATACGAACAAAGCTTCTTTCTTCTATACACTGGCCACTCTCATCATCTACAGCATCAAACAGTGGTTACTGCAACACGAAGTTTCAGTTTCCGACCTCAGAAACAATTTGCATAGTGGTCTGAAGCAAAACCTCACCATTTTCTCGAACCTATGTCGATTGTCTCCAGCTGTAGCCCCGCTAGATTCAGTCACTCGCCGCAGCCGTTTAGTTTGTGTGTGTGTGTGTGTGTGTGTGTGTGTGTGTGTGTGTGTGTGTGTGTGTGTGCGAGTGGTGTAAGAGAAGTACTACCACTGTGTCTTTGGGCTTCCTGGATGAAAAAGTAAAAGGGTATTGTTCTCTTTATATATTCGTAAGAAGGACTATGAGCTCTGACTCCATGAGATCTTATGCAAAGGTGATTTCTACACTTTTTCGTTTGTTACTGGAAAGCTTTGACGATGGCCTTTGGGATCCGAATTCGGTGCCAATGTTGTGGGGTAACAGATCCGACGTAGTCTGTGTGGCGACTAGTCGTCCTGAGGTCTTCAGTGGCGTGCCGGAGCTTACGTGATGTCTTCCTGATGGTGAACTGGGTAGGATCGATGTCCAGTTCTTGATGGAGGTCCCTCGTCCGAACCTACCGTGGGATTTGAGAACGCGCCGAAGACAGCAATTTTGCAACACCTGTCGTTGTTTGATATGGGTGTTGCTTGCAGTGCACCAGGAGGAGATATGTCATGGAGGGTAGAAGTTTTGTGCTAACTGACATACGAGAGCTAGTAAGAAGACGGTGCGAGTAGCATATCAGGCGCATGTTTTAGACTTTCTAGTGTTGACGTGTTCTTTGAAGAGTAATTTTTTTATCAGCTATGACTCCCAAATAACTGATGTTATCAGTCTAAGGAACTGGAACGTTGTTAATGACCAGATCATATAGTTGTCTGGTGAAAAGAATTTCCCTTGTCTTCTCTGCATTGAGTTTTAAACGATGTACCGTTGCCCATTGTTCTGTGATGTTCAACTGTCGCTATAGGCAATCAGTTGCTGTCACAGAATAACAAACGACATTGCGAGATGTTCCGCCTACAGTCCATCAGCGCACAAAATCACATTTTATACCAGAGGGGTGGCCTAGTGGCAGGCGTCGTCGCCTATAACTTCGACGCTCTTTAGCGTCGGTGTACGAAGTTTCTGGAACCGGTTACTACCCATGATTTGTTCCGCAAAACACCATCTACAACTCATCGCAATTTTGTCGCAACGTTTCTGGGATACCTGACAGTACTGTCATAGCAGATTGTAGAGTTTGAGGCTGAAATCCGCTAGTCAGTATGAGTGATAGCAGTGTGTTTTCAATTTTTTTCTATTGTTGTTGTTATTTCATTAGCGCTTCTTTTAAAATTATGCGTCTGATTTTGATTCGGTCCTTAACAAAATTTTGTTTATTGTGCAACTAGCTGATTATCTGACGTTGTCCCAGTTCTTATTTACCGAGATGCCTAGTAATACAGCAGTATGGTGTAGTGATTTCTTGCATAAAATATTTCCCCGCAATGTTCTCCAGACTTCCACCAGTTTTATTCGACTAAATGTAGTCTTACTTTTCGCCAAGACTGCCACCAGTCAAATTGGCAACTGAGAACTCTGGATTGAAATTATAATACATGGTTATTCATAAATAACTCTGAGTTTTCAGAAGAATGTAAGAAAGCTGTCAGGCATATAGGAGATAGACACTGTTCAGTGGGTGGAACATCTGTCAAGTTTTCAGTTAACGTTGCTGGTTCTTTGGTTGCCTATCTCCAGGCAAGGACTAATTTTATGCCACAATAAGGGGAAGATGTTTTTTCTTACATGTTCTGGCCCAACTGTTCCGTAGTGGTGCACTCTACAACTACGCCACGGCGCGTTTCACAAATCAAAACTTGAAGACATTCTTTATATATTTATGTATGTCATTAATTTGTATGTCTTGTCTTTCTACGTCGTGTCGCAAAACCCCAGGGTTACTTCTGGATAACCCTATACAAAACAATAATGTCTTACTTCAAGATAACTTAAATACAGTGTTCACACTACCGGTTTTGGCAGTTTATTGTCATCTTCCTTGTGATTAATCCACTAACAGTTTCGTCATTATACATGCAAATACAGCTTACACACTCTTAGCATCCCAAAGTGGTACAAAAGAGGTCATCGCGCAGTAAAAGAGGTGTTGCATAGTTCGTTGAATATTTTATACCACTTCATATGTTTGGAGTACATACTTTGTATTTTTGTACATTATGACGAAGCTGTTAGTGGATTAATCAGATCCGAAAATGGAAATAAGTTGTTGAAAATGGTAATATGAAAAATATAGTTATCAAGCGATCTTGAAACCATAAATAATTATATAAAGCTGAATACATCCGTTTGACAAAATATCATTTCTTTAATAATCCCTAAATAGTTTGATTATTTTTAGATCGCTCCCTTCACACCATGTTTCTGACCTCTATGAATGATAAGGGTTCCTGGTCCTAAAGTAATTATTTTGTTTCTTATTAAGAATTGTAAACATAATGTACCAAAGCTGGATTAAATGGCTCTATGGCTCCAGAGCTGTGACCTACCATAAACACGCACGCACGCACGCACACACACACACACACACACACACACACATACACACACACAGATCACTGTGTACACGCGCCACGCACAAGAGCACTTACGTCTACGCTTGTTGCCTCCCTCTCTCTCTCTCTCTCTCTCTCTCTCTCTCTCTCTCTCTGTCTGTGTGTGTGTGTGTGTGTGTGTGTGTGTGTGTGTGTGTGTGTGTGTGTGTGTGTGTAAGTGTAACTAGTGATTAACAAATTAACTCTCCTTGTCTAATTTTGCGATAGAGTCACTCTTATCATAATTAGTTAAAGACGCTGGGTTGCACAGCGTGCATGTATATGCATCCGATGAACTATCCACTAATTAGAAGGTAGTTGCGACAACAGTGTCATTGGTTCCGCTTGACAGACCTCCCTGATGGAACTTCCTTGACTTCCTCGCCGTCCTCCCCAGTTCCTCCATGAGCTCCGACTCTGCCAGTGGCTGACACTGGGAGCCATTTCCGTTGCAGAAGGGGGGTAATTCACTGACAATGATCTAACAGCATTCTGTCAAAAATATAATTGTTCTCGGTTCTGCACAGCACTTGCTTACACCAAACATAATCGCTTTGCTGATAGAATATTTGTTTTTAAAAACATTTTTGTCTGGAGCACAGCAGTCTGTACAAAACGTTAAAAATCAATAAAAAGAGTCTCGATCTCGTAGATCCGTAGATGTACGAAGAAATAATTCTACGGATTTCGCTCCGTCTGTCACCTTCAGCAGCCATAATAGCGGTATAAGCCAAAGATGGATCGAGGAAAGGGTCGAAACTGATTTCCAACAAATAAAAAATCTGCAAATGACATCGAGACTGTTTTTATTGAATTTTAAAATATTAATTCCCTCCAAGCCATCCCGTTATTTAATTTTTCCCTGTTATTTTTAACATTCCATATGTGAATAAAAGCTCACCAGTCACCTCGTGATTTTTGGTTTTATTTATCTCTCCATCGGTTCATTTCAGTTCGGCACGTCTTTAAATAGATGTGCTGGACCAGTTTCCCAGCAGCTCAATTCAGATGATGAATCGGAATGATTAGAAAGTGGTTGTTAAATGTACAAATGTCAAAATTGAAATGTGAGCGATGAAGTTTTGTTCACACATCCGACGCTCACACAACCTTCCATCCAACGAGGACAGTTCTAATAAATTATTTTCCGGCAAGTGACCATGCCGTCACCTTGTGTAATTGACGAACAAATTTAATACAGTACATTGCTAAATATGGCATGCAGCCCTGCCATAATGTTGATCAACACCACATGACGATGCAGTCAAAAATGGTTCAAATGGCTCTGAGCACTATGGGATTTAACATCGGAGGTCATCGGTCCCCTATAACTTAGAACTACTTAAACCTAACTAACCTAAGGACAGCACACACATCCATGCCCGAGGAAGGATTCGATCCTGCGACCGTAGCGGTCGCGCGGTTCCAGACTGAAGCTCCTATAACCGCTCGGCCACTCCGGCCGGGACGATGCAGTCACATGCCCTAAATTATTTTATTGCCTATACTGTCGTTTTTTTAATGAGAAAAAATAAATGTGACTAGGAATCGAACCTAGTGTTAGAATGGCAGGGATCCAGAACAAAGCCCAAAGCGCTTCGTTACAATAGGTATATTGTACAGACAGTGACGCCAACTACCAACGTCCTCTTGAAGTCATAAATGGCCGTCATACGACCTGTACGTGCAACAGCAAGACTACACATGGCGTGTAGTGGGAATTCCTCAACCATATGACTACAACTGTATGAGGTGACAGGGCTAAGCGCCTCAACAGATGTTGCCATTTATAGGACACAATTTAAGCAGGCTATTATCAGGCCAACTGTTTACACGTCCCTACTTTATTGCAGGTGTGTTGTTCCCTCACAATCTATGTGTGAAATGAAATGAGGTACAATAAATCCAGCTTTTTTTGTAGCTCCACTGATGACGATATGCCACTGTCTTCATGTTTACTTACTGTCACGCCAAAAATATTACGCAGTGGTTAACATCGACGTGAACTAATTTCGATTTCTTATGTTATGTAGGAGATCCCCACCCCAAGCTGGAAACATCTACTGGTGTGGCCTGATGACGTTTGGGGCGTCGTTTTACGCAAATATTATAGTAAGATTAGTTATTCCTCATTTTATTATTATTACTGTTATTATTATTATTATTATTATTATTATTATTATTAAAACTGTGGAAAGGAAGTTGAGTGTTACGAGTGTGACAGCCAACCATAATCGGTATACAGACTCCCCGTGGCCTACGAGAGTATAGGATGTAATATTGCTGGTGGCAGTGAAGCTTTTATTGTTAAACCAATGACCCGTGTGCAGTTTCTACGTGTACACAAACCAGTGAGGATGGCTCTTGCTCTGTGACAGAGAGGAAAATTTGGGGTTGGCCTGCTGCGATTCCGTTGCACAAAAAGTAAAGGGAAGTTTGGATAAAGTACATTTCAAGTGACAGAAATACGATAAAACCAAGTTTGCTGACTATACTAGAATGTCGTGAAACCAGGAATTGTTTATTAATGATACTACAAATATTAAATGAACTCAACATAGTTACACAATGCACTGGGAAAAAGAACACATCTATGAAGTAGCGGAAGTGACGTTGACAGCTGCTTGAAAATAATCTCACTGTACATGTACGATATACTACTGCCCTTGAATGAGATTTTCATTCTGCAGCGAAGTGTGCACTGATATGAAACTTCCTGGCAGATTAAAACTGTGTGCCGGCCGAGACTCTAAGTCGAGACATTTTCCTTTCGCGGGCTAGTGCTCTACCGTCAGAACTATGTAAGCAAAGACTCACGGCCCCTATCCACTGCTTTACTTATGCCTGTAGCTAGTCTCCTACTTTCCAAGCTTCACAAAAGCTCTCCTGCGAACTTAACAGAACTTTCTTTACTACTGTCCTTGCTTCCATCAAGACAGAGTCTAGCACGTCGCATATTCCAAGCCTCCTGCTTTCCCTGTGTCTCCTAGAGAGATCCCCTGCCTTTCCTTGGCGTTCCAAACCTTTCTTCTCCAATTCCCCCACTCTGCTCATTTCAGTCTCTCAAAGCCATAATGGCAGAACAATGCAATGGCATTTGCCAGCGTGCTCTGAAGAAGAACACAAGATGGTACACTCAGATACTTAAAAAATTACACTGGTCCATCAGGAGCGCTGTATATTGTGTAGAATTGTACGAGGCAGTCATGTGGTCGACCGCCGCTGTGTGAGGTTACGGCAGTGAAATGGTGAGTAAGTTGCAGTCTGTTGAATCTGCGCAGGAAGATAGTTCGACGTGGAAATACATCATAATGGCAAAACAGAGCTTTCGTATTTGGACGCGCCCATTATCACACTGTGAATGAATAATATAAAGTCGATCGTCGGTAAAGCAGATGCCAGACTGAGATTCATTGGAAGAATCCTAAGGAAATGCAATCCGACAACAAAGGAAGTAGGTTACAGTACGCTTGTTCGCCCAATGCTTGAATACTGCTCAGCAGTGTGGGATCCGCACCAGATAGGGTTGATAGAAGAGATAGAGAGGATCCAACGGAGAGCAGCGCGCTTCGTTACAGGATCGTTTAGTAATTGCGAAAGCGTTACGGAGATGATAGATAAACTCCAGTGGAAGACTCTGCAGGAGAGACGCTCAGTAGCTCGGTACGGGCTTTTGTTAAAGTTTCGAGAACATACCTTCACCGAAGAGTCAAGCAGTATATTGCTCCCTCCTACGTATATCTCGCGAAGAGACCATGAGGATAAAATCAGAGAGATTAGAGCCCACACAGAAGCATACCGACAATCCTTCTTTCCACGTACAATACGAGACTGGAATAGAAGGGAGAACCGATAGAGGTACTCAGGGTACCCTCCGCCACACACCGTCAGGTGGCTTGCGGAGTATGGATGTAGATGTAGAAAGGAAAGTCGTATCCCAATAGGAAGTACTGGTTCGCAATTTCGCCATACCTGTCATCTTTAGTTATGGCAGAGTCTGTATCTGTTCTCGGGTACGTCTTACACTCCAGTATCTGATTTCGGAACCTCTGCCTGACATTGATGAAATCTAGCGGAAATCTTCGTGTATCTTCCGCCCTTCTCCAGGTATATCTTCACCTCCTCTTGTGAGTCTTGAACAGACTATTCGCTATTACTAGCTGCGGTTTATTGCAGAACTTAATTAGGCTTTCTCCTCTCTAATTTCTAGTACCAAGTCGATATTCTTCCGTAACCCTTTCTTCAAATCCTTCCCCTATAACCGCATTCTAGTCTCCCTGACTGTTGGGATTTTTATCTTCCTTTACATACTGCATTACCCCTTAAATACCGTCATATACTTTTCTAGCTCTTCATCTTCATCTTGCGACGTCGTGATGTATGCCTGAACTACCGTTGTCGGTGTTGATTTACTGTCGATTCTGATGAGAACAACCCTGTTACTGAACTGTTCACAGTAAATCACTGCCCTGCCTTTCTATTCATAACTAATCCTATTCCCGTTATATCATTTTCTGTTGCCGCTGACATTACCCTCTACTCATCTGACCAGAAATCCTTTCATTCCATTTAGCATTTCCTTCTTTCAAATCATATAGCTTCCCTACCGCGTTCATACTTCTGACATTCCAGGCCCGTAAGCGTGGAACGTTGTCCTCTCGATTATTCAATCTTTTTCTCACGGTCACCTCCCCTTTGACAGTCCTCGCCCAGAGAACAGAATGGAGGGATTATTCCGGAATCTTTTGCCAATGAAGGTATCATCATGACACTTCTTCAATTACAGGCCACATGTCCTGCGGATACACATTACGTGTCTTTAATGCAGTTGTTTCCATTGTCTTCTGCATCCTCATGACGTTGACATTGCTGATTATTCCGCCGTTAGCAACAGTTTTGCATCCAACGGGCAAGAGTGTGCCTTGAATCTCTGTGCGACCTTCCGCCCACTTTGATACTGCTCTTGGCAGAATGATGGTGACTTCTACTCCGGCGGCAAATGCTGATTATTTTTTTAATTCAGAATTTGAGCATTGGTATGGTCTGAACCCGGGATAGAGGACGTTTTGATTGCTAATCAAAGAGGCTACCCCTACAGTTCTTCAAGCAGCGTCGAAATAATACTTTGATGACTGAAAATATATCCTGTTGTAACCTGTGATTTTTTTTCAGTTTTCGTCACAAAAGTGGTGTAGTCCTAGCGAGCATTCACGCCAGCCTTTACGAAGAAAAAGTAGCGAATTATATTAAAATCTAATGACTGATTCATGCAATATGGGAAATCAGAAATCTGATAACAGAAATTACAAGTCTGTTTCACACATATTTAATGTCGGAAAACTAAATATTCATATTTTCACTACAATATCAAGTTTTCTCGCTATACTGCAGTCGCCTATCTGTTGCTGAGGTGCAAGTCCATCGGAGGATGAGACCAAAGTAATTTTAATACCGGCTAAGCTTACTGCTTAAGAAATTCTCAAGATGGCTTGACTCGTTGAAGAAAATACCCGTTTCGTTCAAACTGACTTCGCAGCCATGCCGCCATGGAGAAAGACCTTTCTTCGAGGACGTATGGAAGCGGCGCCTGAAGAATGGCGACTGGAATACACCCCACCCTACTGCCTAAAAAGTAGTAGGAGTTGTCGTCACAGCCTGCTCTGCACCCTCACAGTAAAGCTCCCTTCAGGAACCACTTACTTGACAGTAAAGACACACTACTGAGGCGATGAAGCTAACGAAGACACACTCTCCAGGTGCCCACTTAAGCAAGTTAAGCTCGGTTTCATTTGATTTTTACAGTTAAGTGCCAAATAAACAAGTACCCCTGTCTAGTACAGTGTAGGGCCCCCGCGACCATGCAGAAGTGCCGAAACACGGCGTGGCATGGATTCGACTAATGTCTAGGAGTAGTACTGCAGGGAACTGACAATGAATCCTGCGAGGCGTTGGAGATCTCTTCTGAACAGCACGTTGCAAGGCATCCCAGATATGCTGCCGCGAGGGGTAACCGCGCGGTCTTAGGTGTCTTGCCACAGTTCGCGCAGCTCCCCCCCCCCCCCCCCCCCACGTCGAAAGTTCGAGTCCTCCCTCGGGCATGGGTGCGTGTGTTGTCCTTAGCGTAAGTTAGTTTAATTTAGACTAAGTAGTGCGTAAACCTAGGCACCGATAACCTCAGCAGTTTGGTACCATAGAAACTTACCACAAATTTTCAAAATTTCCAGATTTGTTCAATTATGTTTATGTCTGGGAACTTTGGTAGACAGTGGAACTGTTTAAACTGAGAAGAGTGTTTCTGGAGCCTCTCTGTAGTAGACTAATTCTCGACGCGTGGGACGTCGCATTGTCCTGATGGAACTGCCCAAGTCCGTCGGAATCAACAAAGGAAATGAATGGATGCAGGTGATTAGACAGGATGCTTACGTATGTGGCACAGTCGTTTCTAGACATTTCTGAGGCCCCATATCACTTCAAGTGCACACGCTCCACACTATTACAGATCCTCCATCAGCCTGAACAGTCCCATGCTGACATGCAGGGTCCATGGATTCATGACGTTGTCTCCAAGGCCAAGGGCCAACTGCACACCATACACCGACACTTCTACAGTAGCAATTGTGAACATGCTGGTCTTTTCCACCGAATCTAGTTTCCCCATTGTGAGCTGTATCTCCCATGTTCCTCCCAACGTTGGTTCCCAAGTTTCTAATACTTAAGAACTCCTTGAGGGGGGTGGGGGGTGGAAGGAGGTCGAAGATTAGTTTAATCTTTGAAAATCGTCTATTATAAATTCTTGGAAAACACAAACGCACACATACACACAAACACACACACACATACACACAGGTAGGCGCAAACAAATATACAGGTCCTCCCAAAACAACACCGACAATGCTTAGTATGTTGTGCGAGAAGGCACATTGATTGGTTTTCGCCCGGGATTGGTCGAGTGGTCTAAGGCGCTGCAGTCATGGACGGTGCGGCTGCTCTCGGCGGAGGTTCGAGTCATCCCTCGGGCATGGGTGTGTGTGTTTGTCCTTAGGATAATTCCTTCAGGAAGGAATCCATATCCGGAAACACGGGCTGGGCGTTGGAGGGCATTGAATTCTGAGTTAGCTTTGCATTCCACATTGCGTCAATTAAGCCAACATGAATATATTACAAATACATTACAATCTGGCTTCGAACTGCCTACCTTCTATATCAATGTAGAACCTACATCGGCGGTCCTGAATCTCACATACATGAGACACTATGTGCAGTTCTCTTTGAAGTATTACAGTCACTCCGTGGACTGTAGCAATACGGTCCTCCGCTGACGTTACAGATGTGCCATACACCGTATTCTTCATAGTATACCACGGAAAATAGTCGAGATGTGTCAGATCTGGCTACCGTTTTGACCATCAATATGCTCCATCCCTCCAGTCCATCAACGTCTATGCGACGTTCAGGTAATACTGCATATCGAAATCAAAATGTTAATATTCATGGTGCAAACTTGACCTGTCGTTTATTCTGCACAATTCGCTATCAGTTTCGGCCAATGACGATTATCAAGCTTAGCTGGCGTAAACGGTAGGAAAGTTATACCATAATTTGAATGAAAGTAGTAGAAAAATAGTAGTGCGTAAAAATTTCTCACAATAATAATTGTGTACGATAAGTTTCGTCAAACAACAAGTCCACGTCGACAGTTAGTAACACACTAGCTGTCGATGTGGACTTGTTTCTTGACGAAACTTATCGTACACAATTATTATTGTGAGAAATTTTTACTTACTATGGTGGTCTTAAAAGAGCATATCACTTTGGTTTTCGTCAAGATGCAAGTCCACATCGAATGCTAGTAACACACTAGCTATTGATGTGGACTTGCTTCTTGAGGAAAATGATCGTACACAATTATTATTGCGAGAACTTTTTATGGACTATGGTGGGCTTAAAATAGAAAATTACTCTTGTTCAAATCTTGGTATAAATTCCTGCCGTTTTTGCCAGCTAAGCTGTGTAATTGACCGAAAGTAGTAGTGAACTGTGCAAAATAAATGACAGATGAAGGTTTTACCATGATTTTTAACAATTATTTGGCGGCTGAATATTCCCACCGGTAGACATACAGAATTCAAAATGAGATGGAGATCCGTCGTGTCCATCCGAATATTTTGTGGAACTACATCTAATAGCATAGGGAAAACGTATCTAATAATTGTGATGTAGATCGTTCCTGTTAGTTTGTTTGGCGGTAAAAACAGCCCGATAAAAGAACGCATATTACCCCGGCCCAGATGTTAATAGTGGCTTTGTGTTAGTGATTTTGAATCACCTGCGAACCCACATTTTCGTCCATCCAAACATGCATGTTGTGTAAGTTAAATATGTCATCTCTAGTGAACTTCCATTCATCCATGAAGAGCATCAAGCTCAGGAATGTGACTGAAGTATGCATTATTCCAAATACCATTGCGCAAACTGTTCCCATCGTGAGTAGTCCACCTCCCGTAATGCCTGGATATTCTGCAGATGGTATGGATGTAACTGGTGTTTATGGACAACACGTGTGGCGTTCGCTGGGTTATTCAGTGGTTTGGTATTTAACTATGGAAATGATAATCTTATTTTATTACATTGAGTAATTACTAAATAATTTTTCTCCCGGCTAAATATTTGATCAAGTTGCTAAAGAACTCCAAGTTAACGTCGTGTTAAAGTGTTGTCTGTAAGTTGTGTAAGTGTCACTAAATCACAGTTCATACAACAGATTCTATACAACTATTGATTAAGATGGAAGCAGTTATCTTCAGCAAAATGATCATTAAAACCACCGAATATCAGCCGCGCACAGCACTGACGTATGTTACCTGAAACAATATTCTTCGCAACTCGGGCGTAATTAATTTCAGCTCCATACATCAGCTAGAAAAGTTTGTTATAACGATCGTGCTATGAGCACTGTTTTTAAAGAACCAATCTGATTCGAATTATTTTCATTAAAATGAGTTCGGAACCATCGGTGCACATTTATTTTTACACATTTGTATTACGTTCGGCATTTATGTCTGCAGAGTTGCGTAATTTGAATTTGCCGCTGAGATAATTGTTAAGATGGCGGCAGACAATTGATAGAGACTCTCTATTATTAGACCAAATAAGTATTTTAACTGCTTATTAAACTTTACAGAAACTCTACTTTCGTATTGTGCACTATTTAGACTTCATCAAGCAAACATTTGATTTGTTTGTAAGAAAAACACAGACAACAACGCGATACAAATCGCTATCATCAATGGCTGCGCTCCTTGCACCGGAAAGAAACAATTAACACAGATAATGCTTACTGAGAGAGAAATTACAGTTACAAATAATTATCCACTCATGTTTATAATAATAATGAACTCTATTTTCAAGTAATAATTAACAAATAATTACAATTTCTTAACAGACCTCAGTTTGATATGCGTCTTGCGTGCTGGACCTACAAAAACCATCCAACAAAAGGTAAAAACAAAGGAAGACAAACGCAGATCATAAAAGGAATTTACAATTATCATTGTCTTTACACATCGATATGTCCAATTATATCATAGAATATTATATAATTAATTCTTTTTCTCTCTTTTTTCATACGTCTGATAGATAATGTTTATGCCCGCATCTCGTGGTCTTGCGGTAGCGTTCTCGCTTCCCACGCCCGGGTTCCCGGGTTCGATTCCCGGCGGGGTCAGGGATTTTCTCTGCCTCGTGATGGCTGGGTGTTGTGTGATGTCCTTAGGTTAGTTAGGTTTAAGTAGTTCTAAGTTCTAGGGGACTGATGACCACAGTAGTTAAATCCCATAGTGCTCAGAGCCATTTGAAGATAATGTTTATAATGTTAGAGGCATAATTTCCTCTCGTCGCACTGTAGCCAAAAATTTATCACGTTGATGTGACACATGCCACACGGCAATTTTACCCATGTGCAGCGCCTTTGCCACCTGCCGAGTGTTGGTGGCTGGGTCCTCTTCGAACATTGTCAGCACGTCTTCCTCCAGCAGTAGTGATCGAACCGAGCATGGATGACCCACAACACTTTTCAGCACCTATCAGAGGACAAACAGTATACAAGGGATAGCAAAAAGTGCTACATCTTTTTGTACCATGGATAAACCTCAGGCAGAAAACGCCTGCGTGGAACTTTCTGGCTTTTTTGAGATGTCTCTCGATGCCCGTCCGTAACCGTGGAATCAAGCGGGGTACGTCTGTTTGGGGAACTTCCCTCATCCACTTTGCCGTATGCAAGCACCACATCGGCCATTTCCAAAGTTGTGTACTGATGCATGTCGCACTGCTGCCAACAACGTTACTGCACTGGCACGCCACGCAAGGTCTGCAACAGGATGCACAGAGGTGCTGTATGGAAGAACGTAGCGCACGCGCAGGCTCAGGTCGCCCGTCCACAGTGCGTAGATGGCTAAAGGGTTGCGTACTCTCCATATTCGGACGCCAAAACGAAAAGGAACAAACCGTCACAACCGTTAGTTCTCCGACTTCGCGCACTCCAGCGGCCAAGCCATGCATTTCCGGATATGCGTTTCTTCTTGAAAACCGATTGCTTAGTCTTCCCACAAAACACATTAAGCATAGTCGGTGACGGTATATATACGGTGTCCCAAAACGGTGTGACAGACTTCGAAGGACTGCAGAGTGTGTCTTGAGGAACAGTTTGAAGATAGACAACAGTGTCCAGAAACGTCATCCATCGACGCTACAGAGTATGGAAATCACAGTCGCCGGCACCTACCATTAGACCACCCCTTCATCACCATACGTGATTTTGTACACTGACGGACTGAAGGCAAAACGTCTCGCAATGTTGTTTGTTATTCAGAGATCACGACTGATCGCCAATACCTCCAGCGGAGAAGATAGAGGTAGCTGTCGTGTAGAAAGGCCTTTTTCTCCTGTGAATGCAATGCTCTGATACCTCGCTGATAACTGGTTTGGATATGGGTTTCCATCTGCAGTTTGTTTTTCTTCTGGGACCCCGTCAAAATCTCCTGTGTTTTTCGATGTGCAGGAGAAAAATAAATTGCGGATGGAATCAGTCACGATCACTGAATAATAAACAATATTGCTAGATGTTCCGCGTATGATCCGTCAGCATATAAAGTCATGTTTGCTGCCGAAGGGCAGTGGCAGACGCCGGCGCCTGTGACTTCGACGCTCTGTAGCGTCGTTGGATGACGTTTCTGGACATGTCTATCTTTGTTTCGTTCCTCACGATGCTCTCTACAAGCCCACGAAGCTTGTCAGAACATTTCTGGGATATCCTACATGCAATCCATTGACTTCCTGCTTTACAGTTACGTGTTTGTGACCTTACCCTCACCCTTATTCTACAACCTATTCTGACTAAAACATCAGCTTTAGGTTCGATTTAGAGCGCTGCCCCGGTGAAAGAGACAGGAAGATGTTCAAGTAGGCTATCATTTATTTCACGATAGAGAAAGAAGCTGCAGTTAGGTCTGACATTCTCCAAAAATAGTATTCCATCATTTAATCTTGCTGTCTCTTTGGTATCATTCTGCTGAGCCTAACGTCAGTGCACTTCAGTAGATATTCAAAATCCGTATGTAATATAATAATCGACAGCCCAAAACAGCTACAACCTGACATTCGGAGAAAGAAGGTGAAGCAGTTAATCGATACCGTTAGAGCACTTCACAACTATAGTTCTTTCTTCTTTTCCATGTGTTCCTGTCCCCGTCGTTTCTGTGAAGAACCTTCTCATTTCTAACCACACCAGTCCAGTCCACATGATGTCCAAAACTCTCCGATTCTCTTCTTTCCCAGTTTCTCCACAATCCATTATTCACTTCGATGCTATGCTATGCTCCTGACGTACATTCTCAAAAAATTATCGCTCAAATTAAGGTCAATGTTTGATACTACCAGGCTTCAGTTTCCAGCGATGCCCTCTTAGTCTGAACCAGTTTGCCTTTTATATCCTCCTTCCTTCGTCGGTAATGTGCTATTCTGCTTCGAGGATAGAACAATTCCTGCACCACAACTGTTTCGTGGTCATCAGATTTGATGTTAAGTTCATAGCTACTTTCATATCTAGTTTTTTTTTCTTTTAGTCGTCAGTCTTTTGACTGGTTTGATGTTGCCCGCCATCAATTCTTCTCCTGTACCAACTTCTACATCTCAGAGAACCACTTGCAACCTACGTCCTCAATTATTTGCTGGATGTATTCCAATCACTGTCTTCCTCTACATCTCCTCCTAATACCATGGAAGTCTTTCCATGATGTCTTAAAAGGTATCCCATCATCCTGTCCCATCCCCTTGTCAGTATATTCCACATACTCCTTTCCCCTCAGATTCTGCAGTGAATCTCTTCATTTCCTACTTTGTCAGTCCGTCTAATTTTCAACATTCGCCTGTAGCACCACATCTCAAATGCTTCTATTCTCTTCTGTTCTGGTTTTCCCACACTCCATGTTTCACTAACATACAATGCTGCGCTCAAAACGTACATTCTCACAATTTTTTTCTTCAAATTAAGGCCTATGTTGGATACCAGCAGACTTCTCTTGGACCAGGAATGCTCCTTTTGCCATTGCTAGTCTGCTTTTGATGTCTTTTTCTCCGTCCGCCACTGTTTATTTTCCTGTCTAGGAAGAAGAATTCCTTCGAGATCATCAATCCTGATGTTAAGTTTTTCGCTGTTGTCATTTCTGCTACTTCTCATTATTTTCCTCTTTCTTCGATTTGCTCTCAATCCATATTCTGTACACATCAGACCATTCCGTTCAGCAGATCATCTAATTCTTCTTCACTTTCATTCAGGATAGCAATGTCATCAGTGAATCGTATCATTGACATCCTTTCACCTTGAATTTCCTTTCCTCTGCGAAACCTTTCTTTTATTTCCATCATTGCTTCTTCGATGTACAGATTGAACAGTAGGGGCGAAAGACTGCATCGTGTCTTACACCCTTTTTAATCCGAGGACTTGGTTCTTCGTCGTTCTGTCTTATTATTCCCTCTTGGCGGTTGTACATGTTGTATATGACCCGTCTCTCCCTATAGCTTACCCCTACTTCTCTCAGAATTTCGAACATCTTGCACCATTTTAATTTGCCAAACACTTTTCCCAGGTAGACAAATTGTATGAGCGTGTCTTGATTTTTCTTTAGTCTTGCTTCCATTATTAACCGCAACGTCAGAATTGCTATTCCTAAAGCCAAACTAATCATCATCTATCAAATCCTTAATTTCCTTTTCTATTCTTTTGTATATTATGCTTGTAAGCAACTTGGATGCATGATGTGTTAAGCCGATTGTGCGATAATTCTCGCACTTGCCAGCTCTTGCCGTCTTTGGAATTGTGTGGATGATGCTTTTCCGAAAGTCAGATGGTATGTTGCCAGACTCTTACATTCTACACAACAACGGAAATAGTCATTTTATGGCCTCTTCAACTAATGATTTTAGAAATTATGATGGAATGTTATCTATCCCTTCTGTCGTATTTTATCTCTTAAATCCTAATTCTAATAATGGATCCCTGTGTCTTTTAAATCGGCTCCTCGTTCTTGTTCTATCAGATCAGACAAATTTTTCCCCTCATAGAGACCTTCAATGTACTCTTTTCACCGATTCGCTCTCTCCTCTGCATTCAACAGTTTAATTCCCGAAGCACTGTCAACGTTACCATCCTTGCCTTTAATGTCACCGAAGGTTGTTTTGACTTTCCTGTATCCTGAGTCAGTCCTTCCGACAGCCATTTCTTTTTCTATTTCTTCTCATTTTTTGTGCAGCCATTTCGCCTTATCTTTTCTGCACTTCCTATTTACTTCATTCCTTGTGTTCTGTATTCATGAATTTCGTTGAACATTTTTGTACTTCCTTCTTTCATCGATCGACTGATCTTCTTCTGTTACCCATGGTTTCTCCGTAGCTATCGTATTTGCACCTATATTTTTCTTTCTTACTTCTGTGATTGCCGAGATTTCCAGCCCTCTTCAACTGTACTGCCTACTGAAACATTCCTTATTGCTGTATCTATAGCCTTAGAAAACTTCAAGCGCATCTCGTCATTCTGGCAGTACTTATGTGTACCACATACTTGCCTATGTATTCTCTTAAACTACTGCCCCTGGATACTCCTTACAATCCAGTATCTGATTTCGGAATCTGTGTCTGACCCTGATGTGATCTAACTGAAATCTTCTCGTATTACCCGGTCTTTTCCAAGTGTACCTCCTCCTATTGTGTTTCTTGACCAATATATTCGCTATTATTAGCTGAAATTTATTACAGAACTCAATTACTCCTTCTCCTCTCTTATTTCTTGACCCAAATCCATATTCTCCTATAACCTTTTCTTCTGCTCTTTCCCCTACAACTACATTCCAGTCCACTACAACTATAAGATTTTCATGTCCCTTTAGTTACTGTATTACCCTTTTAGCAACCTCATAGACCTCCTCTATCTCTTCATCTCCAGCTTGCAACATCGGCATGTATATCTGAACTATCGTTGTCTGTGTTGTTTCGCTGTCCATTTTAATAATAAGCACCTTACCACTGAACTGTTCACAGCAACAGATTCTCTGCCCTTCCTTTATATTCAAACCGAATCCTCCTCCCATTATACCACTTTCTGTTGCTGTTGGTATTACCCTACACATATCTGATCAGAAATCCTTGTCTTCTTTCCATTTCACTTCACTGACACCTAATATATCTAGATTGATCTTTTGCATCTCCCTTTTCAGATTTTCTAGCTTCCCTACCACATTCAAGATTCTGACATTCTACGTCCTGACTCGTAGAACGCTAGCCATTCGTATATTTTCAATCTTTTTCTCATGGAGATTTTTCTATCTTTTTCTCCTGGTCACCTGCCATTTGGCAGACCCTTCCTGAAGATAGGAATGGGAGATTATTTCGGAATGTTTTGTCAAAGAACATATCATCATGACACTTTTTCAATTACAGGCAACATGTCCGGTGCATATATGCTACGTGTCTGTAATGCAGCGGTTTTCATTGCCTTCTACATCCTCATGCCGTTGATCATTGCTGATTCTTCCGCCTTTAGGTGCAGTTTCCCACCCCCAGGACAAGAGAGTGCCCTGAACCTCTGTCCGCTCCTCCGTCATGTTTGACAAGGCCGCTGGCAGAATGAGGTTTACTTCTTATGCCGGAAGTCTTCGGCCGCGAATGGTGATTATTAATTAAAATTTAAGCGGTTGCGGTTTTCGAACTCGGGACGGAGGACACTTTGGTTACTAGTCAGAGACGCTAATACAGCTCATTATTATCGTCCTTCCACGGCCCAGTGTCACTTCATATTCTGTGCTCAACAGACCGTTGATTCCATTCCGTATGACCACCGATGCTTCCTCATTCTCATTAACTACAACAATGTCACTCGAGAAACTTATCGTTGCTATCCTTTCACGCTGAATTTTAATTCTACTCTTGAATCTTTCGATTATTTCCGATGTACCTTCTTTGATCTGTGTACTTTGTTCTAGGTTTTCCATTCTTATGGTTCCATGGTTACACGGGGAGTTGGGAAATTTCCGTTAGCAACTTCTACAGCTTGTAGAGAGGATTGAGTACATAATATTTTGAACAGAAATCCATGTCTGCAAACTCACTTTTTCCACTCTGCGACAGTTTTAATTCAGACTTTGAACTCGTCCTTTCTGCCTGAGGAACCGAATTAGGAACGACAAAGTACAATTATTAGGTAACAATTCGAAAGGAAACATAACGAAACATGAATTTATCCCTTAAGCACATTTGCTTGTACTAGCAATGAAACATTAGGTGTTTATATTATTTCAAAACAAAAATGAATTCAGCATACTGTACGTACAGAAACATTACTGATGCATGACAACAGTGGCTCGATGTGGCGACCACCAACGTTGTTACAGACATTGTATCCACGAAACCTGTTCTGGAGCACACTCTACATCCCAGCTGGTGCCTCTGCAGTTTCTGGTGCCTCGGCGAGAGCTCGTGCCAGCAGATCTTCCTCTGTCTCTGCAGGAGTTTCATAAATTAAACCGTACATACGGCCCCACAAGAAGCAGTCCATAGGAGTTAAATCCGGCGATCGCGGCGGGCACGCAGCTGGACCACCTCGGCCTAGCCATTTTACACCATATCATCCGCTGAGACGTCTCCGAAACAGACGTGAAAAACGAGATGGTGCACCATCATGCTGAAACCACATTTTCGGAACAATGGACTTTCAGTGGCACGTCGTGCTATCTACCCTATTCCGTACCAGGACAAGCAACTCTGAGACTTTTCCCTCCCCTCAGCAAACGTTGACGTGTTACACATCTAAACTGAAACCGCAGTAGAATGGAAACGGTACATTTCCGGTCATGTTATCCTATCCAAAATACACTACTGGCCATTAAAATTTCTACACCAAGAAGAAATGCAGATGATAAACGGGTATTCATTGAACAAATATATTATACTAGAACTGACACGTGATTACATTTTCACGCAATTTGGGTGCATAGATCCTGAGAAATCAGTACCCAGAACAACCACCTCTGGCCGTAATAAAGGCCTTGATACGCCTGGGCATTGAGTCAAAAAGCTACCCACGCAGCTCAACACGATACCACAGTTCATCAATAGTAGTGACTGGCGTATTGTGAGGAACCAGTTGCTCGCCCACCATTGACCAGACGTTTTCAATTGGTAAGAGATCTGGAGAATGCGCTGGGCAGGGTAGCAGTCGAAAATTTTCTGTATCCATAAAGGCCCGTACAGGATCTGCAACATGCGGTCGTGCATTATCCTGCTGAAATGTAGGGTTTCGCAGAGATCGAATGAAGGGTAGAGTCACTCGTCGTAACACATCTAAAATGTAATGTCCACTGTTCAGAGTGCCGTCAATGCGAATAAGAGGTGGCCGAGACGTGTAACCAATGGCACCCCATACCATCACACCGGGTTATTTGCCAGTATGGCGATGACGAATACACGCTTCCAATGAGCGTTGGATTCATCCGAAAAAATGACGTTTTCCCATTCGTTTGCCCAGGTTCGTCGTTGAGTACACCATCGGAGGCGCTCCTGTCTGTGATGAAGCGTGAGGGGTAACCGCAGCCATGGTGTCCGAGCTGATAGTCCATTCTGCTGCAAACGTCGTCGAACTATTCGTGCAGATGGTTGTTGTCTTGCAAACGTCCCCATCTGTTGACTCAGGGATCGAGACGTGGCTGCACGATCCGTTACAGCAATGCGGATAAGATGCCTGATCTCGACTGCTAGTGATACGAGGCCGTTGGGATCCAGCCCTGCGTTCCGTATTACCCTCCTGAACCCACCGATTCCATAGTCTGCTTACAGTCATTGGATCTCGACCAACGCGGGCAGCAGTGTGGCGATACGATAAACCGCAATCCCGATAGGTTAGAATCCGACCTTTATCAAAGTCGGAAACGTGATGGTACGCATTTCTCCTCCTTACACGAGGCGTCACAACAACGTTTCACCAGGTAACGCCGGTCAACTGATGTTCGTATAGGAGAAACAGATTGGAAACTTTCCTAATGTCAGCACATTGTAGGTGTCGCCACCGGTGCCAACCTTGTGTGAATGTTCTGAAAAGCTAATCATTTGCATATCACAGTATTTTCTTGCTCTCGGTTAAATTTCGCGTCTGTAGCACGTCATCTTCGTGGTGTAGTAATTTTAATGGCCAGTAGTGTATTATGTACCTCACTCCCCTATACAAGTCGTAACGGGACTATTTGACGATTCCTCTTCACTATGCTGTGTTCTCGCATTTGAGCTGCGCAGTGTTTCGCCTGGGACGGACGTATGCGGGCCAGAAGCTGCGCCGGCGCCGCCCTGCATTATGGAGTGCATCAGCGGCTACGTCAGCCTCGGGGCCCGGAGCGACGGAGGTCCCGGGGACCATTCATCAGGGGCGCCGCGCCAGTCTCACCGTAATTAGACGTCAGCCGCGTAACGTAGTGCCGGAGCCGGCGAGTGCGCGATCCCGACTTATCGCGGACGGGCGTCCGTCACGGCGGCCGAGTCGCGGTCCGATACCGCAGTCGATACGTCGCCCGCCGCCGCGTCCGCCTCTTGCAGAAACGCCGCCTCCGCCGCCGCCGCCGTATCGCGCCCCGCGATCGACACTCGCTTACCGGGCATCACGAGCCAGTCTGCCGCCGCCGGGCTGCGTTTTATTAACAGCTCCGAGGACAGTGACGCGCGGCAGGTAGCACAGGCTTCCGACGCCGAGTCAGCGTGAAAATTGTCACTCCGCGAACTCACGTGAACCACTGTAGCGGTCGGAATTGGGTTCAGCCTGTCCCGTGTCGATACCACAGACATTCGAGACAGTTTCGCACTGTACTGGGTATCAGACGAGATTCGTGACTGGCTGCAGGACATTTTGCAAACAGAATTGTTCACAAGGGCATGTTGTGAACGTTACTTCCAGAGTACACCATAGGAGCTTGATGAAGTCCTTACAGTTTACAACTATATTAGTAAGACGTTCACCCGATCCTAGTTGCAGGTTACTACCATGGGCAATAAAAATTACATGTTCAGAATTTCATATAGTAACTGACCGGATTCAAAAATCTAAAATGCTGTCATAGTATATTCATTAAGAGCTTTAGCCTTATGTTAAGAATTTAACACAATAAATCAAGCAATACAGCTACAAACTGTGTTTACGAGTATATATGTCTTGAATTATTGTAATCAGGACACGCATCAGGACACGCATCTAGCGACTACTACAATTTCAAATATTTCAGAAACTTTTCCTCGTAGCACCCTCGTCAAAACAATGACAGGAAAAATGTTTATCCCTTAGCATGTTTTCACTGTTGATGCAGTAACACTTCAGGATAAGGCATGACGCTGCAATTCATTATTTCCTCACTACTATTTTCGCAACATGTTTTGTAGACACATATGCCAATGCATGTTACGATATGTAGTGTACGGTACATGACATTACGAACATTGAAATTTGAGATACGTGAACAGCTAGGTTTTCTTAGGGTGTAAATTAGACTATACTCATCCACTGTTTGATAATAAAAACAGCCAGCAACGTATTTTACACATTAACTCATTTATAAAGCAGTTAGACGTCTGAAGCTGTAAATCTTATTTCTTAAAGTATTAGCGGTGAAGATGGGGGACATTACTTGCAATACTATAAATGACTATCTCAGTGCCGGCATTTCCCCGGTACGTATTTATTCCAGTATTGTATTACTTCATTTCCTACCTGTCCCCTCCCTCTGTCCATTTTCTTTCCTCCCCTCTCTTCTACCCCTTATTCTTTGCCCATCTGCTCCTGCCCTTTGTCTGTCAACATACTCATCTGCTCCTCTCCCCCCTCCCAACCCACATCTGTTTATTTTCTCCTCCCTCTGCTCTATCTATTTGCTTCTCCCCCACTCTCTGTCTGCTTCCTCCTCTGCCTCTACTAATCTGCTCCTCTCCCATTGTTCATCTGTTCCTACCAACTCTCTCTCCTCCTCCCACTCTACCTCCTCCTCCCTCTCTCTTTGTCCAACTCCGCTTCCTCCCACTGCCAATATCCTCCTCCCTCTATCACTGTCCATTTCCTCCTCGCTCTCCTCCTCCCCCTCTCTTTGTCCTTATCTTCCTCCCCTCTGTCTCTGTCCAACTCTTTTTCTATCGTTTCTCTACCTGTCTGCTCCTATCCTCTGTGTCCATTTGTTCCTTCTCCTCTCACCATCCTGTCCTCCATCCTCTCCTCCCCATCTAAGTCGATCCCCTCCTCCCCCTCTCTTTATCCATCTCCTCATATCCTCTCTCTCTCTCTCTCTCTCTCTCTCTCTCTCTCTCTCTCTCTCTCTCTCTCTCTCTCTGACCCCTTCTTCCCCTCTCTCCACCCATGGTCTTCTTTTCCATTTCCATCCATTTTTCCCACCCCATCTCTCTGTTCATCTCCTCCTCCACCCCTACTTCTGTCTCTTTCCTTCTTTCCCCTTCTCTCGCCTCGTTATCATCCCTATCCCAATAGGAAGCTGCTGGTTTCTACCCCCACAATGTTCCTTTCCCGACAGTAAGTGATATATGTACCACGTTCGGTCCAGGGATTTAGAAGAAGATTTTTGCATTAGGCTTTATGTGGGTACACACGTGTCACATATATTTAACATCTTTCACTGGCACGTATTTTTGTATCGCCTGTATTTCTACAGAATTTCGCCCTGCAGTTTAGTTTTCCCGCAGCTCATTCTACATGACGTCATATCTCCTGAGTTATATGTCGTACAACTATAGAGTTCAGCGGAATGTGCAGATATTGTCTGCGAAAGTGTTACGAATAAACGTCATGCACAATGCGGCTGTTTTATACGCATCTCAGTGTTTGTGACGTCATATCTCCTGAACTGTGTGCCATATTATGATTTATTTCTGCAAGTACATTCAGTGGTCTATGTGAATACTGTCTGAAAAATGTGTTGCAAATAGAATTAGTTATACAGAATGAGATTTTCACTACGCGGCGGAGTGTGCGCTGATATGAAACTTCCTGACAGATTAATACTGTGTGTCCGACCGAGACTCGAACTCGTGACCTTTGCCTTTTGCGGGCAAGTGCTCTACCAACTGAGCTACCCAAGCATGACTGACGACCTGTACCCACAGCTTCGATTGTGCCAGTACCTCGTCTCCTACCTTCCAAACTTAACAGAAGCTCTTCTGCAAACCTTGCAGAACTAGCACTTCTGGAAGAAAGGATATTGTGGAGACATGGCTTAGCCACAGCCTGGGAGATGTTTCCAGAATGAGATTTTCACAATGCAGTAGAGCACTTGCCCGCAAAAGGCAAAGGACCCGAGTTCGAGTCTCGGTCCGGCACACAGTTTTAATCTGTCAGGAAGTTTCAGAAGTAGTTATAAACTGAAACGTCTTATCCCATACCCAACTTTCATTGCATGAACAGCGAAAATGTAGAGACCCATAATCTTTTGTTCTTTCATCATTTTTTGGGTTGCCTCAGCGACAAGAAGTTTCTCAACTTTTTGAAATTATGTGGAAAGTCGGCTGCAAGTCACTAAATTATCTCATTCTCAAATACTAGATGAATATAATCTAACCATTAGCGCGTCTTGAGCTGAGCCCCTTTTTACCCCACCCCTTTGACAGGTGGTTGTTTCTTGCGACCACAGTGGTTCTTTCTAGACAGTAAGTTATATATATATATATATATATATATATATATATATATATATATATATATATATATATATATATATATATACCAAGTATGGCTGAAATCTATCAAGTTGCTCATCACTCTGGGATCTTGACAAGTTTGGGGTAACAGAAGAGCTAGAGAAGAGCAACAAAGAATGGGGCGTTTAATCACGGAACCGTTCAGTAAGCGCGAGGGCGTTCCGGAATCCTCAACAAACTCCAGTGATGTACGCTGCAAGAGAGGCGTTACCCATCACGGAGAGGTTACAGGTGAAATTCCGGGAACGTACGCTCCGGAGAAGAACATCACAACATATTACTTCCCCTAAACACGTCTCGCGATATACCCACAAAGAAAAAGAGATATTAGAGGTCATACTGAAGTTCACCAACGATTATTCTTCTCACATGCCATTCTGAATGGAAAAGGAAAGGCGGTGATATACAGGGTGTCCCAGGAGGAATCATCAGTATTCAGGGACATGACAGGAACGCTCATTTCAGGCAAAAACTTTATATGGGTATATTATAGAACACTTGTAACGTATGTTTGTTTCTGGACTAGTGCTAACACTGTTCACTGATGAAGCTACATTTTCAGCGAATAAAATCAAACATAATAGTTATCAACTCTGCCGTAGAATGTATATGGTCTAGCGAATCAACCTTTGATATTAAACTTGTGTTCTATCCATAGATCGGATAGGTCAGCCGAAGAAATATACCTGTGGAAACCAAAGTTCAGGGTTCAAATCGCGGCTTGGTTAAATGTTCCAATTTGTTGAGCCGTTTCTAATGATTTTGAAGTTTGTTAATGTGTACTGTAGTTCTATTTACTCCTTAAAATATGGTTCATGTTCCGCGAAAGGATGCTAACAGATCACAGACTCCTCTTACTTCATATATTCTGAGGAAGTAACACTAAAGGAAGAGAACGAGTAAGAAAAATTAGCCAACAATAGGAGATACGATTTGTACATTACACTGCTTAAATTTCAAGCTGCAAAATTAATCTCCATTCAGCATATGTTAAAATGAAGAATATGTAGTACACTTAATTTTGCTCTAAAACAGTAAATTTTGATCTACAACATTGGATGAAAGGATAATGGAAGTATAGACAAGTGACAATGTTAATAACAGCAAAAAATGTAACTATCTCCGGCCGGTGTGGCCGAGCGGTTCTAGGCGTTTCAGTCTGGAACCGCGCGACCGCTACGGCAGCAGGTTCGAATCCTGCTCGGGCATGAATGTGTGTGATGTCCTTAGGTTAGTTAGGTTTAAGTAGTTCTAAGTTCTAGGGGATTGATGACCTCAGATGTTAGGTCCCATAGTACTCAGAGTCATTTTTTGTAACTATCCATATCGAACAGTGTTAAGTGACAGGATGATTCATAGGTTTTATATGCAACAGCCACAGTGAAATTAGGTTTTTGTGAGCTACAAAAAGTTAAATTTATGAAGTGATGTATTAAGATTGAAATCTTCCCGTCTCTTATATATCTCTTTTGTTACTCAACCTTCCCTTCTACAATAACCTATGTAACCTTCTCTCTCTTGCTTAATGATAACAAATGAAATTTTCCCTTTGAAATTAATTCTCTTTCTCAATAATAATAAATACAATCTTCGCATACAATTTTAAACGCTGCTTATTAAAAGTGATTTGCTGATTATTTCGACGAAGCATAGAATGTGTCATCGTCGTAGCCCTCAGTCGTTACCTGCAATATCCTAAAATTGTTCCTTGCCTTTTTTACTGTTACTGGATCGCTATCTGACTGCTACATCGAACTGCGGCTTGAATATGCTTAATCTGTTCTACCATACTCTATTAGCTGCAGGTGGGCTGTCATAATAAGTGGCTGTATTTATTACCAAAGCTGACGTTATTCTTTAATAGCAAAGCTGACGTTATTCTTTAATTAATTTGACTGAAGTTACGTAATTCATAGTTAAACTTCTTCTTGACAACAATAAATTTTTGCCAAGTTTTACGTTGATGGTTTTTGGAATGGATTATAATCAGTAATGCAATATTGTTGGCAAAAATTAATTGCATTCTGAAAACGATTGTTCAAATATTTACTGTTGGTAATAATATGATTTTACAAACGTTGAAATGGGACTTACTTTTTACAGTAATCTTACAACTAACATTGCGCAAACATACGTTCAGTAGTCTTGAGTATCTCAAAAAAAAATCAATAATATGAAATCCTTTTACGATAATAGTTAGCTGATGTCTCTGTATATCCGTTTATGTTGTTGTTTCGGTCTTCAGTCCTGAGACTGGTTTGACGCAGCTCTCCATGCTACTCTATCCTGTGCAAGCTTCTTCATCTCTCAGTACCTACTGCAACCTACATCCTTCTGAATCTGCTTGGTGTATTTATCTTTTGGTCTCCCTCTGCGATTTTTACCCTCCACGCTGCCCTCCAATACTAAATTGGTGATCCCTTGATGCCTCAGAACATCCCTTCTTCTAGTCAAGTTGTGCCACAAACGTCTCTTCTCCCCAATCCTCTGCAAAACCTCCTCATTAGTTACGTGATCTACCCATCTAATCTTCAGCATTCTTCTGTAGCACCACATTTCGAATGCTTCTATTCTCTTCTTGTCCAAACTATTTATCGTCCATGTTTCACTTCCATACATGGCTACACTCCACACAAATACTTTCAAAAGTGACTTCCTGACACTTAAATCTATACTCGATTTTAACAAATTTATCTTCTTCAGAAACGCTTTCCTTCCCATTGCCAGTCTACATTTTATATCCTCTCTACTTTGACCATCATCAGTTATTTTGCTCCCCAAATAGCAAAACTCCTTTACTACTTTAAGTGTCCCATTTCCTAATCTAATACCCTCAGCATCACCCAACTTAATTCGACTACATTCCATTATCCTCGTTTTGCTTTTGTTGATGTTCATCTTATATCCTCCTCTTAAGACACTATCCATTCCATTCAACTGCTCTTCCAAGTCCTTTGCTGTCTCTGACAGAATTACAATGTCATCGGCGAACCTCAAAGTTTTTATTTCTTCTCCATGGATTTTAATACCTACTCCGAATTTTTCTTTTGTTTCCTTCAATGCTTGCTCAATATACAGATTGAATAACATCGGGGATAGACTACAACCCTGTCTCACTCCCTTCCCAACCACTGCTTCCCTTTCATGCCCCTCAACTCTTATAACTGCCATTTGGTTTCTATACAAATAGTAAATAGCCTTTCATTCCCTATATTTTAACCTGCCACCTTCAGAATTTAAAAGAGAGTATTCCAGTCAACATTGTCAAAAGCTTTCTCTAAGTCTACAAATGCTAGAAACGTAGGTTTGCCCTTCCTGAATCTAGCTTCTAAGATAAGTCGTAGGGTCAATATTGCCTCACGTGTTCCAACATTTCTACGGCGTCCAAACTGATCTTCCCCGAGGTCGGCTTCTACTAGTTTTTCCATTCGTCTGTAAAGAATTCGCGTTAGTATTTTGCAGCTGTGACTTTTTAAACTGATAGTTCGGTAATTTTCACATCTGTCAACACCTGCTTTCTTTGGGATTGGAATTACTATGTTCTTCTTGAAGTCTGAGGGTATTTCGCCTGTCTCATACATCTTGCTCACCACATGGTAGAGTTTTGTCAGGACTGGCTCTCCCAAGGCCGTCAATAGTTCTAATGGAATGTTGTCTACTCCCGGGGCCTTGTATCGACTCAGGTCTTTCAGTGCTCTGTCAAACTCTTCACGCAGTATCATATCTCCCATTTCATCTTCATCTACATCCTCTTTCATTTCCATAATATTGTCCTCAAGTACATCGCCCTTGTATCAACCCCCTATATACTCCTTCCATCTTTCTGCCTTCCCTTCTTTGCTTAGAACTGGGTTTCCATTTGAGCTCTTAATATTCATACAAGTGGTTCTCTTTTCTCCAAAGGTCTCTTTAATTTTCCTGTAGGCAGTATCTATCTTTCCCCTGGTGAGATAAGCCTCTACATTCTTATATTTATCCTCTAGCCATCCCTGCTTAACCATTTTGCACTGCCTGTCGATCTCATTTTTGAGACGTTTGTTTTCCCTTTTGCCTGCTTCATTTACTGCATTTTTATATTTTCTCCTTTCATCAATTAAATTCACTATTTCTTCTGTTACCCAAGGATTTCTACTAGCCCTCGTCTTTTTACCTACATGATTCTCTGCTGCCTTCACTACTTCATCCCTCAAAGCTACCCATTCTTCTTCTATTGTATTTATTTCCCCCATTCCTGTCAATTGTTCCCTTACGCTGTCCCTGAAACTCTGTACAACCTCTGGTTTAGTCAGTTTATCCAGGTCCCATCTCCTTAAATTCACACCTTTTTGCAGTTTCTTCACTTTTAATCTACAGTTCATAACCAATAGATTGTGGTCAGTGTTCACATCTGCCCCTGGAAATGTCTTACAATTTAAAACCTGGTTCCTAAATATCTGTCTTACCATTATATAATCTATCTGATACCTTTTAGTATCCCCAGGGTTATTCCATGTATACAACCATCTTTCATGATTCTTGAACCAAGTGTTAGCTATGATTAAGTTATGCTCTGCGCTAAATTCTACCAGACGGCTTCCTCTTTCATTTCTTACCCCCAATCCATATTCACCAACTACGTTTCCTTCTCTCCCTTTTCCTACTACCGAATTCTAATCATACGTTTATAATCTCTAGTAAATCATAGCTGGTGGCTGGCAGGCACACCGCTTCTCTCAACCTCTCGGCTAAGACCTGCTACCGTCTCCCGTCACATCTCTCTTACTACTGACTTTCTGCGAACGCTGAAGTGCGGTCTCTCCCGCCAACAATGCTTTCTGGTGCTGACAATCCCTGCTAGCATTACAAAATGTATCAATGCGCGGTCTTTC
This sequence comes from Schistocerca gregaria, assembly GCF_023897955.1. Taxonomy (NCBI): domain Eukaryota; kingdom Metazoa; phylum Arthropoda; class Insecta; order Orthoptera; family Acrididae; genus Schistocerca; species Schistocerca gregaria. Next base: position 386,828,536 of record NC_064920.1, on the reverse strand, counting down.
CCGCTCTTTTCTTAAAATGTATCCATTCACGGTTCCCCCGCCCTTTTTAAAATTATATCAATGTGCGGTCTCTCCCGCCAACAATACTTTGTTGCGGACATTCCCTGCTACTACAATCATTTCCAAAATGACAAATATTAATTATTCCTACTTAATTCTATTAATAAAATATAAACATCTTTCATAAATTGTGGTTTGACAATAGACAATAGAAATATACACGTCTTACAAGGTGTAAACTCGATTCCGCTAACTCGTATTTTATATTTGCAAAAAGGTTCAGGCAAATTCATTGTGTTACGTGTATAAAAGAGTTATGGTCCCTAAATTGTTCGGATAAATTTGGGAGTAGGATAACCATATCAAAACCAGGAGGGAGGTTTTGGTCAAAGTACAGCCAGAATTATCAGGTCCTGAGTTTTTATTGGAACACTAATTTATGTGATGTTACTGTCAAGTCGCCCTGATGATCACTATTACAAAAGTCCACAAAACTCCTATAAACAAGAAGCATTATACTGTTTATTATGTTGGGACTTTAGCAGGCTTTAGTTTTATTACTCGAGATCCTCCAATCGATTTCCATTACTCGACATTAAAAGATATGGCTGGACCATTCTCATGGGGTTCGCATATGTTCAGCCTCTTTTCTGTCGATTTTTATGTGTAAGAAAGCTCACGAATATTACTTTATCATATGCACATTCCATTTGCAGGGAAGTTTGATCGTCGCGTCGTAAAAACCTGCCGACACAGTTTCCTGCACATGCAAGATGATTCGACGAGTACGTTCAGATGTAGAAGCAAAAGAAAATTTGGAAGGTATTCTGTGAGCTTTGGTTTGCAGATGAGACTGTGATTAAACGTCTTATGTTCTAACAACAGGGCAGTTGCTAATATATTGCAAGGATACTATATCCTTGGACAGCTTAGATGTCTACTCACAGTTTTATTAAGAGACTCATAAATAATTTTAATACGTAAAATAATATCTGGATATCCTCCTGGTTTTGTTGTATTTTGATTTCATTCTTTGGTTGTAAAAGTACCGTGTAAAAGGGAATAGTAAAGAAGAATATTGTGTTTGTCATAATCTAACATGAGAACTGCATGTTTTGCTACTATGAAAACTTGTGTGATATTCATGTGATCAGAGCGTGACACGCAGGTGAAGACACTGTGCTGAAGGGGACGCCAGATGGAAGTTCGGGAGATTGTACCCTGGAAGTATGGGAAGATGGCGGGTCATAGGGAATGGAAGAGAGAATGGTGTGTGGCAGCGGTCGGCAGTGTGTGCCTGTAACTGACAAAATTTAACGAATATTGAATTCACATTGAGGAGGGAAGAAATGTGTGAATGTCAGAAGTAAATAAGAGGCAAATAACTGTGCTCATTTCAACAAACACTGAACAGTCTATCGTGATTGACGAAGATCTTGCGATTTGCACCAGTTCTCTTGCATTTACAGCTGTTGCCAAGAAGTCAACCCAAAAATGAATACAATTGCGGGTTGTTTATTTAATGTAATCATATTCTTATGTCGCCATGATGGGAGTGATTGTATGGTCATAGACAGTGAAAGGGGCAGTTTTATACTACAAATTTATTATTCTGCCGATTTGTTGTTAATTCATACTTCGCTTTCTGACGCCAGAATAAAACAACTTCTTCATCCAATAGAAATAGCCTGACAGTCAGCTCATAATGTGAAACCGTGTAATGTTATTTCAATTAGAGCAAACTAGGATTTAATGTACAGTGTCATTATAAATAGAGCATAAGTTCGGATTGGGGAGGGACGTGAAAGAAAATTGACCCTGAGCTTTACTAAAGAATAATTGTAGTACTTACACTTAACGATTTTGAGAACCCAAGACAAATCTACATATGGACGGCTGAATAGTGAGTCAAAAACGAATCATTTCCAGATGAATTTTTATCAAACTTTTTTTGTCTTAGTAGTCTGCATGCAGGTATTTCCACATATTTTCGTATTTTCAAGTGGCACCTTTAATAGAAATGCTTTATTCGAATTAAAGTATGTGTGTTACATAGAAAACTCTACAAATAGCTCGAATGTAGTGATGAGGATCAGAAATAACTTTTACTATGTCGACGGAGTAATTCAAAGCCCTAAAGTCGCTGTGAATCTTAAACAAAACAGAAACGTAACGGAGAGACAACAAATCGCTCATATAGACGACGTTACCGTGAGCCACACTTTTACAACTGATTCTAGCGATTATCTTCCGCGTAGAGCGCTACAGAATACATTCTGCAGCTAAATATTACAACAGCGCTGCAAATAACAGTTCGCGGTTGTATTTCCGGGTATGGTTATTGCCACTTAGTCTATAATCTACTGGAGTACAAATTCAATCTCCCGTCTCTTTTTTGTGTCCATCCCAATTTCCAGCTTCGTGCTTATAGTTCCATCGCAGCTCTACATCCCCATCTGATTGTTCCATCTACAACTGACTACCGTTTCGTCATTCTATCCATGGGCAAAGGTATTTTCGCATTGCACTTGGCGGATTACTCACACCCAGTAACACATTAACGAAAACAAAATAGGCCATTGTTCATTTGTAGTAAAGAAGCCCACTTTTCACACATACTTCCTGCATGATAAGTCCTCACATTGCACATTGCATTTTTCCCTTCCTTCTTTCCGCCGTGCGTCCGTACTTGGAATGACAACCGAAAGTTTTGGGCATAAATGGCAGGAACACTAAAAAAATGAACGTTAGATTCACGTGTCACTGCCTTTGGCTAGCAATGCTCTTCGTTGGTATAGTACAGACGTTAAACTACAGACTTCTTTCTTTCATCATCATATGTCTACTACAGTATTTTAACTGTTGTAAATTCTCCCTAGATACAAGATACAGCCAGTGTGATATATACAGTGAGCAAGTTAGGAAACAAACGAACCGATATAGAAATTTGCTCAAGATGTATATAGTACCTACAGAAAAATAGGCGTAAGTTTGAGGTACATCCTACTCAGTAATTGTCAGATGCAAGAATATTCAGTAACGAAACAAATCATGCCACGTTCAAGATAATTTTAGCGGAAATATCTTTACGCTGCATTCACTAAAGTAGACATATGGTAAAAGTTCATGCGCAGGCAATAAGGGCGGATCATTTACTACTGATCTGTATGACGTAGTTTTGTGCAGGTATTTGGTAACAACACACTAAGTTATAGTCTTGTTACCTTTATGTTTTCTCATTTTATTGGTGTTACTGTGAATTTTCCGGTTTTGTTGTAACTACTGTATTCATAAACATTTACAAATGAAGCTATTAGCGATGCTGTAGAGATAATACAGAATAGGTACATCACCTTTTTGATTCTTGGTCTACTTTTTGAACGATCTAAATAAAAAGCAAAGTCCTGAATATCAATTCTAAATGCTAAGCACCAGAAACATTTATGACCCTAGCCTGACATATTGCTGATACAACGAGAATACGTCCCCAAGCACACCATTTCGTGTATGATTCTTCATCATTATCAGATTCACATTAACTCCGAAAAAGTATTAGATAAGAAAAATTATTGATTTCAAGGGGCTGTAACACACCTTCATGTTTCGTAAGATACTGGACATTTCACACTCCTTGTTTTTGGTCGAGCATACAGCCATGACCGTCAGAAAATTTGCAGTGTTAACAAACTTGTAACGATTTTTCACAGCAATTGTTACACCTCGACCGACGCTTCGGTTGCCAAAATGTGATGACTGCATCCTGCTTTAGTAAGATGCGCATTGTGGCGTGATATTTTATACAACACTGTCATCAATGGAAATATCAAGAGCTAAAAAATAGCTTATTGATATGTATTTTTACCTGCTGAATTCAAAAATCGGCATAAAAATCATAGTTTAGCTCTTGCGTTGGAGATACAGTGACTATTCTTTTTTTTTACGAACTACGTGATCTACGTTTTTAGTTTGAGAATTATCTCGTTTCTGGAGTTGTCACAGCTGTTAAAGGGCAAAACGCTGCGTTGTCCAGTTGCTTGTCCGTTATATCCGTTACTACTGCTGATGTGACTGTGGGTTTTGATTTTTTTGTTTTGTAATTAGCATAGAATTGGTTTTAGAGTGCTCATGAAGTCTAAAATCTGTTACGTCAGAATCAGACAAAAATTTATAATTTTAGTGTGTAATTTATGCTACATTTTATTGTGAAGTAACATTTTCGTCACATAAGCGCAGTCTGACGCCTCTTGCGAATATTGCCTATCAGCATTATTTTCGGATGAAGATATGGGGCAATAGGTTATGGGGTCCGCATATGCGTCCAACAGTTTTTCAGTTACACTTGGCTGAAAATTAAAAACGATTTGATTCGTCAGTGTCTACAGTTTAGTAGAAGCATACAAAACACTTAGATAATTGCTATTTCTGCTTGACTCCACCCACAAAGGCAGAATTGTCAAGAATAGGTAGGAACAGTTCCTAACCCTGTTATTCGATCTGCCCCACATTCAGATAGTTACCTAAAATTGGGAACACTTCCCCGTACTTAAAGGACATTCAGGTCTAGTGCTGTTTTCTCACAGCAGTCTGATTAAAAGAGTCCCGTTCAAGACCTCTGCCGGCAGAAATCGGCAAAAATCAAAAGCCTTCAATTAAAAAGCATGGTCCCTGTAGCCGACCTTCGAGATGTTATACTACGGTAGCAAAATAGAAGAAAGGACTCCATTGCTAAGTATGACCAAGCTGGGTGCATCGGTCGCACTTTCCCACACAAACCACTCTAGAAACTGGCATCTATTTGGTATTTGTCGTTTCTGTACAGGGCGTCCCAGGATGAATGGTCATTATCCATGGATACGTCAGGAACGACCTTTCGAGGCAAAGTAATCTAATAAATATGAGCATTAAAAAGTATAAGTTAAAAATTATGAGCACTCTATCTTCGATCCTGTGAAACAAACCTCTTTTACTGCAACCGCTTTTTTTTTCATTTAGTGAGAGTTGGTAGTATGTTCCAAAACAAGAAAAAACTGTCAAGTAATCATGGGCTCTAAAGTGCATACCGTGATACCTATGAGCACTTGATGAATAGAAGACAAGTGTTTTTCAGTAGTGGAGATGAGCAAGTGCCCCGAGCTCTTAAGGTATGCGTTTTACAACCCATTATTACTACACTTTTTGATGCGAATGATATTCCCTGTCATATTCCTGAATATCGACCATTTGTCTTAGGCAGCCTGTACAATGCTTCTTGAACGAAATGACATTGTAGAAATGATTGTGGCAATAGCATGCGTTTACCCGTTCGGGCCGAGAAGTGCTGCTGCAAGCAGGAAGAGACAGGAAAACTAGGGGTAGGAGAACTTACGTAGCTGTCCTGTTTAGTTCTTAAAACGCCAAAGCCTCACTGCCTTTTTTTTTTTAAAAAAAAAGCTTGCTCTTTGAAAGCATTTTTGGTGGAGAGAGTGTTTCATGCTCGGTATGGCTGTGCCACCTACAAATATTTCTCTCGATGGAAATACAGAATTTCTGCGTAGCCAAGTACCAATCGCAGTTAAGAGGGACGTTCAGTAAGTACTGCAGCACATTTTTTCTGGGCCAGGTTCGTCAGAAAAAAATGCGGAATTTGTCATGGGATATCGTTAAATATTCTCGCTTCAGCCTCTACAGTTCCCTGGAGTTCAGATAGGTGGTGGCACGAGAGCTGTAATTGAGCTTGCTTTGGCGGAAAATCAGAGCATCGCCGTTATTCATAAGCGCTTGTAGAATGTCTACGGAGACCTGACTGAATAAGCACGGTGAGTCGCTGGGGGATGGTTCTACACTCCTGGAAACGGAAAAAAGAACACATTGACACCGGTGTGTCAGACCCACCATACTTGCTCCGGACACTGCGAGAGGGCTGTACAAGCAATGATCACACGCACGGCACAGCGAACACACCAGGAACCGCGGTATTGGCCGTCGAATGGCTCTAGCTGAGCAGCATTTGTGCACCGCCACCGTCAGTGTCAGCCAGTTTGCCGTGGCATACGGAGCTCCATCGCAGTCTTTAACACTGGTAGCATGCCGCGACAGCGTGGACGTGAGCCGTATGTGCAGTTGACGGACTTTGAGCGAGGGCGTATATTGGGCATGCGGGAGACCGGGTGGACGTACCGCCGAATTGCTCAACACGTGGGGCGTGAGGTCTCCACAGTACATCGATGTTGTCGCCAGTGGTCGGCGGAAGGTTCACGTGCCCGTCGACCTGGGACCGGACCGCAGCGACGCACGGATGCACGCCAAGACCGTAGGATCCTACGCAGTGCCGTAGGGGACCGCACCGCCACTTCCCAGCAAATTAGGGACACTGTTGCTCCTGGGGTATCGGCGAGGACCATTCGCAACCGTCTCCATGAAGCTGGGCTACGGTCCCGCACACCGTTAGGCCGTCTTCCGCTCACGCCCCAACATCGTGCAGCCCGCCTCCAGTGGTGTCGCGACAGGCGTGAATGGAGGGACGAATGGAGACGTGTCGTCTTCAGCGATGAGAGTCGCTTCTGCCTTGGTGCCAATGATGGTCGTATGCGTGTTTGGCGCCGTGCAGGTGAGCGCCACAATCAGGACTGCATACGACCGAGGCACACAGGGCCAACACCCGGCATCATGGTGTGGGGAGCGATCTCCTACACTGGCCGTACACCTCTGGTGATCGTCGAGGGGACACTGAATAGTGCACGGTACATCCAAACCGTCATCGAACTCATCGTTCTACCATTCCTAGACCGGCAAGGGAACTTGCTGTTCCAACAGGACAATGCACGTCCGCATGCATCCCGTGCCACCCAACGTGCTCTAGAAGGTGTAAGTCAACTACCCTGGCCAGCAAGATCTCCGGATCTTTCCCCCATTGAGCATGTTTGGGGCTGGATGAAGCGTCGTCTCACGCGGTCTGCACGTCCAGCACGAACGCTGGTCCAAATGAGGCGCCAGGTGGAAATGGCATGGCAAGCCGTTCCACAGGACTACATCCAGCACCTCTACGATCGTCTCCATGGGAGAATAGCAGCCTGCATTGCTGCGAAAGGTGGATATACACTGTACTAGTGCCGACATTGTGCATGCTCTGTTGCCTGTGTCTATGTGCCTGTGGTTCTGTCAGTGTGATCATGTGATGTATCTGACCCCAGGAATGTGTCAATAAAGTTTCCCCTTCCTGGGACAATGAATTCACGGTGTTCTTATTTCAATTTCCAGGAGTGTATAATCGCAAGAAGATCGCGCGAACCTGACTGATCTTATAAGTGCTGACGGGCCGCACACAGCCGTGTCTCATCCAAAATTGGGATGTGCAGGGAGTCGCCGCATTCGGGATGACCGACGGGTCACAGACACCTCGCTGCTCACCTGCACGTCTCTGATGGTGTGGGTGGCACACCTGTCCACCAGTTGTCCTCTTGATTCCTCGCCGCGTAACACAAGACTGTAAGGAACAACGAAGGACCGTCTGTCCGAATTGCTTGCTCATTACGAGGCTGATCGTTACAATATTTTTGTCAAACAGCCTCACAGGCGATGAAACATGGGTTCATCAATTCGAACTGGAGACGAAACGGCGGCCGATGGAGTGAAGCCACACCACTACTTCTACGATAAAAAAAGTTCAAAACGGCACCCCCAGCCGATAAAGCTAAGGCAAAGGTCTTCTGAGACTCCAACGGATTATTCTGTTTGATGTCCTCTCTCATGGTGTAACAATTAACCGAACTGTATTGTTCTACCCTCAGGTAACTGAAGAAACGACTTCAGCGTGTACGTCGTCAAAAAAATGCAAACCAGCTTCTACACTACTGCACATTTAACTTGCTACACCACGAAGATGACGTGCTACAGACGCGAAATTTAACCGACAGGAACAAAATGCTGTGTTATGTAAATGATTAGCTTTTCAGAGCATTCACACAAGGTTGGCGCCGGTGGCGACACCTACAACGCGCTGACATGAGGGAAGTTTCCAACCGATTTCTCATACACAAACAGCAGTTGACTAGGGTTGCCTGGTGAAACGTTGTTGTGATGACTTTTGTAAGAAGGAGAAATGCGTACCATCACATTTCCGACTTTGATAAAGGTCGGATTGTAGACTATCGCGATTGCGGTTCATCGTAACGCGACATTGAGTCTCGCGTTGGTCGAGATCCAATGACTGTTAGCAGAATATGGAATCGGTGGGTTTAGGAGGGTAATAAGGAACGCCGTGCTGGATCCCAATGGCCTCGTATCACTAGCAGTCGAGATGACAGGCATCTTATCCGCATGGCTGTAACGGATCGTGCAGCCACGTCTCGATCCCTGAGTTAACAGATGGGGACGTTTGCAAGACAACAACCATCTGCACGAACAGTACGGCGACATTTGCAGCAGCATAGACTATCAGCTCGGAGACCGTGGCTGCGGTTACTCTTGACGCTCCGTGCATCACAGACAGGAGCGCCTGTGAGTGTTTACTCAACAACGAACCTGGGTGCACGAATGCCAAAACGTCATTTTTTCGAATGAATTCAGGTTCTGTTTACAGCATCATGATGGTCGCATCGGTGTTTGGCGACATCGCGGTGAACGCACTTTGGAAGCGTGTATTCGTCATCGCCATACTGGCGTATCACTCGGTGTGATGGTATGGGGTACCATTGGTTACACGTCTCGGTCACCTCTTGTTCGCATTTACGGCACTTTGAACAGCGGATGTTACATGTCAGATGTATTACGACCCGTGGCTCTACCCTTCATCCGTTGCCTGCGAAACCCTACATTTCAGCAGGATAATGCACGACCGCATGTTGCAGGTCCTGTACAGGCCTCTCTGGATACAGAAATTGTTCGACTGCTGCCCTGGCCAGCACATTCTCCAGATCTCTCACCAAATGGAAACGTCTGGTCAATGGTGGCCGAGCAACTGGCTCGTCACAAATACGCCAGTCACTACTCTTGACGAACTGTGGTATCGCGTTGAAGCTGCATGGGCAGCTGTACCTGTACACGCCATCCAAGCTCTGTTTGACTCAATGCCCAGGCGTATGAAGGCCGGTATTACGGCCAGAGGTGGTTGTTGTTGGTACTGATTTCTCAGGATATGTGCACCCAAACTGCGTGGAAATGTAGTAAAATGTCAGTTCTAGTATATCTGTCCAATGAATACCCGTTTATCATCTGCATTTCTTCTTGGTGTAGCAATTTTAATGGGCAGTAGTGTATTTCTCTCACACAAGTCTGTGTCCCCGAGAGGAGCTCCTAAAACTTCATTGGACTGTTCTTCCTCGTCCACCTTAGAGTGCGGCTCTTGCACTTTCCGATTCCCACCTATTTGTTCCAACTAACTATGCACTCTGCTGGAATCAGTAGGTGTGTGATAGGGAGGTTATTGTCACAGCAAGACGTTGGCTCCTACGTCGGCGTGTAGAGTGATCCCATGAGAGGGTACCGGTCCTCTCAGTAAGCTGGCGTAAGGTTATGTTGAAAAATAGGGTTTTGTGGCCAAAAAAGTGAGGAATAATATGATGTGTGGGAACCGTGAGTGAAACCAACCTGCTTTCAGAAAACGATATGTTACGTAGTTAGTGAACGCCCCTCGCATTTCAGCTATCAGTATCTGTCCTTGAGATCCACCCCGCCTTCCAGCACCGCCTTCCACCCTCCCTGCTGGGAACGGCACAGTTTGTCAGGCAGAGCAGAGCAGCTGGAGGGCGGCGCCACTGCGGCGCGGCCCAGGTCGCCCGCATTTAGGCCGGGGCGCGCGCCGCCGGCGGAAATCTGCAGAGGCGCCGCTGGGCGGGGCGGCGAGGGCGAGGGCGAGGGCGAGGACTGCACGCCTAACCGCCGCGCCGCGCCGCGGCCGACGAACTGCGCGCCGGCCGTTATTGGACCGCAAATTACCCCATTACTGGCGGCGGGGCGCCCCGGCTGATGGATAATGACGGCCGCCGCCGCCGCCCTCCTGGGAGGCGCTGCGGTCGCGCCGACGCCTGCCGGGGGCGTCCTCCGGCGCCGAGCGCCGCGACGCCAGATTCCGTGAGAACGGTGTCCGGGCGCTACTGTGTCAACTAAACAGCTGACGGTGTACGTTTCCGTAAAGTGCTGCGCGTACTCTGACGTAACTGACGTGGGTTTCGAAAAGTAGAGGTGAAAGTTTTTTTAAAAAAGGGATTAACTGTACACTACACCCAGGTGAATGGAAAGCGGTACTTTATCAGGCGCCAGTCTGACATGACACTCTGGTGATGTTCATTATCCATTAACAAATTAAACTTCCAGTTCTGATCAGCTTCAGTATTTGGAGTAATCCCTACACGCACGAATGCGGTCTAGCACTTTAGGAACCACAGTGATCAGATGTTGTGGTGATAACCAGACATTGTCTGCTGTATTGGAGGCGATCTCAGAATATAAACGCGGTTGTTCTTTTTATTACAGAAATTTACTTTGGGCGAATAAACTTGCGTAGTAAGAAGAAAACCGTGTAATCATAACTTTAGTAAAAAGGTGTGCAGATTGCAATAAATTATATATATTTTAAGCCCCTTAAGCTATTTTGGTCTCTATGACCATGACACAAAGGAATTAAAAGACGTTAGCTGCCAGTGGGTATTGATTTGTAACAACAGGGTAAGCTGAATATTTGTGCCGGTCTGTGACTCGAATGCGGGCCTCCTGCTTACTACGTAGGTGCGCTGACCTCTACGCAGTCCGGACACAGTGGTCTACACAACTGCAAGGACTAATTCAGTACGCCTCCATCAGCCCCAATTTTTTACTTGTGCTGTAAGATTACGACGTGGTTCTTCTATATACAGCGTGAAAATTAATTAAATATATGAAAACAAAGAAAATTCGTATTTAAGTTATAACATGTTCGATATGCCTGCCATCACTGCCGATGATGTGGCTCACACGATTAGCAAAACTCTTTTATTATTATTATTATTATTATTATTATTATTATTATTATTATTATTATTTGGAAATTTCTGGTAAGTTCCTATGCGACCAAACTGCTCAGGTCATCGGTCCCTAGGCTTACACACAACTTAAACTAACTTACGCTAAGGACAAGACACACACACATACCCGAGGGTTAACTCGAACCTCCGATCGTGGAGGCACGCGAACCGTGACAAGGTGCCTCAGATCACGCGGCTACCAAGCGTTAGCGAAATTCAGCATGACCCGCTGAAGTGTCGGAACTTCGATGCTGTCGATGACATCCTTAACGGCTGTTTTCAGCACAACAGTGGTTTTGGGTTTACACCTGGTCTTCAATATAGCCTCACAAAAAGAGTCGTGTGTGTTCACATCCGGAGAATATGGCGGCCAATGGAGGTCGATGCCAGTGGCTTATGGGTACCACAGAGCCAGAATGCGGTCCCAGAGAGCTCCTCCAGGTCATAAAAAAAAGTTCAAGTGTGTGTGAAATCTCATGGGACTTAACTGCTAAAGTGATGAGTGCCTAAGCTTACACACTACTTAACCTAAATTATCCTGAGGATACACACACGCCCATGCCCGAGGGAGGACTCGAATCTCCGCTGGGACCAGCCGCACAGTCCATGACTGCCGTAGACCGCTCGGCTAATCCCGCGCGGCCTTCCAGGTCATCAAACACTCTCCTGCTTCGATGGGGTCGAGCTCCGTATTGCATGCACCATATCTTGTCCAAATCAGAGTCACTTTGGATAATGGTCATGAAATCATCTTCCAAAACTTGACGTCCCGTTCGGTAGTCACCGTGCCATGAAGGAATATCGCACTGATTATTCCGTGACTGGATACAGCACACCGCACAGTCACCAACTGACCGTGAAGAGACATGTCGATAGCGAAATGAGGATTCTCAGTCCCCCAAATGCGCCAATTGTGCATATTGACAAACCCATCCAAATGAAAGTGGGCTTCGTCGCCAAAGCATACTAATTCCATCGTGTCCCGCGGACAACAGTGCAGTTTGGGCGTCCCAACGCAAACCGTTCAGAAGTTATGACTATTTTGTTTCGTATAGTTCAGTAATTGTCACCCTGTAAATGTCTCAATGATGTTTTATTTATAGGCTCGCTCCTAGTCTCGCTACACGTTTTACCTTATGATTAACTCGACTTCAGTTGTTCTAGAAACTAAACGTAGGTCAACATCGACCTTTTGCGCAAATTTCTTGTACAGATTAATTATATGCGCAACGAATGATGTTAATAGGGCGAGTTACCATGAAGTGACACATAAACGTAGCGGGAGCCTGTAATCTCATCATTGGGACTGGGATAGGTTTATTCACTAAGTTATTCATTGCACACTGTTGCAACTATTAATTCAGTAATTACGCTAACCATTTAAGTTCTGGGGTGAAATTAAGTTCGTTTGGATTAGGCAAAATGGGGGGGGGGGGGGGGTTTAAGCAGTTGACGAAATTTAGTTTGCTGGCAATTTGCATTTATTTATTCTAAAACTGCAAACACTGGCTGAAATATTTATGATTTCTATGCAACATATTCTACACATTTTGAATTATCTTGACGATACAACAGCAGAATTACCAGCAATGGTGTCACTGAGTACATGATTATGGTCACACGTTCCTTCCCTTGGTAAATAATGAAAAGGAAAGTGAACGATTCACTCAACTATACTGTACACACCAATTCAACCACGTGCACATGCAGTTGAAACAACATATGGCGTGGACCGAGACCTACTTGGAAGTGGTGAGCAAATTTTTGCAAAGTTATCAAGTGCACGCATATTAATTATCTGGTTCATCACTAGTAGAGTGAAATATCTAATTAAGCAACACATACGGAATTTAATTTCTGAAGTGAACAATGCTACACTTATTTATTGACTTTGGTGCAACATGTGAGTACATAGCTAAATCTAGACAATGGAATAAGTATTACTGCTGGTTTTACTACGAAAATCGGGACTAGATCTATCATAAAAGATTACTTTAATGCATAAAAATTATTAAAACGATACAGAATTACTGGAAGATATGAGACGGGTGCAATTCTTGAACACCCTCGGTTCCTCGGTTCATTTCTAAACAGTCTCTAGAAATTACTAAATTTCCTGACTAAAATGAATCTCTGGTTGTCATTGTATCTCAAGTAATATCAATCAATAGTACAATTCTTTACGTAAGACAGCAGAAGGCGACCTTAACTTTTGTGTAGCGTAAGTAACACGACAATTGGTCATACACCAGGCACAAGGAACGCTAATAAAAAAAATTAAAGTTCTCACAAGAAATCTCTCTGACATAGATCATGTCTAATAACTAAGTCTGCAGGCGCCTTGACATCAAAATGAGATAGCTGTCGACACTATATAATCTAAGAGAGGCCACCCATCTGCTGTATGATTGAACACAGTACACACAAGAAAACCGTACAAATAAACCAACATTTCCCCTCAAAATTATTGTTCCGCGATATATTTTGAATTTACTTTACTTTTAATGATTGTGGTAACTTCATCATCATCATCATTTAAGACTGATTATGGCTTTCAGTGTTCAGTCTGGAGCATAGCCCCCTTATAAAATTCCTCCACGATCCCCTATTCAGTGCTAACATTGGCGCCTCTTCTAATGTTAAACCTATTACTTCAAAATCATTCTTAACCGAATCCAGGTACCTTCTCCTTGGTCTGTCCCGACTCCTCCTACCTCCTACTGCTGAACCCATGAGTCTCTTGGGTAACATTGCTTCTCCCATGCGTGTAACATGACCCCACCATCGAAGCCTGTTCGCCCTGACTACTATGTCTATAAAGTTCATTCCCAGTTTTTCTTTGATTTCCTCGTTGTGGACACCCTCCTGAAACTGTTCCTATCTACTAGTACCTGCAATCATCCTAGCTACTTTCATATCCGTAACTTCAACCTTGTTGATAAGGTAACCTGAATCCACCCAGCTTTCGCTCCCATACAACAAAGTTGAACGGTGCAGAGATAACTTAGTCTTGGTACTGACTTCCTTCTTGCAAAAGAGAGTACATCGTAGCTGAGCGCTCACTGCATTAGCTTTGCTACACCTCGCTTCCAGTTCTTTCACTATGTTGCTATCCTGTGAGAATATGCATCCTAAGTACTTGAAACCGTCCACCTGTTCTAACTTTGTTCCTCCTATTTGGCACTCAATCCGTTTATATTTCTTTCCCACTGACATTACTTCCGTTTTGGAGATGCTAATCTTCATACCATAGTCCTTACATTTCTGATCTAACTCTGAAATATTACTTTGCAAATTTTCAGTCGAATCTGCCATCACAACTAAGTCATCCGCATATGCAAGACTGCTTATTTTGTGTTCACACATTTTAATCTCACCCAGCCAGTCTATTGTTTTCAACATATGATCCATAAATAATATGAACAACAGTGGAGACAGGTTGCAGCCTTGTCTTACCCCTGAAACTACTCTGAACCATGAACTCAATTTACCGTCAGCTCTAACTGCTGCCTGACTATCCATGTAAAGACCTTTAATTGCTTGCAAAAGCTTGCCTCCTATTCCATAATCTCGTAGAAGAGACAATAACTTCCTCCTAGGAACCCGGTCATAAGCCTTTTCTAGATCTATAAAGCATAGATACAATTCCTTGTTCCACTCATAACACTTCTCCATTATTTGCCGTAAGCTAAACATCTGGTCCTGACAACCTCTAAGAGGCCTAAACCCACACTGATTTTCATCCAATTGGTCCTCGACTAATACTCGCACTTTTCTTTCAACAATACCTGAGAAGATTTTACCCACGACGCTGATTAAAGAGATACCTCTGTAGTTGTTACAATTTTCCTGTTTCCATGCTTAAAGATTGGTGTGATTACTGCTTTTGTCCAGTCTGATGGAACCTGTCCTGACTCCCAGGCCATTTTTTTCAATTATCCTGTGTAGCCATTTGAGACCTGACTTTCCACTGTATTTGATGAGTTCTCACTTAATTGCATCCACCCCAGCTGCTTTATTGCACTGCAATCTATTGACAACAAAATATAATCGCAGATAAAATAGGCTTACGTAAGGCAAAAGGCGCCAACAGCCTTGCCTCAGCGGTACCACTAGTTCCCATCGGATCTCCGAAGTTAAGCGCTGTTAGGCTGGTCTAGCACCTTGATGGGTGAGCGCTGTTGGCAAGCGGGGTGCACTCAGCCCTTGTGAGGTAAACTGAGGAGCTGCTTGGTTGAGAAGTAGAGGATCCACCTTGTAAACTGACATACGGCCGGGAGAGCGGTGTGCTGACCACATGCTCCTCCATATCCGCATCCAGTGACGCCTGTGGGCTGAGGATGACACGGAGGCGGATCGGCACCGTTGGGCCTTCCAAGGCCTGTTCGGACGAAATTTAGTTTTAGTTTTTCTTTTTTTTAAGGCAGAAAGCGCGAACACGTACTCTGTCACAAATTATGAAAGAAACACTGAAAATTAGATAAAATTACTCCACAAAGTTACTGAAGTTGCGAAGGTCCATACTCTAAATCCACTCACGACTAAGTCCCTACTTTCTATCACTTACTCCAGAAAATCATTATAATGAAGTCGAAATTAAAACCTTCACCGATATCATTAAACTCATAATCCACATCTCTCGCGTTCTCTGCTTCTTAGGTAATGCGTTTTGATACCTTCGTTTGTTACCCAAATATGAAGAACTGCACACGGCTGCGTCCGGTCATCCCTCCAGGTCCTACTAGACTGGGACACAGATTGCTCCAGTTCAAACCTCTGTGGTGAGGGCACAACGACCTCTGCTGTGAAGAACATGGGGGCTCTTACTCTGCCAGCCAGGTTATCTTTGGTAATAACTCCTCTTTTCTGAACTTGCCCACCAGGTTAAGCTGGTATTACCTCTACACTACTTTGTCTGCCTCTGGTCCGCCCTTATCCCACTGAATTCAACCCGTACTCATTCTCATACGATCACTCATACAGGGATGGAGAAGGACAAAAGGGGAAAAGGGAATGTGACACGTGAAACAACTTCAATAAGAGAGCCCAACTTTTTCTTCAACAGCTGAAATATATCAACGAAATGTACGAAATGGTTATCGATATCACAATTGTCGATATCAAAACTATTATTACTTGAAAGTAATGAAACGAAGCGAAACGAAAGTAAAGCAACAGTACCTCACACTACTGATTTAGTACTGCTGCTCATTAGCCTCATGACACACGGCATCTCATTGATACCTGTAAGCATTCAAGCTTGATGTGCATCTGTACTGGAGAGATCATTGGCCGTCGTTGCCATAATTATACACGTGTTGTCTGTACTTTCTGACACGAGTCTAATGTGCAAGGACAATACATCAATAGTGTTTGGCGTTATTTGAGAATTTGGGTATGATGGGATGCATGATTGAAGAGTCTATGTAAGTAGAGTAAGTAGTCTGTGTGATTGTGGTGACTACTGTGTCCGGCTGGCGTAGTGGTTCAGCACAACAAGAGATTCGGTTATCAATCTAAGTCCGGTGCAAATTTCCAACTTGTCCCACTGGGAGCTAATGGCTGTAATTCCTTTGTATCTTGCTGCTTCAAGTAGCTGCAGGTTCAAAATGACCCTCTTCAGGTCAGAGGCTCAGATGACCTGAACAACACATATGCTTTGAGTACTGGCTGGTACTTGTCACCGAGCAGTTCTTCCGATTATGGGAATAAAAAATAAGTAATTTCTTGTGATCTGGAATTTTTTTTAAAACTCTTGCCTTCGTTGCTTAGAAGCAAACTTTCTCCAAATTTTGTCTTCAGGAATTTATTGCCTTGGCTGTACATACAGAGACAGTTTATGAAGACGTTTGGCCGGAGACATATGAAACTATACATCTGCTCATCGTATACCAAACATGCTCTATTAATCTACAGGGGACAAAACAGGGCTTTGAGAGCACCAGTCAAGTATCTGTAATTTCCTGAAGGTGCTTATGGAGTGAACTGCATTGTGAAGTCCTGCATTTATCCTGTTGGAAAACGACGATTGGTATCCTGGTCATGAAGTGTACGACAACAGGATTTACCATTCTAGGTCTATACTGGCGAGCATTCAGTCTCCCTTCAACAATTATCAAATCAGCCCTGCAGTCTTTTCCAGAAGTTCTTCGAATCGTGATATCAGGAGTTGTATAGATACGCTGCTTTCCGTGTCATTTCACCACGACGATCTGACCGCAAGCACAGGAGCAAGCTCGTCACCGAACACCCCAGAACGGCATTCTGAGTTCCGGTTGTCGAAGGATCTACGCCGTGGGAGCCTCATGTATGTCATATGACGTCAACTCGAAATCTCAGACGGCCTCCTAGTAATCTACTCCTAGCGGTTCGTGGCGACACTGATTGTTATCTTTGCCTAGTTTTCAGCTTTTATCATCTGTCTAACTGCAGAGCCCGTCCAGTTATTAGATTTTCGCGTGTGGCGTAGTTCTTCTGGTAGGATCCGTACTTATGCCTTTAGCGGTCATTGCATTACAGCGAACAGTTCGTACAGTGTTTCCATATGATAATCCCAACTCCATCATGCCAGTGATTTGATCCTTCTCGACATCCAGAAGATTGCAGACGAATACTCTTTGTGCATGCTATGTTGCGCTCTAATTCTGAAAGTTTCAGTAACGTTATACATACCCAACAGCGGTCAGATTCAGATGGCTTTAAGCACTGTGGGACTTAACATCTGAGTTAATCAGTTCCCTAGACTTAGAACTACTTAAACCTAACTAACCTAAGGAATCACACCTATGCATGCCCGAGGCAGGGCTCGAACCTGCGACCGTATCAGCAGTGCGGTTCCGGACTGAAGCGCCTAGAACATCTCGGTCACAGCGGCTGGCCAGCGTACAGGTACTCACGCCGTTTTACGAAGGACATTCAATAAATAAAGCAATACATTTTCTCTCAAAGCAGGTTGGTTTTATTTGGAAATCCAATACACCATATTATTGCCCACTCTCTTGGTTACAAAGCCCCATTTTTCAACATAATGTCCGATCTGTGCAGTGCCCTTACACCACCATGGTATGCATCACTCTTCTGGTCGACGTCGGAGCCAACGTCTTGCTGCATCAGTAAACTCCCTATCAACTACGTGTTTCTTCTTTTGGGGCGCACTCTTCTCTGCGCCAAACAAATCGTTCTTTGTTGCTCTTTACGGTCTTCTGCTGGGTGACGAGGAACCCAGTGGGCACACACATCTGAGTACCCCAACGGGTGGGCCAGTGTGTCAGCACTATCAACAGAGACGACCAGTTGAGTGGCGAGGTGTTTTTGATCCGTCGATCACCTCGAATGAGAGTGTCCGCACGTTGTGGCCGGCCGGCAAGCGGGTGATCGGACAGGTTTGCACGGCCTTGTTCCATAATGACGGGCGCCTCGCCCAACGACTCGCCTTGCTTCTGTTCAGTGCCACGTCTCCGTAGATACACCGCAAGCGCTTTTGAATATCTGTGATTTTCCAGCAAATGAGGCTCAATGATCGCGCTCTGTGTGCAACGCATCTCCGTTACAGACGCGATTTTGAAGGCGGCCGCCACCTGTCCGAACTTCATGAAAATATAGCGGCGAACGCGAGAATACTCCACTATTTCCCACAAAAAATTCCGCATGTTTTAACCGATAATGACAGAGAAAAAAAAGTATTGCATTATTTATTGAACGTTCCTCGTACATTTGCACCTGAAACACCCAAAACAGGCTCGCATAAGAATGAAATTTTAATCAGCTATAGTTAGTTACTCATCAACAATGTTTGCGCCAATATCCTGGCTATATCCCAAACCCCTCTGTAGGGACTCGTGGAGTATGGGCACGTGACACTGCCGACGGTGGTCCATCCGTCGAATCGGGACTTAATTCCTGGCGGCTCGTTGGTGCTGACCGAGTGGAGAAACAATGTATCGGCACTGTGTTTCACTATTTTCCTCGTCATATTTCAACACAAACATTATACTCATTGCACTCACACTCGTTATAGTCAGTAGGAAGTTTACGAACTAGTTCTTTTACAAAAACTTTTGACTTTTCACAACTTGTGATAAATCAAATTTGAAGATTATCATTAAGTGATCGAAACCAGTGATCATTTGTGACAACTTCAACTGAGAAACTTAAAATAAACATTTTTAGAAATAAAAGAACTGTGTAAGGTGCAAGTTGTAAGTGTAGTACAAAAATTGCGCTGATAACAATTAAACTGCTTCATGTACGTTTAAAGTAATCTTATTGAATGTGTTATCCTCAGAGGCATACCATGGAATACCATTTCATCACGAATTGTAGAATAGCGAAACCACAGTTCTGTCAGCCTGAAGAGAATGGCTGCAAATCGGTCTAGCAGTCGCTTTTTGTTTTGTAGTACCCATTTATATTCGCGAAATGATACTAGATAATGCTCAAAAGAAGTTTATTAAAATTATCCGTGTCTGTGGAATTCTACACGCTCTAAAAAAAGTACTTTACACTTTCGTAAACGCTTTCATTAAAGTGATATTACTTTTCACTACTTTCACCAAATTAAATTCAAACCAATTTATCCCTCCATTGTATACAAATATTTCCACAATTAATTGTTCAAATGACATTAATCTTAGAAACAATAATCAAACATAAAGTCAGCCTGTGCGCAATCTCCGTCAAAACACAGGTTTCGGTGTCAGTGTGGTCTGACTGTCTTAAATTTCGTCTTATCTTGATAGTTCAAAATGTGCTTCACAGCAAATATTACGACTCAAGTCAAGTATTAAAGCCAGAGAACCTACGATAAATGAATAACTTTACGATATATGGAAAGGTGTATCTCTGCTGGTGCATGCCAAGAGTATGAGTGAATTGTATTAAAGTCGAGCATACATGCGAATTTATATCAAAATAAATACGGTGACGAAAAATCACACATAATATAATTTTAGATTTTTAATGATTTAGCTTCATATTGTGTGAAACTTTCAACTGGAACTGCGTTTCAAGATCAACCAAATGCCTAAATAAATTACGGTCTTTCCTTCTAGCATCATATACCTATCTCTAGTGCGTAATACTGCTGTAATGGACTGGTGTCCCGGAACAAAATAAAAGCATTTGTAAATCCTGAGTATCTTCTTTTGCGTAGTTTACTACTGACATAGAATTTACTGTATTTACGTCAATAACCTGACACATTCTTTATGAAGTAATGGTGCATACGGTAGTGTCCCATTTTGTAGGCAGTACATCTTTCACTTTCCACTTTCTTCAGTGATAGTTGACCTAGCGATTCCAAACAGTTGTTCTAAAAAGTGCCCGTGATGAAGATAGATTTCCCCTAAATAATTTTATAGTTTGTAATTCAGCTGTTGGATTTCTTTGTACTTCAAATTTTTCACTATTGGCGACATATTCCTCGAGAGACTCCGCAAATGCGTTGACATTTAAAATTTATGTTAATATTTAAAATTTACCGTTTGTTTTTATTATGTGACTAGTTTCCATCATAGCTGATCATCTTCAGATCTACGATGTATGTAGTTCCATAAGCAACCTGTCGTATCCATGTGGAACAACTCCGTTCGCTGCTTTAGTTGGTACTTCGTTTGTTTTGTGAATTGTTCATTTCATTCCTTAAACACAATAACAAATGAATGCATAAAATCCGTTGGGTTGTTTTTAGAACGGTTCAATTATTCTTGAGGAATTTTACGTTTAAGGCTAATGTAACACATATGTTTCCCATTGTAAATTATTCATGTTAAATGTTTTTCACTCTATCTTTTGATTTGCCTGTGGGATGCAGTAATTTCATACCCTTTTAAATTCTGGTCGTCCAGTGTTATATTCCTCGTCTTCTTTATGTTTTAATCTATATTTTCCTTCATTGGCTGCCCTTCTCCTTCTTATCGATTTTATAATTCGATAACCTATTTATAATCCGCCGAAAGTAAATGAATAGATACCTTATTAAGGTTCTCCTGCGCTGGACAATTTTCCTTCGTGATAAACCCTCCGAAACAATTTTATAGCAGTGTAGAGTTTCAGTTTATCCGTTCGAACGAAACATCCTTCGTGATAAACCCTCCAAAACAATTTTTATTTTATAGCAGTATAGAGTTTGAGTTTATCCGTTCGAGCGAAACATACATAACATGATTGTTTTAACTACTCTGTAGTTCAATTTGACAGTTGGGTTACTTTATTACAGCAAGTACCAATAAAACAACGATGAAATGTCACTGACATCAACATCTCTCTTTTGTCGAATTTAACTGTGTGGTAATTGCGTATCTTTTATAACCTGGATTGCCGTAAAGTATCGTCTGAAACTAAAAAGTAGAACGGGATAAATTACGGCAACCCCTTCGCATGGGCGGAATTATTATGACTTTCAGCACGCGTCTGTTAGCATTTTCTAATTAACAAGCTGCCGACAAAATAATTAAAATTCGTTCCTTGCTCCCGTACTTTAATGAGAATAAGCTCATCGATCCACTTTTAGATTTAGAGCCAGTGAACCATGGAATTAAAGTTTTTGATTATAGATCAGCCGCGACGTTGTTGTCCAACGAAATGCTATAATCATTACAGCAGGCGGTTTGAGTGACGCAACTTGCCTTTAAATAGGTATTGTGTCCTTGATTACCTTTTTGCGTGTAATTTTTGCGAAAGACGGAAAACGGCCTTGTCTCATTTCTGTATTATTATTATTGTCCTGGAAGTTAATGACAACTTGTAACAATAATTATTGGATATGGATTACTTTAAAACCTCTCGTCGACATCATTTTCTAGTACTATTTTCTCTTACTCTTTTCTTTCTGTTTTCCTCATTGTCTATATCTTTTAGATTCTGTAATAATAAACTGCACGAACAACTAGTAGAACTCTCATTCTTCTGATTAATATTGTAATTTAAATCGATGTTTTTTAAACGAATTGTGGTACAATGATACAATTGTATATGATTTCATTACTGAGACTATAATTGTTAGCTATGTCAGTAATGAAAGGTACGATCTGTCACAGTACCTAGACGGCCCATTATAAAGCTATAACAGCATTTGATCTGACACTGTGGCCAACTTACTAGAATGCCTGTAATTTTGACTTGTAAATAAATAACAAGCTCTTTTTTCACTTGATATTAATTGCTCGGTATCCAGTTGGTTATACGTTCTGAAATTATGGGACACGTTTCTTGGGCTGTAAGGGAAATATTAAAACGCTTTTGGACAACGCACTTTCTACCACGAGAGGAATCAGTTCCTTCATTTCCCTAATGCCGTGTAGTCCAAAACGAACTATGTAACTGGTTCTCTGCATTAAATTTTTACTACTCTCCCACTGTAGTTTGTTCCAAATCGTGTGATAACCTACAACTTTAAGCAATACATTGCTTTATTGTAAAGAAACCTTTGTGATAATTGAAAGTAGCGTATTGTGATATCAAAAAGCCAGTATAGATGAAATTAAAGAAACAGCAGAGTTTATCGAGTTGTTACTTCCCCTTGATTTTTTCAAGTTTAACGACAAGATACAGCAGCAGACTGAAGGCCTGACGATGAGTATGAATCGGGTACTATTGCAGGCATTTTTTGAATGACTTGGTAATTAACTCTTTCACAAAAAATCCGTTAGTTGAGAATCGAATCCTTTGCCGTAAAAGATTCGTCATTTCACTGGAATAAGGAAGACATCAGGCAGGAATGGATAACACAGCTTGCCAGTTACACGTACACACAACGAACGTAAATTGAAAAAGATTTAATTTTGTCAGCATGAAATACCATGGCAAAACTTCTCATAAAACATAAAGTCTCGTACGAAAATCAAACTTAAAAGATGGCATTAGAAGCGAAAATTTTTTGGGACTCAGGACTCATTCTAACTTCTCAGAGGAAAAGAATAACAATTTATACGTCGGCGTTTGTAAGTTACCACGTGGCAACTGTAAAAAAAAAGACGGATCGAAAAATTAAATCTCGCTCCAATGAACATACTCTTTTACATAGCAAAACTGCAGTACATTTACAATTTATCAACTCATAATCCCTGAAATCACTCGTGTTGACAACAACATGGAGATTTCCATGCAAAAACAAGATGCGGTTTATTGCTGTGAAAAGCTGAAAATTTGTACTGCCGCAAGAAAGCAACCTGTCAAGAACCTTCAGGTAACAAGTATTTGAATATTTACGATGACTTTCTCCAGCTAGTGTACAATGTGTGATGTGCACCCTCTTTTCACTAACGTTAATGTGGTTATCATATCAGTTGCCGTATTAGTCGACAACAATATTATTGCACGTAGTAGGGAGGACGGTTTCGGTAAGCTTATCGTCAGTCAATAGCTAATTGCGGTTGATAGTATACGCACAGCGGGCCTGAGGAGAAGTAAGAGATTAGTGTTTAACCTCCCGTCGACAATGGTGTCACTAAAGACGGAGCATTAGCACGGATTACGGATGGATGAAGCGATTTAGAGAAAACGCGGAGAACCTAAATCAGGATGGCTGGGCGTTTTTTTGAACCGTCGCCCTCTCGAATGCGATTCCATTGAGCTAACCACTGCGCCGACCTGCTCGGTTCAACTGACCTGAAAGCCCTGTCAATGAGATGCGTTTTCCACGGCATTTTTCACCCGCACACACGCCTAGCAAATAGAAATCTGCACGTTAACTGGAATGAGTCTATCCTTGAGCACACAGACCAGCCGCCATAGGTCTCTCACAACAAACATCACTGCCAAGAAACCCGACATAAGGTATCAGAAGAAACAATATCCTTAGAAAGCTAAGTGACAGTAGGGCGCCAAATCTATCATGCTTAAAACCTTCGCTTCAACACTTTGCTCTTCCGCAGCTGAGTTTGCATGCTCTGTGTGCTCTATATCGACACATGCAAATAAGATCGATATAAGACTTAACGAAACCTGTAGGCTAGTCAAAGGTTGCAGGAAGCCGACTGCACTAGAAAAGCTTTACCAAGCTTCAGGCTTCATCAGACCCAGCGCTCGAACGGTAGCTCGTGGACATTTGATGAGCCCCTGCCGCTATACGGTAGCCTTTATGGATTAAAAAGACTAAAATCGAGATATCAGTTCCTCAATTACGCCTTGGATGAAACTCCTGTCAGCCACTCTATTTCAGAACATACACCAAGTTGTGTTGAATTAAACTACAAGTCACGGAACACGGTAAACCGTATCAAAACTCGCCTAATCCCTGTCAAAACTAGTGCGGTAAAGTGAAGCCTATTAGAACCTGATGGTAATAAGTGCGACTGTGAAGAAATCCAAAACATGAAACGTCTCCTGACATGACGAAACTGTCTCGCACGTTGCTCCCTAGGCGACCTCTGGCTAAGCTAGACTGAAGCTTTTTTCTTCAATCAGTCCTGGGCCGAAAAATTAACAGCTCCGGACACAAAAAAGTAAAGTACCATGCAATTCCTTTGTTAACATGCAATATTATTGTTTGTTAAAAGTTATACCTGATTTTGTAGCCAAATTCTGTTTTTACAGTTTAATCTTAAAAGTTCAGAGTTATTTATTAAATAAAGGTAAGTTCATAAAATTGTGTTTACACAGATGTTGGACTCAAGTAATGCAAATTAGATTTGTTTGTTCTGTCTTAGGAAATGTGTATACGTGCACAGAAATGTACGATGTACAATTATTTACTGCAAGGTTGTTTACCACGGCTTTATTTTGTCTTTTATCTTATAAGACATCATACACATTGAAATGAATTAGGATTAAGATATTTTTTAGTTAATACATATTTTTATTTCATGATTTCGGGGTTCACTCAGCCTCGTGATGCTAACTGAAGAGCTACTCGACCGAATAGTAGCGGCTCCGATCAAAGAAAACCATCATAACGACCGGGAGAGCGGTGTGCTGACCACACGCCCCTCCTATCCGCATCCTGCGCTGAGGATGACACGGCGGTCGGATGGTCCCGATGGGCCACTTGTGGCCAGAAGACAAAGAGCTTTTTATTTCATGATGGAAGAATCTCCTTTACTCTGCATCAATGTATTGACCACGGACTTGCACACTTCTCACGTGATAAGAATGCAACTTTTTCCCATTGCATCCTTTGTATTTTTTATGTTCATTCCACACCACTCTTACCACTAGTAACAAACTGAACCTTGCAGCAACAGGCACGAATGAGTTAATCACGATCTTAACATTGTTTGTAGTATCATTGACGTTATCCCCTACAGTGTTACGTTTATGAAATTTTTTATAATGCCGATCCTCTTTTTTATTCCTTTTCCCAACTTATAACACTACCGTCTGCTACTGTTACACCATAACCTTAAAGTTGGAAGCAGGTCGTGAAATATAATTATCTAGTTAAAACACTTATGGTATAAAGCAACAGAGCAGTGTTACCCTCTGAGAGGAATTTTGTTGTGTTGACCGTGTTGTACCTAACGGAGGTGGCTTATCGGAAGTGAAAGTCAGAATTACGGAAATATTTGAACAGTAACAAACAAAATTTTGCCTACCTGCACTGTTTAAAGGGTAAAGAAAACGGTCGCCAGCCTAACTAGGCAAGAGAATGATTAACATTCTCGTTCAAGAAAATAGTTATTAGTAACTTTAATGGATAAACATAACCTATACTTTGTCACACGCGAGTGCAGTGAACTCTTGACACATGCATATGTTTACGGTAAGATTGAAACTAACAGTTAGAGCAGCACAAACTATTTGCAAAATTATAACAGATACTGAAACACACTATTGCTTTCAGGGCTTACACAAACTGAATGGTCTTCATCGCGTTATTATTACTATTCACTGCAGAATCATTAACTGGATATAGGTTAAGTCTCTCTCATTTAAATACTTTACTATTTAAAATGAAAGTTAATTGGAATCCACTAACAGGTTGCTTCTCACTATCATTTCAATAAAGAAATAATGTTTTTCATAATTAGTGGTTTTCCCATTACTTGTTACCTAGCATCAACACAATCGGCAAACTGTGGATCCTGTTATATTATTAATATGCACTTCCAATACACAAGAGAGACAAACACTTAGCAAACATGAGTATATAACGTTACACACTGCAGTTTTCCACTTTTACTACCTTGAGAGACAAAATTAACATATATGTAAGATATTGACTCACCTTCTGCGATTTACAACAGGCAGTAATGTGATCATTTACTAAGCAAAACTTTATAAGCCCTTGTCTTAAGAACTCTTAATTTGGAGTTGGCAACAACACATTTATAAGCAGTTTTACTAGGAAAATTATTTTAAACAAGCATCATTAACTTTAACTCACTTTTTACTATGTTCAAGAGTCATTAATTAGCAAAACACTGGTCTTTAATGTTCTTTCAGTAGGGACACTCGGTAATCACTTTAGTTCAGACGGAGAGGAACCTGAGAGGTGTTGTGATAAGGAGAAAAATCAAGGTAGGTACATAAATTCAGTTATAAATTACCTTATATTTGAGCACACTAACACATCCATTAAGCTGATCCTTCACTGTGCATTACTATAGCGCTCCATTACAGTGATTGCGCAATGTGGTGGCAATTGAATGTCGGTAGATGGAATTGCAGGTAGAATTGCTGGACTCTGTCATTTCTTAGTGACGATGATAGATACAAATTCCAGAATAGTTCCAGCTGTTTATCAATCCATCCGAGGCATCGGAAAAGTAGCAGGAAAAGCCTCTCTCGGAACCAGCACAATATGCAACATTTACATGGCAGTGCACAGTTTAGTAGCTCGTCCCCGACTCGTAGCTCATACCCAACTGACTCTTGTTCCTCCTTTTCTACCTAGGCCAACCACAATTTTCGCGCGCTACACAGTTCCGTTCCCGAGGGGAAACACAATACCTTTTACATACAAACTAACTAAGAACCCTAAGTGAGGATCAGCAGTTTACATAACAGCAAACAAATACAATAAATAAAACAGAACATTTGCACATATTGACATTTCTACCAAAAATTATTCACACAAAATTACAACTATATACTGTAAGTTTTGTTCCCTCCAAATGGGACAAAGAATTTGAATGACAGATACACTACTTTGCATATAACCAAACCACGACATCAAAGTTTGTACAAAGAAAGGAGTATACAGTTCTGTGTTATCTATTCACTCAAACACATTTACAGAAGCTTCACGATGTAATATTAAATGAAACAAAAACAAAATAAATCAGTACGGAATTAGAGTTATGGTGTTACAAACTTACCTAAAGATGAGCTGCTAGACAGATTAAAATCGGTCCTCATTAATAAAAGAACTAGGGATCCACACTGTGTTTTTCATTCATTATCAGATGTTAATCTTAAACAACTTCTGGCGTTTAGTCTAAGCTGTACCATTACGATTTCATTTACCCACAGGCATTATTATTCAACATCTTCCGAATGTTGCCTCGTGTGTCTTAGTTGGCGATCGGCAGACAAAAGGCCCTAAAAACACTAAAGATATGTGTGTGTGTTTGTGTGTTTGAGTCTGAGTGGGTGGATGGTCAGTAGATGGGTGGGCGTTCACGTGCTCGTCGACGCCAAATGATGAAATCGCGAAGTTGTGCTTCGTGTACCTCGATAAAGCCTTTTACAGTCACAGTCTGTCGAACTCAAGGAGACAGGACATACGATTCCAGTCACTGGTGCACAGTCATTACTGAAGTGTTGCGTACCATTCCAACTTGACAATAAAAAAATTTCCTGTTATATTGAATGCACATAATAAAATATTCTTCCCTTGTGCCAAGTTTGTGGCTGATGTGGTCATTCACTTTCAGTGACGATGCTTGGTGGGGAAATCCTCCATTAGAAAGTAAATTTTCAAAAAAATCAAAATAACATATTTAGGAAGAAGGAAGGTTCAGAAATATACTGCATAAGAGAACTACGATACTATAATTCACTTTATTATTGTGCAGTCTTGATCGCAAGATATAAATATCTCTGATTGGTTGGGCTTAAAGTTTCATGTCGTCGTCAGAAATTCGGTCTCGCTAAGTAGGAAATGCAGACGTCTAAACTATTTCTGCCTTGTAAACTGTATGGCAGTTCTCTCTAAATGTGAATAACTGCCAGACAACAGCACAATAAATCGAAGATAGAAGTAATTTGCGATTAAAGAGTAGCGGGAAAATTTTGAAGCCTATATTGTCGCTTAAGTATCAAGGAATAATACCATAAAACGGTTTGAAATGGAATATACGAGGGAAATTATAATCAGTGAAGGTTTTTAATTTGTTGATACATTGGTACTCCTGTAAACGAGGTCGCATATAAGGTCCTAGTGCGACCAGATCTAGATTTCTACATAGTTATTTGGACTCTTTATCAAGTAATCCCGACAGACTACATCGCACGAATTCAGAGTTCCACTACTGTGGTTTTCACAGATCATTTTACACAACAGAGTGTGTGTTAACTGACCCTCCCGCTCTGTTGTATACAACGTGCAGTGCCTTCGAATACCACGTGCAAGATCTTCATGTTCTCTCGCTGGCTTAACGCAAACTATTGGGCCTACAAAAAATAGTGTTAGTAGTTACATTTTGTAGTGAGATGTGTTTTCGCTAGAGGCAACAGTTTTCGAATTATTCTAGAAAAATGTACAAATGTGGCGTTCAAGCACGTTTTTCTTTAATAAATCGAAAACTTCGGCCTCCAGCGAAAATATATCTCAGTGCAAAATTTAACTACATTGAATTTTCTGAAAAAAAGATCCTGTTCATTTCTGCTGTAGGAGTAACAGTTTACAAGTAGAGAGCGAAAGAACATGAAAACCTTGAACGTAGTATTTGAAGTCACTGGAGGCTGCATAAAACAGAACAGTAGGGGCAGCTGAATCACCCTTTATGATATTGTAACTGACGTGGTCGAGGAAATTAAATGGGAATGTCTTGAAGAAAGGCAGTAGCGTTCTTTCTACATCCGGTTGGATAAATTCAGAGGACCTAAGG
This sequence comes from Schistocerca gregaria, assembly GCF_023897955.1. NCBI lineage: Eukaryota > Metazoa > Arthropoda > Insecta > Orthoptera > Acrididae > Schistocerca > Schistocerca gregaria. The sequence continues at coordinate 386,799,570 of NC_064920.1, read as the reverse complement.
AGACTGTGCATCACATCTACTATCTCCTCGGTATATCTTGCAAGAGAAGAAGATAAGATTTAAAGAAGAACACTGTAGTACCACCGATAGCTGTTGTAATGAGTACTGTAATTCCAGTAGCTTTCTTTATTAAAATCGGTAGGGTTTGTATCATGATTTTACAAAAGGAGAAATGCATTAGATATTACATAATTTACTCTATGGGTACAACGTATTCAAGCTCATTTAACGGGACTGTTAAAAAGGTGACACATTTCTCAGCTTACAGCCTAAAGTAATATTCGCGGTTTTTTGTCAAAATTGTACCATAGCATTTCGGTGGAATGGGGTTTGGGCTGGGGTTTGTGCAAGCGTGAGCTGTTTTTCAGTTTCATTTATGAACACCTTTATTAGCACATAAAATTCAGTGACATCAATAGAAATGATTGGCAGTCAATTTTGAAGTAAATAGTATTCTACGTATAAAAGTTTTTTACTTAAAATTGGGAACAACACAAACAATAAATATTAAAAAACTCATTCTAAACAGTTCCAATATTTTCAGACACTAATATTTCTCGGCCCTAGTAACGTAAAAGCGAGAGCGCCCAGAACAAATTGACAGAAATCACAATATTCACAATATCAGCTTGCACTAATCTGACGAAACAAGGTAGCACATACTTGGATCTGAATTAGGGAAGACGGCGGCTCCAGTCCGGCTGTAGCCACCTAATGTAGGTCTTCCACAATTTCCCTAAATTGCTGCAGGCAAATGCTGGAGTGGTTCCTTTGAAGGGACATGTCCGACTTCTTTCTCCACCCTTCACACTACGAGGTTGAGCTCTATCTCTAATGACCTCGATGTCGACAGGACGTTAAAAGCTAATCTTCCTTCTTCCTTCATAGTAACCTAACAGACGTGCATCCAGAATAACTCTGTACTAAATTAACAAATGAACCTCTATACAACTAATAATATTACACGACACAACTGAACAGATATCTAATACGCTGACTACAGACAATAGCATAACACAGAAAAACTTATGGCTATGTACTGTGATTGAAACATGACTTCTGAATGAATGCACAATATAACGCAGAAATCACTCTCTTGTGTCCTCACGACGATGCCATGTAGTGCAATTTTCACAAAACCTTGTAATGGGTATACCGTCTGTCAAATGCTGACAGTTCCCCTACACCCCAACAACTCCCTTCACCCGTTTCCCACAACTGAAGACATCATCCACTTTATGACCATAGTTCTTCAAAATAATCACCTTCTCCAGAGGCTGCCCACACTACATCAATTTTCCCTTGCTATTCGCCCTGTCCTCCATCTCAACACGCAAGCCACCTATTCCCCAACCAGCTCCGCTTTCCTTTCACCCTTCTTTAGACCTTAATTTAAGCTCACGGCAGCTTATTGTCCCCACCATTCCTCCTCATCATTCGTTCTCTCTCTAAATCAAGGTGCCCCAGCAACATAATATCCTATTCCACAAAATCCGCTCTATTTCAGCCAGAACAATCTCTTCATGCAGCCCCCCCCCCCCCCCTGAGCACCATTCTGGTGCTTTCATACTGAACGTAACCTTCCTCAAACCTCATCATACTACTCGCATTTTGCCTAACATCCACCACTGAACAGATAACCTACTCCTCATGGCTCAAGACGGAGTTGCTACAGGCCACTACAAGAACCTCCCTATACAGCCACAACACCTCTACAACACTCCTAGTGAACACCTTTCTCACACGTTTCCCCAAAACTAAACCTGCCGCTGGAGGGATTCGACCTCGCCCACACACACCATACTTTTTCAACCTGTATTATTGCTATTGACCTTAACACCTTTAGCCGGTTCCATGCTGCACTCCAGCGGTGGCATTGGTTCGCTGACTCCCTCCAAGCTAATATAGTCTCCATCCCATTGCGCACCAGCCCTGAAAGCAGTGTCACCCTCACTTCTAGCCTCCTTGGGTGCATTACTGCAGCAGTCCTCGACCCCATCACAAAGAGCATGTACCTGTCCTACTCATAACACCATACAATACATCCTACAGTGTGTACACTCCTCTAGCCCCTCACAAACACATCCAGGACTACTCCTATGCTAACTGCGTTGCCTAACTTGGAAACCATCCCTTATCCTTCCAACATCTGCCATAGTATCCAATGTAGTGCCTACAACAGACCTAGTCAGACACCATAAATCACCACATTCCGATGAAACCCATGTAACCACACCGTCCTTCCAGGTGCTCTCCTACTCTTCCCAGAATCCCATCACCTTTACCAATCATTCCTGCAGACCTGTGAGTAGCAACTACAACGACACATCGTCAGTCTGTTGAATGTCAAGAAACACTATGTATGGTGTCAAACATGTACAGACCTCAACGTTGCAGTACTTACATATTCTTACAGGTATTGGAAGGTTTTTCACTATCTTACTGACAACAAACCTGCTCCCTCCTACCCCTACGTGCTCTCTCCCCGACAACCTAAGGAAAGCTAATCACTTAGTGTCCTATCTTTTTCACGAATTCACCATCACAGACGATCCCCACTAAGATTACTCCTTATTCCCAACAGTCCATGAGCGTACCAATACCTCCCTCCAACATGTCGTTCATAACTTATAGTACCTTAACATTCCATGGACAGAACTCAGTACTCCAATAATGACAGGAGACATTCAACAGATACTCCATCACAAACGCAACACGCTCCCTCTTACAATTGCATCACCTACAGAAACCTGAATGCCTTCCTCGAAACCCTAGTCACCCTTTACAATGTAATCCTGCAAGAGGGGTTCTACCCTGAGCCTTAGAAACCCTCTCAAATCCTCCTCTCCCCCAAACCTTCCTACCATCCCATCAGCCTCTCGTCCATATTTAGCAGGGTCTTTGAGTCCATCCCATCCTGATGTATCCATAAGCACCTACAGCAGCACCTATTCATTCCTGGCCATCAATGTGGCTTCTGTCCCAGTTTTTCCTCCAATGAACAACTCCTGTACCTTTCTCATCTTCTATCCCACCAAATCAACAAAAATCCTTCAATTTTTGCCTCCCTAGTTCTGGAGAAAGCTTATGACTGTGATGGAATTCCGGGCCTCTCTTTATGCTCCAGACCTAAGCACTTCCCATAAATTATATCTGCCTCATGGCCTCCATTCTCTTTAACTGCCTGTCTTAAATCACCGTCTTTGTCACCTGTGTCTCATCTATACCACTGCAGGTGTGCACTAAGGTTCTGTCCTCTCGCCTCTCCTGTATGTCCTCTACAATGCCGATATGCAGAGTCTCCTCCTCCTGTTCATGTCCCCGCCCTCTACCCCACCATCCAGTAATCCCAGCTCTATCTCAATCAGATCACCTCCTCGTACAACCAGTGGATCCTCAAAATCAATCTTACCGAAACCCAGGCAATAATTGTAGGCCAAACCACCAGGAGCTTCCACACGCACGAATTTTGCCTTACCATTTATGACCGTCCTATCAGTTAACTAACATACTAAAATACCTCAGACTAACACTTGATTTCCTACTATCATGGAAGCCCGACCAACTAATCACTCAACAGAAAGCCCACAATAGACTAAAATTACTGAAACTACTAACAGGCCAAACATGGTGATTGCACTCTTCCACAGTCTCCCTCATCTATAAAGCCCTGATCCGACCCATCCACTGCTATGCCAATATGGCTCCTTCCTCCTTTTATCACACCCTACAGGTCCTCTAACACCATGCACTCCACCCAGCCTTTCACATCCGCTTACCCTCTCCCATCTGCATCCTATACCAACTTATAAATTCCCCAGTATACTTTTCCATTTGGGATACCTTCTTATATCCTACATTACCTGTAAGTTCAACACTACCTACCCCCTAGTTTCCCCCACTGCTCTCTGATCCTGGTAACTTGTCAAGTCTCCACCAACACTTTCCCCCAATACTATACCTGCATCCTCTCCTAACGAAACTTCCTTTCCTTAGCTTGAAATCTATGATAATATATATCTATTCTGCTAGGAGATCCCTATCATCCAACCCTTGTTAGGGCTCCTTTCCGCTCCAATTCTTTATATCTTTTTCTTAAGTCCACTCTACCCTCGTCCTGCCTCCAAACATCCACACAACAAACTGTTTCTACGCACTACCTTTAAATGCCACACTATGTGCCCAAAAGTATCCAGACACCCCAAAGGCATACGTTTTTTCATATTTTGAACGTGGTCAGGTGATTGGGTGCCACTTGTCTCATACGTCTGTAAGCGAGATTTCCACACTCCTAAACACCCCTAAGTCCACTGTTTCCGATGTGATAGTGAAGTCGAAACGTGAAGGGACACGTAAAGCACTAAAGTGTACAGGCTGACCTCATCTGTTGACTGAAAGAGACCGCCGACAGTGGAAGAGTGTCCTAATGTGTAATAGGCAGACATCTATCGAGACCATCACACAGGAATTCCAAACTGCTTCAGGATCCACAGCAAGTACTATGAAATTCCAAACTGCATCAGGATCCACAGCAAGAACTGTGACAGTTAGGCGGGAGTTAAGAAACCTTTGTTTTCATTGTCGAGCGGCTGCTCATGAGCCACACATCACGCCGGTAAAAGCCAAGCGACGCCTCGCTTGGTTTAAGGTGCGTAAACATTGGAAAATCTGGGTACACAACGTGGCGATCCATTGGCAGGGTGTGGGTACGGCGAATTCCCGGTGAACGTCATCTGCCAGAGTGCGTAGTATAATGGCAAAATTCGGAGGCGGTGTTGTTAGGCTGCGGTCATGTTTTTCATGGAGGGGGCCTACACTCCTTGTTGTTTTGTTTGGTATTATCATAGTACAGGCCTACATTGATATTTTAAATACCTTCTTGCTTCCCACTGTTGAAGAGCAATTCGACGATGGCGACTGCATCCTTCAACACGATTGAGTACTTGTTCATAATACACTGCCTGTGGCAGAGTGATTACACGACAATAACATTCCTGTAATGGTCTGGCCTGCACAGAGTCCTAACCTGAATTCTACAGAACACCTTTAGGATGTTTTGGAACGCCAACTTTGTGCCAGGCCTCACCGACCGACATCGATACCTCTCCTCAAAGCAGCACTCCGTGAAGAAAGGGCTGCCATTCCCCAAGAAACCTTCCAGCACCTGACTGAACGTATGCCTGCGAGAGTGGAAGCTGTCATCAAGGCTAAGGGTGGGCCAACACCATGCTGAATTCCAGCATTACTGATGGAGGGTGGAAGGAACTTTTTAAGTCATTCTCAGCCAGGTGTCCGGATACTTTTGATCACATAGTGTATGTTACGATAATACCCTTACCCCTTGCAATATGTATCCACTCATGTCTTCATTCGTCTATGTATCTATCTTAATGAGTCAGTACATCTTTCTTTCCGTTTAAGTTTATGCAAATGTTCATATGTTTTCATATATTCACGTGCAACACTCATTTTCCATTCGTCTGTGCCTATATTTTAATTAATAACCAAATGTAACTTTTGTATTTAAATATGCCACTGATGATCAGTCTTTTTATTGTACAAAACGATTACTTTTGTCAACCGCCAGGTCTAGCTCTACATCACTTTTCTTTAATGTTTATATCACGTGGTTAAAGAGCGGCAAATTGTGTCAGCTGACAGCCCACCCTCTGCCCATATGGGATGGCCGGATGAAATAAAAATAAAGAAAAAATGTTTACTGTGAAAAGTTTAGGGTGTTAGAAAAAGGTACGGCCAAACTTTCAGGAAACATTCCTCACACACAAAGAAAGAAAATACACTAATGGAAATGGAAAAAAGAACACATTGACACCGGTGTGTCAGACCCACTATACTTGCTCCGGACACTGCGAGAGGGCTGTACAAGCAATGATCACACGCACGGCACATCGGACGCACCAGGAACCGCGGTGTTGGCCGTCGAATGGCGCTAGCTGCGCAGCATTTGTGCACCGTCGCCGTCAGTGTCAGCCAGTTTGCCGTGGCATACGGAGCTCCATCGCAGTCTTTAACACTGGTAGCTTGCCGCGACAGCGTGGACGTGAACCGTATGTGCAGTTGACGGACTTTGAGCGAGGGCGTATAGTAGGCATGCGGGAGGCCGGGTGGACGTACCGCCGAATTGCTCAACACGTGGTGCGTGAGGTCTCCACAGTACAATCGATGTTGTCGCCAGTGGTCGGCGGAAGGTGCACGTGCCCGTCGACCTGGGACCGGACCGCAGCGACGCACGGATGCACGCCAATACCGTAGGATCCTACGCAGTGCCGTAGGGGACCGCACCGCCACTTCCCAGCAAATTAGGGACACTGTTGCTCCTGGGGTATCGGCGAGGACCATTCGCAACCGTCTCCATGAAGCTGGGCTACGGTCCCACACACCGTTAGGCCGTCTTCCGCTCACGCCCCAACATCGTGCAGCCCGCCTCCAGTGGTGTCGCGACAGGCGTGAATGGAGGGACGAATGGAGACGTGTCGTCTTCAGCGATGAGAGTCGCTTCTGCCTTGGTGCCAATGATGGTCGTATGCGTGTTTGGCGCCGTGCAGGTGAGCGCCACAATCAGGACTGCATACGACCGAGGCACACAGGGCCAACACCCGGCATCATGGTGTGGGGAGCTATCTCCTACACTGGCCGTACACCTCTGGTGATCGTCGAGGGGACACTGAATAGTGCACGGTACATCCAAACCGTCATCGAACCCATCGTTCTACCATTCCTAGACCGGCAAGGGAAATTGCTGTTCCAACAGGACAATGCACGTCCGCATGTATCCCGTGCCACCCAACGTGCTCTAGAAGGTGTAAGTCAACTACCCTGGGCAGCAAGATCTCCGGATCTGTCCCCCATTGAGCATGTTTGGGACTGGATGAAGCGTCGTCTCACGTGGTCTGCACGTCCAGCACGAACGCTGGTCCAACTGAGGCGCCAGGTGGAAATGGCATGACAAGCCGTTCCACAGGACTACATCCAGCATCTCTACGATCGTCTCCATGGGAGAATAGCAGTCTGCATTGCTGCGAAAGGTGGATATACACTGTACTAGCGCCGACATTGCGCATGCTCTGTTGCCTGTGTCTATGTGCCTGTGGTTCTGTCAGTGTGATTATGTGATGTATCTGACCCCAGGAATGTGTCAATAAAGTTTCCCCTTCCTGGGACAATGAATTCACGGTGTTCTTATTTCAATTTCCAGGAGTGTATGTTATGTGGACATGTGTCTGGAAACGCTTACTTTCCATGTTAGAGCTCATTTTATTACTTCTCTTCAAATCACATTAATCATGGAATGGAAACACACAGCAACAGAACGTACCAGCGTGACTTCAAACACTTTGTTACAGGGAATGTTCAAAATGTCCTCCGTTAGCGAGGATATATGGATCCACCCTCCGTCGCATGGAATCCTTGCTGAGCTGATGCAGCCCTGGAGAATGGCGTATTGTATCACATCCGTCCACAATACGAGCACGAAGAGTCTCTGCATTTGATACCGGGGTTGCGTAGACAAGAGCTTTCAAATGCCCCCATAAATGAAAGTCAAGAGGGTTGAGGTCAGAAGAGCGTGGAGACCATGGGATGGCCATGGGATGGCCCTCACTTAACATCCGAGAGCAGCGGCGTTTGCGTAAAGTTGTCAGTGCTTACAGCCAAGCAACACTGTGTGAAATAACCGCAGAAATCAATGTTGGACGTACGGGGAACGTATCCGTTACGATAGCTGCGGCGAAATTTTGCGTTTATGGATTGTGGCACACCACTACCAACGAGAGTGCCTCTGCTAATAGCGCGACATCGCCTGCAGCGCCTCTCCTGGACTCGTAACCATAATGGTCGAGCCCTAGACGACTGGAAAACCGTGTCCTGGTCAGATGAGTCCCGATACCAGTTGGTAAGAGCTGATGGTACGGTTCGATTGCGGCGCAGACCTCGCGAAGCCAAGGACCCAAGTTGCCAACAAGGCACTGTGCAAGCTGGAGACCATCTGCAGTCATTCGTCGACTTCTCGTTTCCATACAACGATGGAATTGTCGTGGATGAAAGAGTCCCATGTCACAGGTGCGATTGGTTTGAAGAATATTCTGGACAGTTGGAGCGTATGATTTGGCCACCCACCGAACATCTAGATCAGTTTCTGCACAAGATCTCTTACAGACAACACTTTCGCAACTATGGACAGCTACAAGGGCAGCATGGCTCAGTATTTCTGCAAGGGACTTCCAACGACTTTTGTTGAGTCCTTGGCACGTAGAGCTGCTGCACTATGCCGGGCAGAGGAGGTCCGACAAGATGTTAGAAGGTATCCCATGACCATTGTCACCCCAATATACACACTAAGCGAAACGTGTGTGCTGTAGAAGAATGCTGAAGATTATGTTCGTAGTTGGAGTAGCTAATGAGGATGCACTGAATTGAATCGAGGAAATAAAGAATGTGTGGTGCAACTTGACTGAAAGGAGGGATCAGTTGATAGGAAGTATCATGAGAGGTGAAGGAATGGTCAGTTTGGTTCAAAAATGTTCAAATGTGTATGAAATCTTATGGAACTTAACTGCTAAGGTCATCAGTCCCTAAGCTTATACACTAAAAAATGGTTCAAATGGCTCTGAGCACTATGGGACTTAACAACTGAGGTCATCAGTCCCCTAGCACTTAGAACTACTTAAACCTAAGTAACCTAAGGAGATCACACACGTCCATGCCCACGCCAAGATTCGAACCTGCGACCGTAGCGGTCGCGCGGTTCCAGACTTTTGCGCCTAGAACCGCTCGGCCACTCCGGCAGGCCTCACACTCTACTTAACCTAAATTATCCTAGGGACAAACACACACACACATGCCCGAGGGAGGACTCGAACCTCCGCCGAGTCAGTTTGGTAGCTGAGGTAAGTGTGTGAGGTTTATTTATTTATTCTAGTCAGAATCAAATGCATTACTTGGTCATTACTACCAAAAACAACTGTAAGACAGAATTATCAAGTTATGTTCTGGTCATGGCACATCTGACTTAATAATTCTTCCTTTTTAGGTGTAAGACTTTCAGTACTGATAGTCATGATGGTCAGTTTTGTCTCTGAAAAGGGAAGTTTTTATTGGTTATGTTGATCACTGATTTGCTTCTGGAGTACTAATGTTCACTTCAGTACGTGAATTTCTAAAGCAGGTACGTTTTCATGGACACCATGCGCAGGAATCAGATGAGACAAAGCGTTGAATATAGTAAGCAGGTTCAATTGGATGTGGGTTGTAGCAATTATTCGAGGACGTAGAGGCTTGAACGGCACAGAGTGGCAAGGGGAGCTGCGTCAACGTAACTTTCGAACCGAAGACTACAACACACACACAGACACACACACACACACACACACATACACTAGTGATTAAAACTCAGTGTCACCACTCGATTAAAGAGTCGTTATTGACTCATAGCTATTTTATATGGCTGAAGGCCAAGAACTTAAACAGAAAACGATCAAAAATAGTTAGAATTTGTTACGTAACTACCTCGCAGTAATTTCTCCAGAAACATCGCAGCATTCCCTTTATGCTTGTTTATCTTGTCATAGTTCTCGTCCGCGGTCGGTGTACCGTCATCTCTTACCACATCTGGCAGAACGATCCCTTCTCAGCCATCCATGGCGCTACCTCAGAAGCATTAGGTGTACAGTTGCCACAACGAAATTCTCGTTAGCTGATTCATGACAGACGGAAGTTTATGGTATTTACCCCAAAGTAACAAACTGCACCCTCCAAAATTGCTTCATCCGCTGTTTCACGAGAAATGTACGAATGTTACGAGTTCATGAAGAGAAACGATTGTGTACTGCTATGATTATGACATTCATCTCTAAGAGTAGGAAAAAAGTATAAGGTTTCTGTGAAATATAAATGAACGCAAAGAATTAGCTGTTGTTTAATGTTCTCCATTAGTATAAAGTTGAAAAATCTTGAATGTATAAGAATTTCTTTCTTAGCAACAAACTAGTTTGTGTACTGTATTCTCTGAGAACGGCCGGTCTCAATATATATTTCATTTTCGAGCGCAAAACGTCGTATTTTTACTACATTGAGATGATTATAACGAACATTCTCCTATAAATCATCACCTTCAGCCCCTGAAGCTAGTTTTCTTGGCTATTGTAAATGTATAATTACGTGCACGTGAGTGAAGTTGAACACTGCGTTACGAAAATATCGTGCACTAATGAAAGAACAAACCAGCTGACTACTGTAAGAAAATATAGACATTGAAGATAATCGTCTTTATGGGCCTCTAAAAATGAGGTTAACTTTATTTCCGCTTGTGGCTCCCAACACAGATGTGCCAGTTCGAACATAGGTAACTTATGAAAACAACGAACTACAAATGAGACCCATTTTCTCGAACGGGCTGAAGAGTTAAGATGATGGACTGGACACGAGCATGTCGCCTTTCGTAAAGTCTTATTGTAGCTGCCGTGTCACATTATTTGGACCAATATTTTTTAATTACTTTATATTACGTCATCTACACATGGAACAATACCTACATTTTAACAAATTTTATAAACGCATCGTATTCAACCTCACGATTATCAATTGCACGAAATCACTTAACTGGCTACAGGGCACGAACAAAAGGAAGTTTAAAGATTAACGTCCCGTCCCAGAGATGGAGGCACTAGCGGCGGAAAACACGATCGCAGTAGCTATGGAAAGGTAAGTAAATTAAATACTTCCTTTTCAAAGTAATCATCCATGCATGAGCGTTAAGCACTTTAGGTCGGGGATTCTCGCCAATGTGAGCCCACTGCCTTATCAGAGAGCCACATCTATCAAGTATATTGGAAAAAATACACTGAAGAGCCAAAGAAACTGGCACACTGGTACACCTGCCTAATATCGTGTAGCGCTCCCGGGGGCATGCAGAAGTGCCACAACAGGACGTAGCATGGACTTGAATAATGTCTGAAGTACTGCTGGAGGGAACTGACACCATGAATCCTGCAGGGCTGTTCATAAATCCATAAGAGTGAGAGGGGATCGAGATCTCTTCTGAACAGCACGTTGCAAGGCATCCCAGACGCGCTTAGTAATGTTCATGTCTCGGGCGTTTGGTGGCCAGCGAGAATGTTTAAACTCAGAAAAGTGTCCCTGGAGCTACTCTTTAGCAATTCTGGACATATGGGTGTGGCATTGTCCTGCTGGAGTTGCACCAGTCCGTCGGAATTCGCAATGGACATAAATAGATGCAGGTGATCAGACAGGGTGCTTACTTGTCACCTGTCATAGTCGTATCTAGAAGTCTCAGGGGTCACATATAACTGCACACACGCCACACCGTTACAGAGCCTCCGCCAGCTCGAACAGTTCCATGGATTCATGAGGTTGTCTCCATTCCCATTCAAGTCCATCCTCTCGAGACTTGTCTGACCAGGCGATATATTTCCAGTCATCAACAGTCCAATGTCTGTGCTGACCGACCCAGGCAAGGCGTGAAGCTTTGTGTCATGCAGACATCAAGAGTGCACGAGCGGGCCTTCGGCTTCGAAAGTCCATACCACTGATGTTTCCTTGAATGATGCGCACGCTGACACTTGAAAGCTGCAGCAATTGCCGAAGGGTAACATTTCTGTCACGTACACGGCTCTCTGCAGTCGTCGTTGGTCCCGTCCTTGCGGGATCTTTTTCCGGCGCGGGGTATGTCAGACATCTGACGTTTTACTGGATTCCTGATTATCACGATACACTCGCGAAATGGTCGTATGGGAAAATCCCCACTTTATCGCTTCCTCGGAGATGCTGTGTAACATCGCTGGTGTGCCGACTATAAAAACACCTTCGAACTCACTTAAATCTTGATAAAATGCCACTGTAGCAGAAGTAACAGATCAAACAACTGCACCAGACAGTTTTTGTCTTATATAGCAGTTGCTGACCGCAGCGCCGTATTCTGCCCGTTACATTTCTGTATTTGAATTCGCATGCCTTTACCAGTTTCTTTGCCGCTTCAGTGTATAAAACATTATTTAGCCACATTTAACCAGCTACCAATGCTTAGAGATGTCTTAAATATGGCGTCAGTGAGATTCGTCATGAAATCAGTTTCATACTCAGGCAAATAGCATCAGGGACAGATCCAGGAGCCCAGCATTGCTGTTCGGTACTAGTTCTCTTTGCCTTTCTCCCACTTATTATGATATGTCAACTCTGTACGTATCTGTGATGTGCGTTTAACTGGAACGCGTGTTTGCACAGGCTAGTTTTAGTGATGTTATGGATTAAACGAAGGGAGGCGGTGGAACCAGTTGCCACAACACACTCTACTTGTCTCGAATGGCACAAAGGGAATCACCGAACGTAATGTCCCCGTCCGACGGGCAGTTCACCATCAACAGTGTCACACGAGACACTGCGGAGAGGTTTGGAATTTAATGCAGGATATTAGACCCGGCACATTGCCGCAAAGTCTGGTCAGCAGTAACCCGACCGATCACATACTAGCAGTGAAAATTTCTTCCAGTACCGGACTGCCTCAGAGTGAGAGTAGCTGCACAGGCATGCGTTGGCACCCTCTGTTAAGGATGCAATACAGACACACGACAATATTTATAAAACAATGCCAAATTATACATTATCGTAAATTATGGAAGGACAAAACACAAGAAATCTAAAATCAGAGTCACATCTTAAAAACCAAACTCCTCCGAACAGGCTCCTGAAGACCCAATAGTATCGACCGATTGCCGTGTCATCCACTGTCACCTGATGAAAATACACTACTGGAAATGGAAAAAAGAACACATTGACACCGGTGTGTCACACCCACCATACTTGCTCCGGACACTGCGAGAGGGCTGTACAAGCAATGATCACACGCACGGCACAGCGGACACACCAGGAACCGCGGTGTTGGCCGTCGAATGGCGCTAGCTGCGCACCATTTGTGCACCGCCGCCGTCAGTGTCAGCCAGTTTGCCGTGGCATACGGAGCTCCATCGCAGTCTTTAACACTGGTAGCTTGCCGCGACAGCGTGGACGTGAACCGTATGTGCAGTTGACGGACTTTGAGCGAGGGCGTATAGTAGGCATGCGGGAGGCCGGGTGGACGTACCGCCGAATTGCTCAACACGTGGGGCATGAGGTCTCCACAGCACATCGATGTTGTCGCCAGTGGTCGGCGGAAGGTGCACGTGCCCGTCGACCTGGGACCGGACCGCAGCGACGCACGGATGCACGCCAAGACCGTAGGATCCTACGCAGTGCCGTAGGGGACCGCACCGCCACTTCCCAGCAAATTAGGGTCACTGTTGCTCCTGGGGTATCGACGAGGACCATTCGCAACCGTCTCCATGAAGTTGGGCTACGGTCCCGCACACCGTTAGGCCGTCTTCCGCTCACGCCCCAACATCGTGCAGCCCGCCTCCAGTGGTGTCGCGACAGGCGTGAATGGAGGGACGAATGGAGACGTGTAGTCTTCAGCGATGAGAGTCGCTTCTGCCTTGGTGCCAATGATGGTCGTATGCATGTTTGGCGCCGTGTAGGTGAACGCCACAATCAGGACTGCATACGACCGAGGCACACAGGGCCAACACCCGGCATCATGGTGTGGGGAGCTATCTCCTACACTGGCCGTACACGTCTGGTGATCGTCGAGGGGACACTGAATAGTGCACGGTACATCCAAACCGTCATCGAACCCATCGTTCTACCATTCCTAGACCGGCAAGGGAACTTGCTGTTCCAACAGGACAATGCACGTCCGCATGTATCCCGTGCCACCCAACGTGCTCTAGAAGGTGTAAGTCAACTACCCTGGGCAGCAAGATCTCCGGATCTGTCCCCCATTGAGCATGTTTGGGACTGGATGAAGCGTCGTCTCACGCGGTCTGCACGTCCAGCACGAACGCTGGTCCAACTGAGGCGCCAGGTGGAAATGGCATGGCAAGCCGTTCCACAGGACTACATCCAGCATCTCTACGATCGTCTCCATGGGAGAATAGCAGCCTGCATATATACACTGTACTGGCGCCGACATTGTGCATGCTCTGTTGCCTGTGTCTATGTGCCTGTGGTTCTGTCAGTGTGATCATGTGATGTATCTGACCCCAGGAATGTGTCAATAAAGTTTCCCCTTCCTGGGACAATGAATTCACGGTGTTCTTATTTCAATTTCCAGGAGTGTATATAGGGGCGTGTGGTCCAGCATACCGCTGTTCTGGCGGTTGTCAGTTATCGTGATCGGAGCCGCTACATCTCAGTGAAACAGCTGCTCAGTTAGCCTTACAACGGCTGAGTTTACCGCGATTGCCAGCAGCGTTCAGTAGACTCGGACGGTCATCCAATCAAGTGCTAGACAAGCCGGACAGCGCTTAACTTCCGTCATCTGACGGGAATCAGTGTTACCACGGCGGCAAGGTTATTATAAGATTGACTTCTTAACATGTGTTAATTTCTCTGAATTTGTAAAGCGATTGATCTTTACACTGCTCTTTCTTCAAGGTTTTCAGCAGTACATAAATCAAATGTGCGGAGTAATGCAGTACCTAGAGGAAATCCGTATGTGATTAATTTCCTGTAAAGTTGTTTTGTGTTTGGTTATGCTTGTTATACGACTGTATTTTACAGAGTTTCCAAGGAGGAATGGTTAAAATTCAGGGATATAACATTAACGATCATTCGAAGCGAAAAGCACCCTAGTAAACATCGCTCTGAAACGCCTTCCTCAAGAACTATAACCATATCTTCATATTCGATACTGCGAAACAAATCTATTCTACTATCAGGTCTTTCCTTTCGGTATTTTGGGAGGACGTAGTATGGACCAAAACAAGAAAAAAATATTTGGTAAGCATTTGCTCTAAAATGCATACCATAAGAGGTATGAGCACTTGTTTAGTGAACAAGATGTGTTTTAAAGTATCGAAGATCAACAAGTGCTCGTAGCCCTTAAGGTGTGCATTTTAGAACAATTTTTACCTCTGATGGTAGTTTTGTCACATCCCTGATTACTGACCGTTCCTCCTGCAACACAGTGTATAATTGTAGTCAGTCCCAACTCTTTGATTTATAGGTATCACACTTCTCATAATCAACCATTTTAATGCGATGTTTTCTCAACCTTATACGCAACAATCGTCATCTTACATTTGCTAAGATTTACTTGTTCTAACCACACTCTCAAGAAGCGTCTGACTGTATTACTGCTAAGTGTCTGACAGAAGACATTGCTGAACTTGGAGCTGTTCGCGGTTCCAGTAGTGAAATCCTCGAGCGTCAGTTCTGAAATAAGTTTGTAGATTGCGGTAGGCGGATTTGATCTTCCGTAAAGCTCTTTTTTCATAGTGATTAGTCCTCTAATTAAGAGTGATTCTGCGACGTGCTTTTACTCAAAAGAAAAACACTTCCTTGTTAACTGTTCTATAATGGTTAACATCTAGTGCCTGCAGAAAATATTTGGATAGTTTGTTGTCTACTCGTACAACGCTAAATAACGCACAAGGCGAAACCTTACAACACAAGTTGTGTCATCGGAACAGCTCCGCACCACATTTTAGCCACTCTTCGATTCATATTGATACTTAGCCGAGCGGGATTAGCCGTGCGGTCTTAGGCACTGCAGTCATGGACTGTTCGGCTGGTCCCGGCGGAGGTTCGAATCCTCCATAGGGCATGGGTGTGTGTGTTTGTCCTTAGAATAATTTAGGTTAAGTAGAGTGTAAGCTTAGGGACTGATGACCTTAGCAGTTAAGTCCCATAAGATTTCACACAAATTTGAACATTTTTAATCATACTCCATTTTTCTACCTTGTTTACTTTTGCACTGAGTATGGCGCTTCACGTCCGTTTCTTGTCAAAGTAGACTGTCAAATTAATTTAGGGCGGGACTGTACAGGAAAATATGTGGGCCAAAGAACTGTCTAGTCTGTACATGATTTCTTCTTTTCTTTGTAAATATCACTGCTGCGGACTTTACTGGTGTTAATGTAAGCCCATTTTCAGAGTATACAATACGCCTTTAGTACATAACCTATATAGTTATAGTAAGACGTTGTCAACTGACCTGAGAAAAAACCCTAAAACATTTTGGTCGTATGTAAAATCAGTAAGTGGATCAAAATCATCTATTCATTCTCTCAGCGACCACACCGGCACCGAAAAGGAAGGAAAGAGAGAGAAGGCCGACATACTGAATTCGGTCTTCCGAAGTTGTTGCACCGCGGAAGATGGTAACACTGTTCCTCCTTTTAATCGTCGTACGAACGTCGAAATGGCAGATATTGAGATAACCGATCGCAGAACTGAAAAGCAGCTACGATCGCTTAGTAGTGGAAAAGCGTCAGGACCAGATGAGATACCTATATGATTCTATAAAGATTATGCAAAAGAACTAGCCCCCTCTAGTAGTAATTTATCGTAGATCACTTCAGCAACGAAAGATACCTAAGGATTGGAAAAAAAGCGCAGGTCATTCTCGTTTTTAAGAGAGGCCATAAGACATATCCACACAATTATATATCTATATCGTTGACGTCAGTCTGTTGTACAATTATGGAACATGTTTTATGCTCAAGAATTATGACGTTATCGGAAAATGAACATCTCTTCTATAAAAAATGAACATGGATTCCGCAAACGGAAATCCTGCGAAACTCAGCTTGCTGTGTTAGTCCATGAGATCCTCAGCGCAGTGGACAACGGCGCTCAGGTTGATGCCGTGTTCCTTGATTCCAGTAAGGCATTTGCACCGTTCAGAATTGTCGTTTAATGAAAAAATACGAGCTTACGGAGTATCAGAGCAGACTTGCGATTGGACTCAAGACTTTCTTGCAGATGGAACCCCATACGTCGCTCTTAACAGAATTAAATCGACAGATGTAAAGATAATATCCGGGGTACCACAGGAAAGTGTCATAGGACCGTTGCTGTTTACAATATATATAAATGATCTAGTAGAAACGCTCTTTAAGGCAATTTACAGATAATTCAGTTGTCTATACCAAAGTAGCAACGCCAGAAGGTAGTATGAATTCGCAGAACGACCTGCACAGAACTGATGAAACTGATGAATGACAGTTGACCCTGAACGTAAATAAACGTAACATATTGCGCATACGAAGGGAAAGATATCCACTACTGTACAGTATTGATGACAAACAGCTTGAGTACTATTCATTTGTGTGGGATCCCTATCATGGAGGATTGGTGGAAGAGTCAGAGAAGAAACAACGAAGAGCGGCGCATTTCGTTACGGGATCGTTTAGCTAGAGAGAGAGCTTACGGAGATGCTAAACAAATTCCACTGGCAGATGTTAGAAGAGAGGCATTGCACATCACCGACAGATTTCCTATTACAATTTTGGGACAGCACTTTTCAGTGGGAGTCTGACAACATAATTCTCCCCCCCCCCCCCCCCCCCACATCTCGTGTATTGACTATGAGGAGAAAATTCGAGAAATTAGAGCCAATACAGAGACTCACCGACAATAATTCTTCCCACACACTATTCGCGTGTGGTACAGGGTTGGAGGGATCAGATAGTGGTACCGAAAGTACCCTCCGCCACACACCATTAGGTGGCTTGCACAGTATGGTGTAGATGTAGATATACGTCGTGTAATGCGCGCTGGAGAATTGGGTATTCAGGGGGGTTTACAAACAAAGGATTTCCAGTCGGAACGGAAAATGTTTCATTTTGAATAGGATCTCTTCCCTGCCTGCTGAGGGAAAGAACGACTATAATTTCCTGTGAGTCTGAACATTACTGAATTTTTCATGAAGTAGCTAAGTTGTTAAACATTTCTGACGAGAACCGTAGTAAGGTAATGATACAGGATGCTAAAGATGAACAGAGGAAGACACCTAGAGTACACGAGTTAATATTTTAGTACTGCGTGCTTACTTCGTCCCTTACCATTGTTACCATGTAAGTTAGTTGGTTGAAAATTTAAAAAGAAAGAAAAAAAGAAAATCTTGTAGAATTACAATAAACTGCGATGCGTCTTCCAGCCACAGAAGAACCTTAAGAGTGAAATCCATTATTTTAAACTGCCGTTCTTCACCCGAGAGACGAACGCTGTAAGTTACTTGGAACGTAAATTTTCATTTCGTAATTCATCTCTAGTTTGTACAGAATGATGCGGGTTAAATCCCGAAAGCATTTTATTGAGACTGGCACTGGTTGCGGGAGCATACACACCTAAGTAACGTATGTTTCAGGGTTTGCCTAATGGATCCTGTAATGTGACACAAATTGATTGTGCCTCACGATAAACTTCAGTCCTTGATGGGCTGTTTGCTAGTCATGCAAAAGATTGAAACATCAAAGGAATTAATTTATTACAGAGACTAACTTCGTTTAACGGAACTCAAAGAACATTTCATTGATTGCATTCAAAACCACGAATCAAAATGAACTGTCTCTTACGAAATTGTTTCTTATGCAAGCGGAATGATTTCCGTGAAATTGTTACCAACGTCAAAGATGCCGTTGAAGTTAATAATTCTGTTAAACAGTGACTTTCGTAACAAGCTTTCGTGTTTCTAGGATTCAGAGATGTATGTTGTCCATTGGAAGACATGCAAGTTTTACTGAAGCCATAGTGGCTTTGACAAGCAAGGTGAGTCGCTGACACAGATCCACTTCGGCTTCCTTTGTTCGACTGAAAGCCCTTTGCACTCTACTCAATTTATGTTTGTCAAACAAAGTCTAAAGAAGAGTCATGGCTTTGTGTCATTATTTACAGCCATTTTGCCCCTCTTGCTGGTTCAAAGACGTTGATCTTGCAGATAAGAATAACAGTTACTTGTGTTTTACAACAGAAAAAGTTCAGTTTCCTATGATTACTAAGTTACTTGATAGGAGTGAAGAAATAGCCAACCAGTCTGACGATTAAAATTTTATTAATCCTTTGCCACGGTTTCGACTAATATAAATTTGAGGTGATATTGCAGTGCTTGGGTTGTTAAGAAAAAACGATGCAATGTTTCCTTTGCAATATGTGCATGTGTGTTAACAGCACAGGCACTGCAACATCGTATTTATTCACCGATACTGGAGCACGACTTTCAATTAAAACGTCCTCCCATGTACGGAAATTACATAAAGCGTGTACGAGTATGGGTTGGCACGCTGGAACGAGGACATTTGGCAGTTTGGGTCTGGACGAAAGTCATCAAAGGATGGCCAATGCAGTTAAGTAGACATTTCCCCTTATACAGCTGACGGTTGTTCGTATTTACAACCGGACTACATTTCACGTAAACGTAAGATTTATCTTCTTCAGAAGGGAAATTGATTTTTTCAACAAATTATTACAAGGAATTTACGAATGTCAAACAAGAAAGGACCCAATGTCGATAAACAATAAATTACAAAAACTCTTTTAGAATAGCATGCTGACTCGTATGTCAATAAACATAAACGGATGTCGGAGCTAAAAGGCTCTTCTCTAGTACAATGTGCATGTCAGCCGAAAATAACACGAGTTAACATACGTAACTCAAGGTAGTAGGCCAACATTGTAGGGCTCTGTCATACAGCTTTTAAAATGAAATACAAGTGCCAATGAATCCAGGTAAGAGAGTTTGTCGCACAACTTTTAAAATGAAACACACGTAACATTGGACACAACTGGCATTTACAGGGCGACAATTAATAAACCTTATGAAATAAAATTGTCAAAACATCTTAATTGTTTGCGTTAGGACGTTCAAAGTGCCCAGTTGGCCGAGGGGCATGAAGAGAATTACACTACTGGCCATTAAAATTGCTGGACATTGAGTCAAACAGGTACAGCTGCCCACGCAGCTTCAACATGATACCACAGTTCATCAAGAGTAGTGACTGGCGTATTGTGACGAGCCAGTTGCTCGGCCACCATTCACCACACGTTTTCAACTGGTGAGAGATCTGGAGAATGTGCTGGCCAGGGCACCAGTCGAACATATTCTGTATCCAGAAAGGCCCGTACAGGACCTGCAACATGCGGTCGTGCATTATCCTGCTGAAATGTAGGGTTTCGTAGGGATCGAATGAAGGGTAGAGCCACGGGTCTTAACACATCTGAAATGTAACGTCCACTGTTCAAAGTGCCGTCAATGCGAACAAGAGGTGACCGACACGTATAACCAATGGCACCCCATACCATCACGCCAGGTGATACGCCAGTATGGCGATGACGAATACACACTTCCAATTTGCGTTCACCGCCATGTCGCCAAACACGGATGCGACCATCATGATGCTGTAAACAGAACCTGGATTCATCCGAAAAATTGACGTTTTGGCATTCGTGCACCCAGGTTCGTCGTTGAGTACACATTCACAGGCGCTCCTGTCTGTGATGCAGCGAGCGTCAAGGGTAATCTCAGCCATGGTTCCGTGCTGATAGTCCATGCTGCTTCAAACGTCGCTGAAATGTTCGTGCAGATGGTTGTTGTCTTGCAAACGTCCCCATCTGTTAACTCAGGGATCGAGACGTGGCTGCACGATCCCTTACAGCCACCCGGATAAGATTCCTGTGATCTCGACTTCTAGTGATACGAGGCCGTTTGGATCCAGCACTGCGTTCCGTATTACCCTCCTGAACCCACCGATTCCATACTCTGCTAACAGTCATTGGCTCTCGAACAACGTGAGCAGCAATGTCGCGATACGATAAACCGCAATCGCGATAGGCTACAATTCGAGTTTTATCAAAGTCGGAAACGTGATGGTAAGCATTTCTCCTCCTTACACGAGGCATCAAAACAACGTTTCACCAGGCAGTGCCGATCAACTGCTGTTTGTGTATGAGAAATCTGTTGGAAACTTTTTTCAGGTCAGCACGTTGTAGGTGTCGCCACCGGCGCCAACCTTGTGTGAATGCTCTGAAAAGCTAATCATTTGCATAACACAGCATCTTCTTCCTGTCACTTAAATTTAGCGTCTGTAGCACGTCATGCTCGTGGTGTATCAATTTTAATGGCCAGTAGTGTACAATGGTTTGGTTTAGCGACGGAGTCTACTTTCATTTGGGTGGGTTCGTCAATTAAAAAAACTTTTCGCGTTTGGGGGACTGAAAATTCACATTTCGCTACAGAGAAGTCTTTCCACCCTCAACGGGTGTGCAGTGACCAGTCACGGAATAATCGGTGCGATATTGTTTGATGACGTGTTGACTACCGAACGGTTCTTGAAGGTTTTGGAAGATGATTTCATCTCTATTATCCAAAGTAACAGTGATTTCGACAGTTTGTGGTTCATGCAAGACGGATGTCGACCCCGTCCTAGCAGGAGAGTGTTTTATGTCGTGGAGGAGCACTTTGGTGACCGCATTCTAGCTCTGGGGTACCCACAGGCCACTGGAATAGGCCTCGATTGGCCGCCATATTCTGCTGATCTGAACGTATGCGAATTCTTTTTGTGGAGCTGTATTAAAGACAAGGTGTACAGCAATAACCCTGAAACCATTGCTGAGCGGGAAACAGCCATTCAGGAGGTCAACGACAGCATCGATGTTCCGACACTTCAGCGGGTGATGTAGAATTTCGCTACTCGTCCACGCCACATCATCACCAGTGATGGCAAGCGTATGGAACATGTCATAACTTAAGTCCGAATGTCTGTAGTGACGTTTACATGTTGAATAAAGTGTGTGTAATCCGTAGTTCCTAACTAATTTAGGTTTTTTCCATATAGTTCAATAATTGTCCCCATTTATGATATGAGCCAACTGAAGGATACTGACAATAGATGAAACAGCGGTAGGTGACGCTTACTGAGCGAACGCGTGTGCTCTTAGCAGCACTGGCCACCCAATTCCTGTTTCAGCAAATATATTAGTTACCAGCTAAAATTAAAGGAGAATAGCATGGCCTGTATCCAAGTTTACCGCTCGGTATTGACCTTCGAGTGATGTTTCTTTCCCTCAAAATTCTATTTCCATTTATGAAGCCTACTTCCACTTTCGTAATTTAGCTACTTTCTTTGTTTTAATATTTTATATTAAATTACCCCATGCCTCCCCCCCCCCCCCCCAATCCATTTTTCGTCGTAATTTAATCTTCTTATATCCCCTGGTCCTTTCAAGTGTGTACGTACAGCTCAGTGCAGTTTTACACATTTTGTCATCATTCACTATTTCAGCAGTTTATGATGCCTTTTGTATTGATTTCTTTAAAATGCTACCTAGATCTGATTTTAATTTGTTTGTTTAGAATGCTTTATGATTCGTGGCTGTTTTCTCTGACACTCTATTTCATAGGTTATAACGACCTCTCGATCCTCAACCCGGCGCCTTTTCTGCTTAATATGTTAATCTGTTACATTCCTTCTTAAAAGCATCTCTTTTTTCATGTTAATTGGTTTTGATTGATATGATTCTACGTATTTATGCCAGTTTCACATGTTTTACGAAATGTATTTATTGGCTTCATGTAGTGTTACCTGATAGGGTCCTGTGTTTATTTAGAAGTTTCTTTCGTGCTGCTTTATGTACTGTACCGTGCCCTGGAAAGCCTTCTAAAGTAAAATGTTACTGCAACCGCAAATGAACTCTGTCAAGAACGAACAAAACTACGCGTGTTTGTGTATGTACATGTGCTATCAATAATGAAATATTGTTTTTGAACAAGAAAAACTCACTACCTTTTCAATGTAAAATATTAATAATAAATATATTTCTGTGTAACAAATAACAAAGAGTATGAATATATCATGTCATAGGACACACTTGGATGAAAAAAATGATCACTCTGGTGTCAGATCTCGAACCTACTAGACGCTATTCCGAAAACACGATTTTGTTAACTGTACTCACTTTTTTTAAAAAATATGTGTGTAAATCTCATTTCACACATCACCCACCATGTGAATATTGTTAAGTATAAATAATTAATTACGTCTAAAATACCAGTTCTATCATTGGCCAACTGCCATCCCTATGCCGTAATGCCGCACTGGGCTTCAGCCATAAGATAAAAGGGAAAAATACCTAAAATATTTGCGCTATCAGGAAAGGAAATTATTTTTTGCAGGATAGTTTTCACGATATATACACGACGAACGCAAAGACAATAAATAATAATAATACGAGGCTCAGGCTTGCTTATGAGCAAATCGCTGACATAAAAATGTTGTTTTCACGGCCGTAAATATTATCCAAGCCATAATGAAAAGTATAAAAGCTGAGTGTTTAACAAATAATTTACATTACTTTGAGAATAATAGTGCACCTACGTAGTGATTATATTGAGTCTCCCTCTGATTAGTATTTATTTGTCGGGCGTTAACTACTACAGTTTTAAACAAACAACGTGCATTTTGAGCTAGCCGTCTATTTACTCATAATTGCTTGCGAAGTAGCAACATTGATAACTGTCAGCGTATATTTTAGCCACTACTACGAGTGAGCGAAATATACGCGTCGTCACGACTTATAAAAACGTAACAAACCGATAACTTTTACAAAAAAAAGGAGGGAGGGAGAGAGAGAGAGAGAGACGATATAGCACACATTTACATATAATTAGTAGTGTTACCCTGAGTCTGGTTGCTTTTTACACGCCTCAGGACCTCCGTGCCCCCTTTGATCATCAGCCTTTGCCCTATTTTTATAAATTTTATTGTCTTTTAAATTTGCATATTAACTATTTAATCTGCTGAATCAGGCACTGGTTGCTCAGTGCTGCTAAGCGCATACTCATCCACGCAGTAAGTGCCACTTACCATAGTTTTACCTATTTCCAGTGCCTGCGCCATATTAACTGTCAGTTGGATCCAATGTCAAGTGTGTTTTTTTTTGTTTGTTTTTTTCAAAAGTTTTACAAGCCCTACTAAATATCGGCTGGGTCCAATTATACGTTTGTCTCATTTTAAAAGTTATACTACAAAGCCCAGCAGAAATTATGCGTTTCAATTCGTAATATATGTAGCGAATACGCATGTTGTACTAGACAAGAGTCTTGTAGCTACAACATCCATTTTTGCCAATATGTGATTGTACGAGTGAGTATGTGCTTCCAAAACTAACTTTTTAAGTTACTGTTCTTCGAGTTTGGTTCCTTTTCTGACTCACTTTTTTAACTACACTGAAGCGCCAAAAAAACTGGTATAGGCATGGGTATTCAAATGCAGAGATATGTAAACAGGCAGAATACGGCGCTGCGGTCGGTAACGCGTATGTATGACAAGAAGTGTCTGGTACAATTGTTAGATCGCTTACTGCCGCTAGAATTGGCAAGACTTAAGTGAGTTTGAACGTGGTGTTTCAGTCGGCGCACGAGGGATGGTACACAACATCTCTGAGGTACCGCTGAAGTGGGAATTTTCCCCTACTACAATTTCACGAGTGTGCCGCGAATATCAGGAATCCGGAAAAACATCAAAACATCAAAACGGCTGGAAAAAGATCCTACAAGAACGGGAGCAAAGACAACTGAAGACAATCGTTCAACATAACAGAAGTATGACCCTTACGCATATTGCTGCAGATTTCAAAGCCGGGCTATCAACAAGTGACAGCGAGCAAACCATTCAACGAAACATCATCGACATGGGCTTTCGGAGCCGAACGGCCACTAGTGCACCCTTGATGACTGCACGACGCAAAGCTTTACGCCTCGTCTGGGCCCGTCAACAACGACAATGGACTGCTGATGACTGGAAACATGTTGCCGGGTCGGACGAGTCTCGTTTCAAATTCTGCCGAGCGGATGGACGGGTATGGAGACAGCCTGATAAATCCATGGACCCTGCATGTCAGCAGGGGCCTTAGCAGCCTATGGTTATATGGCTGGTCCTCGTCCTACCATAAATTATCTTCTGTGATATACTCAACAAGGTTCGCTGGTCTCTTAGTCATCATAAGCTGTCGCAAGGTAGGTTAGCTCTCGGCTATTCTCGATGTTACCCGTCCCTGGATACGTGGTATTTTACCTGTTATTTTTAACATTTAGCCTGGTTACATTAGCTTTATTTTGTAATTGATAATATAATGGTATAAAGTTAGAATAACTCAGTTGTAAAATGTAATAAGAAACAATACTGTTGGTGTGGAAATTGAATTACAACTTAACTACCTGGGGAGCTTGTAGAATGATTCTGGATACAGAGAGAGAAGTAGTAGGCGTCGTGGTCCATCTAAGCCAGCCAGGCACGGAGGACACCGAATTATCATCGAGCTTTCCAGTTCTGGATAGCTCCATTTCATAATTGTTGGTGTTAGTAAATGTAATCGGAATTCCTAACTATTTTAGTACTGTGTAAAGCGGAGTCTCATGCTTGTGTCTGAGTGTACCTTAGCAAACGGCTTACTTACACTAAGTTACATGAAACTAAAAATAATACATCTATGCTTGAGTATCGTTCTATATTTTGTGATTTGACTATACTTATTGAATATGCTTTATAATGTGGAATCATACATCAAATTATACCTGTTAATCAATTATTTACTCTGATTACTGCGCTGCAGCAGTATGCAGTTTGGCACTGTACATATTTGATTTTCTGAAGTATGTTGCAATTGTAGCAGAGTTGTTTATTGGCAGATGCAAGTTTTTCATAAATCTGACAAATACAATTATTGGCAACACAAAGTTACATAGACTGAGGTTCTTGTGAGTAAATATTATACATTCCCTTGGCATGTGGTAATGTTGGTCGAGTGTGGTCATTATCTCTTGGCAGGTTGGTGCTTGTGTCTGTGTTTCAAATGGTTCAAATGGCTCTGAGCACTGTGGGACGTAACATCTGAGGTCATCAGTCCTCTAGAACTTAGAACTACTTAAACCTAACTAACCTAAGGACCACACACACATCCATGCCCGAGGCAGGATTCGAATCTGCGACCCTAGCGGTAAAGCAGTTCCAGATTGAAGCACATAGAACCGCTCGGCCACAGCGGCCGGCGTCTGTGTCTGTGTTAGTGTCTGTGTCTGGGCGAGTTTCAATGCTTGTGTTTTCCGACGGTAAAATCTCCAGTGTTTTTTGTACGCGTTGCTGCATTCTATAACAAGACCTTCTTTGTTTGTATGTGTTGCACAGAGCCTGTGAGACCACATCAGGAGCATGGGGTGGCCTTGCGGTCAGAGGCGCCTTGCCACGGTTCGTGCGGCTCCCTCCGTCGGAGGTTCGAGTCCTTCCTCGGGCATGGATGTGTGTGCTTGTTGTCCTTAGCGTAAGTTAATGTTAGTAAGCTTAGAGACCGATGACCTCCGCAGTTTGGTCCCATAAGAACTTACCACAAAGTTCCAAGACCACATCAGCGACTCTATTTGATTCTTCCCATTTGTCTTCAGTACTCATAGCTGCACTGATGTCTTCGTCCGTTTGTAGCTGTGTTACTGTCGTTGTTTCATTGTGTCTATTCTGTTGATAGTGAAAAACTGTGTTATCCGTAGAGCCATAAGTATTAATGTTGCAGAAGTTTCCTTCATTTTCTGTCATCCTCTGCTCTGATTTATTCCTATGGATTCGTCTGACAAAATAAAACACTTAGCCGGCAGAAATTCGAAACCGTAACCATGCCTTTCACGGGCAAATCCTTCATAATAGCGCCAACTCGACTGCAGAGTGAGGAGATAGCATATCTTTAGAAGGGTTAATGAAAGATAAGGATGAGCAGGGTACGTACAGAGACATCAGCGTTTTCTCCTCGCTTCATACGAGAGTGGTTCACGGCACGAAACAGCCTTTGATGGCCCGAAGAGAGGTACCGTAGATGAAGCTTTACATTTTCTTTGCTTCCATGATTCGCTTAAGGCCATTTCCGGGAAAGTTTCTTTGAAACGTAGGCAGCATATTTCCTTTGTCATCCTCTCCAGTGAGAACTTCTGGTCCGTGTCTAATGACTTGGTCACTGACGCGGCGTTTAAACTTTGTTTTCGTCCGTTTCCCTCTTTGTGCATACAGTCTGTGCGTTATGACAAAGTCGCGTCTTTTCCCGCTCATCCAGAAAGGTGTGCAGGAGACTCTGGCAGACAGGACAAGACTATCGTCAGACCGGAGATAATACCGAAGTTAGGTACACACATGCCAGCAAGCCCCAAGAAAACGCTTGCAGACGGGCACGCGATTTCCTTAATCGTCGCTCGCAGACAGCACACGGTATCCTCACTGTTTTCTTTGCCGTGTTTCAATATTATTATTCCGAAGTGCTATCGTTGGTAACACCGGTAATTACGAAACGAAATACATCAATAAATACACCACTGGCCATTAAAAGTTCTACACCGAAAAGATGACGTGCTACAGACGCGAAATTTAACTGACAGGAAGAAGATGCCGTGATGTGCAAATGATTAGCTTTTCAGAGCATTCACACAAGGTTGGCGCCGGTGGCGACACCTACAACGTGCTGACACGAGGATAGTCTCCAATCGATTTCTCATACACAAACAGCAGTTGACCGGCGTTGTCTGGTAAAAAGCTGTTGAGATGCCTCGTGTAAGGAGGAGAAATGCGTACCATCACGATTCCGCCTTTGATAAAGGTCGGATTCTAACCTATCGTGATTCCGGTTTATCGTATCGCGACATGGCTGCTCGCGTTGGTCGACATCCAATGGCAGTTAGCAGAATATGGAATCGGTGGGTTCAGGAGGGTAATACGGAACGCAGTGCTGGATCCCAACGGCCTCGTACCACTAGCAGTCGAGATGACAGGCATCTTATCCGCATGACTGTAACGGATCGTGCAGCCACGTCTCGATCCCTAAGTCAAGAGATGGGGACGTTTGCAAGGCAACAACCATCTGCACGAACAGTTCGACGACGTTTGCAACAGCATGGACTATCACCTCGGAGACCATGGTTGCGGTTACGCTTGACGCTGCATCACAGACAGGAGCGCCTGCGATGGTGTACTCAACGACGAACCTGGGTGCACGAATGGCAAAACGTCATTTTTTCGGATGAATCCAGGTTTTTTTTTACAGCATCATGATGGGCCCATCCGTGTTTGACGACATCGCGGTGAACGCACATTGGAAGCGTGTATTCGTCATCACCAAACTGGCGTATCACCCGGCGTGATGGTATGGGGTGCCATTGGTTACACGTCTCGGTCACCTCTTGTTCGCATTGACGGCACTTTGAACAGTGGACGTTACATTTCAGATGTGGCTCCATCCTTCATTCGATCGCTTCGGAATCCTACATTTCAGCAGGATAATGCACGACCGCATGTTGCAGGTCCTGTACAGGTCTTTCTGGATGCAGAAAATGTTCGACTGCTGCCCTGGCCAGCACATTCTCCAGATCTCTCACCAATTGCAAATGTCTGGTCAATGGTGGCCGAGCAACTGGCCCGTCACGATACACCAGTCACTACTCCTGATGAAGTGTGGTATCGTGTTGAAGCTGCATGGGCAGCTGTACCTGTACACGCCATCCAAGCTCTGTTTGACTCAATGCCCAGGCGTATCAAGGCCGTTATTATGGCCAGAGGTGGTTGTTCTGGGTACTGATTTCTCAGGGTCTATGCACCCAAACCGCGTGAAAATGTAATCACATGTCAGTTCTAGTATAATATATTTGTCCAATGAATACCCGTTTATCATCTGCATTTCTTCTTGGTGTAGAAATTTTAATAGCCAGTAGTGTATAATGTTGCTATCCGTTACCTCGGAGAAAAGAGAAAAGAATCGAAAAGAACAAAAGGTCATACTAAGTCAAAACGAGAAATAGCGGATACAACTAAAATATGACATTTTTGGTGGTGTGTGATGTCAGGAGACTTGAATGAATCCATGCATTTCTCTGTCTTTGTTTCTCACTCTCTCTCTCTCTCTCTCTCTCTCTCTCTCTGTCCTTGCGAACTTTCCTGGAATTTCTTCTCTCTTCCCCACAGTTTTATAAACAGATTTACAGGTACAAGGGGTAATGAAAACCTAAGTTACACATTTTGATAACAATCCAAGTAAATTTTGCTGAACGCTGCACGATAGTCAAAGTGACACACATACATGACAGTACTTCTCTGTATAGTCAAAAATTTTCTAGAAGAATGGTCCGAAAGTCCTACGGATCGTTCAGTTCTTCAGCAAACGAAATCCACCCGTTGGTCACGGAGCCATTCGGTAACCGCTGTGTGAAAGTCCTCAACACTGGAAAATCTCTGACTCCTCAGACGCACTTCCACCTTGCCGAAAAGATGGAAATCACATGATGCAGCATCTGAATTTCCCGATAAGCGTCCCCCACGCCCTTGCAGCACTAGTGAAACTGTTGGCACCGATGTAATCGGTCTATGATGATGATGACGATGATGATGAGGTCCCGAACTCAGAGGAGTGTAGGGGACGATGCGGGAGACCCACACCGCTGTACTAGGCAAGGTCCTAAAGTGGAGGTGGTGTGTCATTTCCTTCCTCCGACAGTAATGGGGATTAATGATGATAATGAAGACGACACAACAATACCCAGTCATTTCGAGGCAGGGAAAATCCATTGGTCCATAATCCTCCAAAATTTGACGGTGAATCTGTGCCCAATTTACACGATTTTCCCTACAAGAAATTTACTGTCCTGCATATTTTCCAACTTCGGAGTAAGTTTCCAGTTGCAGTGCCATTTTGCTCGCACACAGTAACCCGAAACATTTACTCTCTTATGACAATGTCTCACTCTCGTCGCACAATGGTCTTAGTTAGCATGGGACCCCATGTGTAACTTAATTTCTGGAGTGCATATGTATTTCCCTCCACCTGTCGTTAAATGTTTTTATTTTCATATCTACCAAGGACAAGGCCAGCTGTTGGTCCACCAGACATGGCAGATTTGGAGTGCATGGTTACAACCTACAGACAGGGTCGCTTTTGTAGATCTGGCCTGTGATCCTGGGGAAATTAGAATATTTGGACTATTCCAAACGTTTCAGAAATCGCTATATCTGTGTAGCAGCCTTTACACATGTCACAAGGCCTGTCTGGACATCACAACTAGTAAGATTACGACCAGTTAAAATGAGGCAACAAACACTATGTCGTGCAGCCTAGTATCGTGAAACATGAATGACACCTAGTGGAGGACCCCCTCGTGGACACTCAGAAGAATGGATTACCCGGAAGCCACTCGATAGAATGCGTTCTGTTACCACAAGAACTAAAACTAATGTCCAGCGACGGTATCGCAGTGTGGCGTCTGTGCTTCCTAAATGTGGGGCTGAGCAGGCCACAGTCGTCTTCCAACTAACGCCCAGTCTCGTGTACCTCAGAAGAGTTACCAAACACTACTATCAGTGCTATTCAGTCATTCTAAGCTAACAATCTTCTTTCTCATGGTAACATGAATGTTTTCGTGGTATGGCACCGTGTCATATTGTAAATAATTGTCACTGATGAAACCAACGTATTGGTCACATTTACAGCGATCATCTTCTGGTTTGTTTTGGATCAGAAGACCCATGACAAGACCACTGTCACCGTTGTAGCTTCTTAAAGTATAATGCAACATCATAGAAAGAAGACTTTCATGATAACTGACTTCTTCCATGGAAGTCTACGCAGTTTCTTTTGGTTGATCCCTGACTGCAGCAAGCAGTATGGAATTTGTGCAGTCAGTTAGTCTTCTCTCACCCAAATTCCGCGATACTGGGCTGCAGCACACACAGCACCCAATGTTTGTGGCCTCTTTGTATCTGGTGGTGCTCTTACCAACTGCGGTATCCAGACACGTCTTACGACCCGCCTAAAACCCGGTACACAAATACAGGAATAACGTTAGGACTAGTCCAAATGTCCACATCTTCAGGATTTCCCCTGTATCACAGACCAGATCTACAAATGCGAACCTGTAAGCCACGCCCGTGCAGTCCAAATCCAAGTCTGCTCAACCAACACTGTCTTCATTTACGAACTTCCAGCATGCTGGAGTTACTTGGCTCAGCAAGTTCTGTTGATGAGTAGAACACAAAACAAGTCTAAGTTGCCAGTTTTTACTTTTTATTCATTCGATGACTAGTTTCGAGTCGAGACCCATTTTCAAATCATAATAACGTAGTCGGAAATGGCATATCCAAAAATGCTAAAAGAAATGTGGAATGAACATTTACATTGCATACAGATAACTTTGTTTATTGTCCTGTGAATGGCTTCTGAGGTAACTCCCAGCACGTGTTTCCGTTTTTAGTTCTAGAAAACATGGAAAGTCAGTGTGTACCACTCTATAACAATTTCTGTATCACGTGTTCTCAAATTTAATGATTGCAAGGCATTGCTGAAACTTGAAACTAGTTTCGAGGGAAATAATAAGTTTGCATCAGAGCGGACCTATATATTCTAGATTGCCAAATTCTGGCCTGCAGTTGACAGATGCATAATTTTTATATTTTGTCCTTAACAAAGATGGGCGTAATTTTGTTGTGTGTTGTTGTCTTCTTACAGGATAAATAAAGTTGGTGAAATCATTGCCCGAAAAGGGCAAGTGATTGCGGGCAAGTGAATCCCAGCTCGGCAAATAGTTCTAATTTCTCAGGAAATGTCAAAATATTTTCTACGGAAAAGTACATAGTCAGTGAGACTACATATCTATCACTGTGCAGAACATTTCAGTGACAGCTTCCTTCGATAAAATATGAGGGTTGCAACTCTAATACTGGTAACTATTTATTTACAGCTCGTACAAAATAGATACGTGTTTCAAAGTTTTACTGGCCTTTTACAAAGTGGTCCCCAACATTGCGTATAGCCCGTTGCCAGCGATGTTGAAGTCGTAGGATGCTCTTAGCAGTGCCAGTTGTGTTGACATTTCGAGCGGCGCGGCCTGTTGCCTGACGAATTTGTAACAGTTCTGAACCACATGCCATGAAGTGTTTCCTTCAGTTTAGAAATCGAGGTGAACTCACGATGGCTTAAGTCAGGGGAGTGCAGTAGGTGGTATAGCACTTAGCAAACCCATCAGTCAAACAAATCAGTAACAGCTTGCACTGTACGTGCTTGAGCATTGTCCTGCAAAATGATGGTCAGGTCCTGCAGAAAGTGTCATCACTTCTGTTTCTATGCTGTTCATTTTTGGAACACAACCAGTTTAGAGACAGAACCGATGACACTTTCTGCAGGACCAGACCATAATTTCGCAGGACATTGCTCAAGCACGTACAGTGCAAGCTGTTACTGATTTGTTTCACTGATGGGGTTGCTAAGTGCTATACCACCTACTGCACTCCCCTGACTTAAGCCATCGTGAGTTCACCTCGATTTCTAAACTGAAGGAAACACTTCATGGCATGTGCTTCAGAACTGTTACAAATTCGTCAGGCAACAGACCGCGCCACTCGAACTGTCAACACAACTGGCACTGCTAAAAGTATCCTACGTCTTCCACATCGCTAGCAACGGGTTAGACACAATGCTGGTGACTACTTAGAAGGACAGTAAAACTTTGAAACACGTATCAATTTTGTACGAGCTGTAAATAAATAGTTGCCACTATTAACGTTGCAACCCTCGTACTTGTGTTTGTATGTTGCAGGTACAAGCAGAGACAGAACACACACATTATAAGGTAACTTTAAAAAGAAGCCGACTAACAAAGGAGCACTGTCCAGCTAGATATTATACTGTTTTGCCGAGGAAAATGGGATGGAGTAGAAAAGGAAACAAACGTTGCCTTCCTCTCGGAACCGTCACAGGATTCGTTTGAACAGTTATAGGTTATGGAAGACCTAAACAGTAATAAGTCGGACCCCACCCCACCTGACATTGCTCCATTGCCTCATCCACTACGCAAGCTCCAGGAGATGGGAGGGATACGGAACGTAGCTGTCCCCCTCCCCACCCAAACATCTCGGACTCTGGCGACTCTCAGATACTTTCTTGCTGTGTCAGCTACTTACGAGTATTTCCACACGCAAAACTCGTCTAACGGAAGTCGGATGAGTTCCAAGTAAACAGCCGAGGAAACGAGAGAATCTACGGCACTAGTCTACAAAGCATGAAGCGAGACAAACGCTAGTGATGCTTTAAGACGATCGGTTCCGAGAACTAAAGAGGCGGAAAATAGTTCCATTATAACCACCAGGCATAGCGTCACTACTTTTTTATACATTCGTGTCACGTTAGAGCGCTGCCAAGAGACGAAATCCTCCTCCTACACACTTCTACGGCCTCGTCAGATAATTTTCTTTGCTCTCTGTCCATGACAGAAACTCGCATCTCTTTAACTTCATGCAATACCATTGGAAAATTTTGTAATTATTTAATGTATTTAAGTCGATTTCTACTTCTGAACCAATACTTAACCGGCTTTTACCAGATATGTCGAATTTCGTGAAGCAGAATAAAACGTATTTTATTGCTGCGTTGTCCTCAACAGCTTTATTTATTATTTATTGACGATCAGCGATCAGGTTTAGAGCACTAAGGTTTCATCTTCACCATTATCGACATCTCATACGTCAAAAAGAATATCAGGTGGTCGTCAGTGTGCATTATCTGGTACGTAACTTCCTGATAGATTAGAACCGAGACTCGAACTCGGGACGAGGTACTGGTGGAATTGAAGCTGTCGGGAGGGGTCGTTAGTCGTGCTTGGCTAATTCGGTTGGTAGAGTGCTTACCTGTGAAAGGCAAAGGCCCCGAGTTCGAGTATCGGTCGGAACACTGTTTTAACCCTCCAGTAAATTTCATATCAGCGCACACTCCGCCGCAGAGTGAAAATTTCACGTGGAAATTATCTGGTAAGGCTACATGCATCACAGGTGACAACTTCAATCAAAAGCACACGGGTTCACAGATCTTAACGACGAAAGTAACTTTTTTGCATGATGTTTAACAGCCACGTAATATACACTCTAAGGGGAAAAAAGTCGCACCACGAAGGAATTATTCGAATGGGACGGCAATCGACAGATGAGATATACACGTACCAAATGTGTGAGAAAAGTAATCAGACTGGGAGCGCAGCGAGCGGTTGGCAACGTTGTGCTGCTCTACTTGTTAGACTACTCAGCCAGACTTTCAGCATCGTACATCCACCACGTGATTTCTGAGAGCGCCGTCAGTGAAGTTGTGTTTTTGTTGTGTGTTACGAAAGTGGAGCAGCGGAATTCAGGGCAACGGTATGACATCAAGTTTTGTATTAAGGTTTGCGAATCCGCCAATGCGGCCTTTGAAGAGTTGAAACATGCCAAAGCGGAACAGTGGTTATCAAGAGCACAGGTTTTTCGTTGCCACAAATTATTTTTGGAAGGCCGAGAACACGTTGAAAATGAACCTCGCTCAGGAAGACCTTCAGCTTCAAAAAGGAACCAAAACGTCGATCGTGTGCGTGTTCTTGTAGCTGTAGATGTAGGAACATGCAGCTGTCCTCAGCAGTTAGGAGGACTAGGTGAGTTGTAAAGTTGAACAGAAAGAAGGCTCTGCTGCTAGGTAGTTCCCACGGTAGAGGTGTGGACCAGCAGTTGCAGTGTTGGGAAATGAGTACCAGGTCACCAGCATTGTGAAGCCTAGTGCAGGGTTGGCTCAGGTGAGCGTCAGGGGAGTTATGTAGGAATTTTAGGGAAGGAAGGTCAGATAGTGAGAGTGCGTGCAGCAGGGAACCAATCCAGGTAGAGAGGCATTCTCACGTCGGACAATTGAGAGAGTAAACCACCCACTGCCAGTTGCTCCACTTGCAACATCGAGTGAAAAATTAACTCGACATCCACGAAAAAAAATAGGTCGATTAAGAATAACAGATTGTGCAGTGCCCTTTACTCCCAGTTTATTCTCCAGGCTTATTATGTGTTTATAAACTGGCATGCGATGGCGACGTTGACGATACACACGTGGACGAGGCATAGTGTTTCAATGCTGTTGCAGATAGAGCACACAGCGGAATGATTCCACTGGCGTGCACTGCCTGCTTATATAGAGAACGCGTGACCTTCGTTACGTAACGCCCCTGATAGGGGACTTAGACCAGGTGGTGACCTGGTAAAGATAGCTACTCAAACTGATGGCACTAATGTGCATTTCGTGCAACCGTTTCAGCATCATGATCGGCCTCATCTTAATGCGGCTGTTAGGAACGGTAACATGGGGCTGGAGAGGGCGCTGATGGCAGAGGGCATGGGTCACATTTCAGTTGTGTCACTTGGGGCTGTCAGTAGATCGGGATTCATTAGGTATGGCCCGCACCTCAATAGGTATGGGAAGGGGAGGATGGCAAAGCTTACAGGTGACAGTGTAGTGGGTGGTGGTGGGATCACTCATGGAAAAATTCCTGTAGTAGTTGGTGTTAGAGGTGCACCTTTTTTAGATTGGAATCAGCTGATAGGTATACCTGCTTAAAGGAAGTCCTTCTAACTAGGGATCGCCTTCAGAGGACGTCATGTTTCCAACTAGAGAAGGAATTAGCATATTTCATCAAAATATATGAGTTATTAGAGACAAAGTTAGTGAACTGCTTACAGATGTTGACTCTGAAATATTGGGTATATCGTAGCACCTCTGAAATGATTTGACAATTCAGAGGCTTCCTTTACCAGGATACAGATTAGTTTGCTGTTTCTCAAGGAGTTCCTTCCCAGGTGGGGGAGTGCCTGTGTATCTAAAAAACAGTATCTCATTTGACTCTGTAGACGTATCATGGGACTGCACTGAACAGACATTTGAATGTTGTGCAGGGGCAGTTGAATTTAGTGAAACTAAACTTCTAATTTTTGTTGTTTATAGGTCCCCTAACTCTGACTTGAGAGCATTTCAGCTCAAGCTAGAGAGGCTTCTTGATTCACTTTGTAGGAAGTGCCAGAAATTAGTTATAAGTGGTGACTTAAATATAACTTCTGTGTATGATGGTGCAAGGAAAACGATGTTGGTTGGTCTCCTAAATTCATATGATGTGATGCAGATTGTATTTATTCCAACTAGGGTGCAGGGGAACAGTAGCACATTCATAGATAATGTTTTTATTCATTCTTCATTACTAGATGCGCATTCTGCTAGTAAAATGGTGAACGGCCTTTCAGACCGTAATGCGCAAATTTTAACACTAAAAGGCTTTCGTGCTCACACAAATATCACATGTAATTACAAGCTGTGTAGGTAAGTTAACCCAACAGCAATAGAGAGTTTTTTAAACCTTGTCAAGGAACAAGATCGGCAGGATGTTTATAGTGCCGATAACATAGACGATTAATATAATGCTTTCGTTAACACATTTCTCATGCTCTTTGAGAGTTGCTTTCTATTAGAACGTTCTAAACGGGGTACTAGCAGTAATAGTCAGTGACTAGTGGAAATAGGATAACATATAGAACAGAGCGGGCATTATATCAAAATGTTAGAAGTAGTCATAATCAAGCTACAGTAGCCCATTACAAACAGTTTTTGTAAGGTGCTTAAAGGTGTTACTCGAAAGGTAAAGAGCATATGGTACTCAACGGAATAGGTAATTTACAGGATAAAATTACAACCATATGGTTAGTTGTGAAGGAAGCGTCTGGTCAGCAGCACAAGGTCGACGATATAAAATTAGTTCGTAGTAAAAATATTTGTGTTACTGTTAAATCAAATATATGTACGGTTTTTCACAATCATTTTCTGAGTATTGCTGGTGAATTAAATAAAAATTTAGTTTCTACAGGGAAACATATAATTTCCTTGGCAAATGTCTTTCCGAGATTTGTGTCTGAAATACTCCTCTGTGATACAGACAAGGAGAGATTGAGTCAATAATTAAATCACTGAAGACTAAGGGCTCTCACCTATATGATGGAGTGGCTAGTAGAATATTAAAGTACTGTGTTGCGCATGTTAGCCCTGTATTTAGCCATATTTGTAATTTTTCCTTTAGAAATGGTCAGTTTCCTGAACTATTTAAGAACTGAGAAGTAAAGCAGCTTTATAAAAAAGAAGAAAAGAATAATGTAGAGAATTTTATAACTATTTCTATGCCATCAGTGTTTGCTAAAGTTATTCAAAAGTCTGTGCATGCAAGGGTAATTGATCAATTTATATCACAGGATTTGCTATCAAATGCACAGTTCAGCTTTAGAAGTCGTTTAACAACTGAAGATGCTATATTCTCTTTTCTCTGAGAGATATAGGATGGGTTAAACAAAAGGTTTCCAATGCCAGGCATATTTTTTGATTTAACTAAGGCGTTTTATTGTGTTGATCACAAAATATTGCTTCAGAAGTGAGACCATTACGGAATATGGGGAGTAGCTCACAATTGGTTCACCTCTAACTGTAGCAACAGAAAGCAAAAGGTCATTACTCACAATGTTGAGAATGGCTGTGATGTGGGGTCTGAGTTGGGTACTGTGAAGTGGGGGGTGCCCCAGGGATTAGTGTTGGGGCCACTCCTGTTCCTTATTTGTATAAATGATATGCCCTCTAGTATTATGGGTAACACTAAAATATTTCTGTTTGTTGACGACGCTAGCTTGGTAGTAAAGGATGTTCTGTGCAACATTTTCCCAGTTTCAAATAATGCAGTTCATGACCTAAGTTCGTGGCTTGTAGAAAATAAACTAACGCTAAATCACAGTAAGACTCAGTTTTTACAGTTTCTAATACACATTTCAACAAAACCTCATAATATAATTTCTTAGAATGGGCATATGGTTAGTGAAACTGATCGGTTCAAATTTATAGCTGTTCAGATGGATAGTAAACTGTCGTGGAAAGCCCACGTTCAGGATCTTGTTCAAAGACTTGATGCTGACATTTTTACTGTTCGAACGGTAACTGAAGTGAGTGATCATAATTAGTCTACTTTGCTTATTTTCATTCGCTTATGTCGTATTATATTATGAGGTACCTCTTTCCAATCTAAAACGATAATTTTGCGTAAGAAACTGGCGGTTCTGGCGATAAGTGGCGTAAGTTCACGAACCTCTTGTCGATCCCTGTTCACAAGTCTGGATATTTTGACACTGACCTCTCAATATATATATTCCTTACTGTCATTTCTTGTTACCAATATTAACTCATTCCCAAGAATAAGGAGCTTTCACTTAGTTAACACTCGGCGGAAATCAAACCTACATGAGGATCGGACTTTCATAACTTTTGTGCAGAAACGTGTGCACTATACTACTGCATCCATTTTCAAAGAGCTACCACTCGAAATCAAAAATCTTTGGATCCTGCAGCATGAGAACGCCTCAGTCTTACGGTAACTTCCATCACAGAATTATTAGGATCCCATATCTCAATCGATAAAAACGAAACGCGTATAGGATAACTTTGTTGTCCGTCTGTCTGTCTCTGCGCCTGTAAAAAAACCTTTTTCTCTGGAAGGGATAAATGTACGCAGTTTATATCATATACTAAGGTCTACGCTTTCTTAGCAGAGTAATAAACTGAAGCTTCTAAGCTAATGCAGTCAATACTTGCGGACATTTATCACATATTTCGATGAAATTCAATCATAAGAACGTATAAGGTGCTTTCCGTTGACCTACAATTATGCAATTTGGCAGAAAGCAAGGACTCTCAGTGCAACCAAAGGTAAATTTGTAATTACGTCACACGAAAATATTTTTGTTATTTGCTATCCGATGTCAAACTTGAAATTAAAGCAATCAGTAGTTCTGCAGTCAGCCTGACTGGGTCGCAATGGTAAAAGTTAAATATCAGGCAAGGAATGACTTTATGCTCCTATGAGTTTCGGAATTTATTCGTCATCAGATTAACTTGCGGATGTTTGTTTCCCACACAACTTGAAACACCGTATCTATGTGCGGTTGTCACACCTGGAAATCTGAT
Source organism: Schistocerca gregaria (assembly GCF_023897955.1). Classification (NCBI taxonomy): domain Eukaryota; kingdom Metazoa; phylum Arthropoda; class Insecta; order Orthoptera; family Acrididae; genus Schistocerca; species Schistocerca gregaria. The sequence continues at coordinate 386,760,888 of NC_064920.1, read as the reverse complement.
GATAGATAAATTCCGGAACGCGTCATATGACCAGTAAAGTCATTTCTTGCCTGATGATTGAATTTTACTATTGCGACCAGTCAGCCTGAGTGCAGCACCGCTGATCATTGTAATAGCAGTCGCCTGTCCCCCAGCATGACTTTATGTCTCATTTATATCATTGAAATTAAAATGTTCTCGAAAATTTTGATATCCCTGAAACCGATAGCTTCCCAGTGTCAGTGTCGATAACAGGCAAATCTGATGGAGATTCTCAATACCCTGAATGTATGAACTGTCTATGCAAGATAAAGAAAAATTAACGCATTCGGAGTTCGCAGAGCGACTCCTCAAATACTAGGGGTACAGACATGTCTGTCACAAAATTACTCTCTGCGCACATTTCCGTTAGTAAATGCCCGTTAAAGACTGGCGATCTGGCAACACTGCAGTAACATGTACAACAGTTACCTCTGTGAAGAAGGCGGAGTAATGCTGTGCAGCTGGTGCAGTGAATAGCGCTTCCGGTCACAAGGATATCAAGGGTTCGATCCGGGTTGAGGTGTATTTGTTTTTATTTGATAATTTCATTCTGCAATATGATACGGTAACTGTAGAATACACGGTTTCTTAAGCCAGACATATCGGACATTTCCATAGCGCAGTTCACCGTTACAAAAACGTGGCCAGACAACTCAGAAACAGACAGTTGAAACAAACGACGTGTCATAGAACAGAATAACTACAAAAACAATATCAATTTCGAGAATCTAAAGATGACTGCACAGTTAAATAACTCAACATCTACTAGTAATTTACAGTACGTGCAGTACGTCCACTCAGATGTACCACATTAGCAGCCAGTGACAATAATAATTTCCATATTCAGGACTCATGACAAAAGGATACGTTGTCAGAGTATGTGCACGTGCAAATATCACGTGACCCGCTGGCTCATACAGCTCTGGACTCTTCGCAACATTGCTGCATCCACAGATACAAGAGCAACACGAATGCGCGCTGTCAGTTGTTCCACATGTGTCTGCGGAGTAGAATACACATACTCCTTGAAGTGTCCACACAGAAAGAAATCCATGGGATTTAGATTATATGAACGCGGAGGCCATACGATTGGACCTCCCTGTCCGAGCCATTCTCCTGGAAATGTTCTGTTAAAATATCGCCACACATTAATTCCAAAGTGTGGAGGAGTACCACCATGTTGGAACCATGTACCTCTGCCGTACAGCATGAAGTGGAACATCTTTCAGTGTGACAGGCAAATAATTTGAGAGTAATGCGTGATATTTCCGTGCAGTCAACTGGTCACGCGACAAGTAGAGAAACTTCTGTCTTCCGATATTCCGGCCGAAACTTGATGCCAAAACGACCTTGAAGTCCATGATCGCGGGTTACGTGCGGATTAATGTCACACCATTGGTGGGCATTGTGCATATTAAAGACACCCTCACGAGTGCGCAGCTTCATCCGACCATATCACAGTGTTTATGAAATACGTCATTGGCATCCTGTTCTTGTTGGAACCATTCACAGAACTGCATCTGCATTCAGAGATGTGCAGGATGCAGGCGTTGCGTTAAACAATAATGACAGGGGTGTAGCCCATGCTCGCCCATCACATAACGAACGAGAGTAGCAAGACACGCAGCTGCCTTGCTTCGCAGAGACTCCTGGTGGGTAGTAGCTGTAGTAGGGCGAGTTCGTGGACAACCTCTGTCACGTAATCGTAAAAGAAAAGAACCTGTCTCGTGAAGGCGAAGCTCCAGGCGTCGAAACGCATTTTTATCGACCAGGGTATCTAGCAACATAATCACTAGAAGCAACACCACCCCGGTTATTAGATGCCTTAAGGATGCCACACCCCATATACAGAAACCATATTAAACAACCCTGTGTTGTGAAAGAAGTAGGAAAATTAGTCATCCTGACAGTGACGGCAGCTACTGACGACACAATTTACACTTGTGATAATTTGATCAACACGAATGCCATGTGAATAATAATATTTATCATGAAATAGTGACTGAATGAAAGAATATGATAGGATACGCAACAAAAACATCAAAGAAAGAATTGCAAAATAATTAATAACGAAGGTTAAAGGCCCGATGGCGGAGACAGCAATGAACACGGTTGTTTCTTATTACAGAAAAGTATTCGTCCAGATCGCATAAAAATACAAATGATCTGAAGAAGGCGACTTAATTTCGCTGAAACTAGTAATCATTGTATATTTTTATGCGATAGGGACGAATAAACTTTTGTAATAAGAACAACCGTGTTTAGACTCTGAGATCGCTTCCAACACAGCTAACAGTGTCAGGTAATCATCAGACAAAAGAATCAACAAAATAAAATCACTTACACAATCATGTGTTTATAAAACCTGATGTTCTGAATGTGTAAATTTTTATGTGGGGCAAACAGGCAGATGTTTCTCCACCTGACGTAGACAGTACACAAACATCAGAGAGAACTGTAAATCTCAATTTAGTGGATATCTACAAAGCTATATTCGTAGCACTAACAACATCGATATATATTTAAAGTTACTGCACAAGGGAAAGGGAAAAAAGGTACATTAAAGGATACTCTGCAAGAAATTAAAATTTGTAGCACCTTCAAAGAACAACCACAGTACGTACTCAATGAAGAAACAGACCTCAGATATGAAAACTTTCTCGATTGTTTTAGACATTCAGCAATTGCAGCGCATAGAATGGAATATTGACTAGTATTGCTGACTGGTTCTTTTTTATGTGCGGTTGTGCATATTACGTTGTTATCTCTGCGTAACATAAACCTATATGTCAAAATCTTCTAAGTGTGGTATATCAAGTCAAAAAACAACAAAACTGCTTGAACCTATAGTTAATACCATTGTAAACTTTTCTCATTACGTTGTATTATGTTTTTCAGATGCTTGAAAATCGCCCAAGGCCGAAATTGCAATCGCAGATTAAGATTCTAACAGCTAAAAGCAGGATCAAATCCTTTTAAAAAATCGACTTCCGTACATAGGGAGCACTCTTAGCACTGCTGAAAGCAATTTGCTCCTTTTTGAAGCTCAACACTGACTTTACTTTTTTATTTGAGACACCTGCTTGAGAAGCGAACATGACGACAGCGTGCCAGGGGTAATTAGCTACCAGTACGTTTTAAGGCTGCACTCTATACCACACGTTTGCGATCAAAGCGAAAAATATTTCTTAAATTTCTGTTGTATCGTTATTCTAACTGTGTTCCGGGGATTTTTTGATCATAGGATGGCTGGAGGATGGTACTGTGTACCGAAATCTGAAGCCAGTAGCCAAAATAAAAAGCCTGCGACTATAGGTTAAAACATGTATTTTTCAGACTATCGTTTGTTGATTGCTAGAGATGAATTTTCTGACTCTGGAAATGTGTTAAGACTCGAGTAAGAAAACATGTCCCAAATTTCTAAAATGGAACAGATTGATGTCCGAGATACACGCCCATGGCTTTGTGCGTCTGTACGACAACCCATAAAAGCGGTAATGTGTTATTTTTCGATCTTTAGGAACTTTCCGCTCTCCCAGCGACGTACAGTGCATTGCTGCTAGAAGAGAAACTATCTACACTGCTGGCTATTAAAATTGCTACACCACGAACATGAAGTAAAACACACGCAAAATTTAACCGACTGGAAGAACATGCTATGATATGCAAATGATTAGCTTTTCAGAGCATTCACACTAGGTTGGCGCCGGTGGCGACACCTACAAGGTGCTGACATGAGGAAAGTTTCCAACCGATTTCTCATCACAGACAGCAGCGGACCGGCGTTGCCTCGTGTAAGGAGGAGAAATGCGTACCATCAAGTTTCCGACTTCGATAAAGCTCGGATTGTAGCCTATCGCGATTGCGGTTTATCGTATCACGACATCGCTGCTAGCGTTATGATGGTCGCATCCGTGTTTGGCGACATCGCGGTGAACGCACATTGGAAGCGTGTATTCGTCATCGCCATACTGGCGTATCATCCGGCGTGATGGTATGGGTTGCCATTGGTTACAAGTCTCGGTCACCTCTTGTTCGCATTGACGGCACTTTGAACAGTGGACGTTAAATTTCAGATGTGTTTACGACCTGTGGCTCTACCCTTCATTCGATCCCTGCGAAACCCTACATTTCAGCAGGATAATGCACGACCGCATGGTGCAGGTCCTGTACGGGCCTTTCTGGAGACAGAAAATGTTCGACTGCTGCCCTGGCCAGCACATTCTCCTGATCTCTCACCAATTGAAAATGTCTGGCCAATGGTGGTCGAGCAACTGGCTCGTCACAATACACCAGTCACTACTCTTGACGAACTGTGGTGTCGTGTTGAAGCTGCATGGGTAGCTGTACCTGTACACGCCATCCAAGCTCTGTTTGACTCAATGCCCAGGCGTATCAAGGCCGTTATTACGGCCAGAGGTGGTTGTTCTGGGTACTGATTTCTCAGTATTTATGCACCCAAATTGCGTGATAATGTAATCACATGTCAGTTCTAGTATAATATATTCGTGCAACGAATACCCGTTTATCATCTGCATTTCTTCTTGGTGTAGCAATGTTAATGGCCAGTAGTGTACCTTACTCTACTTTACGTAGAATCGTATTGGTATCTCGTCAGGTCCAGTGGCCTCTCCCCTCTCGAGTTATTAGCTATCCCATCCCACAGCCACTTTTTTGGATATCATTAGTTGTATTCGTAATTGCGAATATGGGCAACCATCAGATGTATAATGAAATGACGACAACTAAAATTTGTGCCTGACCGGTGCTCGAACATGGGTTTCCCGCGTATGGAAAGCGACTGTCCTAGCATTACGTTACCGGAGCACAACTCACGGTCAGACTTGAACTTCCATATGTCGTCAACCATACGTCTACAACCTGTACTCCTACATCCATTATGTATATTCCCGTACAGACAAAACATTTTATTTGAAATTCACTTGCCCGGTGTCGTCATCACATGGTAGACGACATATGGCAGTTTGGATCAGGATGTGGGTGCTCTGATAGCCTATTGGTAATGCGGGCACTCGAGATACGTGGGTATACCGATTCAGGTTTTGGTCCAGCACAAATTTTCATTGTCGTATTTCCATTTTACAGCTGTAGTAGCCGCAGAGTCTGTTCCTTTGAACATGAATGCATCGTAGTTCGAAAAAAGACAGACACTGTAGTATCATATCTGGATATGTTGATTTTGACGTTCTGCGACGAATTAAAGTAGGAAACGTACTTTACAGTACATTAGGAGACTGTTTCCTTTTTAATACAAAAAAATTGTTGGTTTGTTGGGTCCACGTGGAGACAGAACCGGGCTTTTGCACTGCGGGACGCCCGAAACTACTCGGTTCCTGTGGGCGGCTCGTTCGTCTAGGCTGGAGTGTTTACAGAGCGACTGAAAGCAGAAACGGCAGACGCGTGGGGCTTCAGACGTGCTCCCGTGTACTACACGGCTCAGCGTACGCCGACAGCAGCGCAAGCAGCAGCGAAACCCAGCGAGCCGCCGCGGCTAATCGAATAAGGCACGGCCGGGCTGCAGGCTGCAGCTTGTACGAGTTCACGTTCACGTTCGCGGGACAGAGCGGTGCGGCCGCGCAGGGAACGGTTTCGGTGGTGGGGGGGGGGGGGGGGGCGAGCGGGCTGGGCGTAATCCGAGAGGCGAGCCGGGCTTCCCGTCTGCACCCCCTCCCCCTACCTCCCCCTCCCACCTCCTCCGCACTGAGACTTAATCTCGTTTCCGGCATCGGCGCATTTTCCGGTGAAAGCCCCTAAGCCGTCAGCTGGCACAGGGCGCCAAAGTTCATTACCGTGTATTACGCTGCAAATCTTCTCAGGGGCCCCGAGGCAACCCAGCAGCGCTAGGGCTGCCTCTGCTTGTTTTGAGATGACGCATCTCTTTAAAGCGCCTCTACTCAACAGAAACGCAAATAGTTGAGCTTTTTGAACATATACTGACGGCCAGCTGCTTCAAGTACGACGAAAGACTTTTATGACCAGATGGATGTAGTGGCCACTTGCTCCTGGGATCGCCATCTCTCTACATAGGAGGCGGCCCTTCAAACCCTTCGCCAAAAACCCAAGAACTTCGCCTGCTATGTCGACGGTACTTTTGTGGTGTTGCAGCGTGACAGACAGGCGCTGGACGAATTTCTGGACCACCTCATCAGCATCCACAAAAACACTGAATTAGCTCTGTAAACAAAGAATAATGGTTGTCTCACTTTTTTTGGAAATACTAAAAAAGAAAGAGGCAGACGGTATATTAGGCCATGAAGTATATACGAGGACGTGCTCAAGAGTAAGGCCTTCGAATTTTTTATGTGTAAACTCTAAACGCTATTAACGGTGTGGGGACATTTGCCACGCTGGACATTTGCCACGCCGGACATTTGCCACGATCTTACCTGCTTCGAAGGTTTGGGTCCCTTGTCTCAGCATCCTCCTCCCCCTCCTATATTATGTTTGCAGCGGTTCTCATTTCGAATTCTAGAATATTTGCTTCGTCTTCTTTGGTGAAGGAATTTCGGAAAACTGCATTTAGTAACTCAACTCTAGTGCCCCTGTCATCAATAACATTACCGTCGCTGTCGCGCAGTAAAGGTATTTACTGAGACTTTCTGCAGGTTTACATGACGTAGGACCAGAATCTCTTTGGATTTTCCGCCACATTTCTAGAGAGAGTTTCATTGTGGAAACTATCAAATGCATCACGCATTGAAATCCGCACCAAATTTCGAGCCTCAGTAAAACTTCGCCAATCTTGAAGATTTTGCGTTCGTCTAAATTATATGTGCCTTTTTCGGTGCTCCTGCAGCAGCTTTCTGTCGTGTTTTGTGTACCATGGGGTATCAGTTCCGTCTCTTATCAATTTATTTGGTATAAATCTCTGGAGTGCTGTTGACACTAATTCTTTGAACTTTAGCCACATATGGTCTTCACTTACATAGTTTGGAAGGATTTGAGATTGTCTCTTAGAAACACGTCAACCGAATATTTAGCTGCTTTTATAAATAGGTATATTTCGCGTTTAGTTTTGGTGAATTTATTTGTTACGGAATTGAGCCTCGCTACGACTGTGTGTTCACTAATCCCTGTATCCGTCGTGATGCTCAGGATTATTTGTGGCTAAGAGGTCAAGTGTGTTTTCGTAACCATTTACAATTTGAATGGCCTCGTGAACTAATTGTTCAAAATAATTCGAAAAAAGGATTTAGAACAATTACGGAACTTGTTTTCTATCTGCAATAGGGTCTGAAAATCTGTTTTTGTCAACATACGGAAGGTAGATTGAAGTCACTGCCAATTATAATTGTATGAGTAGGGTACCTATTTGTGATGAGACTCAAGTTTTCTTTGAACTGTTCAGCAACTGTTTCATCTGAGACAGGGGGTCGGTAAAAGGAGCCAGTTTTTAATTTATTCCGGTTGTCGAATATAACCTCTGCTCAAACTAAGTCACAGGAACTACCTGCTTCAAAGTCGCTTGTGAACTGGAACACACATTACATTATTTTTGCATCTTGTTTCTGTTGTTGTGCAGATCATTACAATTATAGCTTTTCCCTCCAAAACCTAGGATGCTATCTCGGTGACCCTGTAAATACCAGAGGTAAACAATGTAGAAAAACAACGTACGTTACAAACATTATATTGTTGTGGTCTTCAGTCCTGAGACTGGTTTGATGCACCTCTCCATGCTACACTATCCTGTGCAAGCTTCTTCATCTCCCAGTACTTACTGCAGCCTTCATCCTTCTGAATCTGCTTAGTGTATTCATCTCTTGGTCTCCCTCTACGATTTTTACCCTCCACGCTGCCCTCCAATGCTAAATTGGTGATCGCTCGATGTCTTAGTACATGTCCTACCAACCGATCCCTTCTTCTAGTCAAGTTGTGCTACAAACTCCTCTTCGCCCTATTTCTGTTCAATACCTCCTTATTAGTTATGTGATCTACCCATCTCATCTTCAGCATTCTTCTGTAGCACCACATTTCGGAAGCTTCTATTCTCTTCTTGTCTAAACTATTTATCGTCCACGTTTCACTTCATTATGTATTACTTCATTTCCTTATTTCTAGCATTTTAAAACTGTAGGTCAACTTTAGATGACATGTCAATCATAGATGTTCTTATCTCTATTTAGTTAATGCATTTTCAGTCAATTTTCGAACATTATCCCTCTACACCGCTACACTTTATTAACTAATGTTTCGCTGCAAGGGATATAAATTAATATGGAGTATCTCGTTCTTGTTTTCAAACATTCACATACCCATTTCTTCTTTCCTTATTGTTTTTGGGCATTCAGTTGTAGTAATTAAAGTAGGCACAAATGCAGTGATCAAAAGAAATGTTTAGCGTACATTCGCATTCTCTTTGCATCGTTCCTTTCTTGCTGCTCTCATGGCGATGGACTGTTCCTGTCACAATCAGTACGCGTGAAAGGAAGCTACCGTACAGACAGAGGGTTCTATATCTATGTTAACTAATTACATACTGACATAATCGTCGGTATTGCTTTCGTTTCCCAAAACTTATAAATATTTCGATTTCGGAAAAGAAGCTCTGTATTTCGCCAAGATGTTGAAGCAGAAGGTCCCTTACGTACTGGTAATATTGAGTAAGATGGGGACACGGCGGTTTAAAAGCGGACAGAAGAAGTACGAGGAAGGGCGTCTCTTACTTGAGGGATCGCTACTCAAGATACCAGGCGGAGGGGCAAGTGTGGCAAATGTCCGGCGTGGCAAATGTCCGGCATTCCTATTAACATTTTACACCTTTGTTCTTCATGCCTAAATTAGTGTGGTCCTTTTTCTGTATTTCGTGTTTCTTCATGCACATCCTTAGTTTTATTCCATTTGTTCTAAGAGAATTTTAAGACCTATTTTGTTGAAACTGAAGACGAGAAATTGAAGACGAGTAACCCATGCCGCAGTGGCCGAGAAGTTACGTCATGCCACTAAGTCTTTTTTGTTACTGTTTATTCGTGTGGTTGCCTGCCATCGACTGTCAACAGTCCATTGAAACCTTACATTAACTGCACTATCCACCGATTCGTACGCCAGCTTCATGATTCCCTAGCGAGTTTGGCGCTAAGGTAGAAAGTATTTGAATCCCAAGTAAAAGGAATCTTACATAACAACTGTAAATGTACGCTTAACTTCTTCAGAATGTCCAAACTATTGACTGAAATAAACAATGACTCAGCTGCAGAGCGAATATTTCAACCTGGGAATATTCCCTACACTTCGGCAAAGCCGTGTCCCTGTAATATGCCTTCTTCCAGGAATGGCAGTCGTTCACGTTTCACACGAGAGCTTCTGTGAAGTTTGGAAAGCGGGGAAAGTAACTCTGTGAGGACGGGTCCCAAGAGTACCTCAGACAGTAGAGAACTTACCTGCGAAAGGCAATGGAATCGTTACGTCGATGATACTTTTATCATCTGGCCCCTTGGTCGTGACAAACTGGGGGAATTCTTAGAACACCTGAACAGCATTCACAACCACATCAGGTTTACGATGGAAGTCGAGACGGATGCTGTATTGCCCTTCCTTAACGTCCTCGTACGACGGTAAACCAATGGGCACCAATGGGCATCCACACTGTCTACAGGAACCCGACACACATAGATCAGTATCTGCACGCTCTCAGCCATCACCATACGGCACAAAAACGTGGCATTCTGAATACCCTCGTCCATCGTCGTAAAGTCGTCTCAGACGCTGAAAGTCTGCCACTAGAATTGAGCCACCTCCGAAGAGTCTTCCAGGAAAACGTCTACAGCCTCGGACAGGTGCCACAGGCTATATCTCGTGTTACACGCAAAAAACGCACCAACAGACAAGAGAACACCGCTGAAGAAGAAAGCAAGAAATTTGTATTTCTGTGGTACAGTGTCGGAAAAGATTAGCCGGCTCCTGAAGAGATACAACATTTCATCGGTGTTCAGGCCCCCAGAATTAATTTGACAGCTCATGAGGCCTGTGAAGGCCGATCTAGGGCTTAGAACGCCTGGCGTGTACAAGATTGTGGCTGTTACTACGTCGGCCAAACAGTACACACGGTGGGACAACGCCGGACGGAACACGAGAGGTGCTTACGACTACGCTATCCAGAAAAATCTGCCGTGGTAGAATACGCCTCGCCGGACCGTGTGGCCGTGCGGTTCTAGGCGCTTCAGTCTGGAACTGCGTGACCGCTACGGTCGCAGGTTCGAATCCTGCCTCGGGCATGGATGTGTGTGATGTCCTTGGGTTAGTTAGGTTTAAGTAGTTCTAAGTTCTAGGGGACCGATGACCACAGATGTTAAGTCCCATAGTGCTCAGAGACATTTGAACCAGAACACGCCGCAGAAAATGGACACCGAATTCTATTCGACGAAACATCTGTCGTTATGAAGACGAAGGGATTTTTGCTTCATAAAAGAATCTATTGAAATAAAATCCTCCGAAAACACTAGCAACAAATGGTTCAAATGGCTCTGAGCACTATGGGACTTAACATATGAGGTCATCAGTCCCCGAGACTTAGAACTACTTAAAACTAACTAATCTAAGGACATCAGACACATCCATGCCCTAGGCAGGATTCGAACCTGTGACCGTAGCAGCAGCGCGGTTCCGGAATGAACCGCCTAGAGCCGAACGGTCACAGCGGCCGGCCTCCATCAAAAAGGACGGCGGTTTGCAGCTCAGCACAGCCTGGGAGCCCGCCATCGCGAGGTTAAACGGGCGCGACGGACGCAGGATGAAAACATTACCATATATGGCGAGGAAGAGAGGACTAGTGACGTCACAGCCAGCAGTGAGGCTATGTAACGACGCGGCCACGGAGACACAGCAGTCAGTCTTAGCACCTGAGCCGGCCGGTGTGACCGAGCGGTTCTAGGCGCTTCAGTCTGGAACCACGCGACCGCAACGGTCGCAGGTTCGATAGGTTCGATTCCTGCCTGGAGCATGGATGTGTGTGATGTCCTTAGGTTAGTTAGGTTTAAGTACTTCTAAGTTCTAGGGAATTGATGACCTCAGATGTTAAGTCCTATAACGCTGAGAGCCATTTGAACCTCTTCTTCTTCTTCTTCTTTTTCTTTTTTTTTTTTTTTTTCGCCTGACAATGTCTGAGGAGAGCTCGGTAGTAAGCTCGTGGGATTTTAACCACCTGACGCGGCTGGAAGCCCAAGAAAATTTTATTAAAAATAGGTGTGCGCAGATTAATTAGGTGTGACAGGGCGACATTTAAATGTAGCGTTATCCATTCTTGCGTACATTTCCGCTCCCGATTTCTCTGTAAGTTGTTTGACAGGGGTAAACACAAGCAAAATCCTGATAAGCAAGAGGTGAGGTGTTACACATGACGCTGTCAATAATTTTACAAACCTGATGTTTGTCAGCTGACTGAAACTGATTGTGCGAACAAAGTATTTTACCAGCAGCTCAAGGCGGTAACGTGACATTTTTCGTTCGAGGAACACTCAGTAACGGGTAGCACAAGTGTTATTTCTAGATGAGCTACACGTTCCTACAGTTCTCCCAACAAATTGAAGGCGACCATTTGCCTTCCCTACTACCGACCTAGCACTCTCGTTCCATCTCATATCGCTTTGCAACATTAAACCAAAACTTTTAATCGATATGACTATGCCTAGCAGCCCACCACTAATATCGTAATCGAACGTTACAGGATGGCTTCCTGTACTCACGTGCCTTAACCTTTTTTTTCTTTTTTACATTTAGAGCAAGCTGCCATTTATCACATCAGACGAGAATTCTATCTAAATCTATCTGTTCTCCTACAGTTACTCAGCGAAGACATTTTTTCATACATCTTCATTCATCTCAGCGCCATCAGCTATCAGTTGAAACTGATGCTCACCCTATCGCCAGATCATTTGCTTACATTGAAAGATAGCTACACTGAGTCACAGCTCCAGAGATTGCGCCAAAGATTATTACTCCGCCGCCTCCACTGGTGCAGGAGTAGGCAGGAGTAGTTGAGAGGATGTCGAGGGCAGTTGTTGTTCTGTTGGGCGAGAGAGTAGATGCTGTTCGATTGGTTTAATGTATAGATTGAAGATGTTTCAATTGTCACAGTGTATTTGAGAAAGGAGATGGGCTTTTGATTTATGATGCTGGTGTAATGGAAAATTTTCGTCAATATATAATGACGTAAAAAGGTATTACAGTTTTCTTTAATGACAATGCTTCTTGCTCACAGGTACAGTCAAGAAAGCATCTGGCTCGTGTTCATTTATTAGGCTTGTAATTCTGGTTAGTATGTGCAGTTATAGTATTATTGGTTTTTTAATTAGTTCATTGTAAATGGTGTTTAAAATATCTTGTCGTATTGAGAAAGAGCCGAGCCAGATACATCTACGTTGAGTCACGCCACCACACATAGAACAGTTACACTTGTGCTTCGTTGTTTCGTAGCTTTTATAGTTGCAGGGTACTTAATTAATCAATAGTGTTAATGGAAATTCCTTGTCATTCTTCATTTTTATTTTATGCAGTCAGATTGCATGCTAGTACTAGTCAGGGCCAGCCGGTTACGAGACTTTGTAACCGGTCACACAGCTACTAAAATTATTGCATTTATTCATTATACTTTTTAATTAAGCCCCCATGCAACATACAGAACAACAGCGGCCCAATTGCACTTCCTTCGGGCAATCCTGAAGCTACCTAAGTCTCTGAAATCAGAATGAGATGGAGGCTGCGTGAAATCTTGCGAACATCCTCTCAGTATGGTGTCACTGCTATCATCGTACACGAAACAGACGTACAAGGTGTATAATGACTAACAGCAAAAACTTATTGGTGAAAAATTAAGCGATAGTAGAAGTAAACACGGGCCTGTAAAAGAATTGTTTGAGAGATAATTGAGAATGTGTGGTTACAAACTACCTGTCACTGACTTCGGAATGAAGTATTGTAATGCTTACTACAAACGTATTTATCAATTACTTTGGTGCAGTCGTAACATCAATTCCCGTCAGATGGCCGAATTTAAGTGCTGTTGGGCTTGGCTGGCACTTGGATGAGTCATCGTCCGCGTCTACCGAGCGCTGTTGGCAAGCGGGCTGCACTCAGCCGTTGTGAGGCCAATTCAAGAGCTACGTTGTGAGGCCAATTCAAGAGCTACGTTGTGAGGCCAATTCAAGAGCTACTACATTGAGAAGTAACGGCTCTGATCACGAAAACTGACAACGACCGGGAGAGCGGTGTGCTGACCACATGTCCTATATCCTCATACAATGGCCCCTGTCGGCTGAGGACAACACAACGGCCGCTCAGTACCGCTGAGTATTTCGAAATTTGTTCAGTCGGAGTTCGCTACATATACAGAGTGAGTCACCTAACATTACCGCTGTATATATTTCGTAAACCACATCAAATACTGACGAATCTATTCCACAGACCGAACGTGAGGAGAGGGGCTAGTGTAATTGGTTAATACAAACCATACAAAAATGCACGGAAGTACGTTTTTTAACACAAACCTACTTTTTTGTTAATGGAACCCCGTTAGTTTTGTTAGCACATCTGAACATATAAACAAGTACGTAATCAGTGCAGTTTGTTGCATTGTAAAATGTTAATTACATCCGGAGATATTGTAACCTAAAGTTGACGCTTGAGTACCACTCCTCCGCTGTTCGATCGTGTGTATCGGAGAGCACCGAATTACGTAGTGATCCAAAGGGTACGGTGATGGAACTTAGGTACAGAAGAGACTGGAACAGCACATTACGTCCACATGCTAACACCTTTTTATTGGTCTTTTTCTCTGACGCACACCATGTGCAGTGGTAGCTTGAACTAATAACTTGAACAACAGTTTGTGAGTTCGATCAGTCAATTGTGAGCCGTCAGAGTTAAAGTAATGGACTTGCGGTCGTGATGTGCCAATGTCGTCTTGACACCAATCGCAATGGATTAACGAACTGGACATCTCTAGCAACTGGAATGTTCGAAACATTCTCCAGAATAGACAGTGGAGAAAAGAAAATCGATCATGAAATTCGTGCCGGCCGCTGTGGCCAAACGGTTCTAGACACTTCAGTCCGGAACCGCACTGCTGCTACCGTCGCAGGATCGAATCCTGCCTCGGCCATGGATGTGTGCGATGTCGTTAGGTTAAGTAGTTCTAAGTCTAGGGGACTATTGACCTAAGATCTTAAGTCCCATAGTGCTCAGAGCCATTTTGAACCATGACATTCGTCCTATTATTACAGCAGATCTAGATTTCAACTATTCTTTTCCGAAAAAAGCCTCATCACGAGTGTCGAGACTTCATCTTATCAGTGTGAAACTATCGCAAAACGACGAAGTGCAGAAGTTCCAATGAAGGGTCAACATTGTGACGGAATAACTGACGTTCGAGCCCATGTGACGCACGAGTCAAGCAACACCCCAAAGAAGGAATTTTCTGACAATTTCGTACGGTTGTATCATCGTTCTGTGCATTGTACTCAGCTGGGAGTATGTAGAACACCAGAAGTATTAAAAATACCCTCTTAGCATTTTAAATGAAAGTTGAGCCATTTGACTGTATAAATCGTTTCGTCTTCTGTACAATCATGATTTCAGCCTTTAGCCAATTGCAAGTACCAGGTGGACTAAAACGGCCCACACTTGACATATAGAGTGAACCATTTTAATCCATAATGGAGAATTACTCGGGCCAGAGATTCAGGAAAATGTTTCAGGTATAAGTTATAGGCGGCAAAAACGGTCACGCATTGCTGCTAATGGCTGTGACCTTGAACGTGTTTTTCAAAGTGATTTGCGGGTTAAAGTGATTTTTTAAATAGGAACCCTAATATTTGATTTAAGATTTGAAGAGAGAGGCAAATTTCACTTACACTCTTGGAAATGGAAAAAAGAACACATTGACACCGGTGTGTCAGACCCACCATACTTGCTCCGGACACTGCGAGAGGGCTGTACAAGCAATGATCACACGCACGGCACAGCGGACACACCAGGAACCGCGGTGTTGGCCGTCGAATGGCGCTAGCTGCACAGCATTTGTGCACCGCCGCCGTCAGTGTCAGCCAGTTTGCCGTGGCATACGGAGCTCCATCGCAGTCTTTAACACTGGTACCATGCCGCGACAGCGTGGACGTGAACCGTATGTTCAGTTGACGGACTTTGAGCGAGGACGTATAGTGGGCATGCGGGAGGCCGGGTGGACGTACCGCCGAATTGCTCAACACGTGGGGCGTGAGGTCTCCACAGTACATCGATGTTGTAGCCAGTGGTCGGCGGAAGGTGCACGTGCCCGTCGACCTGGGACCGGACCGCAGCGACGCACGGATGCACGCCAAGACCGTAGGATCCTACGTAGTGCAGTAGGGGACCGCACCGCCACTTCCCAGCAAATTAGGGACACTGTTGCTCCTGGAGTATCGGCGAGGACCATTCGCAACCGTCTCCATGAAGCTGGGCTACGGTCCCGCACACCGTTAGTCCGTCTTCCGCTCACGCCCCAACATCGTGCAGCCCACCTCCAGTGGTGTCGCGACAGGCGTGAATGGAGGGACGAATGGAGACGTGTCGTCTTCAGCGATGAGAGTCGCTTCTGCCTTGGTGCCAGTGATTGTCGTATGCGTGTTTGGCGCCGTGCAGGTGAGCGCCACAATCAGGACTGCATAAGACCGAGGCACACAGGGCCAACACCCGGCATCATGGTGTGGGGAGCGATCTCCTACACTGGCCGTACACCTCTGGTGATCGTCGACGGGACACTGAATAGTGCACGGTACATCCAAACCGTCATCGAACCCATCGTTCTACCATTCCTAGACCGGCAAGGGAAATTGCTGTTCCAACAGGACAATGCACGTCCGCATGTATCCCGTGCCACCCAACGTGCTCTAGAAGGTGTAAGTCAACTACCCTGGCCAGCAAGATCTCCGGATCTGTCCCCCATTGAGCATGTTTGGGACTGGATGAAACGTCGTCTCACGCGGTCTGCACGCCCAGCACGAACGCTGGTCCAACTGAGGCGCCAGGTGGAAATGGCATGGCAAGCCGTTCCACAGGACTACATCCAGCATCTCTACCATCGTTTCCATCGGAGAATAGCAGCCTGCATTGCTGCGAAAGGTGGATATACACTGTACTAGTGACTACATTGTGCATGCTCTGTTGCCTGTGTCTATGTGCCTGTGGTTCTGTCAGTGTGATCATGTGATGTATCTGACCCCAGGAATGTGTCAATAAAGTTTCCCCTTCCTGGGACAATGAATTCACGGTGTTCTTATTTCAATTTCCAGGAGTGTATAAAGTGATTATTCAAGGTCATGGCAAGATTCAATGAAGATCAATAAGCAGATATGTTTTTAGTTCTAGTAGGGATTAGCTCTAAATAGAGGAGGGATGCAGCAAAATACAGTGTATGATCGAAATTGGAAGGGACATAAGGGATCACATACCATTATCAATAACTATTATGGTACAGATAACTGTCGGAGGTCACTCGAAGGTTGAGTCTTGTTCCATGGAATCCTCTATTTGGAAAGAGCGAAGCGAAATTTGAACTTTAAGGTTTATTCGACGTGGAAAAAAAATGCATCACAACGCATGTATGTTATTCTGATATTTGAAAGAGAAAAAACGTAAATGAAACGTAGATCACAGATTTACAAGTCGTTCAGTTAACCCCCATCGCCTCTCACTCCTCAGTAGTAGTAACACGTGATTCTCTTTGCAACAGCTTTTAACTAAAACGTTTTCTGTATCTCTTCTCTATGCCGAGTTATTCCCCATTATAGATTAAAATGTTAATTTTTTTTCATTCTTGAAATTTTTTTACTTACATGTTGGGCATGATCAGATTTCTATAATGCAGTCGTCGTCGAAATATATTAAACTTGCTTATATAATGCAGGTGTCACAGCATAAAAAAGACACCACATTCACAAAGTGCCTGACGGAAATAAAACAAACGTGTTTGACGTACATGAACAACCGTGCTATAAAATAGGCACCAGGAACAGACTTTACACTTGCACGCATCATTATCTGTAGCCACATTGTCGAATTTATTACTGTGATGGAAGCCAAACATGAACATCGTAGGCTGTCAGTCTAAGTGGTGCACACTATGGTTCACTCCAAATAAGTTACGAAGGCAATAAACCGTCACAGGTTGAATAAGGTTTATATATCTATGGATGGTCTCTCTAAATTGTAACTACATCATGTAAAAAATGCACTTATGCCAGTAAATATAACATTAGTAGGTGAGGACTGGTATACATCTTACACGGTGCGTCATATGACAGTTGTAAAACAGCGTTATGTTGTATATTATAAAGTCGAAGCACATTATAAAGTGAATCTGTGGATCATATACAATGGCCCTTCGAAAGAGCCTGTAAATCTTTACCATATACACATTCCATATTGTAACGTAACAATATAGCAAGGTAATAGTGAATGTATTCATACTAAACAAAAAGTTAGATAGTTATTTTTTCTGTTTTCCGTCTTTACCGTAGTTGTCTTAAATTCGTGGAGGTATGTAATTTATTATCAGCAATTCCTTATTTAGGAATAGACTTACTTCAATGAGTATGAGGGGGATTTACTGTTGACAACGCGACGTTAAATCGCCTAGGCAACTAATTATAGGCAGTTAGTTTATTGCCATACATGTTTCGCTTCTTTTGTTTGGGAAACATCATCAGTAGCCTGTAATACATGTTTCCTTTTATACGTACAATAAATATATTATATGGTAGATATAATATGCTGCTATATTGCATTTTGTCGTGTTTTTCTCTTGTCTTTTAGGTTAGAACGATAAGTTCACATAACGAAATTTGTGCTACAGAAGTTGATTATAACATAAAAACAAGAGAAAAGCACGACAAAACGTAAGATAGCAGCATATTATATCAACAACATAATATGTTTATTGTACGTATAAAAGGAAACCTGTATTACAGCCCGCTGGCGATGCTGCCCAAATAAAAGAAGCGAAACACGTATGGCCATAAACAAACTGCCTACAATTAGCTGTATAGATGATACATACCTCGACGAAACTTTAGATGTAGAAGCAAAAAGGGGAAGGGGGAATAAGATTTAGGTGTAAATATAAGGGTTGGATGGAGGGGGGGCAGTGAGGAGACGTAGTAGAATAAAATATATAAATTAATATACATATAACATCTAGGGGGCAGCGTATTGGGGATCAAGGGAACAAGGAGGGGGTAGGAAGGGGTTAAAATGGTTCAAATGGCTCTGAGCATTATGGGACTTAACTTCTATGGTCATCAGTCCCCTAGAACTTAGAACTACTTAAACCTAACTAACCTAAGGACATCACACAACACCCAGTCATCACGAGGCAGAGATAATCCCTGACCCCGCCGGGAATCGAACCCGGGAACCCGGGCGCTGGAAGCGAGAACGCTACCGCACGACCACGAGCTGCGGACGGTAGGAAGGGGGAAAGAATGGGAAGGGCGGGCAGTAGCGAGATACAGCAGAAGAAAGTAGTGTAGAACAAACGACCTAGTCAATCAATTGGCGAAACTTTCATTTAAAACCATTACCTGACTGTGGCCACAAGCCACTGTAAAATTATCACTTAACTCTTGCCTATTTTTATGGTTCCGTGCCTCAGGTGGTAAGAACAAAACCGTTATAGCTCTCTTTGTTGGCCGCCTGTCTTGTCCGTCTCGTAAGTCCCCTTTTTCTCAGGAACGGGTAGAGGTATCAAGTTGAAGTTAATGTCAGGTACTATGACCTGCTGTCCCTCGACGGTGCAAATAGTTTAAACTTGTAAGTCAATGCAATAAAAAGATACAGCCATTTATGTGACATATTTCGATACTCGCAAACTAACTCATCAAAACCTAGAGATGAACTATCTACGTACATACCAAGGCTGAAGGTCTAGCGGTAACGGAATGGTCGCGAGCCACTGATTTTTCAGTCTTCACCCCTCAACGACGAGAAATCGCCAAAATCAACACTTGGTTCAGATTCCCAATTAACTGTACTCCCTTTTTCTCGGTTGTGTAACTGGACTAGGTTACGGACACGCAAGTCACCGATGTTGGTCCTATAGAAAGATTTGAACACTGAAAGCGAAAAACGTGGTCCAACTAAAACTTTAAATTTCTTTGCGTACTACACGAATATGTAACTAAAAATGGGGGTTCCTATTTAAACAAACGCAGGTGAAATCCGTATGACCTATGGCAGCGCCATCTAGTGGGCCAACCATAGCGCCATCTGGTTTCCCCCTTCAAGCTAGACGAGTTTCGTTCTTCGTAGTTTTTCGCTTGATGCTTATTTCGTGATCTATTTGGATCGGTCACTATAAATGGACCACCCTGTATAGCGTAGAGGGTAACAGAATAAATATAGATGGAGTTTCAAAAAGTAATTATCTCTTGCTTAATGCGGAATCTTAGGACTAGTTTTTCCAGGATGGAAATGTTTGTCTAATTAAGCAGCACGTCGTCAGTAAAATAAGAGACTCGTTACAAATTTTTCTTGTTTAGTACGCAGCACGATAAGAATGTCAACACGCTCCTTTACCTGAAAATTTCCTCTCAGAAGTTTCTTATAGCTCCGAGTCTTGCCTTTGAGAATACATTACATAAATGAGCTAGTTGTATCACAGTATGAATACCTACACGCTCCTTGAAGCAAACCTGCTCTCTCAGCAGTCGTTTGAGTTCCAAGTCTTCTCTTCCAGAATGAGTTCCACAATTGGTTGTATCATGGTTTGTTTTCCTTGCCTGGGCTCTAATTAACTAGCGTAAGTTCATTACTGAGGCTGCATAAAACTGAGAATCTATCAATTATCAGAATGGAAAATAACGGGATAAAATCAGGGAAACAACGTGAAGTATTAATTAAGACAAATATAATGGGCACGGGGAGATAAGTAAATTAATTTATAGCGTCAGATGTGCAGGGTATGCACCTCAGAGTTCGTGTTCGCGAGAGTCACGAGCGGATTAACGAACGAGCGGGTAGCTGCGCTAGCCGCTGTGATAGCATCGAGACAGCGGCGCTCTGCATCACATGAAAGCAGACTGCGCAGACCAATTATTTCGCGGGAACAAGGGAAATACTCGCCTGTTTCCTATCAGGAATGCGAGAATATCTTCGCAAAACAGAGGTTCCGAATGCCTTCCTCACGCAGAACTCTTCTGTGCCATCACTTAGTATCCTGTAATTATGGTAATGACTAAGACGCACACTTACATTATACATGAACAAGCGATTCTGAATGCAGCTATATACATCAGTGCATGCTATGAAAACCTACGCTCATCATCATTACTTAGTTTACTCATTCATTACTTTCTTAACTGAATTTTCGACTACACGTCTCCAGCCATAGCGATTTTCGGCTCTTCTCAATATAATACTAAGAGGTTGTGTAAGGTTACAATCTACTCCATTGGTGTCGTACTCTGCAGTTCATCTTTTTTATGTCTGTTTTTTCAACCGTTTCTTACTGACGCTATTTGTGTACTGTTTGATTGTGAAAACCATTCACAAGAAATACACTCCTGGAAATGGAAAAAAGAACACATTGACACCGGTGTGTCAGACCCACCATACTTGCTCCGGACACTGCGAGAGGGCTGTACAAGCAATGATCACACGCACGGCACAGCGGACAAACCAGGAACCGCGGTGTTGGCCGTCGAATGGCGCTAGCTGCGCAGCATTTGTGCACCGTCGCCGTCAGTGTCAGCCAGTTTGCCGTGGCATACGGAGCTCCATCGCAGTCTTTAACACTGGCAGCATGCCGCGACAGCGTGGACGTGAACCGTATGTGCAGTTGACGGACTTTGAGCGAGGGCGTATAATGGGCATGCGGGAGGCCGGGTGGACGTACCGCCGAATTGCTCAACACGTGGGGCGTGAGGTCTCCACAATACACAGATGTTGTCGCCAGTGGTCGGCGGAAGGTGCACGTGCTCGTCGACCTGGGACCGGACCTCAGTGACGCACGGATGCACGCCAAGACCGTAGGATCCTACGTAGTGCAGTAGGGGACCGCACCGCCACTTCCCAGCAAATTAGGGACACTGTTGCTCCTGTGGTGTCGGCGAGGACCATTCGTAACCGTCTCCATGAAGCTGGGCTACGGTCCCGCACACCGTTAGGCCGTCTTCCGCTCACGCCCCAACATCGTGCAGCCCGCTTCCAGTGGTGTCGCGACTGGCGTGAATGGAGGGACGAATGGAGACGTGTCGTCTTCAGCGATGAGAGTCGCTCCTGCCTTGGTGCCAATGATGGTCGTATGCGTGTTTGGCTCCGTGCAGGTGAGCGCCACAATCAGGACTGCATACGACCGAGGCACACAGGGCCAACACCCGGCATCATGGTGTGGGGAGCGATCTCCTACACTGGCCGTACACCTCTGGTGATCGTCGACGGGACACTGAATAGTGCACGGTACATCCAAACCGTCATCGAACCCATCGTTCTACCATTCCTAGACCGGCAAGGCAACTTGCTGTTCCAACAGGACAATGCACGTCCGCATGTATCCCGTGCCACCCAACGTGCTCTAGAAGGTGTAAGTCAACTACCCTGGCCAGCAAGATCTCCGGATCTGTCCCCCATTGAGCATGTTTGGGACTGGATGAAGCGTCGTCTCACGCGGTCTGCACGTCCAGCACGAACGCTGGTCCAACTGAGGCGCCAGGTGGAAATGGCATAGCAAGCCGTTCCACAGGATTACATCCAGCATCTCTACGATCGTCTCCATGGGAGAATAGCAGCCTGCATTGCTGCGAAAGTTGGATATACACTGTACTAGTGCCGACATTGTGCATGCTCTGTTGCCTGTGTCTGTGCGCTTGTGGTTCTGTCAGTGTGACCATGTGATGTATCTGACCCCAGGAATGTGTCAATAAAGTTTCCCCTTCCTGGGACAATGAATTCACGGTGTTCTTATTTCAATTCCCAGGAGTGTATTTACGTTTAAAAGTGGGAATCAGCTGACAAAAGCAAATACTGACGCTCTATTTTCTCCCATTGACGTCCAAAAACATAAGCAAACGGACGTCGGTGCATCCTAGTGGCACTGCAAGAAACCTACTGACTGGGTGTTGTGTGCTGTCCTTAGGTTAGTAAGGTTTAAGTAGTTCTAAGTTCTGTGGGACTGATGACCATAGATGTTAAGTCCCATAGTGCTCAGAGACAGTGGAACCATTTTTAAAAAAGAAAAGAAACCTACCAGTGCCTTTTTCAGATACTAGATGTCGGGGAGTATCACAGACAGGCGACTGCCACGATGACTAAAAAATGCGTGCAAAGCACAGCAAATCAGTGGTTAATTAACAGCAAATTATTGATAAATTATTAACATCTGGATAGATGCATGTGTGGAATGTGTTTGGAAACGACAAATAACTTGTAATTAGCTGTCTTTTGACTGCAAGCACCGTTAGGTTAAGATGCAGATGATGATGTTTGATTTGTAGGGCGCTATCTACTGCGCGGTCATCAGTGCCCGTACAAAGTCGTAATGTTAACACCGTCCAATTATTTTACACAGTCCAGCCTAGCCACTGTCACGAATGCTGATGATCATGAAATGTTGAGGAAAACACAAACACCCAGTCCCCGGGCAGAGGAAGTCCCCAGCCCGACCGGGAATCGAACCCGAGACCCCGTGATCCCGAAGCAACAACGCTAGCCACTAGACCATAAGTTGCCGACGATAGGGTAAGATTACCTGTTAAAGCTACATCAATCGCAATTATTTTTTAACTGAGATTAAACAATATAAAGCTGCACGGTAAGAGACAGAAAAGCATTAATGATTATTTGAAAACTAACTTTCTGTCTAATGAGAAATTTGCTTATAATTAATTGATAGAAATTTAAAAAATATTTTCCGATCTTACTTTTAAAGAAATACAGTTATTTTTTAAATGATTAACTTGTTGCAGTTAGCGAGTGGTGAATTAACTCGACTAGAAGTGATGACTACACACTTATAGTTTCAACTGACAAACGGAAAAGGCCTTTTTCATTAAAAATTACTGTACCTCTAGTTTTCTATTAACCTTACTAACATTCCAGACAAAACTAAACCTGCGGTACATAGCCTTAAGACACTCCTTACCATTACGACATACCGACGTCCTCCATTGCGCAATGAAATGTGTTACAATGTGATAAGCACATTAGATGCTTTATTTGCGACCGATCACTGCATCGTTATTTTGGGGCAATTACAAATGTTTCCGTCATAACACGTTGGTAGATTAATAAGTGAGCTGCTACAGCAACAATTATCAATAAAGATATTTCTTTTATTCGGTGTAAAAAAATTGACGCACCACTTTAAGCCCAAAAGCTATTCTTTTCATTCATTATGCTAATCACTGTGTAAGGATTATCAAATAACCTTAGCAGGTCGATATTCTTCGCTGATCCATCCGCTTGCTGCACATCCTCGTGGTTTGCATTCAATTTTGTCTTAGAAGGTGGTTTTACCTTAATTATCTCCTTATCTTCTCAAAAGCCGGCCGGAGTGGCCCAGAGGTTCTAGGCTGTTCAGTCTGGAACCGCGCGCCGCTACTGTAAAATTTGTTAGAAGCTTTCTTCAGAACCTGTCCTGTCAAACCCTGTATTCATCCTGTTGTGTCTTTCTGGTTAAAGTCAATCATTGTACCGTCCTTATTTCATATGTAAGTGTTTTGATGTTCGCAAGTACCACAATCCCTTTACACACTGTCTTACAAATTCGTTTAAATAATCAATATCATATGCACTGAACTCTATTTCCACTATCTTTTTAATATTATTAATTTCCAGATGCAGTTTCTTGTTAGTGTCTGTGATATTAGGCATGCTGTTGTAAGTCTCCAGCCCAATCAGAGTGAAACTCCTACCTCCAAGGCTTAGGCCAATCGTTGGGAAGCGAGTCGAAATATTAGGCATATTTGTAATTCGTTTTTAAACAAACGCCACCCAGTGAGTTTCAGGTCCTCCAGCAACATCTAAATTCACAATACCACATTCTTCGAATTTCCACATGGTCTTGGTGTATTGAACTTTTTTCTAGGAAACTTAAACAGCTCTATATTTGTAAGCGCTCTATACAGCAGGATGTCTAAGAGGCTATCTCTTTATTTATAAAATGACCTAGTCCTTTCTTGTATGGCTGCAGGTATAGTCCTTTTCTGGTGCCGCTGTTTCCATCATGCTGTTATAACTTCCTGCTTCCTGTAGTTGCTCCTCAGAGTTCTGCATTTTCTTGCCTATCCAGGCAATAGCCGAAGCACCACCCGCCATGGATCCACTGCTGAGAGACCGGGAGCGCTGGAATGAGGAAGGATGTAATTCCACCTGACCGCTTGCGTATTGGCAGAACCCATACATCGGTGTCAGGTCAAAGTGTTTAACCCCTACTTCATCTTCTTCTTATTATTCTTCTTCTTCCTTAGTGCATGACATGCTACATTGATAACGTGCTTGAAATTCATACCCAAGTCTAACTTAATTGGTTTTATCAATGCACTGCCCTTCTCACCTATATTGTCTTGGCTTTAGCAGCTGAAATTCGATTTGCAGCTTTACGTCCTGGGAGATCTTTATTTACTGAATATGCAAACACGCCTCGTCTTGCAGATTCAACCTCTTATCCCCACACACTAATTTTTTTAAAGTATGATTGAGGTATACAGTACTTATCCCAGAATGTGTAATTCGACCAACAGTTTGTCGAGAATAGCACCACCTCCTCTAATACATTTCCATTCACGTATGTGATACTACTGTGGGGGTTGTGGCCTGTACACCTGATTATTTAGCAAATGGTCCACATCAATCCAACTGTATTGTGTTGCAGGAAGACCAAGCCTTTTAACTAGTAGTCTATTCCCTCGACATCTTATGGCAAATTCTATAAAAACGCATGTGGTTCTAAGCTCATCTGCAATTCCTCTGTTTAAAAACATCCTGCAATTTCAGTAGCACTGCTATCCTTTAAGATGAAGGTTCTGGGATTTATTCTTTGTACTTTGGGAACTGTAAATACCTCACTAGACCAGTTTGCCAGGGATGACTTCAACGCTGGTATTTGTTTTGAAATACATTCTAAACAATTTACACAGAATTCCTGTTTGCATGGGTCTACCATTTTAATATAATTATATGTTGTATCTAGGTGTCCATTATCATGAACATCAATTGATCTCATTTTTGTAGTCCGATGTTTGGTTCGATTGTACTGCACAGTTATATATGGATTTATATTTTTCAGTTTTTCTGAACACAAAGTTTAAAGCGCATCAACATTTGAGCTTCTCTATTCTGTTCAGACATTCCATGATTCTTGCCTTCAGGTAGGTGAATGTTGACTATTGGTGTATTCCATAACGCTCCATCACAGTCTTGAAATATCTGTTGTAAAACTCTCCACCATGATCTGTTTGAAGCTTGTCAGGGCAGTGATTCATTCTCATATGCAGCAGTTGTTTAACGACTTGTGTAACAGCTATCCCCGTTTTAGTTGTTTTGGATAATTCCCAGGCAAATTTAGATTATGTAACACTGACCATTTAAATACGAGTACATTTGTAACGTTATTCAAACTTGAATATTCCGTCATACCTACCTACAAGATCCGCTTACCACAAGTCATCCAAAACCCTTACTTATAACTTATCTGTCTGTCTGTCGCTTGCGCCTTTATCCTGTGGTTTCGCAGCGTCGGCATGGTTAGGAAAGGATTTGGCAAGGTCGATGTTAAGGGGTTGATGGATGCCCTTCCTGCCACCACCCCATATCCCCCTGGATGGAACTAGTGTACCACAGCTGTCTGCGTATAGTGTAATTCATGGAAGAGTGTGAACATGTTTAGACGTCTGGCAGTCGTGTAACTGAGGAGGGACAGGGGAGCAGCCAGTATTCACCTAGTGGGATGTGGAAAACCGCCTGAAAACCACAGCCACGCTGGCTGTCACACCAGCTCTCGCCGTTAATCCAAGGCTGGCGCTCCTACCTGAGCCCAGGAAGCAGCGCATTAGCGTCCTCAGCTAACCTGGCGGGTTAGTTATAACTTCCAGAATGAGATTTGCACTCTGCAGCGGAGTGTGCGCTGATATGAAACTTTCTGGCAGATTAAAACTGTGTGCCCGACCGAGACTCGAACTCGGGACCTTTGCCTTTCGCGGGCAAGTGCTCTACCAACTGAGCTACCGAAGCACGACTCACGCTCGGTACTCACAGCTTTACTTCTGCCTGTATCCGTCTCCTACCTTCCAAACTTTACAGAAGCTCTCCTGCGAACCTTGCAGAACTAGCACTCCTGAAAGAAAGGATACTGCGGAGACATGGCTTACCCACAGCCTGGGGGATGTTTCCAGAATTTCACTCAGCAGCGGAGTGTGCGCTGATATGAAACTTCCTGGCAGATTAGTTATAACTTATCTATGGAAGTAAATTTTGCATCCTGGTTTGTGTAGTTTTGGAACTAGTATCTCCATACTTGTTTGACAATACCTCTCCCTCAAATCTTGGAAATTGCAACAACCTCATTTGAATGAACTGCATTATCTATGGTAGCTGATGCCATGAGCAGTCATAGCCGATCTATTTGCTCATTGGGATCATCGTAATATATTACTACAGGAAACGATTGTTTACTCTTTTATGCTGAATGTCAATGCCATCACTCCTGCTATGTTAAGCACCTAATATCAGCTTTATAATGATTTTATATGTCATGCTGCTTTGTCTTTTTGAGTACTCCATTTGCTTTCTTATGTACATCTATCAACTGTAATATTTCACCTCACATTTGTAGATCTTCCAGTGAATAATTCATGGTTTTTGAGGGTTTTAGGAAAATAATGATCAGTAGACCAGGCGTTCATTGAAATTCCCTATCACCGACCTGTATTGTGTTATCTGTTAAACTTATAGGTTTGGGGCCTGCATGTATGGTTTTATCATTCTGATGCCTTATATTATTTCTATCGTATCACCGTGACAGTTAATGAGATTGGCAATAGCACAGTCATTTTGTTGACAGCTATCCAAGATATTCAGTAACAGGTTTAAAGGTTTCTCTTAGTGTTGGCTCTACTCCAAATGTCCTAATCCTAGCAACCACAATCTCTCTTGAATGACTTCTGTGACTCAACGACTTTGTGCTTGGTTGGCACTTTGTTATATACTGAGTAGAGTTCTGTGATGGATTCACATTGTATACATTGTTTTCAATTGCCTCAACCCTTACAATTAAAACATTTACTTTCTTTTCAATTACATAAACCCCAACATTTAATGTATAGATCCATCTCATTAGGGTCCAAAAATATGACAGTAGTTCCTTGCTTACAGTCCTCGCTTTATGTTTGAGAGCCTGAATTTTTCCATTGTAAGCAAATATTATATTTATGTATATCCATCTTCTCAGATTGAATGCTTGACAGGCATGTAAACTAGTCCATCATACGATGTATATGATGCAGTCATTTATTGTTGGAGATATTCAACTAGAAACTCTTGGAAGTTTATCTATATCATCAATAACAAGAAATCCATGCTCTGTGTGATTCTTTACAAATTCATTGATAGATGTATTGGTTCCTACATATGCTTGGTAGATATGCTTTAAATTAAAATTGTCTCGTTTGGAGGCTCCGCTGACGTTTGTCTCACCGACTGTTTTGAGATTTTGGTATATGTCTGACTCAAATAAACCGAGTCAACGTCCATATGATGACCAAAACAAAAATATGTTTGAATTCGATCCTGGTTTTTCATGGCAACATCATCAAATATGAACACTGTGTTTGGCCACACATTTTCTGGTGTATGGGGGTGGGGATGTCCCTGCTTTCACTAAACGTCGTGTATGTCGCACCTTGACATCCTGCAATATCTCCTGTAATAGTTGGTATTGGGGCTTAAACAGCGTTTTTGAAAATAAACATGCATGCTCAAAGCAGACTCCATCCATGTGTGTTAGCAATGACGTGGGAACATTTGTCTTGCCACAGCTGGATGAACCCACAATTGTCACTTGTATATCAATGGGAAGGAGTACCTCATTCTTCTTCTTCTAGCCTTTCACACCATCACAGGACTAGTACTTACAAGAAAGTGATGAGAATCCTTCACCCACAGTCCCGTGGTACCAACTACATCAGGCATTGCTGTGTAATGGGCTTATATAGAAAAAGATTTTGTAATAATAATAATACGTGCCGGCACTAAAGCACAGTCACTTAGCTGAGCTACAATGGCTACATTCTTATCAGAGAGGATTTGTCCACTCACATCTTGTCATAGCTAAATATAGAAACAGCTGAAAGTTTCGTCTATCCCTCAGTTTGCCAATGATGAAAGGAGTAGACGTTGCCTGTAATGACTAAGCAGTTTATCATTCACATGCCAAGCATTCAGTATTCGGTATTTATTTATTTTCATTCTGCAGCACGACATTAGTGCGAAGTGACTGAGGCAACTTTCTATGTCATTCTAGTAATCGTACTGAAGATATTGGTGGCAATTATGCAGTAAATAATTGAGTATTCATGCATGGAGTAAGTAATTTGCATCATCATCAAAAAAAAAATTCACTAGTTCATTTTTCACAGTATTTAGAAAATAAGACAATCTTGCCTGTAGAAAATTCAACATGTATTTCCCTGTGACTGGTGGGGCATCATAAAACTCAGATATTATATCTTGAAATTTATTGTTAATGCATTCCATACCAATTGGAGTAGATTTTGATATTGGATTTATACATAAACTAAAGCACTGTTCTAATTCGTCTACATTTTCACTACACATATAGTAATGTTCACGCCAGTCTCTAACACATGATATATCACCATCCCTAACCCAAATGATTTCAGTATACTGAGGTGTTGTAAATAAAATGATGGGTCTCTATATTTCGCCCTGAGTGTCACATCATCATACATTGATGTGGTAGACCGCATCAGGCCAGCATAGTAAATGTTTGGGGGGGAAAGAGATGGGTTATACTCCTTAGTCATCTGTGCATTGATGCAGCTCACTGGCCTCAGTCAGTGTAAGGATCATGAGACATTACCAGCAACATCATTTGAGATTGTCCAGCACACCCAAGCACGATAAGAAGAAGTGGAAGATTAAGTACTAATAACATATCTTTGCTATTGCTGCTACATAGTTCTCCCATTAGAGCTCAGTAAATCAGACTTTAACACTCTTTGTGGAATTTTCGATCTCCATCACTACATGCCAGTCACTGTCTATTGCTTCTAAGCCTATATTTAGAAGTTTTGACTCTCTAGCAATTAAATTACGTGTGGAAGTGAATAGTAGTAGCGCAGTGGGCCAACTGGTTTCTTCTCTTACGCTACATCTATACTGTGCCCTTGCAGTATCAGTGGAATGTTCCATGGTTCAATGGATGGCGCACATGTTGGAGTCCAGTGCTGACCTGTTCCATGCTGCATGAAACCCCCAGTGCACTTCTGTAAGTAGGGAGCATGCTGTATGTCTTCATCAATGTCTGACACATAAATAGTAGCTCCTTGTCCTGCTCCAACATGCTGACCTGATGCACTACTGAATCCTGTGTGCTGGAGGTCGCTGCCTTGCCCTGGGCTCTGCTCCCACTGGTGAGGGTCCCCACATTCCAGAAGCCACTGCTGTTGCATTTGAAAACAAGTCAGAGGTCGCTGATCAATGAAGACGAACAGTTACATATGGGGCAAAGAAATGGAGTTGGACAAAGAAGCAGCAGCAATAGCAAAGACATGTTATTAGTACTTAATCTTCCACGTATTGTTATTCTTCTTGGGTGTGCTGCATAATCTCGACTGATGTTGCTGTTGATGTCTCATGATCCTTTCACTGACTGAGGCCAGTGGGCTGCTGCACTCGCCTTATATCCTTCACTTCACCATCATGTGACAGAATGCTGTATAGCCATTGGTTCCTGCCAATTTTTCATCTTTGATGTCACAATTTCGAGCACACTTTGGTGGCTCATTTCTGAACTAGACCAGTCGGCCCCAGAACATCAAGGTGGACACACATACACATACACATAAGAACACATACACAACACACACACACAGAGAGAGAGAGAGAGAGAGAGAGAGAGAGAGAGAGAGAGAAGGAGAGAGAGAGAGAGAGAGACCACTTCACACCAATTTCTATATGGGGAAAGGGAATGGAGGAGAAGAGTCCTGTATCCTACAAACCGATTAAATAAAGAATATGGATTTGCATATTCCAATTTTATAATAAATACTACGTTCTCCGCAATGTGATTGACATTGATTTTAAGTTCATGTTGTCAGATCCTTCCAGTCCAACAGCTCACCTTTGACTGATTTTTCCCGCCAATTTTCCCTGATTGGGGGTGAGTGGGGATAGAGAAGGGGGGAGGGAAGGAGGAGTGGGCAATTAATTGATCAATCTAATTAATATGATATCAAAAGTGCGCCGATGCCACATCCAAACCAGGGGCACGGTTTGGGGGCGGGTCCACCATCTTGAATAAATTAAAACTGCAACATATTGGCTTTGCTACATCACTGGTATGATGTTGCGTTGGCATACTGACCTCCAAATCTTTGAACATGGTCCAGTCACAGGTCAAAGTTATTGTGACACTGTACAATAAAACCCATGTGCATCTTACTAAAATTTTTAAGGGCAACTCAGTCACGATAAAGTAATGTTTTGTTGTAAAGTCGTCGAAGTACAAGCGACACCGAGCGAGGTAGCGCAGTGGCTAGCACACTGGACTCCCATTTGGGAGGACGACGGTTCAATCCCACGTCCGGCCATCCTGATTTAGGTTTCCCGTGATTTTCCTAAATTACTCCAGGCAAACGCTGGGATAGTTCCTTTGAAAGAGCACGGCCGTCATCCTTCCCGCTCCTTCCCTAATTCGATGAGACAGTTGACTTTGCTGTTTGGTCTCTTCCCCCGAAACAACCAAACCACTAGTGACATTTTGCGAGTCGAGAAACAAGACCAGTGTGGTACGACTGAGATTTTGCTCTCTCTGCTTTGGTGTCGGGAACAGTTTTAATTGGGGATGCGCTTCAGAGTAAATGATCTCTTGCATAAGGATAAATCTGTTTTGATTGGCCCATCGATAAAGCCTTTGCCTCCTGACGATACGTCACAGTTAGCAATGGAACAGCAAGTTTCTGTCCAACGCCCATAGCAGTTGTGTGGGATCCGACGGACCCAATGGGGCACACTTGCTGAGCCACTCTGCTCTGTACTTCGATCACCCTCTGCCGCCCCAATATAGGAGGGCTAGCGGCAGAGACTGCGCCAACTCGCGCTCAGAGCCATATCGGCACATGGACACTATGCAGACACGTCTGTGTTTTCATTTCTGCTTTAGTACAGACAGGGGATCAAGACGTGGCTGCTCCATCCGTTGAGCCATGCGGATAAGATGCCTGTCATCTCGACTGCTAGTGATACGAGGCCGTTGGGATCCAGCACAGCGTTCCGTATTACCCTCCTGAACCCACCGATTGCATATTCTGCTAACAGTCATTGAATCTCGGCCAACGCGAGCAGCAGTGTCGCGGTACGATGAACGGCAATCGCGCTAGGCTACAATCCGACCTTTATCAAAGTCGGAAACGTGATGGTACACATTTCTTCTCCTTACACGAGGCATCACAACAACGCTTTACCAGGCAACGCCGGTCAATTGCTGTTTGTGTATGAGAAATCGTTTGGAAACTTTCCTCATGTCAGCACGTTGTAGGTGTCGCCACCGGCGCCAACGTTGTGTGAATGCTCTGAAAAGCTAATCATTTGCATATCACAGCATCTTCTTCCTGTTCGCGGCTGTAGCACGTCATCTTCGTGGTGTAGCAATTTTAATGGCCAGTAGTGTAGCTGTTTCGTCTTTTACAGCTGTGTGACGGAGAGAGTACATAGCAGGACTCGGGACATCAGTCAGCGGGAGATACTCACTGCCAAGGTAAGAGTGTTTAGGTGGAGGTCAATTAGCACGCGGTCTTGGCACTATTAAAAAGATAGGCTAAGTGCCTTACTCAGTCAGCATGCCTGACAGGACGAAGCACGCTGTAGGCGGCGGTCTCACAACGTTCTAACAAGAGTTTACAAACTTCTGGTAAGGAAGGAGGGGGCCAGACCAAAGTTTAAACTACAGGACGGAGACGGCTGCCTGCACCTTTGGCCCTGTGTCAGAGGGGCGTGCAGCGCCACCCGCGACCAGCGCGGCTGCTGATGGCGGAGTCCTAATGCGAGTTTATTTTTGCAGATAAAAGACGGCCAGAATAGCCGGGTGTTTATTTTAAAAGTGGCGCCGCGAGCCCGGAAATAAAGCGCGGCTCCATTACAAGCGGCGCTCGTTATCTCGACACAAACGCGGACTTACGGCTGGCTGGCACGGAACACAGGCGGGCAGCGCGGGGCCACGACCGCTGCACGGCTCCGTGCCAGGGGCGGGCCACCACGTCCTCTGGGGGCAGGCGCACGACCCTGAGTTCGCCACGTCCCCCAGTAGGCACTGGGCTAATACCGTCTAACACCGCCTGCAAACTTGACGGTGGCCTCACTGCGGCGAGGAAGAAGGTCACAGATTTGATCAGGTATTCCATATCCCGCTGAAGTTACTCAGCCACAATCAGATCCCGTAGAGCTACCAAACTGCGGGGATGTTGAGTGCTATGTTTCAGTTTCAAACATTTCTAATACCGAAACTTCCTGGCAAATTAAAACTGTGTGCCGGACCGAGACTCGAACTCAGGACCTTTGCCTTTCGCGAGCAAGTGCTCTGCAGCTGCGAGGACGGGACATGACTCTTGTTTGGGTAGCTCAGTCAGTAGAGCACTTGCCCGCGTAAGGCAAAGGTCCCGACTTCGAGTTTCAGTCCGGCACACAGTTTTACTCTGCCAGGAAGTTTCATATCAGCGCACACTCCACTGCAGAGTGAAAATCTCATTCTGGAAACATCCCCCAGGCTGTGGCTAAACCACGTCTCCGCAATATTCTTTCACTAGTGCTTGTTCTGCAAGGTTCGCAGGAGAGCTTCTGTAAAGTTGTAACACCCCACCCGTCACTTATCTGGTTTTGGTGTGTGTTCACCCCAGGTAATTGACTAACATATCAACAGAAATTGCAAAACTGCCGCAATGTCGGATAACGCAAAGAAAGTAATAAGGCCCTGATTGAACTGCGGTGGCAGTGTTGACATTAATTGATTCAGAATTGATCCCTTTTAATTAAAAAGGGTTGCACATTGATGTTATACTCAGCTATTAAACACCAAATGCAAATGTTGAACATAAAATTAATTAAGAAAGTGACTTGGGATTTCAACTACTTCATTGAAAACAGATCACAATTTTAACTCACGACCTTCAATCATCACATTACACGACTCTCCTAACAGGCAGTGGTAAAATAAATTGCCTTTTCGTGGAGTAAAGCGCGATAAATCAAAAGTAATTCCTATCGACTGACCCAGGCGTAATGCGAAGTGCGAGAAGAATTCTACAATACACGGCCCATGAAACCCTCGTGGAAACTTTACCGACGTGATCCAGCAAATTAATCAATGGCCGGTCCGGGCGCAATGTCACCGAATTCAGTGTGGCGGAGCGGCGTCGTGGTGCTGCAAGGCTGCGCTCGTCTTCTCGCTCCTAGTTATCTTGCTCAGTACATAGCTGAACCAAAACTTCCTATCTGCAAGATCAATCGTCCCATTTGCTAATTCCTAAACTGCAGACACGCTCACTCTTTCTCAGGCAAACTGAGTAAATAACACCATGTTCGCACTCTAAGAAAGCTGGGAACAGAAGACCGCTACAGAGACTTCTCACAGTCCACTCTTCGGCTCGGTTTCCCCATCAGCCAAATCACTTATGCCAATTGCAGCCAAGTTGCGTTAATTATGCGTCGCTTCCCAGCGGCGACCAATGCCTGCTCTGCGAAGTGAACAAATTCCCACAAAATTTCCCTTCCTCTCAACTTCTATTTTGCTTTTCCCAGGCCACCGTAGCTTTGCGCTGCTTTCTCGCATGTTTCACAGAAAACGGGATGACAGACATTTATCAACAGGTGTACAAGTTCTCCGTTTGTTTCCCGGTACACCAGCATGGAGTCGGGGTCAACCACCCATTCACTGTCACTCATCTTAAGGCGGCTACAGGCCGCCCACTGTTACCACTTTCTCAGAGCTTGAGCCACCCTAAGCTGCCTATTGTCCGCTCCCCCGGCGGCCACAGTCAATTCTGAGTACTTCCCTGGGGTAAACTAGCGTCCAGTAAATCGACTCGTTTCCACAAAGTTTTCATGTCGTGTGAATTACTTTAAAACCATCACCCGACATTGATTATTCCAATAAGTCCATACTATACCCTCTACAAGATGCATTGTGCCTTGTCAGTCAATTTTGTTCAGCCCTACTGTTCGCTCAACGTCAGTTAGGTGATCTTTAATGACTTCATGTAAGGGGCATAGTTCTTGCCATCTTACAAAGTTTGGTAGGTAGGAGAAGAGGTACTGGCAGAAGTAAAGCTGTGAGGAGGCGGCGTGAGTCATGCTGGGGTAGCTCAGTTAGTAGAGCAGATGCCCACAAAAGGCAAACGTCTCGAGTTCGAGTCTCGGTCGGGCACACAGTTTTAATCTGCCAGGAATTTTCATATCAGCGCACACTCCGCTGTAGAGTGAAAATCTCAATCTGGATTTCTAATATCCTCTATTGGTCACATTAATTCTTAAGCTGAATTTAAAAATTGTGTTGCCGTTGAGCACAACAAAAATACTTTGACCGACTCTGAGAGAAATTAGAATGTTCAAATTGACAACTGTTGGACACAACGCATTGTTAGGCCTGGTGCACATACAGGGTCCAATGTTGGAGCCAACAGTGTGGTTTCTTTAGTGGATAGATGAAATAGCACTGGATGCAGCGTTGGCTCCAATGTTGCTACGGCTCCACTGCTTGTCGGTATTTCGACCAAACACCGAATCCCATTGGGGGAAATAATGATACGGCGACCACGTACAGGTGCCAACGCTGTTTTGGTGTCGTTTCGAAACTCAAATTTCATAGTTGCTTGTGCTGAAAACACGGTGTCTCAGGAATAGTGAAGTAGCATCCATGTTCTTGAGTTTTTGTAATTTTATCAGCAAGAGATGTATTTATGGAATCGGACTACGAGCAGAGACAAAAATCGCTATGTCACTGCGGATGCATGGCAACCAAAGAGCTACAGAATTACTCATGTCACTGCGGATGCATGGCAACCAAAGAGCTACAGAATTACTCAATTTCATTTCACTGTCGTACCTGTTAAGGAATAAACACATGCATGTACCTCAAAAAAGTTTTATTCATGTTCTGTAACTGTGGGTTCTTTACATTGATGCATTTGTTTACTTGTGCAATAAAACTTGATTCACCCAAGTTCTTGCCGTATGCCTTAAACCATTTGATATTCCGAAAATTTTCCGACAATGCTAACAAAGCCTTGCTTTATATTTTAACATTTTTGAAATTTCAGGAGCATACCGTCATGAGTTTTTGTTGAGGCTGAAATCTTAATTACTCTAAGCATGTAGGGTGAATTATGTCTTTTTTTCTTTGAGTGTTATAAAGTAGGATAACTGATTCGGTTTCTGAAAAGTTACAATGCCCGTTACTTCATAATTGTTTTTATTGGTTTCTGGAAATTGGAATGAAATGTCCTCGCATTAGAAAATATGGACTACACACAGAAAGGCCAGTAACTTCCTATGAACAGACAGTTTTTATGAGAAGTAAAAAAGAGCAAATTACTCGATGAAACTTAGTCTTTGTAGGTATCCTTTTTTGCCTGCGTATTTTTCAAAGTTTGGATCAATATAATGAACAGACGATAAAATAACTCAGGAGAAAGCAGGTTTAGCGAGGCAATGTCTCAAATATTAATTTCGTGATGTTACGATCACCCAACAACTACGTTGTATATTCGACTTGTTGGGTGGGTTGGGTCGTAATGTTTGTGACCCGTGACTCAGAGTTTCTGTGTGTCATCCACGTAACGCACGATTTCATTGTGCTCAAATGTGTGTGAAATCTTATGGGACTTAACTTTAAGTTCATGAGTCCCTAAGCTTACACACTACGTAACCTACATTAACCTAAGGACAAACACACACACCCGTGGCCGAGGGAGGACTCGAACCTCCGCTGGGACCCGGTTTGATTCAAATGCAAATTTAATCATATGCTACATACTATTTACACAAACATCTATTCTCAATTCTGTTAACCGAAACTTTTGCGTTACTCATGTCTTGAAATTTTTCTGCACTGAATTTTTCTTATATACAGTGAAGAGTGTATTAAGCCACACGAAGACTGATCCTACACTGAATTTTCCAAAAAATGTCTTCTTATTGCGAATGCAACACTAGAGATAATCTGAGACTGGAGAATCCGTACAAATGTGTTACATCATTGGCGAACATCTTGTTTTACATGTTTTCCATTTTTGTTTTGCGGTGTCAAAATATAACCATTAACGTTCAAAACCACAGACGCACAGACCGCGGTATGTCCGTCGCACATGTTTACGTTGTCTCTTTACGAATTCAAATACACGTTGGCCCCAATGTGTGGTCACTGTCCCATAACTATTCGTCAGTCTTGGTGCCAGAGTTAGCATCAATGTGAGAATGAAGGTTTACAGTAGGCGGCAGTTTATAGGGCTTGTGACTTTATACCTCTCTGCCAGTACAGGGTCCAGGAATGCCATCCGCACTTTCTCAACCTTTCAAACTCGCCTGACATTACCTAGACTGCTGTTACCAGTACAGTCCCCGCTAACGTGTGAAATATGCCTAATTAAGTTTTTGACGCAACCACACTTGGAGAACTTCAATACATACAAATAAAGAGAAGCTACTTCAGGAAAAAATTGTGTCTACTATAGGGGCCCAGTGTCCTCAGAAAAAATGATGTTACGTTCGTAATTAGAGTAATACAAAATTGGTGCTTCTCAGAACTAGCAGAGTTTGCTCATATGTAAATGTGCTGACACCAGGGGCACAGAGGCAGCACAAGAAAATTTCACTTAAGTATGAGTTTATTTTGTACAAATGTCACAACACAGATAATCTGTATTGGGAAGATATTCTTACTGCCCTATGCCAGGCGGGAGTCGCCACACCTCGCCAGGATAGTTCGGAAAAGTCGGAAAAAAACTAATCAGATATTCTCCAAGCCGATATAGTTCCACTAAATTACAAATAGTGAGCAAAAGGTCATGACCGATGACAATAGCACAACAACTTGACTAGGTAACAGAAGGAGTTTGTGCCGCGCGCAACCTCTCCTTCGTACTCGAGAGTGATATGTCCCATACAACGTAAACTTCACTCACTGACTACTTGCGTCTAAGCTTCAGCAATTTTCTGCCAGCAGAAATACGCTTTAAATATATTCATGTAGTCCGCTGCCTGCGCTACTTAGACAACGTTACCAGTGCAGTATGAACATTAGCACAGATTATTGGCGGCCGGAGTGGCAGTGCGGTTCTAGGCGCTACAAACTGGAGCCGACCGCTCCGCTCCCGTCGCAGGTTGGAATCCTGCCTCGGGCATGGATGTGTGTGATGTCCTTAGGTTAGTTAGGTTTAATTAGTTCTGAGCTCTAGGCGATTGATGACCTCAGAAGTCAAGTCGCATAGTGCTCAGAGCCATTTGAACCAAAGATTACTGTACAATCAAATGGCTCTGAGCACTATGCGACTTAACTTCTGAGGTCATCAGTCGCCTAGAACTTAGAACTAATTGACCCTAACTGACCTAAGGACATCACACACAGCCATGCCCGAGGCAGGATTCGAACCTGCGACCGTAGCGGTCGCTTGGCTCCAGACTGTAGCGCCTAGAACCGCACAGCCGCTCCTGCCGGCTATTGTACAATCAAGATCGAGCGATTCTTTACTCACAAGACTGACCAGTTCAAATACCGAGCACTTTCTCTCCTTACAGCGGCGTTTCCATTGCACTATTCACGATCCTGGGGGGCAGTTATGTCAGACATTACAGTTTACCAAATGTTAACCCCGCTTTTCTATAACACTCTGTAGAAGCGACTGACAAGGAGGAAAACTCTAAATGTTACTTTAATAAATGCTGCAGATTCTCTACAGTCCACTACAACAAAATTTTAGGTAGATTATCTTTTCCTTGATGTGGGTCTGCTTATGAACTCGTCCACATTATCCAAAGAGAAGCTGTGTCTGCCCCTGGAATGTTTCAACTTTTACTTCGAGTCCTTCTATAATGATCCTGCACTTGTTCTCCCATTTTGCAGACCAGTCGGGGAGTAGACCACCATACTGACTTGTAATACTGGGGGCCACCGGCTGCCCAAAGCCCTGTCTCGCCCACTCGCACTTCACCCACCATTGAGTAAATTCTAATAGGCTCTCTGAATTACAACTCAAATATCTCAGTTATGTATATTCCGATAGCCACTCTGCTTTCACCATTCTTATTGTAATAAAAACTGCATCAATTAATATATTTTACAGTATATTGCTTTACTTAATTATTAATCTTAATTGTTTAATTCGTTTGATTATCAACTTGAGCATTTGCGGTATAATGGCAGCACATTGCCACATCTTAACATAATGGTCCAATTACTGGCCAACATTTTCTATGAATGGATCCACACACATGTGCACTGTCACTTGACAAGTCTTTTCTTGTTTTTCTTGATTTTTCTGAAATTCAATTTTTTTTACTTTACGCCTTCAAGCTATTACATTGTGCTTGAAATGTGGTCCTTCTGTAAGTATTGCTCCAGTTGTAGAGATGAAATTGAAAGATTATCTTTGTACACTATGGATATAATACGTTAGAGATACAGAACAGTAGAAATATAATTGAAAACACTGTCTTTGTACATTATAGCGTTTCTGTTGCATTCATCAGATAAACTTTTGTGTCCAATAATAGGTGGCGGGAAGAGAACCCCCTACCACCGAAAGTAATTGCTGTACAAGGTGGTTTGCTTGCATGTAGCAACTATACAGCCAATGGCTAGGCAAGAGGTAAACAAAAATGTATGGCAACGCAGATTAGAAACGGTCTACAATAATTCCACTACTTTAGTACGAATCTGGTGCGTGGCAAAATCCCACGTTCACCCAGTGAGCCATAATGACGATCAGTTACGGGATTTCCAGTTTGGAGCATCTTAGTAGCGACTGCAAAAACAGATGTGACGCTGTCTTGAGGTGCTGTTGATACATGAGTTTAGTGGAGACGTGCGTCCGCTTATATCAGCGTTTGGTGGATGGATGTCCACGTCGTAACAATAGGAGAACGCAAACCTGCGGCGAATAAAGAAAATAGTCCTTGCTTTGCGCACCCTCCTTCTATAGTACTAAGCGACTATCTTGGGACCCAGAACCCGGTAGTGATTGCAGGTTGCCTATGAAACGTATTCCAGGAGAAACAGATATTTTATTTTCAATATTTCGTGTAATTATTGGCCGAACTAAAAACGCTGACATAATCCACTTATTAAGAGGTAGCCTATAACCTCACGTTAAAAGCTGAACATAATAAGACAACTGTTACGGTTAGAGACTGTGCATTTGTCTTGAGACAGCGTATCTGAGGGAGTACAAAAACTCAGGTGTTACTCTTCCAGTGTTTGAGAACTGTTACAGCTCACCGCATTAACACTTTTCCAACTCCTAGGTGCTAGTGTTTACATAGCCATGACTGAAATTATGACACTGTACAAATGTTTTCCTCCTCCTGAGGTTTTTCTAGAATGGATAATGCTTACCAGACTTCAGTTTAGAAGCATGTCATTGCTGGGGCAACTTTCAAACTGTCTCTTACAAGCAGTCTAATTTAGTTGTAATTCGCCGACCTGCAGAAATCCAATGACAGAAAGGACTACCAGTTAATAAGCGCACAGCTACTTATCACAGACATTAAGTACATAGTCATGACATTGGTATTGCAATTAAATTCCAGGTAACAGATGACATCAGAAGATTAAAATATTTTTTTGTCTTCTGTTTAATAATGAGAGCACCAAGCAACTTCCAACATACTTTACACATTGTTTTCTACCTTTACGAAACTTTTTGTCACTTACACCCTCCTCAAAAGGAAAAAAGTTCATCGACTGTTACATTTTCGCTGTTCATGCAGGAAAACCTTAGCATCAGGGATGAAGTTTTAATTTATGACTTCTTTAATACAGACTCTACTCGCATATCCGAGACCCAGTTCCCAGGCAGTATCAACACAATCTACTCAATGTACCTACAAAATAATATCATTTTACGACTTATTCTTCAGAAGATATTACGTCATAGACAATTATATGTGTGGAAAACTAGCTTATTAAAATGACGCACAGGAAAGCTTTAATATCACGTATGACGTTTATTTCTTTCCTACCAACTCTATTCACAACACTGTTTGGAGACATTCGCATCTTAATATAACACTAAATATACCAGCAAAAGATATTACGTTATAAACATTGAGACGCATGGAAAACTTGTTTTCGCTTAAAATGGAGCACAAATTACCTAGGCTACGAGGTCTGTCTAAAAAGTATACGACCTTTGATATTCATCCAATGGCACATATTGAGAGCACTTTGTGACTTCAAAATTTAAGCATAATTTCAAACCTTTTTCTAAACTTTTTCTCTCTTACAATTTTAACGTCAAAGATTTAACTCAATAACTCAATTGTACTGTAGTCAGACGTTTGAAGCTGCTCTATACACGGGAGTTCGAGTCTTTAAATAATCGACGGTATTAGAGAGGCCGGCCCTCTTGTACAGGATGTTCGGAAATTCCCGTTACAAACTTCTGGGATTTTTAAAGGGGAGTGAGTAAATAACTTTTTGAATAGAGACTTGTTTGCTAAGTAACTTTGCAACAGTTAGCCATGGTGAGGGTG
This sequence comes from Schistocerca gregaria, assembly GCF_023897955.1. Lineage (NCBI taxonomy): Eukaryota > Metazoa > Arthropoda > Insecta > Orthoptera > Acrididae > Schistocerca > Schistocerca gregaria. The sequence goes on along the minus strand of NC_064920.1, from coordinate 386,719,902 downwards.
CTTACGTCGGATTGGCTGATGTCATCTGACGTCTATCCTACATCTCTCACCTGGTTCTGCCTCATTCACGTGTCTGTGAGTGTTAGAGTTGATATGGAGTGTTGGAGGTGGTATGGATGTAGTTGTCGGTCATCAACTGCATACCAGACTGTGAAGGGAGCAACATCCATTGCACGTGCAATTGCTCGTGTACTCTTTGACGGGCCTCTTCCAATTAGGGTGTGTGGCGTGTCATTGGAGCACCACAGTCACGTCCGCTGATGGTGAAGGTACCCCTTTCTCAAAGGCGTTACTTAATTGAGGCGAAAAGTATATGCTATGGAGTCGTACATTGCGGATAACGATCTTGATAAAAGCAACAAGCAGCTCTTCCATTAGCGTGAACTTCGACATACACAAGGATTATGTAGATGTATTCTGCAAAAGTGTACTCAACAATGTTCCTCCAACACTCGCAGATAACTGTATAACGCACGAATCAGATAAGAGACGTAGGATAAATGGTATCAGCTAAACCAACGTAAACACCCGCCACGACTACCCTGTTGCGAATCTACATAGCGAAGTGTTTTCAACCGGCTGTAGCATGGGTTCCTATTCACTCCCAAGTCCTAGAAGTTTGTAACGGGCATTTCCGAACACCCTGGTTCAAATGGCTCTGAGCACTATGGGACTTAACGTCTGAGGTCATCAGTCCCCTAGCAGTTAGAACTATTTAAACCTAACTAACCTAAGGACATCACACACATCCATGCCCGAGGCCGAACACCCAGGTTGTACGCTGTATTCCGTATTTTCCGGTGAACACAACAATTTCTGCAGAGTACCCAGAAACAATGGGCAGTATTCGTGGATCAGGGAGTAAGGAAGTGTAGAAACATGGGCTCTAAAACAGATACCTTAAGAGGTATGAGCACTTTTTCAGTAGATGAGACGCGTTTCACTGTAGTGAATATGAAGAAACGCTCATACCACTTCAGATATGCAGTTTAAAGTCCATGTTTACTGGTCTTTTTTCTTGTTTTGGTCCACATACCACCTCTCAAAATATGGAAAACAGTGACCTTGCAGTAGAAGAGATTCGTTTCACAGTATCGAAGATCGGTAACTTCACACATCTTACGGTATGAATTTTAGAGCCCATGTTTACCACTCTTTTGTGCTTCGAGTGACCTCTCCTGCCATATCCCCGAATTGTTTTGCAGTGTATGGTAACCGGGGACCTATAAACGACTGAGAAGCTCCGTCCCCGCTACAGCCGCAGTGGTCCACAACCCCACGACGACTACCGCAGTCCACTTCACCCCTCCGTCGCCTCACACCGAACCCAGGGTTATTGTGCGGTTCGGCCCCCGGTAGACCCCCTCCCCCCCAGGGATCGTCTCACACCAGACGCGTGTAACCCCTATGTTTGCGTGGTGGAGTAACGGTGGTGTACGCGTACGTGGAGAACTTGTTTGCGCAGCAATCGCCGACATAGAGTAGTGCATGGGGGCTTAATTAAAAAGAAAGGACTAATATTAATGAATAAATGCAATAATTTTAGTAGCTGTGTGACCGGTTACGAAGTCTCGTCGGTTGGCCCTGACTAGTATTAGCATGCAATCTGACTGCATAAAATAAAAATGAAGAATGACAAGGAATTTCCATTAACACAATTGATTAATTAAGTCCCCTGCAACTATAAAAGCTACGAAACAACAAAGCACAAATGTAACTGTTCTGTGTGTGGTAGTGTGACTCAATGTACATGTATTTGGGTCGGTTCTTTCTCAATACGACAAAATATTTGAAACACCATTTACAATGAACTAATTGAAAAACCAGAAATACTATAACTGCACATAGAAACCAGAATTACAAGTATAATAAATGAACACGAGCCAGATGCCTTGTTGACTGTACCTGTGAGCAAGAGGCATTGTCATTAAAGAAAACTGTAAAACCTTTTTGCCTCTTTATATATTGACGAAAATTTTCCATTGCACCAGCATCATAAATCAAAAGCCCATCTCCTCAAATACACTAGGACAATTGCAACTTCTTCCATCTATGCATTACACCAACCGAACAGCATCTACTCTCTCGCCCAACAGAGCAACAACTGCCCTCGACATCCTCTGAACTACTACCGCACCAGTGGAGGCGGCGGAATAATAATCGTTGGCGCAATCTCTGGAGCTCTGACTCAGTGTAGCCACCTTTCAGTAGCTGAGGCACAATAAGGGGAACCATCCCGCATTCGCAGAGGCAGATGGAAAACCGCCTAAAAACCATGTATAGACTGGCTTGCTCGCCGGACCTCGACACAAGTCCGACGGGCGGATTCGTGCCGGGGACGAGGCGCTCCTGCCCACTCCGGAAAGCCGTACGTTAGACTGCTGGGCTAAGCGGGCGGGTTGATATCTCTGAATACTGACCATTCCTGACACGTTAGTATTTGAAACATTCAAAATTTAATGCCCTATATTTCATGCATGTATGTACGTTTGAAACTTACTTTCTGAGAAATTCGGAGGAAAACTAAAAGTGTGCAAAATTTCCCGGTTTTTTGTTTTGTTTTTCGAGATGGCTTTAGAATTTCTACTAGACAATTGGAGAAAACTCAGATCAATGCTTAAGGAGGCATGCTAGAGTGACGAAAATAATTTGCAGAACCTCAGTAATTTTCCGAAGGCAACTACTTTTTTGGACCTAATTTCACTGACTAACACGAGTTAATATTAAACAGCAGACTGTACAGCTCATGAGAGAACCCTTCTTATCTTCACTCAAGAACATTGAAAATAGCGCACCCAAAGTAAAGGAAGGTATAAACGCGAAATTTTGCAAATAAGTGCAGTGAGATCCGATAAGCAAATGATCCAAACTTGGTGCGGATGAGCTTGCGCGGTGATCGTGCAGTGGAGCTGCAATCGGGGCAGTGGACAGCACACAGTGGACAAGTCACACCGTCACGATCACATCCCGACTTGGGGAGGACGTTAGTAGGCGCAGAATGCCAGGTAGACGTTCATACTGGTCTACACGCAGTCTGGCTCGACAGTCGATTGCTCGGAGTGTTCCGTCATACGATGTCGAGAGCAGTGGACACGACATGGCACTCACGTGCGACGTACGGGTGAAGATCGATCAAGAAGACGACGAGGCGAAAGGATCGAAAGAACGTGCGACAAGTGATCAGAGATGTTACAGTGAAAAACGGATGCACGAGTGCTAGTTGTTCCACAAACAATTTCCAGACGCCTTGCGGATACGAATGTGCAATCCAGGTGCGCTTGTCGTGTACTGCTGTTAACACAGAGACATCGACTACTCCGCCGACAGTGGTTCCAAGGGAGAACGACGTTGACCGCCACAGATCGGAAAATTGTGGTGTTTAGTTATGAATCCCAATTCTTTTTGGGGACAGATGATAACCACATATGTATGTTGTAGTGGTTCTTTATTTACGTGACCATTACGGCACTCCATCCCCAGTTCTCGATACCAGTAATATCGTACTACTTTTCTGCGAAGTAACAGACATATTTTTGCGACAATATTGACATTTGGTTTTATTAATGTATAGATACTCCGATGTATCGATATATTACAGTGACATGGTTCTTGTGTGTGTTCATTTCTGTGAGATTGTGATAATCTTTGACTTACTTGTAACCGTTTTGGCGCGAATGCGCACAGAGCAGTCTTTGCTTCACTTTTCAGAAGTTGTTACTTCGCTTTGTAAAAGAACAGTCAAGTCTTGTGTGTGGTTAAAGTGGAAATTATATATATGAAGATTGATAGAAAACTGTTTTCTTGATGATGTGACAATGAAGAAGAAGTATATGTGAACTTACAAGAAGTTTAATAAAAATGTGGATCGTGAACACCAACTCAAAAATTATTTCTTCCATACCATTAGTCTGATCTGGGATTGTTTGATCATTAAGAATTTCCTGAAAAAGGCATTTGTTAGGTCTTCAAATATTGCTAAAATACAGATCTGGACCTTCTAGCAGTCAAAGTGGAATCACCCTAGGATCAACAAGATGAGCCATAACAACTTCGACGAAATCTACGTGGGAATCCATTCAAGATAAGTGCCAAAATTAATGACTTTTTTACAGTGACTTCATTATTTCCATTCTGACGATACCATCCACAGTCAATAACTTTGTTGTTGCCCGATAGAGCGAACATATGCTGCGTGAGCAACATTATTAATCTGATTTCTAACCTACTTTTCAACTGGTGGTATTGCTAGACTGTACAGAAGCCTGGTGAACGCTACAGTTCTACGCACGTTTTCCCCTATGATCGTCAAAGCAAATATATTACGAGGAAAAGATAGTCGTATCAGATAACAAAACGACAATATGGGATATAGTGAAGGAGGAGACCGGTAGAACCAGACACGAAGAGGAACAAATAGCATTAAGAGTAAATGATACATTTGTGACATATGTGTAAAGTGTTGCAGAACTGTTTAATAAACATTTTATAACTGTTACCGAAAAGATGGGGTTTTCATGTTCTGTAGATGCTGCTGCTATGGAATACCTCAGACCAGAAATTTCAAGCAACATCCATAATATGAATTTGACCCTCACTACCCCAACAGAAATAATGTCCATCATAAAATCTTTAAAATCAAAAACATCTAGTGGGTATGATGAAATATCAACAAAGTTAATTAAAGAATGTGATTCTGAGCTAAGTAACATATTAAGCTATCTGTGTAACCAGTCATTTATCAGTGAAATATTTCCTGAGGTCTGAAATATGCTGAAGTTAAGCCACTGTTTAAGAAGGGAGATAAAGAAATAGCATCAAATTTCCGTCCAATTTCACTGTTACCAGCATTGTCAAAAATTTTCGAAAAAGTAATGTTCAGTCGGCTTTATAACCATCTTATCTCAAATAACATACTGTCAAAGTCACAGTTTGGATTTCTAAAAGGTTCTGATATTAAGAAGGCTATCTACACTTACAGTGAAAATGTGCTTAATTCATTAGACAAAAAATTGCAGGCAACCGGTATATTTTGTGATCTGTCAAAGGAATTTGACTGTGTAAATCACAATATGCTTTTAAGTAAATTAGAGTATTATAGTGTAAAAGGAAATGCTGCAAAATGGTTCTTATATCTCTGGCAGGAAACAAAGCGTGTTATTAGGAAAGAGACATGTATCAGGCTATCAGGCATCATCGAACTGGGAACTAATTACATGTGGGGTCCCACAAGGTTCCATTTTGGGGCCCTTACTTTTTCTTGTGTGGTGATGGTGGTGGTGGTGGTTAGTGTTTAACGTCTCGTCGACAACGAGGTCATTATAGACGGAGCGCAAGCTCGGGTTAGGGAAGGATTGGGAAGGAAATCGGCCGTGCCCTTTCAAAGGAACCATCCCGGCATTTGCCTGAAACGATTTAGGGAAATCACGGAAAACCTAAATCAGGATGGCCGGAGACGGGATTGAACCGTCATCCTCCCGAATGCGAGTCCAGTGTGCTAACCACTGCGCCACCTGCTTGCGTGTATCAATGACCTTTCATCAGTAGCATTACCAGATGCCAAGTTTGTTTTGTTTGGTGATGATACAAACATTGCAATAAATAGCAAATCAAGTGTAGTCTTAGAAAGATCAGTTAATAAAATATTTGTGGACATTACTCACTGGTTCCTAGCCAATTCTTTGTCACTAAACTTAGAAAAAACACACTACATGCAGTTCAGAACTTGTAAGGGGTGTCCCACGAGTATATGTCTAACATACGATGACAAGAAGATAGAAGAAGTGGACAGTGTTAAATTCTTGGGATTACAGCTTGATAATAAATTCAACTGGGAGGAGCACACCACATAACTGGTGAAGCGTCTTAACAAATCTCTGTTTGCAATGCGGATTTTGTCAGACACAGGGGATATAAAAATAAAAAAGCTGGCATACTACGCTTACTTTCATTCCATAATGTCATATGGGATTATTTTTTGGGGTAATTCATCAATCCGAGCTAAAGTTTTCCAGGCACAAAAACGTGCAGTAAGAGTTATATGTGGTGTGAACTCAAGAACATCCTGCAGAAGTCTGTTTAGGGAACTAGGGATACTAACTACTGCTTCCCATTAAAAATATATCACTTTTTCAAACCAACAGCTCAATTCATGGAATCAGTACTAGAAATAAGAATGATCTTCACAAGGATTTAAAGTCACTTAGTCTTGTACAAAAAGGTGTGCATTATTCAGGAACACACATTTTCAATAACTTGCCAGCAGCCATAAAAAGCTTAACAACCAATGAAAGTCAGTTTAAGAGAAGCCTAAAGGATTTATTGGTGGCCAACTCCTTCTACTCCATTGATAAATTTCTCAGTAAAACCAACTGATATATATATATATATATATATATATATATATATATATATATATATATATCGCAATTTCAGTGCAGTAATGTGTTCATTGTAAATGTGTGTGTGTGTGTGTGTGTGTGTGTGTGTGTGTGTGTGTGTGTGTAAGTACAATCTAACTTCTGCACCATTTCAGTGCAGTAATGTGTTCATTGTAAATAAGTATTATAGTAGTTGTATAACATGTTTATTACATTATAAATAAATAAAAACTGTTTTATTTTGAATTCAGTGCATTAGTATTTGTAAAATGACTTTCATATAGTGTTCATTAAAAATGACGATCATTCCACTTGGGACCTGTGGAATGGTACATTAGCTTATTTGTTTTAGTTGTAAATATGTGTCATGTATTGTTGTTTTTCTGACATGTTCCACATCCTGGAGGACCTCCTCACTATGGATCAATTGGAATGAAAGTAAATCTAATCTAATCGTGATAGTGGAACGTTACCAGGCGAGCGTTATTTTGATGACGTTCTTCAACCCCATGTAGTACCTTTCCTACATGGTCTAACAGAGGCACTTCTCCAGCAAAATATGCTCGTCCGCACACAGCTCGAGTTGCTCTAGACTTCTTATGCCATGTTCCTACAATGCCATGGCCAGCCAGCTCCCCGAACTTGTACCCTGTAGAGCAAGTGTGGAACTAGTTGAGACGCCAGATGCCGCCGATGCCGGACCATGTTAAGGGATGTATTGCAGCAATAGGTAGTCCAAATCGTTACTGGTGTTGGACTGTATTTGTCTATTTGCTCTCACTGTGTTTGTTTACATGGAGATCAAATAATCTCTCACCTGTATTATTATGCGTAACAAATTTCATTTCGACCAGACGCTCCCGTCTTGGTGCGCTATATTCAATGTTCTTGAGCGTATTTCAGGGGAGAACATCAACACAAGACGGTTCTCGTAAACGTAACGAAGAAACGCTCCCCGCACGCCAGGATGAGAGCCGCGTCGCCGGCGTCTTCGCAAATAAACCGAGTCGGCCGCCGCCGGCAGCTCTCGGCCTTCAGAAAGACGTTCGGCGGTCCCCGGCGTCGCGACGGCTGCGTGCGTGCTACGCCGCGCGCGCCGTAAAGTTTTAATCTGCACCGCGTATAACCCGGAGGGGGATTTACGGCCGCTTTACTCAAAATTGTGTTATTACTTCCACGCCGCGGGTGGCGGAGCGGCCGCGTCCGCTGCCAGCCCCTGGCCCCGACTCAGTTTATGTTCCAAATTTCTGGCGTGCCGTGCAACTAATTTACATTCCGCGTGCGAACGTTCGTTGTTATATGAGCAATATTTAATTTAGTGACTCGAGTTCTCCGGCGTTCCCCAGGTACGGGCCTGGAAGCCGGTGTTCCCACCAGCGCAAATACCGCGCTCTAAGTACACGCCGCGACCGCGTAATATATTTACTAGAAGCGTTCCTCCTCGTCTTCAACTCTTGAAGTCGGGTATAAACTGCCGTCGTCTTTGTCAGTGTGGCTCATACAATATGCAACAATATTGTCAGTTTCGTTGCACAATATAAACGTGCCATTGCTGCCGGAGGAAATACTATATGTTTACACTACTGGCCATTAAAATTGCTATACCAATAAAAATGCAGATGATAAACGGGTATTCACTGGACAAACTGACATGTGATTACATTTTCACGCAATTTGGGTGCATAGATCCGGAGAAATCAGTACCCAGAACAACCACCTCTGGCCGTAATAACGGCCTTGATACGCCAGAGCATTGAGTCAAACAGAGCTTAGATGGCGTGTACAGGTAAACCTGCCCATGCAGCTTCAACACAATACCACAGTTCACCAAGAGTAGTGACTGGCGTATTGTGACGAGCCAGTTGCTCGGCCACCATTGGCCAGACGTTTTCAATTGGTGAGATATCTGGAGAATGTGCTGGGCAGGGCAGCAGTCGAACATTTTCTGTATCCAGAAAGGCCCGTAAAGGACCTGCAATACGCGGTCGTGCATTATCCTGCTGAAATGTAGGGTTTCACAGGGATCGAATGAAGGGTAGAGGCTGGCCGCGGTTGTCTCGCTGTTCTAGGCGCTCAGTCCGGAACCGAGGGACTGCTACGGTCGCAGGTTCGAATCCTGCCTTGGGCATGGCTGTGTCTGATGTCCTTAGGTTAGTTAGGTTTAAGTAGTTCTAAGTTCTACGGTACTGATGACCACAGATGTTAAGACCCATAGTGCTCAGAGCCATTTGAACCATTTGAAGGGTAGAGTCACGGTTCGTAGCACATCTGGATTTTAACGTCCACTGTTCAAAGTGTCGTCAATGCGAACAAAAGGTGACCGAGACGTGTAACCAATCGCACCCCATACCATCACGCCGGGTGATATGCCAGTATGGCGATGACGAATACACGCTTCCTAAGTGCGTTCACGGCGATGTCGCCAAACACGGATGCGACCATCATGATGCTGTAAACAGAACCTGGATTCATCCCAAGAAGTGACGTTTTGCCATTCGTGCATCCAGGTTCGTCGTTGAGTACACCATCGCAGGCGCTCCTGTCTCCGAGCTGATAGTCCATGCTGCTGAAAATGTCGTCGATCTGTTCGTGGAGATGGCTGTTGTCTTGTAAACGTCCCCATCTGTTGACTCAGGGATCGATACGTGGCTCACGATCCGTTACAGCCATGCGGATAAGATGCCTGTCATCTCGACTCCTAGTGATACGAGGCCGTTGGGATCCAGCACGGCGTTCCGTATTAGCCTCCTTAACCCACTGATTCCATATTCTGCTAACAGTCATTGGATATATGCCAACGCGAGCAGCAATGTCGCGATAAGATAAACCGCAATCACAGTAGACTACAATCCTACCTTTATCAAAGTCGTAAACGTGATGGTACGCTTTTCCCCTCTTACACGAGGCATCACAACAACGTTTCACCAGGCAACGCTAGTCAAATGCTGTTTATGTATGAGAAATCGGTTGGAAACTTTCATCATGTCAGCACGTTGTAGATGTCGCCACCGGCGCCAGCCTTGTGTGAATGCTCTGAAAAGCTAATTAATTGCATATCACAGCATCTTCTTCCTGTCGGTTAAATTTAGCATCTGTAGCACCTCATTTTCGTGGTGCAGCTCTATTAATGGCCAGTAGTGTAGTCCATAAAGTTCTGATTTTGATGATTCGCCTGTAACGACCATCAGTATGTAAAGCTGTGTTTCCTCAACGCACATAATCACGCACATTTGATCGCCGCGACTATGTCCATCCTCTGTCACTGACCTCTCAGATTAGAATCGAATTCAAATCCATACGATCCCGTTGCGCGCAGCGATCGTTGAAAGAAAATGGAGTATAGAACAGCAATCGATCCCGAAGTCGGTCGTTCTATTACAGCAGATCTAGATTTCAGGTATTACGCAGTCATCTTCAGTGGTTATACAACAAACGACATCAGTCCAAAATGTCACTCAGTAAACACCAATGACATTGTTTACTACTCGACGTGTTCAAATAATGTTATACGCCCTAAAGATGACAGTGTACTAACTGAAATCCAAATCAGCTGTAATAAAACGACGGACTTCGCGATCGATTGGCTGTTCTCTTCTCCGTTGTCTTTCTGAGTCTGCTCAGTGGGAAGTTACTGAAGACCTTCATTCTAGTTCCCTCTTCGCACTATGAATCCGTCTAGAGGAAGCCACCAAGGTGGATGATCAGAACAGTAACCTTGGTGCTGTAGAGCCAGTTGGCTGTTTTTAGACACCAAGACAGCGTCCAGGAATGGCTGTACCACATTGTATGTCCTACGCCGCCAATGTTAAACTATCGAATTTTGTGACCCATTATCTTGGAAACTTGGAGGACACCAACTTACAATTTTCCATAATTATTGAATGCACCTTTCTAGATACACTGAACTACAATTATTACTAAAATTGTATTGTGGAGCATGTTATCTTTTTTTTCAAACACTGAATTTTTTGACAGTATTTTGTAAATAAATAAACATAAAACAACTCCGGATATTTTAATTATTCTAGTTCCATATGTGTTGAATCTCACACTTGGCATGCTGTGAAAATTTCATGTCTCTACCATCAGTACTATTTTAGAAACGGGATATTTATTGCAAAAAACGTAATTCAGAGATATTGAGGTTTAAAACTTTTTTATTGCAAATTCTTATGCAGATTCACATTTCTGCGTCTTTTATGCACTAGAACTACCCTGGCCCACAGTCTGTGTCTTCTTCAACGTCACAACAGCCCAGTGCTTGCCTCCTCCTTTTCTTTGTTTCTTCTTTTGTCATTTCCTGAGCAGCTAACCCTGCTTCACGTACATGGCGCTCATCCAGTCTCCGCAGCCCTTTACCTGTGTGCTGTCTAAATCTTACCCCTAACTTCTCCAGAACCTTAAGTCTTTCATAGTTCCCACCATTAAAAGTTATTACAGCATCAGGCACTGCTAACTTTAGAGTCATAAGGCCAACAAATACATTTTTAGGCACACGGCACCACACAACATTACTGAAGGACTCATTCACATTCTGGGTCTTCCCATGTAAACACTTGTTTAGTAGCTCAGTATTTTCCAAATCTCTGTAAATAGGTTCGATTGCCTCCATTACAGCCAAAGGAAGAGAATGTTTATGTGTAAATTCATGTAGGGTGACAGAACAGCTTGCCTATATTTATAGCAAGTATTTGGTGGAGGTGGACACTGAGCTTGTCATGGCTTTCCATAAGTTGATATTCGTTGAAAGAAAGTACTCCACACAGCTCTTTTCGTCTTCTCTAAGTTTGCGTTTCTAGAAGTTACTTTCACGCCTTGTTATTTTATATGCGTATAAAAAGCAATAGAAGTTAGCTTACTACAAAAATTGCCGATAACCACTCTACTTTCAACGAAACCTAGTATTAGAAACAAAGAACTGATTTGTTTATTCGTAATGCCAACTTCTGAGATGTAACAGTAGACACAAAACAAAGCAATCCACAGCCTTCTAGACTGTGTAGTTCCCACGATATGGCTGCTCAACTATGGCAGTATATGCGTTGCCACGAAATTTGACAGTCACACGTCAACATTCAAACTTTTATTTGAAGGACTCACAAATGACTGATGTTAGTGCATTATATACATAAATCTTCAGGAAAGTCCAAAGTACAGAAAATGTCAAATTTCAGGGAATTCCACGCACAGTGTCCCCTTAATTGTACTGGACCTCGTACTTTTTTAAACCGCCGGTAGGATTCGATCCGGAACAGCGGCACCTCCCCGTCATAGGAGCGGCACTTTGGCGTATACGGGTGCACAGCCAGTTTTCATCCATGATGGGTATAGTGAAGTAAACTAAGAAACTAATTCTATACAATAACATACATCTTGTAGCTGGTAAGGTTAACACTGTCGCAATTATGTATCAGTACAAGGTTTGTATGGTGAGAAAACTCCGAGTTATTACAACGAACACCTTCACTTGAAATAGACATTTTGGGACCTAACAACCTGCTGTTTGTAGCCCTTCCCACTAGCTACTAGCAAGCAGTCGTGCTTGCGGCCAAACAGACCTACGGCGAAACTTGCTTCCTGTGGCACCGACACGGGAAACACTGTCCCACTTAATAAGGAACAACATTGTTGTGTCTCACTGCACACCTAAGATTGCCATCCTCTCCAAATGTGGCTACATAGCTGCTGATTACAATGTCACTAAAATCAACAGGCGGAGACATAGCAACTAGGCTGGCTGAGCAAAAACGCAGAGGGGCGTCACAGAATTACGACTCCACGCACTGAGAGAGGGCCACATCTAGCAGCCAAAGTCCAATTGCCTCTATTTTTTGCGAACAAAGGCCAAAAGCTCAGGCTGTTGGTAGCCCTGGAAATTAACAAACATTTGACCCACATTCCTGATTTGATATTAAATGCCAAACACAGCTCTGTACTTTCCCTCTTCTAAACTTCACTTAATCCTCACAGTTTTCCAAGCGCTTCCCACACTGCCTGTTCTTCTCTATTCTTCCATTTTGCCGTATTTATTTGTTTTATTGTGGTTGTCTATGTATTTAATATACACTCCTGGAAATTGAAATAAGAACACCGTGAATTCATTGTCCCAGGAAGGGGAAACTTTATTGACACATTCCTGGGGTCAGATACATCACATGATCACACTGACAGAACCACAGGCACATAGACACCGGCAAAAGAGCATGCACAATGTCGGCACTAGTAGAGCGTATATCCACCTTTCGCAGCAATGCAGGCTGCTTTTCTCCCAAGGAGACGATCGTAGAGATGCTGGATGTAGTCCTGTGGAACGGCTTGCCATGCCATTTCCACCTGGCGCCTCAGTTGGACCAGCGTTCGTGCTGGACGTGCAGACCGCGTGAGACGACGCTTCATCCAGTCCCAAACATGCTCAATGGGGGACAGATCCGGAGATCTTGCTGGCCAGGGTAGTTGACTTACACCTTCTAGAGCACGTTGGGTGGCACGGGATACATGCGGACGTGCATTGTCCTGTTGGAACAGCAAGTTCCCTTGCCGGTCTAGGAATGGTAGAACGATGGGTTCGATGACAGTTTGGATGTACCGTGCACTATTCAGTGTCCCCTCGACGATCACCAGAGGTGTACGGCCAGTGTAGGGGATCGCTCCCCACACCATGATGCCGGGTGTTGGCCCTGGGTGCCTCGGTTGTATGCAGTCCTGATTGTGGCGCTCACCTGCACGGCACCAAACACGCATAAGACCATCATTGGCACCAAGGCAGAAGCGAATCTCATCGCTGAAGACGACACGTCTCCATTCGTCCCTCCATTCACGCCTGTCGCGACACCACTGGAGGCGGGCTGCACGATGTTGGGGCGTGAGCGGAAGACGGCCTAACGGTGTGCGGGACCGTAGCCCAGCTTCATGGAGACGGTTGCGAATGGTCCTCGCCGATACCCCAGGAGCAACAGTGTACCTAATTTGTTGGGAAGTGGCGGTGCGGTCCCCTACGGCACTGCGTAGGATCCTACGGTCTTGGTGTGCATCCGTGCGTCGCTGCGGTCCGGTCCCAGGTCGACGGGCACGTGCACCTTCCACCGACCACTGGCGACAACATCGATGTACTGTGGAGACCTCACGCCCCACGTGTTGAGCAATTCGGCGGTACGTCCACCCGGCCTCCCGCATGCCCACTATACGCCCTCGCTCAAAGTCCGTCAACTGCACATACGGTTCACGTCCACGCTGTCGCGGCATGCTACCAGTGTTAAAGACTGCGATGGAGCTCCGTATGCCACGGCAAACTGGCTGACACTGACGGCGGCGGTGCACAAATGCTGCGCAGCTAGCGCCATTCGACGGCCAACACCGCGATTCCTGGTGTGTCCGCTGTGCCGTGCGTGTGATCATTGCTTGTACAGCCCTCTCGCAGTGTCCAGAGCAAGTATGGTGGGTCTGACACACCGGTGTCAATGTGTTCTTTTTTCCATTTCCAGGAGTGTATTTTGTTATTACGCTTGTCAGTACTGTCTTTTACACTATCTTTCTCTTTCTAACCGTAATTTCTCTTCATGTCATTCTTTAACACTCTTGTCTAGTACTAGTTTCGTTTTACGGTTAACTTAAACTGTTATATAGGCTTTGTTGTCCTGGTTCCCTTCCTTTACATTTATTTACTGTTCAAATTTTTACCTTTTTGTTGCATTACTGTTGCACTGCCAAATATGCTATTTATTGTTTGTTCGTGACTCAGCCTAGATGAGTAAGATCTTTCCCAATGTTGTTCACAACTGCAACATCTTTGACAGTGATAGATAAAAAGTGTGATGACGGCCTTGTAAGCCGAAAACCGGTTTACCAAATAAACCAATAATCTAGAACTTACACACTGTTTGTGTTTTTTATTTTTATTTATTAAAATCAGAGTGCATACAGTTTAACTTATATAAAGAGTCTCAATATGAGTTACAGAAGTCCATTAATCACTTTCTTTAAAGTCAATATCGCCATTAGACTGTAAGGTGCCAGGCAAATCCAACACCTTTCATGAAAACACTGACATGATAAGCAAATCCAGTAGTATGTCACATAGCTCCGAATAATCGTGACATTAAATTAACCAAAGTAATACAAGTAACGAGTGAGCAAATGGAATACCACAGACTAACACAAGAATGCCTAAATGCATGTCGTACCTTCCCACCGTGAGACCGACGCAGTTCCGAGGGGAGAAACGAGAACAGAAGCCGAGAGCAGAACCGTATTAAGCTACAAGGCCGTACGATAAGGGACGGACTGGACACCCACGTCGGCAGCCTACCGCTAAGACTACCATCCGCACGTTTTAGCGTGAGACTTTTTCGCGTCTCTGCTACATCAAGGAATACCCCCCAGCCCATGTTAAAAGCTAGAGCCGTCCAGAAAAACAGTATAGATCTTACGATAACACAAAAAGGGCCACTACCACCCGCAAGTTTTAGCGTGAGACTTTTTCGCGTGTCTGTTAGATTAGGACCACCCTCCAGCCCATGTTAAAAGATAGAGCCCTCCAGAAGAACAGTATAGATCTTACGATAACGCTAAAAGGACCACACCAGCTGCAGGTTTTAGCGTGAGATTTTTTAGCGTCTCTGTTACGTTGCAAACTTTAAAAACATTGCCCCACCACAAAAAGTATAATGCTTCTCATTGGATAGACAGCATTTTTGTAGGTGGAGCTTAAGGTTAACATTGAGACCCTGATTGGTCAGATGAAAACACAGCCAGATAGTTTTTTTGTAAACCAACTTCGGTAAATGTAGTAAGGAGAAGTTAGAGGGAAGTTGCTTCCGAGATGGCGAGGTGAGCGGAGCTGTGCTGCCTGCCGCTGCCCTGACGCTGCCTAAACACCGACAGGGTAACGAACGCACGCAATGCCGCATTTTTGAGCGCATAAGGCTTCACTCAGAACTGCAGAAGTCTCATCTGTTACACCCCCTTTTTGCGTAATACTAGCGTCGATCGTTAATTAAAACTCATGGTGTTCACATTTGCCACTTGAAGAACAGATCTGAAACGCGATGATTTTTCTTTTATATAGTTATTGAGAAGCCACATCAGCCACTGTAATTTACGACAAGTTAGATAAGTAATTAAAGATAATTTAGGGTCACTGTAGACCATTTTGAAAGTTTTGTCTTTTGTGATACTTAAATTAAACCTAGATTATAGATGTGATATGGCATAGGTCATCCTTCGATCGATTGTAGAACTTGGAAACCCATTCAGGGAATATTCGTTCACATTTTTGTTGAACGCAGTTGGTTTTTACCATCCTGTATTAAAACATCTCCTTTTATCAATAGTGCAATTTATAAACAATGTTTTGTGAGTAGAATAAAATTTCCTATGGTAAACTTAACTGCTTTTTCGACGTTATTTTACCAGCTAACTAAAAATAGGAAAGCCTTGAACCCCTTCCACTAAATTTAGTTAGTATTAAGATTCTTTTACAGGGAGTGCAGTGGAGCTGACGCTGAGATCATTAACTATTTGGTTATATCATCGCTAGTCTCACTGAACTCTTCTGAATTCTACATGTCATGTGTGGTCTAGCGTCTCCTTACCAGCAACAGGTCCCAGGTTCAAACTAGTTAATTCCCTAAAAAACACGCTCAGAGCGTCGTTGCGCGAAAGTGGTAGGGAGACACGATATAGAACAGACACCACCATGAATGTTTAGAAGACTGTTGTTTATTTACAGTGTTACATTTACTCTTACACAATCATGAATTCGGCTTCGAAGTGCCTATATCAAGTGTTATAAGTGTTATACATTGCCTAAGATGGCATACAGTCGTATTAAAATACACTATTAGACACATTGTCTAAGAGTGTATTTTAATACCTTATTGGTCCCACAGAAAATATGATCATGTATGGAATACAATGTAGTTAAATTTTCTACTGGAGTACATTTTCGCTGGAGGCCACTGTTTTCGAGTTATTCAAGAGAAATGTACGTAAGTGACCTTCAAACACACCTCCACTCCCACTGTAATTCCTCACCAGTTAGCATTTCTATGTACTGTATGTTGTTCGTGACCCTCCCTTTTTCCACTGTAGAAAAATTTCCGACTAAACGAACTATTCCTGATATTCGACCTCTTCTGGTCTCCAGCGATTGCGTCATTGTGAATTTAAATGTGGCCGTGAGGGTAATAAAAGAAAAACTTTTGTAAACGTTGCGCTAAAACTAATTACATTGACAATTAGAAGCACAGCAGTTTCGTAGTCAGAATGTCTGATGAATACAACGATGAATTCTTTTTAATTTTTTGCTGTTAAAATTCGAAACATTGTTGGGTAAAGTAACACAAACGTCAATTTTATAATTTGTAAGTGGTCGACTAAGCTGGTAGAGTAATAAGCCCAGTCAATGTCGACCAAATAAGGTCAAATATTGGAAATAACTCATGCAGTCGCAAATATTTGTGCAGTGGTAGGAGGCAGATCCACGGACGACATACTAAAAATCCTGACCCGTGACGGCTGAATGTGGGATTGGGAATGCGTTTGAAAAATCCTTTTGTACGTTTTTCATGAATAACTCGAAAAGTATGTCCTCTAGTGAAAACATATCCTAGTACAAAATTTGACTACATTAAATTCCCTACAAAAAGGTCCTAAGCACTTTTTTCTGGTAGGACTATTTTGCCTGTAAAGCTGCCTGCCAAATGAGAACAATAAAATTATTGCTATTTTACAACAGCGATCCTCTACAGGCATAAAGCCAGAATTTATCTCCCTCTATTGCTCTCTGTCTTACAGGTAGTCTTAATCACTGGCCTAAATGGTTTTTCTTGTTTATGAAGCTAAGAGCGCAAATTAAGCTTCATAAAAAAGAAAAACCCATTAGGCTAGTGATTAATAATGTAGATTGTCATACATATAAGATTAATTGGGAACTCAACAAAATTTTGAAAGCTAATTCTGTTTGCGAAGAATCATACAATGTTAAAAGCAGTGCGGCCTTTGCGCAGGAAACAAGAGATATCTAGATACCGGAGGATGCTTCATTCGCATCAATGGATATCGAGAACTTATATACAAATATTCCCATCGATTAAGCTTTAGAGAGAATAAAAACTAATCTCTTACGTAACTGCCGTCTAGGCCAAGCTGAAGTTGTAGAACTCATTGAAATATTGCAGTTTGTTCCATCGTATAACTACTTTCTATTTAACAATATATATTCCAGACAAGGCGATGGACTCGCTTCAGGAAACTGCTTAGCAGGAACAATAGTAGACATTTTTACTAACCAGATAGAAAGGACTTTCTTCGAGACGAATCCAGAGATTCTGACGAATATAGTATATTACAGAAGATATGCCGATGACTCAATTATTCTTTATAGAGGGAGTAAAACTCAAATAGATGTGGCACAGAAGTTAAGTAGCATACATTCCAAGATAAAATTCATGACAGAAATTGAAGTAGCCAAAAAGATTCATAACAAAAATGGTAGACTTTCTATAACATTACCTTTCGCTGTTACTGCTATACCATAACCTTAAAGTTGGAGGCAGAGCGTATAATGAAACTGCCTTGTTAATGTAATTATGGTATAAAGCAACAGTGCAGTGTTACCCTCTGAAAGGAATTTAGTTGTGTTGACCGTGATATACCTAACAGAGGTGGCTTATCGGAAGTTAAAGTCAGAATTACATAAATATTAAAATGGTAATAGACAATAATTTATCTATCCACACTGTGCAAATGATAATAAAAGCGGTCGTCAGCCTAATTAGGCATAAGAATGAGTAACGTTCTTGTTCAAGAAACTGACAAGTAACTTCAGCGGGCAAACACAGTGTATACGTTTGTCACACGAGAGTGCAATGAACTCTGGCACCTGCATATGTTAAGGTTAATGTTGGAGCTGACAGAGCAGAAGAAACTATTTGCATAAATATAACAGGTAACGATACACACTGTTACCTTCAAGGCTTATTCAAACTGAAAGGTCTCAATAATATTACAATTAATATTCACTGTAGAATCATAAAGTGGACATAGTTTCAGTATTACTTTTCAAACATTTTTTTTATCAGACAGAAAAATTGTAAATGTAGTTCACTGCAAAATTATGAACTGGTCAAAGGTCAAGTCTCACTCAGCTAAGTTTTGCAGTTTTCAACTTTTACTACAGTGAGAGATGAAATTGACATATTTCTAAGATACTGACTCACCTTTTGCGATTTACAACAGCCAGAATTGTGATCATTTACTATGCAAAGCGCTATAAGCTTCAGTTTTAAGAACTTTTAATTTTGAAGTTGACAGCAAACTGTTATAACAACTGTTAGTAGTAATTTATTACTTTAAATTCAGTTTTTCACTTTAGTTTTTTAGCAAGCCCACAAACTTTAAACAGGCAGTTTTAATTGCAAAATTATTTTCAGCAAACATTACTTACTTTAGCTCAGTCTCTTGCCGCATTAGCTTCAACTTTCTTTTTACTATGTTCAAGAGACATTATTAGTAAAACACTGGGCTTTAATGTTATTTCAGTTAGGACACTCGGTAATCACTTAGCATGGGAAGGATCCTAGGAGGAAATGTGACAGAGGATAGATCAAGGTAAGTTTTCATAAATAGTCTTTTGGTATACTTTATAATTGAAAACAAATAAATCATCCACATGAGCTGATCCTTCACTGTACCTTTCTGCATTTCCTTGGTTCCTTTTCAGTGATTGCGCAACGTGGTGGCGAGTGCATGTCGGAGGGTGGATTTGCAGGCGGAAATGCTGGTCTGTGTCATTTCTCGGTGGCGATGATAGATACCAATTCCAGATCCATCCTTCCGAGGCATTGGAAACAGGCACGAAAAGCCTCTGTCGGCACCAACACATTTCACAACCTTTTCGTGAGCTGTTGGTGGGTCAGTAGCTCCGACAGACTCTTAATCTATCTCTTCTACATATGCCAACCACAATTTGCGCACGCTACTAAGTTCCGTTCCGAAGGGGAACCACACCACATTTTACATACAAAATAACTAAAAACGGTAAGTGAAGGTCAACAGTTTACATAACAGCAAACCAAACATATTAAATAAAACAGAACATTTGCACATATTGACATGTTTACAAAATATTATTCACCCAAATTCCAAATATATACAGTAAGTTTTGTCTCTTCCCAATGAGACAAAGAATTTAAATGATAAAGATAATACATTAGATATGATTAAACCAGGACTTCAAAGTTTTTGCAAAGAAAAAAGTACACACTTTTATACAGTACCGAATTAATCAGTACAACATTGGAGCTATGGTGTTACAGTGCATTCCAAATATTTAGGAAACCAACATGAACGGACGTGATTATAAATGTCCACTCCAATTACACACTACGTCAAAAACACGCATATTTTAATTCAGTGTTACACAGAATAGTAAGACTTCTACTATGTCAAATTGAGGTGAAAAATATGAAGTGTGACGAGGGCCTCGCGTCGGGTAGACCGCTCGCCTGGTGCAAGTCATTCGATTTGACACCACTTCGGCGACTTGCGCGTCGATGAGGATGAAATGATGCGTAGGACATCAAAACACCCAGTCCCTGAGCGGAGAAAGTCTCCGACCCAGCAGGGAATCGAACCCGGGCCCTTAGGATTGGCACTCTGTCGCGCTCACCGCTCACCTACCGGGGGCGGACGAGGTGAAAAAAGAACTTGAGATATTAAGACAGGTCGCCCTTGCAAATGATTATGACCCATATATACTTAACTCCATACATGTCAAAATTAAAAAGAAGATGAAAAGGAGCGAGAAAGGGCAGGAAAAACCGACATCCGAAAAGGATAAGTACGCCACTATGAAATATATAGACAAAACATCAGATAAAATCGAACATACATTCCGAATAAACGGGGTTAAAATTGCATTTAGGACTTCCGATAATATAAAATGACCAGTGCGTCATAAGTAGCCACGGAAAAGTAATAAATATTGTAAATAGGGGGTCTACAAAATATTATGTCATGAAGGCGAAAAAAGCTATATCGGACAGACAGGCAGGTCCTTTGATGAAAGGTTTAAAGAACACACGTATGCCTGTAATAAGACAGCGCTAGGATTCCATATGCAAGAGGAGGGTCATCATATTGGTAACATCGACGAACAGCTTCAAATTCTACATGAAGTTACAAAAAGTAAACGATTAGATATTTTAGAAGAACTGGAGATTATGTTACGAGACAGAGAGAACCTGACAAACTCCTCAATGAACAGAATAAATTTGCAACAGACACATACTTTAACATTTACGACTATGTGTTCACCTGAGCGAATCGTTTTTACTACACACGGGCTTCATTTGAGGATGGTACCTTCCGGCGGACGAGTATTGCACTGTGTAGCGCGGGCCGCATCAGATGTCAGCAACCTCTAAGGCTGAGGATCGTGCCAGCCACCTGGAGCAGAGCACTACACTCCTCGTGCTGCCCGTGTCGCCCTGCCGTACTAATGGACAACGGCATAAACAGGCAGTAGCCGGAAATAAAGCGCCATCGGGCGTCAGAAATACACTTTACTAGTGCTACTACTATTTTCATATATAGCAATGTTTTCTCCTTGTTCTGAAATGTTATTTTACAGACAAAGATGTTGTTGTTGTTGTGGTCTTCACTCCTGAGACTGGTCTGGTGCAGCTCTACATGCTACTCTATCCTGTGCAAGCTTCTTCATCTCCCAGTACCTATTGCAACCTACATCCTTCTGAATCGGCTTAGTGTATTCATCTCTTGGTCTCCCTCTACGACGTTTACCCTCCACGCTGCCCTCCAATACTGAATTGGTGATCCCTTGATGCCTCAGTACGTGTCCTACCAACCGATCCCTTCTTCTAGTCAAGTTGTGCTACAAACTCCTCTTCTCCCTATTTCTATTCAATACCTCCTCATTAGTTATGTGATCTACCCATCTAATCTTCAGCATTCTTCTGTAGCACCACATTTCGAAAGCTTCTATTCTCTTCTTGTCCTTCTTGTCCAAACTATTTATCGTCCATGTTTCACTTCCATACATGACTACTCTCCATTCAAATACTTTTAGAAACGACTTCCTGACACTTAAATCTATACTCGATGTTAACAAATTTCCCTTCTTCAGAAACGCTTTCCTTGCCATTGCCAGTCTATATTTTATATCCCCTCTACTTCGACCATCATCAGTTATTTTTTTCCCCGAATAGCAAACCTCTTTTACTACTTTAAGTGTCTCATTTCCTAATGTAATTCCCTCACCATCACCCGACTTAATTCGTCTATCCTCGTTTTGCTTTTGTTTATGTTCATCTTATATCCTCCTTTCAAGACATTGTCAATTCCTTTCAACTGCTCTTCCAAGTCCTTTGCTATCTCTGACAGAACTACAATGTCATCGGCGAACCCCAAAGTTTTTATTTCTTCTCCATGGATTTTAATACCTACTCCGAATTTTCCATTCGTCTCTAAGGTATTCGCGTTAGTATTTTGCAGCCGTGAATTATTTAAGATCTGTTCTGTAATTTTAAATGTTATATAAATTTGATCTATACATTAATAGAATATTTTAGGAATTTGAAAAATAAAGGCTATCTTACAGAGGACGTGCGCATCTAGCGCAAAGAGGGGGAACAAAATCTAACAAATTTTTATATCTACACTCCTGGAAATTGAAATAAGAACACCGTGAATTCATTGTCCCAGGAAGGGGAAACTTTATTGACACATTCCTGGGGTCAGATACATCACATGATCACACTGACAGAACCACAGGCACATAGACACAGGCAACAGAGCATGCACAATGTCGGCACTAGCACAGTGTATATCCAACTTTCGCAGCAATGCAGGCTGCTATTCTCCCATGGAGACGATCGTAGAGATGCTGGATGTAGTCCTGTGGAACGGCTTGCCATGCCATTTCCACCTGGCGCCTCAGTTGGACCAGCGTTCGTGCTGGACGTGCAGACCGCGTGAGACGACGCTTCATCCAGTCCCAAACATGCTCAATGGGGGACAGCTTCGGAGATCTTGCTGGCGAGGGTAGTTGACTTACACCTTCTAGAGAACGTTGGGTGGCACGGGATACATGCGGACGTGCATTGTCCTGTTGGAACAGCAAGTTCCCTTGCCGGTCTAGGAATGGTAGAAGGATGGCTTCGATGACGGTTTGGATGTACCGTGCACTATTCAGTGTCCCCTCGACCATCACCAGAGGTGTACGGCCAGTGTAGGGGATCGCTCCCCACACCATGATGCCGGGTGTTGGCCCTGGGTGCCTCGGTTGTATGCAGTCCTGATTGTGGTGCTCACCTGCACGGCGCCAAACACGCATACGACCATCATTGGCACCAAGGCAGAAGCGACTCTCATCGCTGAAGACGACACGTCTCCATTCGTCCCTCCATTCATGCCTGTCGCGACACCACTGGAGGCGGGCTGCACGATGTTGGGGCGTGAGCGGAAGACGGCCTAACGGTGTGCGGGACCGTAGCCCAGCTTCATGAAGACGGTTGTGAATGGTCCTCGCCGATACCCCAGGAGCAACAGTGTCCCTAATTTGCTGGGAAGTGGCGGTGCGGTCCCCTACGGCACTGCATAGGATCCTACGGTCTTGGCGTGCATCCGTGCGTCGCTGCGGTCCGGTCCCAGGTCGACGTGCACGTGCACCTTCTACCGACCACTGGCGACAACATCGATGTACTGTGGAGACCTCAAGCCCCACGTGTTGAGCAATTCGGCGGTACGTCCACCCGGCCTCCCACATGCCCACTATACGACCTCGCTCAAAGTCCGTCAACTGAACATACGGTTCACGTCCACGCTGTCGCGGCATGCTACCAGTGTTAAAGACTGCGATGGAGCTCCGTATGCCACGGCAAACTGGCTGACACTGACGGCGGCGGTGCACAAATGCTGCGCAGCTAGCGCCATTCGACGGCCCACAGCGCGGTTCCTGGTGTGTCCGCTGCGCCGTGTGTGTGATCATTGATTGTACAGCCCTCTCGCAGTGTCCGGAGCAAGTATGGTGGGTCTGACACACCGGTGTCAAAGTGTTCTTGTTTCATTTCCAGGAGTGTATATAAGACCGGTGTTTTACATTTTATAGCTAATTTGACAATGCATGAACCTGTGTTCAGTGTATGCCGTCTTTAGGTATGAACTATATGTATTTCGCAAACATTCAGTTAGATTGCTAATAGGCCTGGTTAAATATTGCACTTATTTTTAGGTTTTAATATAAATTTTCTTTTGTATTCTTATAGAATCTGAAGATGGTCATTGTATGGCCGAAACCGGTTATGACTGTGTTACAAGAATGTGATTTCGTTTATAAATAAATAAAAAAATTTACAAAATAATCAGTCACCCCATTGACAAAATGTTGTTTTTTCCAAAATACTGCTGCCCTCGGAAGTTAAGTTGTCCGTGGTGAGAGGGATAATACCTGAAATTTGGTATTCTCGACATATTCTTGACACGATATAGATTTGATAATATTCAATTCCCTGACGGTTTCAGAAATAGAATGTTCCACGCTTCTAGGTCAAACTAATATTCCGCGTTCAGAGTTTGTTAATTCCCGTCGTGTTGCCATGATCACGTCGGAAACCTTTTCATGTGAAACACCCGAGTACAAATGACAGCACTACCAATACACTGCCCTTCTATACCTTGTGTACGCGATAGTACCACCATCTATATATGTGCATATCACTATTCCACGACTTTAGTCACTTCAGTGTATAAACGCAATACAGAGGGGTCCACTGTTTAAAAGTCCATAACTGGCAAACTAATTGGCGGAGTTTTCTCATCTTTGGTAGTGTAATAGTTTGTAGTTCCGGTAATCGCCACACAAGCGTTGTACTGCGTTGTTTTGTTATGTCAGATGACATTCACCAGATAGTCAGTGTTTTGTTCTTAGTTTCACCTAGTTACTCGAGTAAACATGGCTGGCGTAAGGCTTACATTCTATGAAAGGAAGTCAGTTTTGAAGTGGTATTTTAAGTACGAAAACATTAATAAGGTTCAACGGCAATGGCGAAATGAGTAGCAAACACAGCCACCGACACGTTTAACGGTTCGTCGCATTCGAGACAAATTTGAAGCCGAGGGCTGTGTTATAGATGTACGCAAACAACAATCTGGACGATCTGTAACAGTAACAAATCCAGCTAACTCCAGTCGTGTGTTACAACAATTCACTCGCTCACCATAGAAGTCTGTGAGACAGTGTGCCCGTGAAACTGCAGTGAGTCGCTCAAGTGTTCGGCGAATTTTGAAAAGAGCAAAGTAGAAGTGCTACATCCCACGATTGCTACACGCAATGAACAAGGACGACCCAGATCGTAGAATGAAATGGTTTACTAATATGGTGCGCAATGATGAAGAGTTTGCAGAGACGATTGTATTGTCTGATGAGGCACAGTTCAAACTCAGTGCTACAGTAAATCACCACAATTGCATCTACTGGGCCGCCGAAAATTCAAACATCCATGTAGACAAAGCCGTGAATTTGCCAGGAGTAAATGTGTGGTGTGGGTTGTCTTACAGGGGCTTGATTGGGCCATTCTTCATTGACGGCACAGTTACCGGTGAAGTGTACCTGCAGAAGCTTCAGACATCCATTTTACCTGCCATCCGAGACTTGTATGGAGACGGAAGACTTTGCTTTCAACAAGATGGTGTCCCAGTCCACTACCAAAATCGTGTTAGGGCGTATCTCGACGGAACTCTACCAGGAAGATGGATAGGCCGTAGAGGTGCTGTGGAGTATCCACCACGTTCCCCAGACCTAAGCCGGCCGGAATGACCGAGCGGTTCTAGGCGCTTCAGTCTCGAACCGTGTGACCGCTACGTTCGCAGGTTCGAATCCTGCCTCGGGCATGGATGTGTGTGATGTCTTTATGTTAGGTTGAAGTAGTTCTACGTTCTAGGGGACTGGTGACCTCAGATGTTAAGTCCCATTGTGCTCTGAACCATTTGAACCAGACCTGTACTTTTGCCTGTGGGGGACAGTAAAGGACGTCGTTTATTGACAGAAACCACGTACATTAGATGAACTTCGAGAATCCATCGCACATTCATGTGCAAATATCGAACTGAACACGTTGCATTCAGTAGTTCGCGCTGCAGTTCGGCGGCATCGTTTGTTAAAAAAAATGACTCAAATGGCTCTGAGCACTCTTGGACTTAACATCTGAGGACATCAGTCCCCTAGAACTTAGAACTACTTCAATCTAACTAACCTAAAGACATTACACACATCCATGCCCGAGGCAGGAGTCGAACCTGCGACCGTAGAAGTCGCGCGGTTCCTGACTGGTCACCACGGCCGGCAGCATCGTGTGTGGATGTTAGTGGTGACCATTTCGAGCACCTACGGTGATGTCTTTAAGTTGGACTTTAAGCTACACTTCCGTCAATTAGTTTGCAAATTATGGACTTTTAAATAGTGGATACATTTTTTTGGACCCCTCTGTATATGGGGATAAAACTCGTATTCTTTCTTCTTGATAATCTCACGCCTCTCGTTGACTGTTATCACGCCCGATGGAAGGGGGGTGGGGAGGGGGGGGGGAAGATGCACAGGTTGAGAATCGCTAAAGTAGAGAAATAGTGCGGAGTGTTTAGCGTCGCCCGTGGCCACGTTGGGCCGCCAGCCGGAGTGGAGCTTTCCTCAATCCAAACGGCAAACTTATTATTTTGATACAGGCGTCTGCCACGTAGGCAACCCGGCAGACCTTGCTGTATAGCAGGACGGCGTACACACAAGGATACAGCAGACACGTCTGATGTTTCGAACAACGCGCAATGCCCTGTGTACAGCCCCGTCGCACGCTGTGCCCGGTGCCGACAAAGCCTCGCATTGCTCCCGCGAGCCGGCCTTCAACTCGTAGGGCGAGTTGAGGCGGCAGAGCGCCGCGCTCCTCTTCAGTGTTGGGAGAATTAATGCGGCCGGCCCGGCAGTGCATTAAGTCGGCACACGTAGCCAGCTTGCCCGGCTCGGTTCGCCGCGGGCCCCGTAAGTCACTGTGTGCGCGCCGGCGGCCCGCCTTGTCCGCTTTTGACGGCATCCAGCGCGGCCGATGTTAATTCCGGCCCGGGTAGGGCAGCGCGGGGCCCTGATTTACAACCGGAGCGTGACGCAGATGCTAACGCCAACAGCCGACTGCGACACACACACACACACACACACACACACACACACACACACACAGAACCCTCCTCTCTTCTCTAATTGTTGGTCCTCCTCTTACTCGAAGAACGTTTTTATCCGCCGGACGATAATACATAAATAATGGCCATTAGTGCACCAGTTTCAGTCGAACTTAATTAACGACGCCGTAAATTAACGCCAGCTGTTGACCGTTACTGCTATATCGGAGATAAATCGACTGGGGTTCTTTGGCGCATAACGGTACGTGTCGCTACTACCGCTCCAGTAAATAGAAATTGAGCGGGAAACGCCTCCTTCATAACCATATTTGTGAAATTTTTTTAGTGTCCTGCAAAGTGCCGCACATGTTCAGTATAAAATTTACAAGATTTTTAGCGAAATTAGGTGCTACGAACCAGTCTGAAACGTTCTTCTCATACCATCTTTGTACTCAGAAAAAAAGAAGGTAGACAGACTTTAGCGAACGCAGGGACCTCCCGCAGGGTGGAAAAGGGCCATAGAAAATAAATTCGTGGAACAGCCACAACTTGGATACATTATTCATTACTATAATATATTTCGCCAGTCAGACGCAAGCATCTTCAGAATTGAGGGAAATTATTATACGTTACGCCAGTGTAAAACTAAATAAAATCGCAGATTCAACGTACTACGTAATAACTGTCATTTAGTGCATCTACATCTACATCTACATGGCTACTCTGCAATTCACACTTAAGTGTCTGGCAGAGGGTTTATCGGACAATTTTCATACTACTTCTCTACCATTCCACTCTCGAACGGCGCGTGGGACAAAGGAACATCTAAATCTTTCCGTTAGAGCTCTGGTTTGTCTTATTTTATTATGGTGATCATGTCTCCCTACGTAGATGGGTGTCAACAAAATATTTTCACATTCGGAAGAGAAAGTTACTAACTTCGTAAATAGATCTCGTCGCAAAGAAAACCCCCTTTGTTTGAGTGACTGCCACCCCAACTGGCGCATCATATCAGTGACACTCTCACCTCTATTGCGCGGTAACACGAAACGAGCTGCCCTTCTTTGCAGTGTTTCGATGTCAAAATGGTTAGTTCAAATCGCTCTGAGCACAATAGGATTTAACATCTATGGTCATCAGTCCCCTAGAATTTAGAACTAATTAAACCTAACTAACCTAAGGACATCACACACATCCACGCCCGAGGCAGGATTCGAACCTGCGACCGTAGCGGTCGTGCGGTTCTGGACTGAAGCACCAAGTTATGGATCTCATACCGCGCAGCAATATTCCGGCAGAAGATGGACAAATGTAATGTAGACTGTCTCTTTAGTGGGTTTGTCGCATCTTCTAAGTGTTCTGCCAGCAAAGCGCAGTCTTTTTTTTCCCCTTCCCCACAATATTATATATGTGGTCTTTCCAATTTAAGTTGCTCGTAATTGTAATTCCTAGGTATTTAGTCGAACTGACAGCCCAGAAGTGAAAAATCGTGGCGTTACCGCAGTTATTTAAGGTAGAGCTGAAGATCATTTCATTTGGCGATGGTAGTCCACAGCTACATGTGAAACGTGTCTGGCTTTTTAGTGACGTCAGATGTAAAATGGAGTTGGCTTTGTTAGTTATCGTACAGTCAGGTATACTGAAACCTAAACCTTCTTGTTAAGCAAGCCTCAGTCCTATCGATGTGAACTATGGTGAAACAGTGTATCATTAAGCCTAATGACAATACAAAAGAGAATAATAAATTAAACTGTTGGAAATAACCGCTGCTTTTACGGTGTTTAAAACACACATACGTCTAAAATTAAATACCCCTATAATAACATAGTAAAAATGCAAAATGTAATTAATTTAGAATCTAAGCATGGTTACTACCGAACATGTAAGTCGCAACAATCGACCGTTCCATATATTGCAACGTAATGAGCTACAAGCTTAAGACTAATTATTGTTTCACCACATCTGACTGCTGCGTATAATCTACGCTTCGTTGCAATGCAGGTTAATTGTAATAAGCTGTTGGAAGTACGTATTCGTTAAAGAAGCGGCTAATTTTAATTTGTGTTTATTATACCGAATTTTCTTTCTTTATTTAAACGTATTTGAGTTCAGCCCATAAAGCGGCGCTTCTCTGCCATGTTCCTTGGACATGGAACACTTGCGCAAATTTTATTTTACTGCATTCATAATGCATGGAAACGGAGTCATTGTACCAAATAAGTATGTTGTAAATGCGTATCTTTGCAAATACTGCGCTCTAACAAACCATACACTTGAAAGGAATCATGTTATTATGTTTGACTGGTGGGTTTAATCCACATTTATTTACTATATAGGTTACTTGTAACAATATTAATAATTTGTTGTAAACATATGGACATTAATGGTCGTATAAACGGCTGTTATACTTTCAGTTGCTAATTTCACTGTGTTCTTTCTAAATGCATTCTAAAAAGCGGTTGCGAATTTTTGACATGAGTGTCTTGAAGCCCATAAAAGCTATAGTTTAATTTTAATGTTGTTTTTTTGTGTTGCATTAGACTGAATGAGGCAGTTTTCTGATAAAGGGCTATAGCGCGCTCAACAAGAAATCATACTTCCTGTTTGTTCATCCTTTAATTTACTGAGAACAGAGTTTACAGTAGCTGCAACACAGTTCATTTGCCTCATTTTATGCCTGATGTTGACGCTGTTCAAAGTCGTAAGCATGTAAAGTGTGGCCGTTGGGTATCAAGTGAGAGTTACACTATGTGATCAAAAGTCTCCGCACACCTGGCTGAAAATGACTTCCAAGTTCGTGGCGCCCTCCATCGGTAATGCTGGAATTCAATATGGAGTTGGCCCACCCTTAGCACAGATGACAACTTTCATTCTCACAGGCGTACGTTCAATCAGGTGCTGGAAGGTTTTTCGGGGAGTGGCAGCCCATTCTTCACGGAGCGCTGGAAACAGGTATAGACGTCGGTCGGTGCGGCCTGGCATCACGTCGGTGTTCCAAAACATCCCAAAGGTGTTCTATAGGATTCAGGTCAGGACTCTGGGCAGGCCAGTTTATTACTGGGATGTTATAGTCGAGTAACCACTCTGCCACAGGCCGTGCATTATGAACAGGTGCTCGATCGAGTTAAAACATGGAATCGCCAAACCCGAATTGCTCTTCAACAGTGGGAAGCTTAAAACATCAATCCTTAAAACATCAAGCCAGTGCTGTGATAGTGCCAGGTGAAAGAACAAGGGGTGCAAGCCCCCTCCATGAAAAACACGACAACACCATAACAGCACCGCCTCCGAATTTTACTGTTGGCACTAGACACCCTGGCAGATGACGTTCACCGGGCATTGTCTTGTCCCTGCAATCGAATCACCACAATGTGTACCGTGATTCGTCACTCGACACAACATTTTTCCACTTTTCAGTCGTCCAATGTTTACGCTCCTTACACCAAGCGAGGCGTCGTTTGGCACTTACCGGCGTGATGTGTGGCTTATGAGCAGCCGCTCGACCATGAAATCCAAGTTTTCTCACCTCCCACCTAACTGCCATAGTACTTGCAGTGGATCCTGATGTAGTTTGGTATTCCTGTGTGATGGTCTGGATAGATGTCTGCCTATTACACATTACGACCCTTTGTCAGCCAACAGATGAGGTCGACCTGTACGCTTTTGTGCTGTACGCGTCCCTTCACGTTTCCACTTCACTATCACATCGCAAACAGCGGACCTAGGGATGTTTAGGAGTGTGAAAATCTCGCGTAAGACGTGTGACGCAAGTGACATCTAACCACCTAACAACGTTCGAAATCTGCGAGTTCCGCGGATCGCCCCATTCTGCTCTCTCACGATATCTAATGACTACTGAGGTGCTGATATGGAGTACATGGCAGTAGGTGGCACCACAATGCACCTAATATGAAGAACATATGTTTATGGGGGTGTCTGGATACTTTAGATCACATAATATATTTCGTTGCAAGAGACAAAGAAAATGGTTCACCTGCCTAAAATCGTGTAGAGCCCGTGTGAGTACGCAAAAGTGCAGCAACACAACGTGGCATGGACACTAGTGTCCGAAGTAGTGCAGGAGGGAATAAACACGATGAATTCTACACGGCTCAGATTTGCTAAATAATGTCGATGTCTGGGGAATCTGGTGGACAGCGAAAGTGTTTAAACTCAGAAGAGTGTTCCTAGAGCCATTCTGTAGCAAATCTGGACATGTGGCGTGTCGCACTGACCTTCTAGAACTGCCCAAGTCAGTCGGAATGAACAATGGGCATGAATGGATGGCGGTGATCAGACAAGATGCTTACGTACGTGTCCCTTGTCAGAGTCGTATCTAGACGTGTCATGAATCCCATATCACTCCAACTACACACGCCCCGCACCATTAAAGAGCCTCCAGCACCTTCAATAGTCCTCTGCTGTTCATGCAGGGACCATGGATTCATCCGCTCGATCCAATTTGGAAGGAGACTCGTCCAACCGGGTAACACGTTGCCAGTCATCAGTTAGAGACTTAAAGCTTTGTGCAGAGGGCGTTCGGCTCCGGAAGCCCATATCGATGATGTTTCGTTGAATAGTTCACATGCTGACACTTGTTGATGGCCCAGCACTGAAATGTGAAGCAATTTGCGGAAGGGTTGCACTTCCGTCACGTTGGACGATTGTCTTCAGTCGTCACTGGACCCGATCTTGCAGGATCTTTTTCCCGCTGCGGCATTGTCGGAGATTTCACGTTTTACCGGATTCCTGATATTCACGGTGCACTCGTGAAATGGTCCTAGGGGAAAATCCCCACTTCATCGCTTCCCGGAGATGCTGTATCCCATCGCTCGAGCATTCAAACACAGTTAAATCTAACCTTCTATTGTAGCAGCAGTAACTGATCTAACAACTATGCCAGACACTTGTCTTATACAGGCGTTGCCGACCATAATGCCATATCCTGCCTGTTTACATATCTCTGTATTTGAATACGCGTGCCTTTACCAGTTTCTTTGGCGCTCCATTGTGTGATTTTATTTCATTTTATGTTTTTGTAACTCTTTTTAATTTCCCACAGTTCTGAGGGAGCTTGAATCTGACTAGCGATGTATTTTATAAAAAAGGAAAGCGGTATGCAAGCCGTCCACATGAAGGTCATTAGAGAACAAGCTTGGGAATGCGAAGTATAGAAAAGGAATGTGGACCGGCGCTTGTTAGGAAACGTCCCCGCATATGCCTTAAGCGATTTATGTAAATCACAGAAAAGACGCAAATCTAGATAGCCCGACGGGGATCTGAACCGCACCACTTCGCTCGGTCCCTCGTACGTGGAGCTTCTCTGGCATGGCACTAAGCCCCACGAGAGGCCACAGTCAGAATCCACTCACTCTTAGGGTGCATTCACGTTCCACCTCGCTTTGCTGCCATGGCACAGTGATGATGAATCAAGCCCATAGAGTCATACTAGTCTATTGAATATGCACCATCACCTCGTTCGGTGATGATGTCAGTCTGGTTTGTGTTTCACGCCATATGTCCTGAAACATGAGCCCTGATTGGCTACTTCAAGGTCAGTTTGCTAACACACTGTCTGCGAGGTGTATACATATATATTCAGGCTGGTCCATTGATCGTGACCGGGCCAAATATCTCATGAAATAAGCGTCAAACGAAAAAACCACAAAGAACGAAACTTCTCTAGCTTGAAAGGGGAAAGCAGATGGCGCTATGGTTGGCCCGCTAGATGGGGCTGCCATAGGTCAAACGGATATCAACTGTGTTTTTTTTAAAACAGGAACCCCCATTTTCACTACATATTCGTGTAGTACGTAAAGAAATGTGAATGTTTTAGTGGGACCACTTTTTTCGTTTTCTGATACATGGCGCTGTAATAGTCACAAACATATGGCTCACAATTTTAGATTGGTTGGTTGTTTTGGGGAAGGAGACCAGACAGCGTAGTGATCGGGCTCATACACAATTTTAGA
Organism: Schistocerca gregaria; assembly: GCF_023897955.1. Taxonomy (NCBI): domain Eukaryota; kingdom Metazoa; phylum Arthropoda; class Insecta; order Orthoptera; family Acrididae; genus Schistocerca; species Schistocerca gregaria. The sequence continues at coordinate 386,687,372 of NC_064920.1, read as the reverse complement.
CGAACAGTTGGTAACAGGTAGGTTTTTTTAAATTAAACTGCAGAACGTATGTACGTTCGAACATTTTATTTCGGCTGTTCCATTGTGATAAATGTACGTTTGTGAACTTAACATTTCTGAGAACACATGCTGTTATAGCGTCATTACCTGTAAATACCACATTAATGCAATAAATGCTCAAAATGATGTCCGTCAACCTCAATGCATTTGGCAATACGCGTAACAACATTCCTCTCAACAGCGAGTAGTTCGCGTTCCGTAATGTTCGCACATGAATTGACAATGCGCTGACACAGGTTGTCAGGCGTTGTCGGTGGATCACGATAGCAAATATCCTTCTACGTTCCCCACAGTAAGACATCCGGGGACGTCAGATCCGGTAAACGTGCGGGACATGGTATGGCGCTTCGACGACCAATCCACCTGTCATGAAATATGCTATTCAATACCGCATCAACCGCACGAGAGCCATCTGCCGGACATCCATCATGTTGGAAGTACATCGCCGTTCTGTCATGCAATGAAACATCTTGTAGTAACATCGGTAGAATATTACGTAGAAAATCATCATACACTGCACCATTTACATTGTCATCGATAAAATGGAGCCTCCCATAATGCCGCACCATACATTAACCCGCCAAGGTCGCTGATGTTACACTTGTCACAGCCATCTTGGATCTTCCGTTGCCCAATAGTGCTTTATATGCCGGTTTACGTTACCGTTGTTGGTGAATGACGCTTCGTCGCTAAATAGAACGCGTGCAAAAATCTGTCATAGTCCCGTAATTTCTCTTGTGCCCAGTGGCCGAACTGTACACGACGTTCAAAGCAGTCGCCATGCAATTCCTGGTGCATAGAAATATGGTACGGGTGCAATTGATGTTGATGTAGCATTCTGAGCTCCGACGTTTTTGAGATTCCCGATTCTCAAACAGTTTGTCTGCTACTGATGTGCGGATTAGCTGCGACAGCAGTTAAAACACCTATTTGGGCATCATCATTTGTTGCAGGTCGCGTTTGACGTTTCTCATGTAGCTGAACACTTCCTGTTTCCTTAAATAACGTAACTATCGGCCGAACGATTCGTACACTTGGATGATGTCGTCCAGGATACCGAGCAGCATACATAGCACAGGCCTGTTGGGCATTTTGATCACAATAGCCATACATCAACACGATATCGACCTTTTCCGAAATTGGTAAACGGTCTATTTTAACACTGGTAATGTATCACGAAGCAAATACCATCCGCACTGGCGGAATGTTACGTGATGCCACGTACTTACACGTTTGTGACTATTACAGCGCCATCTGTCACAAAGCGAAAAAAGTGGTCCAACTAAAACACTCATATTTCTTTACGTACTACACGAATATGTAATAAAAATGGGGGTTCCTATTTTAAAAAACGCAGTTGATATCCGTTTGACCTATGGCAGCGCCATCTAGCGGGCCAGCCATAGCGCCATCTGGTTTCCCCCTTCAAGCTCGACGAGTTTCGTTCTTTGTAGTTTCTCGTTTGATGTTTATTTCGTGAGATATTTGGCCCGGCCAGTATCAATGGACCACCCTGTATATACTGAAGCTGCGAGTGAAAATTTGTACCAAGGCCGGGAATCGGACCCGGGTCTCCTGCTTACTAGGCATGTGGGTTAGCCACTAACACGGGTAATTCCCACCACACTCCCTCAGATGTAGTGGTAAAAAGGCCCAGTGGATAGCCCGTCAAAAACTGAACATAGATAAAGCGTACGCCTTAATGCAAAACTGTTTTTATTTTTATGATCTGGTTAAAAAAAATGGCTCTGAGCACTATTGGACTTAACATCTACGGTCATCAAATGGTTCAAATGGCTCTGAGCACTATGGGACTTAACATCTATGGTCATCAGGCCCCTAGAACAGGGAGCTACTTAAATCTAACTAACCTAAGGACAGCACACAACACCCAGTTTATGATCTGATTTGGATCTCGTATTCGATGAGATATTTTGATTTTTATGATGGTATGTCTATGGATATATGGAGGTTTGCTTTTTCGAAACGTGTAAGTAGTAACACAGTCAGATTTTAAGGTGATTAGTCTTATAAGCGTAATTGCTTTATTGTTTTTTAGTAGCTAGGTTCTGATGATGGATTATCTGTAACTTAGACATCATAGCACGTGTATTTTACAGTTTTCGACGGTATTTTACGGTTGTCATCTTGAGAACGTCATTAATGAAATCAGACAGATATTGTCGTTAGGTTCAATATTACAGTGGCTGGTTGTGAGTCGGCTACGCCAACGAGCATGGTGACACGAGAATAATGATCATTAAATTTTGGCGTCTGTCTTAAACCTATTTGAATTCTATTGAAACGTCCCCTTTGAACAATTATACACGACTGTGCTTAAACTGACACACAATATTTTTAGCGCAACGCAATCTGACTTTCAAAAATCCCTACGAAATAATGGCCCTGACTAACATTAACCTATACGTTTCACAAATCACTTGCCTCACAAAAATCTTCGTTACTCAAGTTACTGCAATACAGCGAGCACCACTACTGCCAGCTAAATAAAAGATTCAAACTACTGAAGGCACTAACTACTGACAGGCATAGTTAGCAAATGAAAGATTTTAATACAGAACAGACAATGTATTTACCTCACTAGTCATAATATATAAGTCAGTTCGTGACACCAATTCTTACAAATTTCAAAACTCCGCCATCTCTCCACTCACGTCCACCACCGCCGGCGGCCTACCCCCAACTGCGCAACTCTACGCGCTGCTAGCATCCAGCTGCCGCTGCCCGACACTACAATGGCAGACAACAATGCAAACTAGCCACAGACTGCGCACACCACAGCCAGTGATTTTTCATACAGAGCGCTACGTGGCGTTACCAATAAGAAAATGTAAACAGCCTACTTACACTATGAGTGTTTTATGTCCGACATTAGTCAAGCCAGTTACTGGCATCGGTACGTTCAAAATTTCTTTAAGGACAGTGGGACAAACACGTTGTCATGTGTTAACATACGTTAATACATGTTTTAAAATTTGTAGCTAAGACACTTACTTATCACTTAGACGATCTGGGTTGACATACCCATAAGTTTCATCTGGTGATTCCCACATCTGACTGGAGAAATGCAAGTGCAATACTCATTATAAAACAAATATTCGATTCCACAGTGTGCTGAATAAAACTAATCACTGAATTTGGCCGTCGTGTACAACGAAAACGCCGTCACAGGGAGAACAGCAGATTGGGTGTGCAACAGGTAACGTTTGTTATTTGTGACTCCACTGACCATGGAATAGTTGTGGTGACACCGCATGAGAACCGTGTATAAAATAACTGTGGGTGTCAGATGCATCAACAATAGTTAGTGAAGTTTTATTATCAGAGTGGGGACTCTCGTACTGTAGCTCTACGATACTATCGCCATAAGGAGGGTAGTCGAATGGTAACTCTCCTGTGAGAATTGTCAACGTTAAGAAAATGATCACAAAGTCCGAATTTATGGCTTGTTTAGACGATTGGCCCCTGAATGTGTGATCGGACACAAGTACTACTGCTACTCGGTCAGATCAGGAGGATATGCGGGTTCACCTCCGCATGATAAAGTCAGCAGCCGTGAAGTCATACCAGCATTCCACGCAGTACCGTTTGGGGAACACAACAGCGTACACTCCAGTGCTAACCGTACAAAAAGCAGTATCGTTATGAACAATTAGCTACCGATTTAGTGACGCGGAGATCATTTGCAGTGATGGAAGATTACGATTAAGACTGATTCAAAATGTTCAAATGTGTGTGAAATCTTATGGGACTTCACTGCTATGGTCATCAGTCCCTAAGCTTACACACTACTTAACCTAAATTATCCTAACGACAAACACACACACCCATGCCCGAGGGAGGACTCGAACCTCTGCCGGGACCAGTCGCACAGTCCATGACTGCAGCGCCTTAAATCGCTCTGCTAATCCCGCGCGGCATTACGACTGATTGTCTACAGTTTTGTGGACCGATTGTAACCTCCCCAATATATTTGTTTCTGTACGAAATTTAGCTCAACTTTACCTCCTACTTACAAAAGTTTACATAATACCAAAACTATGTTCGCACAAACTGTTATTCATCTTAAACTAGTATGCTAGCCATTGAATAAACAGAACATAATTAGAACTGAACTGTGACTGATCTGAATGCAGCTTGTCTTTATGTTAAATGCTCAAATGAAGTAAAACAATTATCTGGACCTAATCAAAATTTCCACTTAACTCGCATCTTGACAAGATTGTTGCAGGTTTCTAGAAAGCACAACAGCAAACAGCAAGCAGGCAGCGGATAAACTAGAGTTCTAATTATATTCAGCCATTATGGCTATGTTTGTGAACCGTGACTGTGTGGGATATTTATTTATTTTTAATTTCTGCTACCAGTCACTTTTTAATCTAATACAATGCGTTTCGAACTTGTTCTGTTCGTCTTCAGGCATTTATACATACATACATAAAGAGAAATGTTACTTAATAAACAGTCTTAAACTAGAATGAGATTTTCACTCTGCAGCGGAGTGTGCGCTGATATGAAACTTCCTGGCAGATTAAAACTGTGTGCCCGACCGAGACTCGAACTCGGGACCTTTGCCTTTCGCGGGCAAGTGCTCTACCAACTGAGCTAGTTCTGCAAGGTTCGCAGAAGAGCTTCAGTAAAGTTTGGAAGGTAGGAGACGGATACTGGCAGAAGTAAAGCTGTGAGTACCGGACGTGAGTCGTGCTTCGGTAGCTCAGTTGGTAGAGCACTTGCCCGCGAAAGGCAAAGGTCCCGAGTTCGAGTCTCGGTCGGGCACACAGTTTTAATCTGCCAGGAAGTTTCATATAAGCGCACACTCCGCTGCAGAGTGAAAATCTCATTCTGTAAACATCCCCCAGGCTGTTGCTAAGCCATGTCTCCGCAGTATCCTTTCTTTCAGGAGTGCTAGTTCTGCAAGGTTCGTCGAAGAGCTTCTATAAAGTTTGGAAGGTAGGAGACGGATACTGGCAGAAGTAAAGCTGTGAGTACCGGACGTGAGTCGTGTTTCGGTAGCGCAGTTGGTAGAGCACTTGCCCGCGAAAGGCAAAGGTCCCGAGTTCGAGTCTCGGTCGGGCACACAGTTTTAATCTGCCAGGAAGTTTCAGTCTTAAACTAGTTTAATGTAGAACTCTTAGTCCATTGTTTGTTACTGTAGTGGCTGGTGTGGCATTTGGGGGAGGGGGGGGAGGGGGTAGTGTATGGCCAGAAATCGAAACCAGTGATGCCTACTGCTGGTTTTCTTCCTTGCGGTTGACTACGTATGATATCACAGCCTGTATAGGATGCAGATAGGTTTTCATCAGTTATGTGTTACGAAAATAGTGTGAAAGGCTTTTTATATGACAGTTGATCACTTACGATTTCATCATCTTGCTGCTACACTTATTTCGAAATTTATGTTCCTTTCACCTTTCATTGCATGCATCAAATTCATCTTTGCTGTCCTTTCTTCATCTAACAGATACAATCACAAGTCCACAAAGCACTAGTAAACACAGGGATCGCCTACCACATTTTAACTATGAATGTATCAGACTGCACAGAGGCAAAGACTGTGCCACGACAAGACCATGGATTGTTTAACCGCTACATGACTTGCTCTCTCTCTCTCTCTCTCTCTCTCTCTCTCTCTCTCTCTCTCTGATGTGGACGTCGTTGTCATACAGAAACCAAATGACTTGACCACCTTACATATCCTCCATCTTCCTCCAGTGGAATTTTGTACGAGGGAAATTTCAAATAGGAATGTGACGAGGACAAAATTCTAAACGTTATGGACAGGAACATACAAAACATGTTACGTATACAACGAGAAAAACAGTTTTACAATAATATGAGTTTAAGAACTATCATTAAAAAAAATTTATTCGAAATTCAAGAACATTTGAATGAGTAATCAACAGAATTCACCACTAGTATGTTATTAATTTTTTATGATATGTATGAGAACGTTCTGCACAGGGCTAGTTTGAAAGTCACATTTTGTACTGAAGTAGTATTAATGATCTACACTGTTTTTGTAGCACGCAGGAAGTAGGTCAGTGCATCTATATCACAAAAAAAGGGCTCTGAGCACTATCCGACTTAACTTCTGAGGTCATAAGTCGCCTAGAACTTAGAACTAAGGAAACCTAACTAATCTAAGGACATCACACACATCCATGCCCAAGGCAGGATTCGAACCTGCGACCGTAGCGGGCGCTCGGTTCCAGACTGTAGCCCCTAGAACCGCACGGCCACTATATCACAAAAAGACTACATTTCTGAAGCACAGTCACATATGGCTGTAGTAATTTGCGCTGTGAAAGTAGGTAGAAGAGTGTCCTTGTCACAAACGATTAAACTTTATTTAACTCATTGCAATAACGTCACTGTTGTGGGAAGTTATGTGGAAGTAGACTCAGGCTAAGCACAGTTCTCACCTGACAACTCCACAAAAGCACAAACAGTTAAATGTCATAGTATCTGCTTGAAGCAGATTATAGATGCATTGATAACTCCAAAGCCATCTTGTAGTATCGAAGAGTTCTTCATGAAAGTCAGTTGCAGCTTGCATCAGTGAAGTATGCCAACGCTTAGTTGAATATTTCTGTATATAATCAGTAGACATATCCCTGCTGCCCTGGCAAGTCTCAATCATTTGTAGTGAATGGTCAGTCGGTTACAACTTGTTACACTTACAATATACAAGTATGCATATTAAAACAGGAGTAATATGACGTTACATAGTTGTATCTATATGAAATGCACATATAGTGTAACGGTAGATACAGTTTCTATGTCTATAAATCACTAAGAAAAAAAATAGCATCATGGTTTTACAATAATGAATTACAGGAAAATCATACAGATAAATCATGTGAAATACACTACAGTGAATGGCATAATAATAAACAATTCCTGTATCTGTACCGAATGACCGTACAGAAGGTTCGTCTCAAATAAATATGTTTCTGTGTGGACATCAGTAAAATTCGGCGAAGTATAGAGAGTAAGCTAGAAAGAGACACATACGGTTAGTGATCACACAAGAAATGAACACATAAGGACAGTGTTCTCACACACACAGATAAGGAGAACAGAAATATATAACTATGAAAAACATTGATTAGGGAGTAACCTAGGTTCACATCAAAGAATACTTTATGTAAAATGTCAGCGTATGATTATATCCAATATAGTCAGTAATTAGCATGCTATCTAATTATATTTCATCCTTTCGCCTATAATTTCATCAGACTTTCAACAAATACCACTGTTTACTGTACTTTTTGCTTTTTTCAGACGCATGTTTCATACTCGTATATTCTCACAAGTTCATATTATTTAACTCCATTGTCCTACCTAACCATTTGTCACATTTGCCCTACTTAGCCATTTCTCATATTTGCCCAGTCTAATCATGTCTCATATTTGTTCCTGTAATTAGTTCTTTCCTCTTTCTACCTTCTTCTCTTTGTTTCCTCCCTATTCATCGTTCATGATTTCTTACAAATCTTAAACGACTTATGAGAGCTCCCTGCAGTACTATACTTAACATAATTATTATGCTAATGGTGTCACATCTTGCAGTAACAATTTATACAAAGAGAATAATCAATATAAAGAAACTCAACAAATGATTCATCATCATATGGTACATATTTATTAATTGTCTGCAGCAGTGTGGGAGTCACGCAGCTGTGGCAAAAAAGGTATACACGAAACATGCAACGACTCAGTGTGGCGATAATTATTCACATTATGAGATTTTACTGCTGTACTTACAGTGATTAGTATCTGTTGGTAGCATGTTGGTGAACACAGTATTCATCATAGCCTCAGTGTTCCACATCCATAATAGATAAAAGCTTTATAAATGAAAAAGACAAATAAAACCTGAAAATTCCTTCAGTTAAAGCAATGTATGTTATTATGTTACATTATATGTAAATACAAGAAGACAGTTTATCAGCCATGTCACACATGTTAGTAGAAAAGAGATGTAAAAGAATCTAATCGTATGTCATGGAAAAAAGTAATAAAGCTAAAAGTAAAATATCATCATTAGTAATCCACATACTTCCTGACTGTTCCTTCTCTAATTGCAGTGTCTTTTCTATCTATGTCATCTTTATTTCAAAAATCTCCCAAACACCTAGACTGTTATGACATCGTTTCGTATATATGTACAAAGAAAAGGCATATTAGTTCTATGATATTCAGTAGAATTAAAATTTAAGTGCATGTAGCTATATAAAAATCAGGAAAAACAATGTCATTCATCATCATAAACAAGAAAATATACACTACCACAAAGACAACACACAAAACTTTCAATGAGCTACCAAATACCTAAAGAGTGTGTCACAGTACAGAGTAGCAATCAATGCTGAGCCACATCCTTGGAAAACATTTTTCGTACACTAGTGGAGACAAAAATATACACTTCTCTTATTATTGTAACGAGTAACTGATACATGTTGTGTTGCTGATGAAAAAATGACAGTATATGTTTAGTAGAAAGGTTAAATAATTTGCGTCAGATAATTATAAACTCCACATCAAGGAAATAACTGTGTTGTCTTAAGTCACGTTACCTTCATTCACTAGTGACATCCAGCCAGATATTTTCAAAACCTTACCTTTTACACCGATAAATACGAAATGCATTAGTATGACATAGAGATTGACTAAAACCAGAAACAAGGTCCCTATGCCCTAACCATTACTCACTCACTCTTTCTCTTCATTTCTTACCATAATCATTACCCCTTTCTTTAACAGTATGCATCATAAATCTCATAAATATCATCTCACGTATCTCACCAACATAAATCTTGTTATCCTATTACAATTTTAATCATATTCGCTGTCATAGTATCAAAATACATCTCAAGTAATAATTCCCTGCTCTGTTTTCATTCACTCATTTCCACATAAACAACACTTCATAGCTATAATCATACATATTACAGTTCAGTAAAAACAGATCCCGAAAAAATTCTTAGATCAAAATACCTATCGCTCTTCTTTCCAGGAACACAGTTACCATCCCAACAGACTGATAGAAAGTGTTAAATGTCTCTGTATTATCATCACTGTGTACAGCCACATATGTTTCTCAAGTGAACAACACATTGCTGATAATCTGTGTAACCTCACAGAACTGGATAAAAAAGTCAATGTTCATTTTATTAGGAATTATTTACGCTTATTCGCTTTCTAGATGAAATTTCGAAGTTCATAGCAGTTTGTTTGGCGTACACATCGTGGCAGCAAACCGCTCGATTTGTTGCGCAATAAATAAAGTTTGTTGCGAAACGATAGCCTCCCATTTCTTGTCAAAAGTTGCCTACGGTGAGACCGGAGTTGGTCCAGGATGCGGTACAACAGCATTCTTTATCGCTAACTGTTGCTGTGCGCTGTAACGCTGGATATATTTTAGATGCAGGTTACATGTAGTTCTATCATCTGGGTACCATTAGTAAATAGAATTATTCTATACATGGTTCGATATGTGAAACATCATGAAGTCCCTTGCTCTTGTGTGTCTGAACCGTTTCAGTTGCCACAACAATGTCTCGTACAGTTCTACGAATCCTGTACGGTCCCTTTTATACAAGGAAGACTAAGATTCTTGCTTTTGCGAGATACGGGGTGAGATTCAACCAGAATTTTTTGTCCAACCTGTGGCTTTTAGGTATTTACTTGTCCTGAGATTTCTTTCTTCTTTCTGCAGTCTTTTAATGTTGTTTAGCGCTATATCTACTACTTCCTTATGTCGTAATTTTTTCAAAGCTGGAAATGCTGTTAACTCCCTAATACGATCTGGTGATTGTTGATTTTTGAGTAAAAGTAACGGAGATGACGATGTAGAATCGTGCAATAAATCATTGAGTATCTTTTGGAATGCGTGAGGATTGTTGTTGTTGTTGTTGTTGTCTTCAGACTGGTTTGATGCAGCTCTCCATGCTACTCTATCCAGTGCAAGCTTCTTCATCTCTCAGTACTTACTGCAACCTACATCCTTCTGAATCTGCTTCGTGTAGTCATCTCTTGGTCTCCCTCTACGATTTTTACCATTCACGCTGCCCTCCAATGCTAAATTTGTGATCCCTTGATGCCTCAAAACCTGTCCTACCAACCGGTCCCTTCTTCTTGTCAATTTGTGCCACAAACTCCTCTTCTCCCCAATTCTATTCAGTACCCCCTCATTAGTTATGTGATCTGCCGATCTAATCTTCAGCATTCTTCTGTAATACTACATTTCGAAAGCTTCTATTCTCTTCTGGTCCAAACTATTTATCGTCCATGTTTCACTTCTATACATGGCTACACTCCATACAAATACTTTAAGAAAAGACTTCCTGACATTTAAATCTATACTCGATGTTAACAAATTTCACTTCTTCAGAAACGCTTTGCTTGCCATTGCCAGTCTACATTTTATATCCTTTCTACTTCGGCCACTATCCGTTATTTTCCTCCCCAAATAGCAAAAGTCCTTTACTACTTTAAGTGTCTCATTTCCTAATCTGATTCCCTCAACATCACCCAGCTTAATTCGACTACATTCCATTATCGTCGTTTTGCTTTCGTTTATGTTCATCTTATATCCCCCTGTCTTTTTCAAGACACTGTCCATTCCGTTCAATTGCTCTTCCAAGTCCTTTGCTGTCTCTGACAAAATTACAATGTCATCGGCGAACCCCAAAGTTTTTATTTCTTCTCCATGAACTTTAATACCTACTCCGAATTTTTCTTTTGTTTCCTTTACTGCCTGCTCAATATACAGATTAAATAACATCGAGAACAGGCTACAACCCTGTCTCACTCCCTTCCCAACCGCTGCTTCCCTTTCATGCCCCTCGACTCTTATAACTGCCATCTGGTTTCTGTACAAATTGTAAATAGCCATTCGCTCCCTGTATTTTACCCCTGACACATTTAGAATTTGAAAGAGAGTACTCCAGTCAACATTGTCAAAAGCTTTCTCCAAGTCTACAAATGCTAGAAATGTAGGTTTGCCTTTCCTTAATCTATTTACTAACATAAGTCGTAGGGTCTGTATTGCCTCACGTGTTCCTACATTTCTCCTGAGTCCAAACTGGTCTTCCCCGAAGTCGGCTTCTACCAGTTTTTTTCATTCGTCTGTAAAGGATTCGTGTTCGTATTTTGCAGGTGTGACTTATTAAACTGTTAGCTCGGTAATTTTCACATCTGTCAACACCTGTCTTCTTTGGGATTGGAGTTATTATATTCTTCTTGAAGTCTGAGGGTATTTCGCCTGTCTCATATATCTTGCTCACCAGATGGTAGAGTTTTGTCATGACTGGCTCTCCCAAGGCCGTCAATAGTTCTAACGGAATGTTGTCTACTCCCGGTGCCTTGTTTCGACTTAGGTCTTGCAGTGCTCTGTCAAACTCTTCACGCAGTATTGTATCTCCCATTACATCTATCTACATCCTCTTCCATTTCCATAATATTGTCCTCAAGTACATCGCCCTTGTATAGACCCTCCATATACTCTTTCCACCTTTCTGCTTTCCCTTCTTTGGTTAGAACTGGGTTTCCATCTGAGCTTTTGATATTCATACAAGAGGTTCTCTTTTCTCCAAATGTCTCTTTAATTTTCCTGTAGGCAGTATCTATCTTACCCCTAGTGAGATAAGCCTCTACATCCTTACATTTGTCCTCTAGCCATCCCCGCTTAACCATTTTGCACTTCCTGTCGATCTCGTTTTTCAGACAATTGTATTCCTTTTCGCCTGCTTCATTTACTGAATTTTTATATTTTCTCCTTTCATCAATTGAATGGTGTTGACGATGACAATATACTCTGCACATCTTGTTAATTTCTCGTATAACGCATTCTGAAGATGACCGTAACCAAGAGAGTGAAATAAAAACAGGTGTACTTTTGTGATGTTCTCATGTGCGTAACGAAATATTTGAACGAAATTGTGGACCATTGTCTCAAATGACTTCTCGTAGCCACCAGAGTTTTCTGAATATGAAAGTATACGGTCAAAACCGTGTTTCCGTTGTCAAGGTTAAGCTTTCATTCAATATGCTCATCGTTTACATTCATTATGCCCCTGTAACGCTTATTTTCTAGATCACTTTTTTCTTGGTTGTCTTTAAAATGACTGATATTCTGCTGCGTCTGAAAATTGTACTTTCATTGTGTCATTTGAATCTCTGTGTGCGTTGGCTGACAAATTCGCCATTTGTTTTGTCAGGTCATTAACTTGTAGTTTAATTGTGCTTAACTGTTCTTTTTCTTCCTCAGCATTTATTTTTAGATTTCCACTTGTTCACTAATTTCTTTCACAGTTGTGTTAATCTCTTCTTTAATCTGTGTATCTATCGCACTCGGAACTAGTACTGATTTTAGCAAACAATTCGCCATTGTCATTACACCGATTTGTTTTCAGGTTCTCATGTTCTGCTTCAATGCTACGTACTCTAGTTGCAAAACTGTTAATTATTGGTTGAAGGTCATTTTTCCTCCCAGAGTGACTTACTGTTTTCTTCCTGTGATTTTTTTTTATTTCTTCCATTGATTTCCTATTTTCATCTTGTGTTTCTTTAAGAACTTCGGCAGTTGATCTTAGAAAATCTGTCGTATTCGCACAGTGTGTTTCTATATAATTGTTCACTGAAGGTGATGTGTGTTGTGTTCTTTCAAAAGACACCGACGCAAAACCTAATTCTGACGTCTCCGTTACCAGTTGTAAACATTCGGACACCTATGGTGGCTTTTGTAAGCCTTCGCTAGATTGTGGCGACTCATCGCCTACGGACTCAACTTCAGAATTCACATGTTCATTATTCATCGTTTGTTCTGTTTTGTTATTGTTCTCTAAATTGGTTAAAAGTTGTGGATTAGCGTGATTCCTGCAGTCTCATGTAAACTATTGGTACTTGCTAATACCTCGAGGTGGTTTATCTCATCCTGTACCGGCTCTATTTTGCAGCACCCTTTGTTGTGCCACGACGGACTTTCATATTGTTTTCTGTTGTACCAAACATGATGAAACACTATTCCTCGAAGAAACAAAATTGCTACAATGATCGAAGAAACAAAAACAGAACTTTACTATTCTGCAAGCAAATACTCAACAATGGAAGAAATCCATACAGAACCTGTGCTATTATGCCAACTAATTAGGTAACTATGCAATCGATAATCGTCACACGACACATAATTTCACAAACTGGAAACAAAATTTTAAATTTATTGCCTGAAAAAGAAGTGCAACATTAATCAAATTACCCCAGCCATACTATTGCTTTCGAGAAATCCGACACTATCTGAGTACTTATTACCAAAAGAACCAACGAACTATCCTGGCGAAAGGTCGACATACTATATTTGTTTCTGTATGAGATTTAGCCCAACTTCACTTACCACTCTGTAAAGGTCTACATATTACCAAAACTATCTGCGCAAAGTTTCCTGACATGATGGACAAGCAGTCTTCCTATTGACGATATCCTTTGCACAACGTGTCACGTAGAGGGAAGGTCCCCCATCTCGTCGACGCTGCAGAAACCGCAAAACGCGGCCAGGATTCTCTCTCGAAAAACTACTGCACACCAGATTGCTCCTCGCGAAATGGCATATCGTTTTCACAAGACACTGTACAAGGAAACAGGCATTTTTGCGGCTGAAATGATTAGCTCCCTAGATACGTCATGCAGTTGAGCAACCGAGAACCAAAGACGCTGTTTCAGATGGCAGCCTTGTTTCTACTCCTGATCACCTCACTAACGGCGAAATTGCCAGGGAGGCCACAACTTGGCTGCACACCAAGCGTATGTTCGGCCTGCCGGCGTACAGTATGCGGTTTATGGAGCTTATTACGCGGCTGCGAACAACCAGGAGAAAAAAAAACAGCTTACAGCGACCAACCGGAACATTACAACTACTGCCTATGCAATGTCGCGTAAAAGTTTGTTAGCCCGCGTTTGGCTTGCAAAACAGCGTGACGTGGATTCTAAATAATTTAACGACGCTGAAGTTAGATGGACAGCGAGATTCATCAGTGAGATAGGTATTGTCGGCAGTGCCTCAGAAAATTGTGATAGGAACACTGTAGTTCTCATTGTAGATAAAGGGTCTGACGGATGAGGGAAGCACCAGTTTGCGACTATTTGCTGATGACGTCGTAGTGGACGGAAAAGTACTATCTTTTAGTAACCTACATGAATACAGAATTTGATGTTGGGAACGGCAGCTTGCTCTAAGTGTAAAGAAATGTAATTTAATGTAGATGAGCAGGAAAAGCAGTGCTGCAGTGATGTAATACACTACTAGCGGTGTGCTGGCTGACGCAGCCACCTATATTAGATAACTAGGAGTAATGATATAAAGCGATATCAAATGGAGCAAGCCGTAAAGTCGGTTTCAAGAAAGGCGCTGTTACCGAAATGTACTGTCATCATAGGACTATTACTGAAATGTTCCGTGAACTCAAATGGGAATCCTTGGAGGGAAGAAGATGCTCTTTTAGGAAAAAGCTGTTGAGAAATCTTCGAGGAACGACATTAGTGGCTGACCCCAAAACGTTTCTATTGCGGAAACAGGAGAAATCAAGACACGTACAGGAGTACATAGACAGTCGCTTGTCCCTCGCTCCCTTTCCGAACAGCGAAGAGAATGACCAGCAGTAATAAAAGACCTCCGCTATGCCCCGTTGTAAGCTTGCGGAGCAGACATACAGATGTAGATTGATACACATGCTCAGACACAATTCACACATTTCCTCCAGACTGCAGAAGGTGTGGTCTGCAAACGATAACAACTCAATAGGGATTATGAAGCCGGAGGAGAAAGCTCTACTGGTATCGAATGTTGACACAGAATTGAGTAAGAAGTTTATGAAGGTAAACGTCAGGAGAACAGCATCGAACAGAAGCTAAACTTGAACCATCGGAAAGTTAGGAGACATGAAATGGAAACAATATAATGTATTTCTATAGGGACACATTAAAATTGAAAAGTGCAGGTAAAGTATGAAATGAAGAGACACTAGAAAGATTAGAAGAAAGATTAGATTCTATTTTTTGTTCCACAGATCGGTAGTGAGTATCAGTGAAACAGTGATACAGGATATAAATTAAATAGAAAACAGAAAAAGGAGGCATGTCAATGCTCTTTCCACAGACCCCAAATGAAATTGTCCTCACAGGTGCAGGAAAAAATCAAAAAACCTTAAACATATTTTCAGGTAAGAGGTAATAACGAAGTTATCACCAAATTGTAAATCTACAATCCGGTGAGGTTCATGTGATAATTAGCGGGCTATTGTAGCCAGGCATAATCAAAGAGGAAAACAGTTTTCATCATTTATATAGATTTATCTTATTACTGCTCTTTAGATGAACGAAAAATCAGATGTTACGTAATGCTTGTGTTATTCATATTTTATGCACATGAATCGGTCTTAATAAAAAAATCGTCAGTGGAGTAGAAAGAGGTGGCCACCAGTCAGTCGTACGGGCTCGTCTTATACTGAACTTTATCAGTAATTAAACTCTTAATGGCTGCTGACAAGTTAGTGAAAACGTATGTCCCTGATAAGTGGACAGATTCATAGACCAAAGTAAGTGACTAAATCTTCGTGAAGATAATCCTTATTTCTAGTACAGATTCCATTATCTAAGCTGTTCCTTCAAACAGATACATTATTTAAGAGAAATTTAATTACGTAATTAATGAAATAGTAATCAAAGGTCAGTTTGCCTAGTCTCTCGAATAGCCCTCTGCAGGACGTTCTTCAGTTCAAACCACATATAATTCGTATTACCCGCTCACGGCAACCTTTAGCTTTGCGCTCCAACCTGACCACGTCTGACATTGTGGAATGAAAATAACTGAAGGGTGCTATATACACTCCTGGAAATTGAAATAAGAACACCGTGAATTCATTGTCCCAGGAAGGGGAAACTTTATTGACACATTCCTGGGGTCAGATACATCACATGATCACACTGACAGAACCACAGGCACATAGACACAGGCAACAGAGCATGCACAATGTCGGCACTAGTACAGTGTATATCCACCTTTCGCAGCAATGCAGGCTGCTATTCTCCCATGGAGACGATCGTAGAGATGCTGGATGTAGTCCTGTGGAACGGCTTGCCATGCCATTTCCACCTGGCGCCTCAGTTGGACCAGCGTTCGTGCTGGACGTGCAGACCGCGTGAGACGACGCTTCATCCAGTCCCAAACATGCTCAATGGGGGACAGATCCGGAGATCTTGCTGGCCAGGGTAGTTGACTTACACCTTCTAGAGCACGTTGAGTGGCACGGGATACATGCGGACGTGCATTGTCCTGTTGGAACAGCAAGTTCCCTTGCCGGTCTAGGAATGGTAGAACGATGGGTTCGATGACGGTTTGGATGTACCGTGCACTATTCAGTGTCCCCTCGACGATCACCAGAGGTGTACGGCCAGTGTAGGAGATCGCTCCCCACACCATGATGCCGGATGTTGGCCCTGTGTGCCTCGGTCGTATGCAGTCCTGATTGTGGCGCTCACCTGCACGGCGCCAAACACGCATACGACCATCATTGGCAGACGACACGTCTCCATTCGTCCCTCCATTCACGTCTGTCGCGACAGCACTGGAGGCGGGCTGCACGATGTTGGGGCGTGAGCGGAAGACGGCCTAACGGTGTGCGGGACCGTAGCCCAGCTTCATGGAGACGGTTGCGAATGGTCCTCGCCGATACCCCAGGAGCTACAGAGTCCCTAATTTGCTGGGAAGTGGCGGTGCGGTCCCCTACGGCACTGCGTAGGATCCTACGGTCTTGGCGTGCATCCGTGCGTCGCTGCGGTCCGGTCCCAGGTCGACGGGCACGTGCACCTTCCGCCGACCACTGGCGACAACATCGATGTACTGTGGAGACCTCACGCCCCACGTGTTGAGCAATTCGGCGGTACGTCCACCCGGCCTCCCGCATGCCCACTATACGCCCTCGCTCAAAGTCCGTCAACTGCACATACGGTTCACGTCCACGCTGTCGCGGCATGCTACCAGTGCTAAACAGTGCGATAGAGCTCCGTATGCCACAGCAAACTGGCTGACACTGACGGCAGCGGTGCACAAATGCTGCGCAGCTAGCGCCATTCGACGGTCCACAACGCGGTTCCTGGTGTGTCCGCTGTGCCGTGCGTGTGATCATTGCTTGTACAGCCCTCTCACAGTGTCCGGAGCAAGTATGGTGGATCTGACACACCGGTGTCAATGTGTTCTTTTTTCCATTTCCAGGAGTGTAGTTCGATACTTGACCATTAGGTTGAACACGGTTAAAATCTCTCTCCGAGAGTCGATGGTTTGGAGTGTTAGTGCTGTGTAATTTTGTGGTGGTGATCCTGCCTCTACTTACACGGTTCTGACATTCCGAGTAGCGGATCTTGCGTCTTTCCAGTGGTAGAACTTAAACGTTCTGGTACCGTTATGACGAGGACGCGAAAGTGCCGTTGCAAGCAGAGTCAGTGGACCCCGCTCCAGTCCTACTACCAAATAAACTTGGACAGTTACTTCAAGAAGTATGGCAGCTCCGCTGACGAAACCCTGCGATAGGCACTAACGGCCGGGAACAATGTGTGGCAATCACCTGCCTATAAGCGGCAGTGGTTGGGCATTGCGCAATCCCCCGCAGTACTAAGCGGTAGCAGCGGCAGAACAATTGGCTTTGATTTGTCGACGGCAGGTAGGCGGCAAGCGAGGCGAGGCGCCGGAGTTCCGCGTGCGCTATCCCGCGTCGGCAGCAAAAAAAGCCGCCAGCTGCGCGGTGCAGCCGGCGGTATGCAGATAGCGGCGGCAGAGAGCGGCAGACCCACCAGCAACCAGCTGCCGCGCCCCCAGCTCAGCCCGCATCTTCCGGATCTCTAATCGCCGAATAAATCTGCCGGCCGCCGTGGAGCGCGGGCGCCAAGTGACATTTGCATAGGCCGCCTGTTATTATGTTCGTATCGCACTTTGCAAGGCAGATATATAAATGCTACGTCGGGTGCGGAACAGAAACATTTACAGCTGTCCTGTCCGGTCTCTAACCTATTTAACGGTAGATTTATGTCTTCCACGGCCTTACCTGGCATTAATCATCAGCTGTTCTAGCTCAACGCTACACAAAATAGTCTCGTAAAATCGCCATTCCGCTTTACAGCTCAGGAGGGCGTTTAGACTCATAATAAGCCCGAGAGCAGCGTAAAAAATGTAGTTGAAATGATGTGGTAACGTTAGTGCTTCTTGGTACGAGCCCTGTATTTTCAAATAACTGACACTAACTCAGTATTCTCATCTGCCACTTGTAAGTCGTAAAAGCAGGAAGGAGCTCACATCTCAGGACTATTACTTCGTAATGGGCTGCTGAGTGAGACTGCACAATAACTCACAGAAGTAACTTAGTCCTTCGCAGCATCTCAGGTCAACGCATATGTTCATTATGATACAGTTTCAGATGGCGAGGTTTTATTTGCGACCTCGATGATGCTACAAGAGCACACTTTGATTTATTAAATACAAATTTTTGAAAGTAAAAATACTTAAAGTCTTGACCACAATTTCCCTGTTATCATTAAGGTACGATAACTAGTTTCGGCTGCTATCGACAACCATCTTCACATCATTCAAAATGTAAAAAAGCGGTGAATATGCATTGGAAACCATCATTAACTGTCGTCATGCAATGACATGCATTCGTAAACACCAAGACAATAACAGTACGTAATCTAAAAACATCGCCATGTGCAAGCCAGGTTGTAGACCGTAATCTCGCAGGATGACGGCGATAAAGACTAAGGGCCAGTTGCAAGAGTAAAAGTTGCATAATGAGCTTTCCATGCACCTTTTGTTAAAAAAAGTCGCCATCTTTCTTTAGTACCGTCATCCAAAGCGACTTTTCGGATTGCTGTGTAGAGTGTATGAGTCAGGCGATACACCATCTGAGTTTCGGAAAAACGTCATCCATACAGTTCTTAAGATTGCAAGAGCCAACAAGTGCGATAATTATCGCACAATCAGCTTAACAGCTCATTTGTCCAGGTTTCTGACAAGAATAACAGATAGAAGAATGGGAAAGAAAATTGAAGATCTGTTGGATAACGATCAGTTTCGCTTTAGGAAAGGTAAAGGCACCAGAGAGGCAGTTCTGACGTTGCAGTTGATAATGGAAGCAAGACTAAAGGAAAATCAAGACACGTTCATAGGAGTTGTCAACCTGGAAAAAGCGTTCGACAGTGAAAAGTAGTGCAACATGTTCGAAATTCTGAGAAAAATAGGGGTAAGCTACAGTGAAAGTCGGTTAATATACAATATGTACAAGAACTACGTGTGAACATTAAGAGTGGGAGATGAAGAACGAAGTGCTGGTATTAAAAAGGGTGTAAACAGGGATGCAGTCTTTAGTCCCTACCATTCAATCTGTACACCGGAGAAGCAATGACGGAAAAAAAGGAAGGCTCAAAGTGTGGAATTAAAATTCGAGATGAAAGGATATTATGATAAGATTCGCTGATAACACTGCTATCCTCAGTGAAAGTGAAGAAGAAATACAGTATCAGCTGAATGGAATAAACGGTCTAATGAGCCCAGAATATGGACTGAGAGTGAATCGAAGAAAACTAAAGTAAAGAGAAGTAGTACAAATGACAACAGCGAGAAACTTAACATCAGGATTGATGGTCAACTGTATGGTGTCCTGCGCTGATAGCTTGTCATCTGCAAACCAAACGATGTAAACGTAAATTTCATCGGCGAGTTAACACGGTGATTTTGGCGTGTAAAAATGTTTTGCCTATATATTTGTTACTACTTACGTTTTGTTGTGACTGGTCGTTTTTCTTTTGGATTCCGAGGACGCTACACACACATATTAATGTAGTTAGTGTAATTTATTTCTCTATAAACGCCTTTTCACTTCGAAAAATCCGGTGAGAACTACGTTGTTGTATTTCCTAATCCCGTTGCGTTCATTTGTTCCCGAGAGAGTTTGGCGCCGAATTTGAATTTGCTTTCTTTTTCTCTCTCTTTCTCTGTGTGTTTGTACGTGTTGTGTGTGTGTGTGTGTGTGTGTGTGTGTGTGTGTGTGTGTGTGTGTGTGTGTGCGTGTGTGTGTAGACTCATTTAGCTGTTTTTGTTCCCTTTTCTGTAAAGTCCCTTTAATGTGTTAAATAATGTGCCTTTACAGAGTGTAGTGTTTTCATTTAAAACTTGTTTCCCTTCTGCTACTACGTTTTGCGTATGGAAGTTCTCTTCTGTTGTCCATTTCTTTTAATCTGTCGCTATTGTAGTTGAGTGGTGGTTATTGTCTATTAGGTGGTCAGCAAGTGTGCTATGGGTGCTGTTACTTTTTAGAGCTCTGAGGTGTTCTGAGTATCTTGTTATAAAGTTCCTGCATGTATATCGTATGTATACTAACTGAAAAGTGTTGCATGTGAGTAATATATTCCTGATCTATTGAATTTACCTGTGGGTGTCTCCTGTGTTCTGAGCTTTTTCTTTGTTGTGTTGTCTATTCTGTATCTTATTGGAAGTCCGTGTTTCTTAAATGTGTTGCCTATTCTGTGGAATTGTAGGTGAGTATGTGTCATTTTATTTTTGTTTGTGTTGTTGTACTGTTGTGCCTTGCATGTTGTCATCGTTAGTATATTGTGTTGATTTGTGTTGTGTAAGATTTTGAGCGTGTGTTCTGCCTCTCTGTTTACAAATGTTTTGGTTTAATTTCTCTATCATATGTGGCTTGTAACCATTTATTGTGTTTAACCACTGTGTGTAATTCAGTTTGCTTGAGGGTGTTCTGTTCAATCTGTGGAGCATGAATGTGAAGCTTGCTTTCTTGTGTGCCACCAGATTGTGTGATTCGACAGATTGTGAATGGTAGTGCTCGTGGTTGTCGGTTTCCTGAATATTGTGAAATCACAAGTGTTGTTCTTTTTTTGTGTGGTGAAGTCCAGGAAATTTGGTGTGTCGCCTCTTTCTGTTTATAGCGTGAAGTGAAGTTTCGGGTGTTGTGGTTCATCAGTCGTATACAGTACCAACATGTGACTTTGAATTTTTTGGGCCTTATTAGCCCGTAAAGTTCCTGTTCTCTAGGTTGTTTATGAATATGTTGGCTAGGAGGCCACTAATTGACGATTTCCATTGGCAGCCCTTCACGTTGGGTGTAAAATTCTTTGTTGAACATAAAGTAATTTTCTGGTGTTACGGTCTTGAGTATGGTTGCTATTCTTTACAGACGAATGGAAAAACTAGTAGAAGCCGACCTCGGGGAAGATCAGTTTGGATTCCGTAGAAATACTGGAACACGTGAGGCAATACTGACCTTACGACTTATCTTAGAAGAAAGATTAAGGAAAGGCAAACCTACGTTTCTAGCATTTGTAGACTTAGAGAAAGCTTTTGACAATGTTGACTGGAATACTCTCTTTCAAATTCTAAAGGTGGCAGGGGTAAAATACAGGGAGCCAAAGGCTATTTACAATTTGTACAGAAACCAGATGGCAGTTGTAAGAGTCGAGGGGCATGAAATGGAAGCAGTGGTTGGGAAGGGAGTAAGACAGGATTGTAGCCAC
Organism: Schistocerca gregaria; assembly: GCF_023897955.1. Taxonomy (NCBI): domain Eukaryota; kingdom Metazoa; phylum Arthropoda; class Insecta; order Orthoptera; family Acrididae; genus Schistocerca; species Schistocerca gregaria. The sequence goes on along the minus strand of NC_064920.1, from coordinate 386,665,715 downwards.
TCCCCGATGTTATTCAATCTGTATAATGAGCAAGCAGTAAAGGAAACAAAAGAAAAATTCGGAGTAAGTATTAAAATCCATGGAGAAGAAATAAAAACTTTGAGGTTCGCCGACGACATTGTAATTCTGTCAGAGACAGCAAAGGACTGGAAGAGCAGTTGAATGGAATGGACAGTGTCTTGAGAGGAGTATATAAGATGAACATCAACAAAAGCAAAACGAGGATAATGGAATGTAGTAGAATTAAGTCGGGTGATGCTGAGGGAATAAGATTAGGAAATGAGACACTTAAAGTAGTAAAGGAGTTTTGCTATTTGGTGAGCAAAATAACTGATGATGGTCGAAGAGAGGATATAAAATTTAGACTGGCAATGGCAAGGAAAGCGTTTCTGCAGAAGAGAAATTTGTTAACATCGAGTATAGATTAAAGTGTCAGGAAGTCATTTCTGAAAGTATTTGTATGGAGTGTAGCCATGTATGGAAGTGAAACGTGGACGATAAATAGTTTGGACAAGAAGAGAATAGAAGCTTTCGAAATGTGGTGTTACAGAAGAATGCTGAAGATTAGATGTGTAGATCACATAACCAATGAGGAAGTATTGAATAGAATTGGGGAGAAGAGGAGTTTGTGGCACAACTTGACCAGAAGAAGGGACCGGTTGGTAGGACATGTTGTGAGGCATCAAGAGATCACCAATTTAGTACTGGAGGCCAGTGTGGAGGGTAAAAATCGTAGAGGGAGACCAAGAGATAAATACACTAAGCAGATTCAGAAGGATGTAGGTTGCAGTAGGTACTGTGAGATGAAGGGAAATGTGAAGGCTCATTCTAGGTGTAGTAGGGCTCAGTGAAGTTAAGTGGAGAGAAGACACGGATTTCTGGTTAAATGAGTACAAGGTAATATCAACAGCAGCAGAAAATGGTATAAGGGGAGTGGGATTCGTTATGAATAGGAAGATAGGGCAGAGCGTGTGTTACTGTGAACAGTTAATGATAGGGTTATTGTTATCAGAATTGACATCAAACCAACACCAACAACGATAGTTCAGGTATACATGCCTATGTGGCAAGCTGAAGATGAGGGGATAAGAAACTGTATGAGGTTGTGGAAAGTGTAATACAGTATGTATATGAGGATATGAAAATCTAATAGTCTTGGGAGACTGGAACACAGTTGTAGGGGAAGGAGTAGAAGAAAAGGTTACAGGAGAATATGTGCTTGGGACAACGACTGAGAGAGGAGAAAGACTAACTGAGTTCTGCAACAAGTTTAAGCTAGTCGCAAGAGGAGGAGGTATACATGGAAAGGGCCGGGTGATACTGGAAGACTTCAGTTAGATTACATCATGGTCGGACAGAGATTCCGAAATCAGATACTGGATTGTAAGGCAAACCCAGGAGCAGACATAGACTCAGATCACAATATGGTAGCGATGAAGAGTAGGCTGAAGTTTAAGACATTAGTCACGAAGAATAAATACGCAAAGAAGTGGGATACGAAAGTACTAAGGGATGGCGAGATATGGTTGAAGTTCTCTAAGGCTATAGATACAGCAATAAAGAATAGCGCAGATGGCAACACAGTTGAAGAGGAATGGACATCTCTAAAAAGGGCCATCACAGAAGTTGGGAAGGAAAACATAGGTACAAAGAAGGTAACTGCGGAGAAGCCATGGGTAAGAAGAAAAACTTCTGTTGACTGATGAAATGAGGAAGTACAAAAATGTTCCAGGAAACTCAGAAATACATAAATACAAGTCGCTGAGGAATGGAATAAATAGGAAGTGCAGGGAAGCTAAGACGGAATGGCTGCAGGAAAAATGTGAAGAAATCGAAAAAGAAATGATTGTCGGAAGCACACACTCAGCATACAGGAAAATCTTCGGTAACATTAAAAGTAAGGATGATAACATTAAGAGTGCAACATAAATTCCACTGTGAAATGCAGAGGAGAGAGCGGATAGGTGGAAAGAATACATTAAAAGCCTCTATGAGGGGGAAGATTTGTCTTATGTGATAGAAGAAGAACGTCTTGCACACTGATAGAATCCTGGGTGGTTTGATCGCCCTTCTTTTTCTCGCTTCTTTCTACTTACGTGGTGGCCAAGCGGTTCTAGGCGCTTCAGTCAGGAACCGCGCAACTGCTACGGTCGCAGGTTCGAATCCTGCCTCGGGCATGGATGTGTGTGATGTCCTTAGGTTAGTTAGGTTTAAGTAGTTCTAAGTTCTACGGGACTGATGACCTTAGATGTTAAGTCCCATAGTGCTCAGAGCCATTTGAACCACCTACTTCACGGCGCTTTTAACTGCGCACATCGATGTCAAGATGTAGTTTTTCTTGCACCCTTCGGTTGTCTTCTTCTTCCTTACTGCCTAACGTGCAGCATTCATAACTTGATTGAACTTCTCCACATCCAATCCCAACTTTAACATATATAGTGTTTTCAACTCTAAATTCTGCAATGCTTTGACCTTTACCAGTGTCCTTTCTCTCAAGTATTGTGTTAGCATCACCGGCGTAAATTCGATCTGCAATGTAACGATCTTTAATTGCTGCATATGCAATGAGTTGTCCCCTTAGAACCATGTGTCAATCGTTTTCAATGTTTTGTTCTAGGTCGACCGTAGTCATAGCCAGGAATGTGTAATTCGACCTGTAGTTTGTCGAGAATACCGCCCGCTCCTCTAATTCATCTCCTATCACACATGTTATACTAATGAGATGAATATGGTCTGTACACTCTGTTATGTAGCAAATCGCAGCGTCGATCTAGCTATTTTATGATGCAGAAAAAACGAAGCCATTTGATTAATGCTCTATTCCCCCAACGACGTGTGACCCTCTCTACAAGACGCATCTGGGTCCAAGCTCTCCTGTAACTCTTCTGTGTAAAAGCATCCTGCAGCTTAAGTACCACAGCTGCCCTTTAAGAGGTAGGTTCTGCACTTTGAAAACTGTAGATGTATTGGTTGAGCAGTTTGGTATCTATGACTTCTCAAATGCTGTCTCGTGTTCTGAAATACGTACTACATCACGTACATTAAATTGTGTTTGCGTGGATTTAGCATTTTAATACGGTTTTGTGCTGTATCTATAAGTTTATTATCAATTGGTTTCCTTTTTTGTGTGATGTTTGGTTTGATTATACTGAGCCATTATTTGCAGAAGAATATCAGTCCATTTTTATGAACTATGAAGATTGAAATGCATCCACATTGGGGCTTTCACTGTCCTTTTCAGACGTTCCACGATACTCGCCTTCAGGTAGGTGAATGTCGAGTAGTGATGTAGTCCACCTGACATCAGCACTGATACGTCTTGCTAGTGTGTGATTCGAACGCCTGCTGTAATCTTGGTTGTGTAGTGCAGCATGAGATTTATGTTAGGCTGAAAAGTGATAATTCGGTTGAGAGTCGCTGAAGTTAATGTACGCGAATGCCAAATAGAGATTATGGTAACAGAATGACTTATACTAGAACCTAATGTTTATGGTCTTCCATATTAAAACACCCTTAACGCATTTTTCTTCGTAAAACTGCAAGGTAAATTCAGGAGGTATTGAATAGAATTGGGGAGAAGAGGAGTTTGTGGCACAACTTGACCAGAAGAAGGAATCGGTTGGTAGGACATGTTCTGGGGCATCAAGGGATCACCAATTTAGTACTGGAGGGCAGCGTGGAGGGTAAAAACCGTAGAGGCAGACCAAGAGATCAATACACTAAGCAGATTCAGAAGGATGTAGGCTGCAGTAGGTACTGGGAGATGAAGAAGCTTCCACAGGATAGAGTAGCATGTAGAGCTGCATCAAACCAGTCTCAGGACTGAAGATCACAACAACAACAACAACAACAACAAATTCAAGAAAAGTTTATGCTCCAACAAGTACCACCATCGAGATGGCACTGTGGTTCGGACACTAGACTCGCATTTGAGAGGATGACAGTTCAAAACCGCATCCAGCCATGCAGACCGAGGTTTTCCGTCATTTCCGTAAAACGCTCCAGGCAAATTCTGGGATGGTTCCATAGAAAAGGACACGGCCGATTTCCTTCCCCATCCTAGAAACAATCCGAGCTTCTGCTACGTCTCTAATGACCTCCATGTCGACGGGACGATAAACCTTATCTTCCTTCCTTCCAACGAGTACTGTGATGCGTATTATAGACATACATTGTTAATAAACTACGAAAACTTGCATGTAACTTTTACCAAATATTTATTCACAAGATGAATATTTTTTCCAACACTACGATACACAGGTAAATTTCTGTGCGTATCTTGAGGTATTGAAGTTAAACTATTCCCAATATCACCTTTTAACTGGAAAATCTGTACTTGCTACTCTTTTCATTTGAGAATCATCAATCTTCAAACATATAACCAAGTCTTCATCAACAAGTGCATGGCTGAGAGTTTTGGGCTATGTGTCGGCTTTAACAAGAGCAGAATGTAATTTTCGTTTTAGTCACTCATACGTTAGTTCACACTTAATACCGGCCCTTTCAAATAGCATAATGATTTCAATGACACACTGTTGAAATAGTTTTCACACTTTACGGATGAGAACATATCATTTCCGCTGCACTGCCACAGATCACCTAGCCAGACGTACCACTTAGTAGACAATGCTTGTGAATTGCTACTTTCGACTAATCACAATGTAACATTGAAACGTCCCCTTGGAAAAATTATACACGACTGTGCTTAAACTGACACACAATTTTTTTAGCGCAACGCAACCTGATTTTCAAATCTCTCTACAAAAGAATGGCGCCGACTAACATTAATCTATACGTTTCACAAATCACTTACCTCACAAAAATCTTCGTTACTCGAACTACTTCAATACAGAGAGCGCCACTACTGCCAGCTAAATAAAAGATTCAAACTACGGAGGGCACTAACTACTGATAGGGATAGTTAGAAAATGAAGGATTTTAATAGAGAACAAACAATGTATTTACCTTAATATCATCAAAAGTCATAATATGTATAGCAGTTCATGACATCCAGTCTTAGAAATTTCAAAACTCCGCTATTTCTCTCCCTAAATCCACCACTGCTGGCGGCTCACCTCCAACTGCGCAACGCTACGCGCTGTTAACATCCAGCTGCCCAACACTACAATGGCGAGTATTACAACAATGCCAACCAGCCACAGACTGCACACAGCATAGTCAATGATCTTCATACAGAGCGCTATGTGGGGTTAAAAATAAATAAACCCAAACAGCCTACTTACATAGCCCCATGCTCCCCACAAAAAATTTTATAAATCATTTTGGGCAGTGGCCAAAACAGATTTGAAAAAAAAAAATTCAAAATTACAATAACAAATAAATGAAATGCACACACTTATCGATACAATGTTGGTCAAAAGCTAAAATTTTCTCACAGTCCATAAAGACAGTCCTGATCGTTCATCACAGTAAAATAGCAGTGTTTTTGCTCAATGTCAGAGCAGTAAAAGAAAATGCACACAGAAGTAGTGGATTTCCATGCAGTCTTGAAGAAGTAGTGTTGTCCTTCCAACAGAAAGACAGTGATGACTTTTGACATGCTGACAGGTAATGGGCCACAACAGAGCAAACCCACAGCAGAGTCATTCAAAGTTTTGAACAATATTGGTAGGTAAGCCATCATAGAGCAGACCCACTGTAGTCCTGGTAGAGGGTATGGTATTAGTGGGCCATCAAAGGTGCAGACCCACTGCAGTCCTTGTAGAAATAATAAGATGCAGACCCACTGTAGTCCTTGTAGAGACGGCCAGCAGCCATCTGTTGCGACTGTACAGGTGCACAATCACCATCGAAGAGTCTTGCAGACAATATAGCAAGTCCATAACCACCACTTGTGCACTCACAAAGCTTTTGGAGGTGTCTTTAGAACCAGTAATGCTGTTATCCAGTCCCTTGCTGAATTATTAACACACATGCAAACACTGTCAGTCCCTACTTCTCACATATTGTCCATATACTATGACCAACAGAAATGTGTGCAGTGAAATGTAACTTACAATTTACTTAATTTGATGAACTGGTGTCAATTACAATTTTATAACATGAGAATACAATAACAAAGGTACAAAATATATAATTAAAGGACATAATAGTACAGATAACATTTGCAGTAATACAGGCTTCACAAAAGAATCGAAATTACAAATACATCAGTGTTACAAAAATCATGACATAAGTACATACATAAAAGATCAGAACAACTTTTGAAACATCAACTTCACACATGAGCATTAGAACAAAACAGAATAAATAATGTGTATACATCTTTACGAAGTAAATAACATGTTATTAATGCAAATTATATTTGAGGATTACAGTATTCCTCATCATAGTGAATGTAGCTTAGTATTAGAAGAGAAAAAATCCTATGAAACAGTACACAGAGAAAGGAAGAAAACAAATACACAAGGGTACACAAACACATAGTGGGATAACACAAAAGGAAAGGAAAGGGTTTCTTTTCAGGGTAACATTTGGTACTGCAGTCCAACTCAAAACTTCATTCCATAGATCGTCCCTCTTATTTCAACATTTGCTCCAGCCAAAAAAATCCTATCCAAGCATGCTTTCTGTATTGTGTTCACATCCTCTTTCAAAAATAGTTTTTCTCCACTTTACACTACTTTTTTTTGGCCAAACCATTTTCTTATAGCTTCTCAATGCTTTTCTTCCAATTCATCATAGTTAGTTTCTTATATAGTCTACCCCCTCTTAAGCTAACTTAAACCTACTGAGCTCAGATACTAAACCAAGGGACGAGGCAATGCAGCAGCACAAAACAATTAATACAAACAGCAATGAAAAAAATGGAAGTTTTTGGTCAAAGCAAGCAGCAATATTACAACTAATATAAGGCAATGCGCAGCAAAGAAGAAAAATAAATCTGTAGTAAAACTGGCTTAACAGAGTAATACAAAGTCAAATTCAGTAACATTATGCCTGGCAAACAGCAGCAGCAAATGCAATAACTTATATCTAAACATGACAAAGCTGAAGCAGAAAAAAATATTACAGTAAAAATGTTTAATACCTATGTCACATCTTAACACTAGAGTGATGCATCACGAGAACATACACTAGCAGATAAGTTGCCAAATCGTAAAAAAATTATTTTTGCAATTCCTCTGAAGGGAAATGTCTATTTGTGCTCTCTTTCCTAAGAAAGTACATCATAAAATGATTCTTTACTGGGTCTGTAGACAGAAAATGGTGATATTAATACATCTATTAAATTTTATTTTAACCAATGCTGCAGTGCAGATAGAAACTGGATATTAAACAAAATGAGCAATCTCTCAGCTAGAAAGACAATAGATATAAAATGTTTCTCATCATTTCATTTCAGTAAATATCATAAATTAAGAGCTTCACAGTGTAATCAAGTTTGGGCGTGTCGTATTTGCGATGCTTTCTACAAAGGAATGTCAATAGCGAGGTTAATTAATGGCCTCCTTTTTTTCTCCACCTGTGCCTCTGAAAAGCACACACTAATGACTTTTTCTCAAGGCGGCTGGCACACCTGGTCGCCCACAACGCATTACGTCACAGTCACTTACCTTTCTTACCGAAATATTTACGACAGCAGTTTCCGCTACAGTGACAGTCTCATGTAAAAATATTTTCATAGGTTGAGAATTTGCGTTACAAGCGTGTAGAAAATAAAACCCTATAAATATAATAGTGTCCAAAAAATTTTCGACAGCATTGTAATACATTTACGCATGTATACACATTTCATAATTCTTAAAGTACGATTCTTGGTTTCCAACATCCTTTTCCACAAATCAGAGTCCCTAGCCACTACTCATTATTCCTTACCTTAATATACATATACATATTCGTAGACGCTTCTTCAATATCTCATCATAATAAATACGTAGCATAGTCAAATTCCTCATATAGCATCAGCTTATTGATCATAAACACACCGCAACTGCGTAATACATATCGTCATCATAACATCATAAAACCTCAGCCGAAACTCAAAATCGTCGTAGCTTCCTCCAATAATTTCAAAACCTAAAAAAAATTCTCTGCTCATCTCAAAAGTGTCATCTACCTCAAACGTACTTTAAAAATCATGATCCTATACCAAATACATCATTCAAAGCTCTCATAGTATCACAATGGTTCCGAAAAATATGAAGGGTTCACACAGTACAGACAAAATACAATTTCATAAGTGTGGAATTATCCAACTGTGTAATTGCGTAAATATCTGTCACTGACGTAGTAAAAAAATGTTTGTTTCTCTGTTAAATAACCAGGTAGCTCTATAATTCTGTGTTGGAGAAATATATACCGATGTGTAAAGTTGTATAAGCAAATACCATATTAGCTAGGGCTCCTTGTGGTTGCCAGACACATGGTACACAAAGTAAGCGTGTACTCCCCTGAGGATTAATGTAAATATATCCTCAGATGTTGCAGATTACAGCAATGTAATGAAATGTATCAAAGAAAACCTTTGTATCATTGTACTTCAAATATCTTTAAAAATAAATGTTTTAAGTACAAAATTAGTCACTCAAATACGTGTATTGTAGCGCTAAACTGTGCGTCGTGTTGTAAGATAATCTCTGTGGAAGTGTCGTAGTTATCGTCCTCCGAAAGCTAAGTTCTGCAGAAGTCAATGTACTTACCTCATGATAAACAAAAGTGAAATGCTATGCATATAGATATCGTAGTTACTACACTTATTGCCGTGATGAAGTAAGTACTGTACTGTAACATATTGTTGTGCTACAGAAAAAGCTGTCTCATTGTAGTTATACCAGAAAAGTTACTACTAGAACATGTTTTCCTTTCCAGAAGAATTCAGAAAAACTGTTCAGATATAAAACACAAACAACGCAAAAGCAACATTGTAAATTGTCACTCATTAGTAGCATAGTGATAAAATTGTGTAGCTGTCACATAAACTAACCACTGTCATCTGGTATCTCACAGAAAGTACTTTAAATCCAGAATGGATTTTCAAGTAAACCAAAATGTTGCATTATAATCTCATTAGCAGTACCAGTATATGTCCTAAGTATGTAAGCCTGATAGTCGTTACGTAATAGTGCAACTAACAATCAAGAATGTACAAATACAACACTGTGTCGTCTGTTCACTATAACAATGCATTTGTAATTACTGTCTAAATACGTTCCCCAGGTTCTAGATTGGATAGTTCACTTTAAAACATAGTTACATGTTAACAGTTTCTCAGTGTGACAAAGCATACTAGAAATATGAAGTGAAAAGTTTTAATGCAAAGACAAAGTTAAAAAGCAGATTATCTTTCAATAAACGGTTTTACACGTGAAATGTGGTGTAAACCTTTACTCTTCCTACTATGCAAAGCTCGAGCTTCAACGGAATTATCATGTCGTATACGTCGGCAAAGAATGCTAAAATTTTTCTCAAGGCTAGCGTCTTAGTTATTTTTCTCGGAGCCAGCCGGCGCACGTGGCTGCCTGCGGTGCGAGTCATTGTCTGTCTCTTTGTTGGCGCGCGCCGTTATTGGGATTAGGAGACCTAACTTCTACAAATTCACCTTGACGAGGAGGTCCTGCCCTGTTTGAAGCTCGCCAGTTCTGATGTTATTCAGGTCTGTCGTTTTGTCGGTAGTTTACATAGTTTCTTGTTTGTCGGTCGTGTGGTGGAGCATTTCTCCCTGAATCGTAACTGCGCGCTGGACCGTTGCGTCTGAAGTTATTCTGTCTCCCTTGATAATAATTATTTTGGTTCCCATATTGCCTGTTTCTCTGATTGTCTCTGTGATAGTCACTACCGCGGAGAGGTGATCTTTCCCTGTAATTATTACTACTCTGCTAACGGTTGTCATACGGTTGGTGTCTGTTTTGGTCACGATTTACGTTGTACGAATAGCCATGTCGTGTATTATTTCTGTCATCACGTAATTGTGACAGGTGTGACTTGTAGTGATTGTTTTCCGGTTTTCGCATCCCGCGACTGTCTGTATCAATTTCTAATTCTTGTAAGAGTCCCTGAAAAGCTTCAATGTCGTCTTTGCATCGTCCTGCTAAGATAATCTGTCGTAAATGTTCAGGTAATTTGATTAAGCAAATGCTGATGAGTTCTGAGGGGCTGTATGGATTTGAAAGATATTGATTCTTATGCAACATGTCGTCAAAATATTTGACAAGACTGGAAAATTCAGATTGTTCAAAGTGTTCCATCATCATGATGCTATGTTTTACTCGGTCTTGTGTAGCTTGAGACCAATATGCTGAGAGGAAGGCATGGTAAAATTCTCCTTCACTGTGGCAATCGTGAATGACCGATCGCATTCTTATATCTGGTTCATTCTCCAAGTAGCCACAGATAAATTCTAATCTGTGCTCTAATGACCAATTGGGAGGAAAACAATGAGAGAATTGATGGAGTCACGCTTGTGGATGAATGTCGTTGCCAGAAGTCTTCAATGTTTTGAATTTACGTGCAGTAATGAACAGCTTATAGTCAAAATCATCGTGTCGGCAGGTAGCATATCGGTCATTGTTATACCGTGTCGGCGGTTCCATCTCAAAATTCGGTGCACCTTGCCAATTTCTTTCATAATTTCCGAAATGCCCTGTGTTATTATTTTGTGGCTTTTCCGTATTTCTAAGTCCCTCTTCCCATGTTGGATCGCGAGTGTCCTCTGAAATACGTAATTCTTGTATTACCTGTGTCAGCTGATCTTGCACTTCACGGATTTCTTTTTGGTATTGTGTATTAATTTGATTCTGATTTTGTTTGAATTTCCTAATTTGTTCGCACTCTTCTTCATCATTCAGATCATCATCTACCTTTGTAGATAAGTTAATGAACTGATCTGAAAGTTCGGCTACTTTCTCCGATAGTGAACACATTTCCTCAGTGTGTTTTTCTGAACCACGTTTCAGAGTGTCCATTTGTGTTGAAATCGAATCTACTGTGTCCTTTAAGTTTTCCTGAGTTCTTGCAAGTTGCATAACCGAATCGGTGGATGCAACTGAGTCCATTTTAGCTTGCAAGGTGTCGTGATTTTCACGAACAATAGTTTGCAGTTCTTTTATGGCTGCTTCATTATTCTGCAATGCATTTTCATGCCGGGAAAAAATAGGTTGAAAATGCTCACAAATTTGTGTTTTTACCTCATTACAGATTTTTTGGCATTTCGATTCAATGTTATGTAACTCAGTAGTTAAATCTTCACGTGTTTGTTCAAGTGTGGTGTCTAACTTTTGAAGCTTTTGCTGTGTTTGTCTTTGATTTTGTTCCACTGTGTCTAACTGTTGCTGTGTTTGTCTCTGGTGTTGTTCCACTGTGTCCAACTTTTGAAGATTTTGTCCCATTTGTTTCTAATTTTGTTCAAGCGTTGTGTCTAACGTTTGTAGCCTTTGTCCCATTTGTTGCATTAACTGTAATAACAGTGCACTGGTGTCTGAAACATGTTCCTTAGTGCTATTCGGCAGTGCATTTGAACCGGCAATATTCGCATTTTGAAGCGCAGAAAATGTGTCTTGATTTATTTGAGAAAACGGTGAGGACACAAAATCTGAATCTACAGTATTTGCAAGATTGTGTCCTGTCATTTCGGAATCCTGAGGCGAGCTGTTGCCGACCGATCGATCGATAATGCTTCCCTGTTCACTAATTGTTTCACTGCCTACGCCATTATTTGCAGCCCGCTCCATTTCCGTATGCACAGTTACCAAATTACCACTTTGAACATTAGTTAATTCATTACATGGTGGCGCTAACACACTGCTTTCGTCTTCACCGTCATTTCTCAGTTTACTTTGGAGCCTAGTATTACGTTTTTCACACGCCACAATTGTCACAATATTTCACACGATAACACAGAGAAGCACAATTTGAAGAGCAAAAATAAGAAAACACATTAAGATAGCACTGAAAATAATATCTAGTTAATTGCAAGCGCAGCTGCGAAATACTTGGTGCAAATCTACATGCATGCCACAATTGTTTTACTGTACAACAATGAAAGACTGCAACTACAAAGGAGATTCTCTCTATGATTAAGCGCTAGCAATAAACAAAATCTACACTAAATACACAAACTACAAGAAAAAATCAGAAGATTCCAGTGAGGTATCCTCGGCTAAGGGTCGACATATGAAACGTCCCCTTAGAAAAATTATACACGACCGTGCTTAAACTGACACACAATATTTTTAGCGCAACGTAATCTGATTTTCAAAAATCCCTACAAAAGAATGGCCCTGACTAACATTAATCTATACGTTTCACAGATCACTTACCTCACAAAAATCTTCGTTACTCGAACTACTGCAATACAGAAAGCGCCACTACTGCCAGCTAAATAAAAGATTCAAACTACGGAAGGCACTAACTACTGATAGGGATAGTTTGAAAATGAAGGATTTTAATAGAGAACAAACAATGTATTTACCTTAATATCATCAAAAGTCATTATATATATATATATATATATATATATATATATATATATATATATAGCAGTTCATGACATCCAGTCTTAAAGATTTCAAAACTCCACCATTTCTCTCCCTAAATCCACCACTGCTGGCGGCTCACCTCCAACTGCGCAACGCTACGCGCTGTTAACATCCAGCTGCCCAACACTACAATGGCGAGTATTACAACAATGCCAACTAGCCACAGACTGCACACAGCATAGTCAGTGATCTTCTTACAGAGAGCTATGTGGCGTTACCAATAAAAAAATCTAAACAGCCTACTTACAACATCTACTGTGATAAATCGCTGAAATCACGTTTTAACGTTGCGGCGGAATATAAGTTGAGAATTCGTAAACTACCATTCTGAAATGTGGCAAATAGCAACTAAACACCACAGCTGCCAAAAAGTAGAGTTCATAGAAACCATAGAGTTCGGTAGAAGTCTTAAGGTCACAGTTTACTCATCTCTAGTCACCTTCGAATATGGTGGGCAGCTTAGCTCACAGGAACTCCCTGCTACTTCGACTGCTCCACACAGGCTCTCCTTCGTAGCTGCTCCATCTCTTCTTTCAGACTGTGGTGCAGTGCCCAATGTTTGGAATCAACGACGCCACTCGTGCTATAGGATAGAAAAACCTTTAACAAGTTAAATGTGAGGTGTACACCATACGTAAGACTTTCAGACGTATCAAAACAGTGTGCAGGACAGAGTCCCGAAGCCAGAACCTTGCGTTTCACGGGCAACGCTGCTTCCAGCTCAGCTCTCAAGGTACCACTCACCACTTGTTCTGACAACTTTGTAATTTCTCAAAAATTATATGTATCGATACTTCAGTAAATCTGTATTTCACTGGTGTCTTATCACTGAGCCACCTCGAGGACGACAGCGTCAGCTTCCAAAGAACATATTGATTGTTGCGGCATACCTAGTTATGGCTGAAAGCGAGTTTCAGCGCCAAAACTCTTATAACAAACCAGCGATATTGCCAGAAGTGTGGTGTCTGGGAACCCTGCTTACTAGGTTCGCTATACAAATCTTATTAACAAATTTTACAAAATGAAAATTACAATACTTAAGCTTTACAATTACACAGATGTGACGCAATTAAAGGGCGACATAGAAAATAAGCAATCTTCTTCAGTATACGATGTGCGACAATAAAATAATGAGACTGATGTGAAAAAATATGTTGCTTACCGTTTTAGTCAAGTTTAGTGTTGTCTCGTTGAGACGCTTCTGCCATTGGCGGTAACATTTCTGGAATTCACCTTCTGTAATATCCTCCAAGACCATCGTCACAGCTTGTTCGACATTGAGTGTTGTTTGAAAATCGCGTCCCTTGACCACCGTATTTGACTCTTGGAAATAGGAAAAAGTCGCACGGAGCGATATCTATTGAATAAGGTGGCTGTGGTAGTACTGAGATTTGTTTTGAGGTTAAAAATTCCTGTACTGGCAGAGCAGTATGAGATGACGCATTATCATGATGCAGCATCCAATTATCAGAAATGTTAGCATGGACACGAAGAACTCTTTTGCAAAGTCTTTTTAAAATTTCTTTGTATTAATATTGGTTAACTGTTTGTCCATGAGGCACCAACTCTTTATGAACAATTCCCTTGGAATTCCGTGAGGTTGATGGTCGTCCACTGCGGTCTTCACCTTCAGCATTCGTTCTGCCTTCACTAAAGATTTTATGCCAACGAAAACTTGAGCTCTTAACATAATCTCCTCTCCAAAAGCCTTCTGAAGCTTACCGTAAGTTTTCGTCGCGTTTTCACCCAATTTAACGCAAAAAGAAATGGCATACCGTTGCGCAATATTATACAGTTCCATTTCCATGACGAAAGACACAAACATGGACTGACTTATTACAACACAACTCACGACTGAGCAGTCGCATCGATGTGCCACTTGGACTAGAAGCTTGGACTACGCAAGCCTGCAGGGTTGCCACATCTTGCAAAGAAAATCATTCTCATTACTTTATTGTCGCATCTCTTAGTCAACCTCGGAAACAACCTTGCCACAGTGGATACACCGAAGTTAAGCGCTGTCGGGTGTGGCCGGCACTTGGATGGGTGACCATCTGGGCCACCATGTGCTGTTGCCATTTTTCGGGGTGCACTCACCCTCATGATGCCACCTGAGGAGCTACTCGACCAAATAGTAGCGGCCCCAGCAAAAACCCATCATAACGACTGGGAGAGCAGTGTGCTGACCACACGCCCCTCCTATCAGCATCCTCATCTGAGGATGACACGGCGGTCGGATGGTCCCAATGGGTCACTTGTGGCCTGAAGACGGAGCGCATCTTAGTCGGTCTCAAGCATGTGCTCCATAGAAAATACAAGCAAAGATACTATAGTTGACGCTGCTACAGAACCCGCTAATCTTGAAGCTGCCATTGAAGTGGGCAGTCACCAATCGCTCGCGGCGCTGGTGTCCTCTTCACACAGGGTCTGCGTAAGGCACTGGTGTACCTGAGGCGTCGCGGCGGTGTGCAGCGGAGCAGCTGGCCATTAGGCGCGCTTTGTGCCGAGTTTACGGGCGCGTTTAGGCGGTCGATGCGGGCCGCCGCCGTTAGCTCCTGCCCCCGCCCCCGCCTCCGCCCCCTCAGATAGCATCTGCCGTGCGCTACTGGCCCGGCCGGCCCTGCCGCCTTCCACTTTCCTTTGCCGCCGCGACTGAATGCAAATGAAGGACCTTACGCGCCCATTTACGGCAGCCGCTGCTGTGTCGGGACAACACTTTGTCCGGTACAGCCAGTTTCAAGTACCCGGCATGGCCGACACAATCGAGCCGCACAAAGCGTCGCATCAGAGTCTGATGGATAGCTCTTGTGAAGATAATACACGCTCATTGATTACACAAGATAAAGTTACAGCCCTGAGATGGGGCGAGCCATCCGCGTTCACATACTGTCATAATACACCCTTAGAAAGGCACAATCAGACTGGTGAAATCTGGAACTCGCGTTTCATACATAATGCCAATTTGGTGGCGAAAATGATTTTTATTTTATTTTAGTGTCATCTGCATTGTGATTGGTTTGATGCAGACGACCTCGACATGTTCTTTCTCCTGTGACTGCCTCATTTCAGAGTACGATATTGCAGAGCCAATGTTATTCGGAATACGGTGCAAAGTTCCTCTGCAACTTTGCTTCGTAATTCAGAGTAATACTTGCGCTACAATATCGTATATATCCGCTGACACCGGGCAACCGTCTTCCGAGTAAAACGTCTCCCTTGTACGGGAATATACATAATAGATGTAGGAGTGCGAGTTGTAGGTGCATGGTTGACGACATATGCAAGTTTGGATCTCCCGCTGAGTCGTGCACGGACAGTCAAATTGTAAGGCGACCGCTAGGGAAAAACGGGAAATCCCGGTTCGAGTACCGGTCAGGCACAAATTTTCATTGTCACCATTCCTTCCTTCAGCTTTTGGTTGTTCACATTCGCAATTGCGAACACATCTAATGTTATCTCAGAAGAGTACTTACACCCAACGTCCTCAGGTATTTCTTGAATATACACTCCTGGAAATTGAATTCATTGTCCCAGGAAGCAGAAACTTTATTGACACATTCCTGGGGTCAGATACATCACATGATCACACTGACAGAACCACAGGCACGTAGACACAGGCAACAGAGCATGCACAATGTCGGCACTAGTACAGTGTATATCCACCTTTCGCAGCGATGCAGGCTGCTATTCTCCCATGGAGACGATCGTAAAGATGCTGGATGTAGTCCTGTGGAACGGCTTGCCATGCCATTTCCACCTGGCGCCTCAGTTGGACCAGCGTTCGTACTGGACGTGCAGACCGCGTGAGACGACGCTTCATCCAGTCCCAAACAGGCTCAATGGGGGACAGAGGCGGAGATCTTGCTGGCCAGGGTAGTTGACTTACATCTTCTAGATCACGTTGGGTGGCACGGGATACATGCGGACGTGCATTGTCCTGTTGGAACAGCAAGTTCCCTTGCCGGTCTAGGAATGGTAGAACGATGGGTTCCATGACGGTTTGGATGTACCGTGCACTATTCAGTGTCCCCTCGACGATCACCAGAGGTGTACGGCCAGTGTAGGAGATCGCTCCCCACACCATGACGCCGGGTGTTGGCCCTGTGTGCCTCGGTCGTATGCAGTCCTGATTATGGCGCTCACCTGCACGGCGCCAAACACGCATACGACCATCATTGGCAGAAGCGACTCTCATCGCTGAAGACGACACGTCTCCATTCGTCCCTCCATTCACGCCTGTCGCGACACCACTGGAGGCGGGCTGCACGATGTTGGGGCGTGAGCGGAAGACGGCCTAACGGTGTGCGGGACCGTAGCCCAGCTTCATGGAGACGGTTGCTAATGGTCCTCGCCGATACCCCAGGAGCAACAGTGTCCCTAATTTGCTGGGAAGTGGCGGAGCGGTCCCCTACGGCACTGCGTAGGATCCTACGGTCTTGGCGTGCATCCGTGCGTCGCTGCGGTCCGGTCCCAGGTCGACGGGCACGTGCACCTTCCGCCGACCACTGGCGACAACATCGATTGTACTGTGGAGACCTCACGCCCCACGTGTTGAGCAATTCGGCGGTTCGTCCACCCGGCCTCCCGCAGCAAGTATGGTGGGTCTGACACACCGGTGTCAATGTGTTCTTTTTTCCATTTCCAGGAGTGTATTCCAGTCTTCGTCTTCCTCTACGCTTTTTACCCCCTACAGTCCCATCTAGTATGATGGGGATTGAAAGAAACCCTATCTTCCAAGCTTTTAACTGTGAGTGCATACCAGGTTACGAGCCGCGCGGGGTATCCGTGCGGTCTCAGGCGACTTGCCACGGTTCGCGCGTCTCCCCCACCCCGCTCCATCCCCCCTCCCCCCGTCCGAGGTTCGAGTCCTCCCTTGGGCATGGGTGTGTGTGTTGTCCTTAGTGTAAGTTACTTTAAGTTAGATTAAGTAGTGTGTAAGCCTAGGGACCGATGACCTCAGCAGTTTGGTCCCATAGTACTTACCACAATTTTACAGGTTATGACTCCGATGTTAATGCCTTGAAATTATTTCTCTATGTGTCGGATTTGAACTATGAATGACCAAAGATAAATTCTGACTACTTTTAATTAAATGTGAGGTAGTGAGCAAACATTCAGAGCCGAACGGAACAATAAGCGGGTATTAGGTAGGACGACGGTTCAAACCCTCGCCTCATCATCCATATACGGGTTTTCCGTAATTTCCCTAGATCGCTCCAGACAAATGCTGGTACCGTTCCTTTGAAAGGGCATTGCCGATTTCCTTCCTCTTCCTTTACACAATCTGAACTTCGGCTCCGCCTCTAATTACCTCCATGTCGAAGGGACGTTAAACCCACTCTCCCTTTCCTCCTTCTTTACAACATGCAAAAGTAAATGGAGATTTTCAGCTGTTCTAGTGCAACTTATCAATGTATCCTCACAGAGGAGGTACTTGCCATGCAGATGTAACTGCTTACTGCACTTTCTAATACATATCATAAAGAAAGCGATACGTTTGGAAGAAAAATCCCGAAGTATTCATTGCTGCACTAAGTGCCCTGAAGTTCATTGCGAATTTAACTAACGTTGTTTGCTGAAAATCATTCATAAAATCGTAAAGTGAGCTGGTGTGTAAAACGTAAGGACGCAAGTAGCTTAAACGTGATAAGTCAGTGACAAGTAATATACTCGAGAAAACTAGAACCGCACGTAGAAAGAACTGCTATAGTTTAGTACAGGAGGTAACTGAACGAAATGAAGCATGAGACGAACAAAAATAAGACTTTTATTCAAAGGCAATAATTACGCTGAAGCCACCGCGATTAATGATGGCCCCCTGAACATTACAAAAGGCGGGATATTGTATGTATTAACAGTGCAAGTTCTGTAACGTACTCCCAGCTTACCGCAAGGTTGCTAATGAGTTCGTGTGGCAGAGCGTCCCATCCCACTACCAGCAAGGTTGACAACTGCCGGATCGTCGTTGCTACCTGTGGACGTTAAAATACGTCTCCCCAACAAATTTCATACGTGCTCGCTGGGATTTAAGTCGGAGAAACGTGGACGCCAGTTCATTCGTCCAATTTCCTCTGGCCTCTATAACTCCTTCACTTGTACTGTTTTGTGCGGTCGCGTCTTGTGAGCCATGGAAATGAAATTGCAGCCGATTATACCCCTGAAAAGACGCACATCGAGAAGAAGTACAGTGTCACAATAAGGTTGGCTGGTCACTGTACCATTTTCAAAGATTTGGGCGTCGATACGTCACTGCTACACTATGTCTGCACACACCGTAACACCTGGACCACCAGAAGGATCCTGTTCCACAACGCTGGACGTACCATTATATAGCGAGCGGTGAAACACGTAATGCAACCGGGGACATAGTCGAAGAAGTTCGTTTTGAGGGCCTGGGTGTTATGGTGTACGGTGGCATAACGTTGTTGACCTCCAAAGTTTCGACATGGTACTCTCAGCAATAATCCTGGTTGATGTATCTTCGAAAAACCCATCTCAATAACACACAAGACAAGCGTCTGTACTTTACAAGTCAGGCACGCAGGAAGAGTCGAAGTAGAATAGGAAACAAATATCCAACTGGCCACGCTATCCAGTGAAACTCGAAGCTCAGCGCCAAGCGATATGATCCACACACAAAGTACTGCTTCAAAACATTTTCCACTACTCAGCCAAACATAAGACTACGTTAGCAGACGGAAACGTAGATTACAGTGTCTTTAAATCATAGGAATGTTGCGCAACCTGCATGCTGATTTGTAACGTGAAAGCAGTTTAGAACAAATTGTTTTCAAAGTTATTCCCTGATATTTTAACACGTGTCCTATCATCCTGTCACTTTTTCTTGCCACTGTTATCCAAATAACCCTTTCCACTCCAGATCTAGGTGGAACCTGATTTCTTATCTTCCCAATCCGCTTAATCTTCAAAATCCTTCTATAGCAGCACGTTTCAAATGCTTCTATGCTCTTCTTTTTCGGGTTACCCACAGTCCATCGTTCACTTCCTTGCAATAAGGAGCTCCAAAAATTTCAGGGTAATGTCTGATACTAGTAAACTTCTTTTGGAAATATATGTCGCCTTTGGGCGTGCTAGTGTTCTTTTTACGTTGTCTTTGCGTCAGCCATGTGTTATTTTGTCTTCAAGGTGTGCTTGACGACAATCTTGTCACTGACCTCATTTCTACTGTTCCTTATTTACTGTCTTCTTTCTTCGGTTTACTCTAAATCCACAGCCTGTGCTCCGTAGACTGTTCGTTCCATTCAACAAGTGCTGAGATTCTTTCTCAGTTTCACTGCGGATAGCAACCTCATTAGCAATCTTGTCACTGATAGCCTTTCACCCTGAAAGACAAATGCTGGAATTTGGATATAGTTAGCACTCGTGGGAAATTGGGTGAAATGAATCGCCTTCTTTTCTGATGGGCTGCTGTAATAAAGATGTAGAGGGACTATTCTCTGACATCAAAACTTTTATTTTCGATTAATAATTAATACTAAATTAACATTCAGATTTCGTTCATGATAAAATACTAGAACCTATAAACACTGCTTATTCATTAGCTAGTTAAAGCATGATTTCGTTGTCAGCTTTACCGAGCGAGGTGGCGCAGTGGTAGCACACTGGACTCGCATTCGGGAGGACGACGGTTCAATCCCGTCTCCAGCCATCCTGATTTAGGTTTTCCGTGATTTCCCTACATCGTTTCAGGTTAATGCCGGGATGGTTCCTTTGAAAGGGCACGGCCGATTTCCTTCCCAATCCTTCCCTAACCCGAGCTTGTGCTCCGTCTCTAATGACCTCGTTGTCGACGGGACGTTAAACACTAACCTAACCAAACCTAACCGTTGTCGGCTTTAAGGAAACAATTGAATTACTAGAGAGAGCCGAATTACTATGCCTGTCATCGGAAGTGGTTCAGACCAAATGATTCAATTCGATGCCGATCCCTATGTAAGACGATGTGGAGACCGCCTCTAAGATCGGTCATCTGCAAGCAATGCAAATTACACTCCTGGAAATGGAAAAAAGAACACATTGACACCGGTGTGTCAGACCCACCATACTTGCTCCGGACACTGCGAGAGGGCTGTACAAGCAATGATCACACGCACGCCACAGCGGACAAACCAGGAACCGCGGTGTTGGCCGTCGAATGGCGCTAGCTACGCAGCATTTGTGCACCGCCGCCGTCAGTGTCAGCCAGTTTGCCGTGGCATACGGAGCTCCATCGCAGTCTTTAACACTGGTAGCATGCCGCGACAGCGTGGACGTGAACCGTATGTGCAGTTGACGGACTTTGAGCGAGGGCATATAGTGGGCATGCGGGAGGCCGGGTGGACGAACCGCCGAATTGCTCAACACGTGGGGCGTGAGGTCTCCACAGTACAATCGATGTTGTCGCCAGTGGTCGGCGGAAGGTGCACGTGCCCGTCGACCTGGGACCGGACCGCAGCGACGCACGGATGCACGCCAAGACCGTAGGATCCTACGCAGTGCCGTAGGGGACCGCTCCGCCACTTCCCAGCAAATTAGGGACACTGTTGCTCCTGGGGTATCGGCGAGGACCATTCGCAACCGTCTCCATGAAGCTGGGCTACGGTCCCGCACACCGTTAGGCCGTCTTCCGCTCACGCCCCAACATCGTGCAGCCCGCCTCCAGTGGTGTCGCGACAGGCGTGAATGGAGGGACGAATGGAGACGTGTCGTCTTCAGCGATGAGAGTCGCTTCTGCCAATGATGGTCGTATGCGTGTTTGGCGCCGTGCAGGTGAGCGCCATAATCAGGACTGCATACGACCGAGGCACACAGGGCCAACACCCGGCGTCATGGTGTGGGGAGCGATCTCCTACACTGGCCGTACACCTCTGGTGATCGTCGAGGGGACACTGAATAGTGCACGGTACATCCAAACCGTCATGGAACCCATCGTTCTACCATTCCTAGACCGGCAAGGGAACTTGCTGTTCCAACAGGACAATGCACGTCCGCATGTATCCCGTGCCACCCAACGTGCTCTAGAAGGTGTAAGTCAACTAGCCTGGCCAGCAAGATCTCCTGATCTGTCCCCCATTGAGCATGTTTGGGACTGGATGAAGCGTCGTCTCACGCGGTCTGCACGTCCAGCACGAACGCTGGTCCAACTGAGGCGCCAGGTGGAAATGGCATGGCAAGCCGTTCCACAGGACTACATCCAGCATCTCAACGATCGTCTCCATGGGTGAATAGCAGCCTGCATCGCTGCGAAAGGTGGATATACACTGTACTAGTGCCGACATTATGCACGCTCTGTTGCCTGTGTCTATGTGCCTGTGGTTCTGTCAGTGTGATCATGTGATGTATCTGACCCTAGGAACGTGTCAATAAAGTTTCCCCTTCCTGGGACAATGAATTCACGGTGTTCTTATTTCAATTTCCAGGAGTGTATTTAAGGAGTTCAGTAAAGTGTAATATGGATTTCTTATGCTAATAATATTTGTTACTCAGCTGTAAATGTGATGGAGAATTGTATTTTTGACTGACGAGAGTGACTGGCTTTGTGAGTGACTTCTGTTGGTGTGCGAATGTTTACGCAACATGATTGTTCAGTCTATTTTATTTTTTATTATAAACATAATAAAAAATTAACTGACGTCTCTATAAACTACGGACCTCATTATTTCTGTGAGAAAGACCCTTAGCATGTTTCTTTGTAGTTTCATTAAAGCTTCACAGCAATACCTCTGTGCTGGGACAGCATTACGTTAAGACGCTAAGTTTGTAGGAATATTAGAAATGCCGTGTCTTATTACAACGTGGCAAGACCCAACTAGGACCTTTACACGTGCTGCTACTTCATTAGAAACGCAGGTGCCTCCTGTGATAACACGGAAAAGGCAATCGCACAATGATTCACGCTTCGAACAGTTGAATAACGATTTAAACGCCTTAGTGGCCGATTTCGAGTAAACTAAATCGAATGTGGATTGTGGAAATTGATATCTGTCAGACAGATTCGCAATTAAAGACGCGATAGTGAAATGTATGTATGACTCACGAAATATTGTACTGGAAAATCTAAATATCCGGATTTGTTAAGCCATACAAAGTGTACTAAAAGAAATGCTCAGAAAAGTTAGTGGGAACCGTTAGATGATTGGCGTCGTTCTACCGAAATCGTCTTGAGCAAATTTAGACAGCTGCATCATTTCACAAACAGTGAAAGCATACGAACACTAGTATTACCTCGTTCCGAATAGAAATGGAAATGATTACACTTGTATTTCTAAATCTGGTAGAAGGGCCACCAGAGTGCATTACTGTTGTTGGTGTTTAGAGTTAATGCCAGAGCGCTGAGAAACCTCAGATGTTGAGTGATCGCTGTTAATGGCACGGAGATACAGCGTGTATGTTGTGGTCGTCAGTCATAAGACTGGTTTGATGCAGCTCTCCATGAAACTCCATCCTGTGAAAAAACATGGTTCAATTGGCACTGAGCACTATAGGACAGCATCTGAGGTCATCAGTCCCCTAGAACGTAGAACTCCTTAAATCTAACTAACCTAAGGACATCACACACATCCATGCCCGAGGCAGGATTCGAACCTGCGACCATAGCAGTCGCGCGGTTCCGGACTGAAGCGCCTAAAACCGCTCTGCCACCGCGGCCGGCTATCCTGTACAAGTTTCTTCATCCCCCAGTACCTACTGCAACCTAAATTCTTCTGATTCTGCTTAGTGTATTCATCTCGTGGCCTCCCCCTACGATTTTTACCCACCACGCTGCCCTCCAATACTAAATTGGTGATCCCTTGATGCCTCATAACGTGTTCTACCAACTAATCCCTTATTCTAGTCAAGTTGTGCCACAAATTCGTTTTCTCTCTAATTATATTTAGTACATGCTCATTGATATCCTAAATTACCCATGTAATCTTCAGCATTCTTCCGTAGCACCACATTTCGAAAGCTTCTGTTCTCCTCTTCTCTACACTGTATATCGTACATTTTCACTTCTATACATGGCTACACCCACAAATACTTTCAGAAAAGACTTCCTGAGACTGAAATCTATACTCAACTAATTTCTCTTTTTCAGAAACGCTTTCCTTGCCATTGCCAGTCTACATTTTATATTCTCTCTACTTCGACTGTCATCAGTTATTTTGCTCCCCAAATAGCAAAACTCATTTACTACTTTAAGCGTCTCATTTCCTAATCTAATTCCCTCAGCATCACCTGATTTAATTCAGCTACATTCCATTGTTCTCGTTTTGCTTTTGTTGATGTTCATCTTATATCCTCCTTTCAAGACACTGTCCATTCCGTTCAACTGCTCTTCCAGGTCCTTTGCTGTATCTGACAGAATTACAGTGTCATCGGTACACCTCAAGGTTTTTATTTCTTCTCCCTGGATTTTAATACCTACCCTAAATTTTTCTTTTGTTTCCTTTACTGCTTACTCAATATACAGATTGAATGACATCGGGGACAGTCTGCAACCCTGTCTCACTCCATTCTCAACCACTGCTTTCGTTTCGTGCCCCTGGACTCTTCATCTGTTAGGCTTGTCGAATCGTCAATATCCATATCTGTGGAGCATTGAGATGTTACAGCGGTCCGATGTTAAACTGCATGGGAGTTTGAGGGCAGGTACACTCCTCATCATGGTTCCGATTGAATACATCTATCCACCATAAGGGAGGATCGCCGTATTCTGCACCAAGAATATCGTAACCCCTTCACATCTGCGCCTGCAATCCGAGAACATGTAATAAACCCCGTGTAAAATTCTGCGATATTCCCCCGCCATTAGCAGCAGCCGGAAAACTGTCGTCTGTCACCGTTGACGTAACAGCGGCTACATTTGAAGTGGTTCCGTGATCAGGAAACACTGAATGCTCACGAATGGCGTTGCATTGCGTTCAGCTACAAATCGCGGTTCTGTAGTACCCCAGATGATCATCGTCGGCGAGTATGGCAGAGTGAAATAAAATGAAGCTTAAAGACATTCGTCTGCAGACAGTTATTGACGGTCCTTGTATGTCTGTTGGTGGTATTTTGAATTTCACCATGACAGAGGAGGCTGATTTCAGTCACGGTTCTGGATGGCTTAGAGTGGCTGTTGTTTGCTTTAGAGGTATTGAAAATACTGTTGGCCTTAAAAGTTTTAATAATCATGACGTCATTACTTACCGTAGTTTTGATACTGGTGGAGTGTATAATAGGGATATAGGTTGGTCTTACTTTTATCCTAGGATGGCTTTTGCTGTTTGGACATGTGAATATCGTAAGGTGGACGGAGATGAAGCTCTTCATGTATGGTGTAAAGGTCTCGGTGTTTGTGTGAAAATGTGAATTTTATTAGTGATTTGACTTTGTTTTATCATAAATAAACATCACTTTCCATTGCTTTGGAGAGACACAGCGGTGTTACTCCTGGCACCGTATGGGAGCCATCGGTTGTGACGTCAGGCACAGCTGGCAGTGATTGAGGGGCACTGACGGTACAATGGTACGTCATCGACATTCTGCGTCCTCGTGCGACAGTATCGTTGCGTTGCAAGTAATATATCTCTATTTCCACCAATAGCTAAATACATAGTATCAATACTAAGAATACGAACAATCTACATAAAGACCTAATCACTTACCTTGGTCCAAAAAGGGGTCCAGTATTCAGGAACACACATCTTCAATAAATTGCCAGAAACCATTAAAAACTTGGTTTCCGATAAACCACGGTTTAAGCAGAGTTTGAAAGACTTTTTGATAGACAACTGGTTCCATGCACCAATCGACCTACCTGTCAGGTAGAAAATGTTTGTGATGACTTCTGCTGTACACATATCGACACGTATACATGTTACGAATCTGTAAAACTCTAATAGGAATGAGAATGACCATCTCTTTAAATACATGTAAACGCGTCATCTCGATCATCACACAATGTCTTTTTTACATGTGTGTATGAAGTTCTATGTCACTTGGCTCATCCAGACTTCCGAAACAGGGAAAGCTGGGGATTAACGTCCTGTCAACGTCTAGGTCATTAGCGACGCACTTCCTGGTCGTAGAGGACACTCCTTACAAATTTTTAATGGCACATAAAGGATTGAAGAAAAATATGGAAACACTGCGAGAACGCATGCCGGATCATAAATGGACATGTTAGTGAACTCTGCAAGTTTCGCTGTTGTATTCGGCCATAACGGCATCTGTGCAATGTCCTCACTACGTTTCAAGTGTCAGCCGTGATCAGAACAGTCGTGTGTGAGTCGGAGCTAAGTGATTTCCAACGTGGGAAAGTTGTTATAGCTCGTGTGGTGGGTCCTTCCGTAACCAAGGCAGCCGAAGTGTGTGGCGTTTCAAGAGGCACCAAACCAAAGATTCATGCAGTATGCAAGGAAAGCGGAAGGATGTGTGTGTTGGTCTATCGGATCAGTCGGTCATTAAACACGATTTTGATGAAAAATAAAAGGACGACAGCTGCAAAAGTCACTGTAGAATTTAATGTCGCACAAGAAGAGGGCCCCAGAAGCAGTGCACTGCAGGGCAAGCTGGAATCCAAAACCAATCATCAGTGATAAGCTCGCAGCTGGGAAACGTGGTTCCGAAGATACAAAACGTGGACTTTAAACAATGGATAAAAAGTCATTTAGTCGGATGAGTACTGTTTTACACTTCATATGGCGCGGCTTCAGTGTTTCAGGCAGTCATATCGTGGCTACGATGCAAGATCGCATTGCTGCCAATGATCATGTGACTATTCTGGCTGATAAGATCCATCCCATGACATAATGTTTGATTTCCAGTGATAACGCTGTATTCCAAGATGACAGGTGCTCTGTTCATAGAGTTCCCGACGTCCAGGACTGATTTTGTAACCACGCGGATGATTTGTCGCATCTCCCCGTTCACCACAGTCACCAAGTCTCACGAGGGGAGGCCACGACGTTGGTATTACGGATTTACTTCAGTCTTTGTACACCTTTAGGAAGCCATTAAAACAACATACACTACTGGCCAATAAAATTGCTACACCATGAAGATGACGTGCTACAGACGCGAAATTTAACCGACAGGAAGAAGATGCTGTGATATGCAAATGATTAGCTTTCCAGAGCATTCACACAAGGTTGGCGCCGGTGGCGACACCTACAGCGTGCTGACACGACGAAAATTTCCAATCGATTACTCATACACAAACAGCAGTTGACCGGCGTTTCCTGGTGAAACATTGTTGTGATGCCTCGTGTAAGGAGGAGAAGTGCGTTGCCTCCCGTTTCCGACAGTGATAAAGGTCGCATTGTAGCCTATCGCGATGGCGGTTTATTGTAACGCGACATTGAATCTCGCGTTGGTCGAGATCCAATGGCAGTTAGCAGAATATGGAATCGGTGGGTTCAGGAGGGTAGTACGGAACGCCGTGCTGGATCCCAACGGCCTCGTATCACTAGCAGTCGAGATGACAGGCATCTTATCCGAATGGCTGTAACGGATCGTGCAGCCACGTCTCGATCCCTCAGTCAACAGTTGGGGACGTTTGCAAGACAACAACCATCTGCACGAACAGTTCGACGACGTTTGCATCAGCATGGACTATCAGCTCGGACGCCACGGCTGTGGTTACCCTTGACGCTGCATCACAGACAGCCTGCGATGGTGTACTCAACGACGAACCTGGGTGCACGAGTGGCAAAACGTCATTTTTTCGGATGAATCCAGGTTCTGTTTACAACATCATGATGGTCACATCCGTGTTTGGCGACATCGTGGTGAACGCACATTGGAAGCGTGTATTCGTCATCGCCATAATGGCGTATCACCCTGCGTGATGGCATTGGGTGCCACTGGTTACATGTCTCGGTCACCTCTTCTTAGCATTGATGGAACTTTGAACAGTGGACGTTACATTTCAGATGTGTTACGACCTGTGGCTCTACCCTTCATTCGATCCCTGCGAAACCCTACATTTCAGCAGGATAATGCACGACCGCATGTTACAGGTCCTGTATGGGCCTTTCTGGATACAGGAAATGTTCGACTGCTGCCCTGGCCAGCACATTCTCCAGATCTCTCACCAACTGAAAACGTCTGTTGAATGGTGGCCGAGCAACTGTCTCGTCACAATACGCCAGTCACTACTCTTGATGAACTGTGGTGTCATGTTGAAGCTGCATGGGCAGCTGTACCTGTACACGCCATCCAAGCTCGGTTGACTCAATGCCCAGGCGTATCAAGGCCGTTATTACGGCCAGAGGTGGTTGTTCTGGGCACTGATTTCTCAGAATCTATGCACCCAAATTGCGTGAAAATGTAGTCACATGTCAGTTCTAGTAAAATATATTTGTTCAATGAATACTCGTTTATCATCTGCATTTCTTCTTGGTGTAGCAATTTTAATGGCCAGTAGTGTAGTAAGCAAATGATAAGGTGGACTACTCTAGCAATTCCGAAAAAATAACAAGGAAAGTCTTACATGTCCATAATAAGTAGTCAAGTTTCATGAAATTCAAAATAAACTTAATGCAAATACACGTGGTTTTTCAAAAGTATATTACCTCTAAAATGTCATATAAATTAAATAATATGACCAATGATGAAAGAAGTAAAATAATAGGTGAAATCCGAGCGGAGGCCGAACCGTCGTCTCATACACGTCCATTGTACGAAGCTCGAACGCTAGTCACTCGGCCACCACGAACTCGGGCGTCCGTCACCCACCACAGATACATCAGTTACCCAACAGACGCGTAAAGCTTCTCTTGCGATTTTCTCGGTACTGCCAAAGTAATGCTCCTTACTACTTCCACATTATGTTGTTTTAATGGCCTACTAAAGGCGTACAAAATTTAGAGTAAATCCGTGACCCCTACGTCGTGGTCTCCCCTTGTAAGTGTTATCGCGCCTTTGTGGTACACTTTGGCGACAAGTGGGCGCAACGCTATCCACCTCCATCACCGTTACCAGAATTTTCCTCTGTTTTGCCGGAAGAATGCTGTAAGATTCCTATAAAAACCATACAGTACCCATATTTATCCACTCCGAGGCAACTGAAAGCTATTTTGAATGCCGAAGGGATTCCTGTTTCGTGTTGTGATTTTGGTGTTTCCATATTCCTGTCCATCCCTGTCTAATGAAATGTATGAGATACAAGTCTTTGCGAGCAGGTCATTACTTTTGAGCCTGATTCAATTTTTTTCACGCACTCCCATGTGATGGCCTCTACATTTAAACGAACGAGCTTCTACATTAATACATTCATATTTAGCAATAACCTCATTCTGTAAACACTGCTTTTTTAACCTAATATTTTCCGCATTCTTAAGTTTAACCCTCTTCGAGGACCCGGAAGGGTGGATAATAGAAGTGATGCTGGACTTCACTAACAACTTATACAAGTAATTGCTCGCTGACTTCCAGGGGCAGAAAAAAGAAATAATTTTCTATATTTCATATTAATACGTTCGTAGTTTCTGGTCTAGTGGTTAGCGTTGCTGCATCTATGCACTGGGATCCCGGGTTCGATCTCGAGCCGGATCGGAGACTCTCGCTCCGGGACTGAGTGTTTGTGTAGTTCGCATCATTTTGTCTCATCATCATCGACACGCGAGTCGCTGAGGTAATCCAAGGAACGTATATAATAAATCGACCTGGATTATTTGGTCAATGCTCAGATCAAAAAATGTTCAAATGTATGTGAAATCTTATGGGACTTAACTGCTGAGGTTTATCAGTCCCTAAGCTTACATACTACTTAACCTCAATTATCCTAAGGACAAACACACACACCCATGCCCGAGGGAGGACTCGAACCTCCGCAGCGGAGTACGTGTGGAGTGCACATGGTTTTTTTTTAGGTTAGAGAATTCCCTCCCTAGGCCCGACAAGACGCCTCCTGAGACGCGGCAAGGCAGGAGTAGGCAAAATGCAACAGGGAATAACAATATTAATGTGCTAATAGTAAACTGCAGGGGCGTCTATAGAAAGGTCCCAGAACTGCTCTCATTAATAAACGGTCACAACGCCCATATAGTGCTAGGGACAGAAAGTTGGCTGAAACCACATGTAAACAGTAATGAAATCCTAAACTCAGATTGGAATGTATACCGCAGAGACAGGCTGGACAGTGAAGGGGGAGGCGTGTTTATAGCGATAAAAAGTGCAATAGTATCGAAGGAAATTGACGGAGATTCAAATTTTGAAATGATTTGGGTGAAGGTCACGGTTAAAGCAGGCTCAGACATGGTAATTGGATGTCTCTATAGACCCCTGGGCTCAGCAGTTGTTGTGGCTCAGCACCTCAAGAATAATTGGGAAAATATTTCGAGTAGATTTCCCCACCATGTTATAGTTCTGGGTGGAGATTTTAATTTGCCGGATATAGACTGGGAGACTCAAACGATCATAACGGGTGGCAGGGACAAAGAATCCAGTGAAATATTTTTAAGTGCTTTATCTGAAAACTACCTTGAGCAGTTAAACAGAGAACCGACTCGTGGCGATAACATATTAGACCTTCTGGTGACAAACAGACCCGAACTATTTGAATCAGTTAATGCAGAACAGGGAATCAGCGATCATAAAACGGTTACTGCATCGATGATTTTAGCCGTAAATAGAAATATTAAAAAAGGTAGGAAGATTTTTCTGTTTAGCAAAAGTGACAAACAGCAGATTACAGAGTACCTGACGGCTCAACACAAAAATTTTGTCTCAAGTACAGATAGTGTTGAGGATCAGTGGAAAAAGTTCAAAACCAACGTACAATATGCGTTAGATGAGTATGTGCCAAGCAAGATCGTAAGAGATGGAAGAGAGCCACCGTGGTACAACAACCGAGTTAGAAAACTGCTGCGGAAGCAAATGGAACTTCACAGAAAACATAAACATAGCCAAAGCCTTGCAGACAAACAAAAATTACCCGAAGCGAAATGTAGTGTGAGGAGGCTTTCAATGAATTTGAAAGTAAAGTTCTATGTACTGACTTGGCAGAAAATCCTAAGACATTTTGGTCCTACGTCAAAGCGGTAGGTGGATCAAAACAAAATGTCCAGACACTCTGTGACCAAAATGGTACTGAAACAGAGGATGACAGACTAAAGGCCGAAATACTAAATGTCTTCTTCCAAAGCTGTTTCACAGAGGAAGACTGCACTGTGCTTCCTTCTCTGGACTGTCGCACGGTTGACAAAATGGTAGATATCGAAATAGACGACAGAGGGATAGAGAAACAATTAAAATCGCTCACAAGAGGAAGGGCCGCTGGTCCTGATGGGATACCAGTTCGATTTTACACAGAGTACGCAAAGGAACTTGCCCCCATTCTTGCAGCGGTGTACCGTAGGTCTCTAGAAGAGCGAAGCGTTCCAAAGGATTGGAAAAGGGGACAGGTCATCCCCGTTTTCAAGAAGGGACGTCGAAGAGATGTGCAGAACTGTAGACCTATATCTCTAACGTCGATCAGTTGTAGAATTTTGGAACACGTATTATGTTCGAGTATAATGTCTTTTCTGGAGACTAGAAATCTACTCTGTAGGAATCAGCATGGGTTTCGAAAAAGACGGTCGTGTGGAACCCAGCTCGCGCTATTCGTCCACGAGACTCAGAAGGCCTTAGACACGGGTTCACAGGTAGATGCCGTGTTTCTTGACTTCCGCAAGGCGTTTGACACAGTTCCCCACAGTCGTTTAATGAACAAAGTAAGAGCATACGGACTATCAGATCAATTGTGTGATTGGATTGAGGAGTTCCTAGATAACAGAACGCAGCATGTCATTCACAATGGAGAGAAGTCTTCCGAAGTAAGAGTGATTTCAGGTGTGCCGCACGGGAGTGTCATAGGACCGTTGCTATTCACAATATACATAAATGACCTTGTGGATGACATCAGAAGTTCATTGAGGCTTTTTGCAGATGATGCTGTGGTGTAGCGAGAGGTTGCAACAGTGGAAAATTGTACTGAAATGCAGGAGGATCTGCAGCGAATTGACGCATGGTGCACGGAATGGCAATTGAATGTCAATGTAGACAAGTGTAATGTGATGCGAATACATTGAATGATAGGTCCCTTATCATTTAGCTACAAAATAGCAGGTCAGCAACTGGAAGCAGTTAATTCCATAAATTATCTGGGAGTACGCATTAGGAGTGATTTAAAATGAAATGATCATATAAAGTTGATCGTCGGTAAAGCAGATGCCAAACTGAGATTCATTGGAAGAATCCTAAGGAAATGCAATCCGACAACAAAGGAAGTAGGTTACAGTACGCTTGTTCGCCCACTGCTTGAATACTGCTCAGCAGTGTGGGATCCGCACCAGATAGGGTTGATAGAAGAGATAGAGAAGATCCAACGGAGAGCAGCGCGCTTCGTTACAGGATCATTTAATAATCGCGAAAGCGTTACGGAGATGATAGATAAACTCCAGTGGAAGACTCTGCAGGAGAGACTCTCAGTAGCTCGGTATGGGCTTTTGTTATAGTTTCGAGAACATACCTTCACCGAAGAGTCAAGCAGTATATTGCTCCCTTCTACGTATATCTCGCGAAGAGACCATGAGGATAAAATCAGAGAGATTAGAGCCCACACAGAAGCATACCGACAATCCTTCTTTCCACGTACAATACGAGACTGGAATAGAAGGGAGAACCGATAGAGGTACTCAGGGTACCCTCCGCCACACACCGCCAGGTGGCTTGCGGAGTATGGATGTAGATGTAGACCAGCCACACTGTCCATGACTGCAGTGCCTTAGACCGCAATGCTCAGATATTTGTGGAGCAAGTCATATTTTCATACACGTTGCAATCGAAAGAACTTCCGTGAACTTGTTCATCAAATGATCATCTAAAATTTTCTAAGGAGTTAATTAAAATATAACATTAGAGTGGCCTCAAATAGGAAGACTTGCGCTGGGCCTCAGTCTCGTAGCCAATAATGCCATACGATCATTTCATTTTCATTTCAAATAAATATCGACCGAATTAAAAAACTGAAAATACTGTCACATTCTCTTCATTAACAAGGGTAATCTTACGTTAAAGGTTTAACACACTGAGATAAGTATTAACAAATATATTAATTCAGTCTTTGATAAAGGAGGTACTTTCAATGAGCTTTATACATAATTTTAAACCTTAAAGAAACTTTTTCTCGCCGACTCTCCCTCACAATATAAAGAAAGGCCCGCATCTCGTGGTCGTGCGGTAGCGTTCTCGCTTCCCGCGCCCGGGTTCCCGTGTTCGATTCCCGGCGGGGTCAGGGATTTTCTCTGCCTCGTGATGGCTGTGTGTTGTGTGTTGTCCTTAGGTTAGTTAGGTTTAAGTAGTTCTAAGTTCTAGGGGACTGATGGCCATAGATGTTAAGTCCCATAGTGCTCAGAGCCATAAAGAAAGGAAAAAAGTTTATCACTCACTACATCATCGCCATTCTAGCTTTGAAATTACAGCACGACACATGACTTTTTAAACTCTTATTTTTTTCTTACTGACTATTCGCGAAACATTTTGCAGACAGTGTCCATATACTACCGAAAGTACCTGCAAATGTGTATCATTCACAAGGCACAGTGTAGGAGACATGACGTCATAAACAGTGAAATGCGTGAAAAATTAATTTTCTGCTTAAGACACAGCGCAAATTACCTAGATTATGCTCATCCAGTGTTTGATAATCAGAGCGGTTAGCGACTTCCTTCAAACTACACTCCTGGAAATTGAAATAAGAACACCGTGAATTCATTGTCCCAGGAAGGGGAAACTTTATTGACACATTCCTGGGGTCAGATACATCACATGATCACACTGACAGAACCACAGGCACATAGACACAGGCAACAGAGCATGCACAATGTCGGCACTAGTACAGTGTATATCCACCTTTCGCAGCAATGCAGGCTGCTATTCTCCCATGGAGACGATCGTAGATGTGCTGGATGTAGTCCTGTGGAACGGCTTGCCATGCCATTTCCACCTGGCACCTCAGTTGGACCAGCGTTCGTGCTGGACGTGCAGACCGCGTGAGACGACGCTTCATCCAGTCCCAAACATGCTCAATGGGGGACAGATCCGGAGATCTTGCTGGCCAGGCTAGTTGACTTACACCTTCTAGAGCACGTTGGGTGGCACGGGATACATGCGGACGTGCATTGTCCTGTTGGAACAGCAAGTTCCCTTGCCGGTCTAGGAATGGTAGTACGATGGGTTCGATGACGGTTTGGATGTACCGTGCACTATTCAGTGTCCCCTCGACCATCACCAGAGGTGTACGGCCAGTGTAGGAGATTGCTTCCCACACCATGATGCCGGGTGTTGGCCCTGTGTGCCTCGGTCGTATGCAGTCCTGATTGTGGCGCTCACCTGCACGGCGCCAAACACGCACACGACCATCATTGGCACCAAGGCAGAAGCGACTCTCATCGCTGAAGACGACACGTCTCCATTCGTCCCTCCATTCACGCCTGTCGCGACACCACTAGAGACGGGCTGCACGATATTGGGGCGTGAGCGGAAGACGGCCTAACGGTGTGCGGGACCGTAGCCCAGCTTCATGGAGACGGTTGCGAATGGTCCTCGCCGATACCCCAGGAGCAACAGTGCCCCTAATTTGCTGGGAAGTGGCGGTGCGGTCCCCTACGGCACTGCGTAGGATCCTACGGTCTTGGCGTGCATCCGTGCGTCGCTGCGGTCCGGTCCCTGGTCGACGGGCACGTGCACCTTCCGCCGACCACTGGCGACAACATCGATGTACTGTGGAGACCTCACGCCCCACGTGTTGAGCAATTCGGCGGTACGTCCACCCGGCCTCCCGCATGCCCACTATACACCCTCGCTCAAAGTCCGTCAGCTGCACATACGGTTCACGTCCACGCTGTCGCGGCATGCTACCAGTGTTAAAGACTGCGATGGAGCTCCGTATGCCACGGCAAACTGGCTGACACTGACGGCGGCGGTGCACAAATGCTGCGCAGCTAGCGCCATTCGACGGCCAACACCGAGGTTCCTGGTGTGTCCGCTGTGGCGTGCGTGTGATCATTGCTTGTACAGCCCTCTCGCAGTGTCCGGAGCAAGTATGGTGGGTCTGACACACCGGTGTCAATGTGTTCTTTTTTCCATTTCCAGGAGTGTATAAACCTACATTCAAACCTTTTGTAAACTTTTTCTCGCGTACATGCTTAACGTAAAATATTTAACGCGTTAACTCCTGTGTAAAGTAGTATGACGTTTGAAGTTGTTGTATACACGGGAGTTCCATTGTCCAAACAATCTGGGGAGAGGGCAGCCGATAGCGCTAATTCACTGCTTCCTGGACTTGGGTAGGCGCGCCGGCCCCACATCGAATCCGTCTGGCGGATTAACGATGAGGGCTGGTATACCGGCCAGCCTGGATGTGGTTTTTAGGTGGTTTTACACATCCCGCTAGGTGAACACCGGGCTGGTTCTCACGTTCCTCCTCAGTTACACGACTGGCAGCCATTTGAAAACGTTGGCAATCCTCTATGGCTTACACTACACGCAGACGGCTGGGATACACTATTTCGTACCAGGTGGTACAGGGTGGCGACAGGAAGGGCATCCAGCCACCCTCTGACACTAACACTGCCAAATCTATAGTAGCACGGCCGACCACGCTTTGAAGTGAGACAAAGGCCCAAAGGAAATGATGATACTTCATTCTCATTTTGCTTATCGTTTTTATAGTTTTAGAACGTGTAGGAGCTTTGTCCAGAAAATACGTATAAAAGTTGAATAATGTCTTTATGCTACAAGTTACAGTCATCGCCAGGTGGGACTACTGCTGTATTCAATCCCATCAACGCGCATTTCGAGTCAGAGCACTCTGCGTGAAGATGGGAATGTGCGGCAGTTTGTTGACAGTTACCCTTTTTCACCTGCCGTCGGCATGGAGCTCTCTCTGATTGGGGAACAGCGCGTCAACATCAAGTTTCTTGCAAAGCTAGGCAAGAATGGCCGTGAGATTTTTGAGTGTTTGAAACAGGTTTACAGAGACAATTCTCTGAAGGAACCATTCTTGAACAAGTGGTTAAAGAGGTTCCGGGATGGCCGAGAAGATGTGAACGACGACCCGCGCCCAGGACGCCCGTCGACATCGAGTTCCGATGCAAATGTTGAACGAATTCGGGCCTGTGTTCTTAAAGACCGTAGATTGACAGGCAGAATGATTGCTGACGAGCTGTCAATCCCCAAAACAATCGTTCACAAAATCCTGACACAAAAGCTTGAAACGAAGAAATTGTGTGCGAAAATCGTACCGAAGCTCTTGACGCCAGAACAGAAAGCAAAGAGTGCTGTGAGGATTGGTTGGAAGCAGAGGAACGAGGGGACTTCCTCAACCGAGTCATCACTGGAGACGAGTCCTGGTTTTACGAATTCGATGTGGAGCTCAAATCTCAAAGCAAGGAATGGAAACCAGCAGGAGAACCGAGAACAAAAAAGTTGCGAAAATCAAGGTCCAATGTGAAGACAATGTTGATTGTCTTCTTTGATTCTAGGGGCATTGTTCACAAGGAATTTGTCCCTCCCGGCCAGAGAGTGAACGGAAATTTTTACGTTGAAGTTCTGACACTTCTTAGAGCTCGTGTGGCCCGAGTTCGACCGGAGTCTGCATAAGGGGACAGGTGGATTCTTCATCACGACAATGCGCCCGCTCATACATCGCTCGTTGTGCGCGAGTTTTTGGCTCGAAGCTCAACCACCGTGACAGACCACCCGCCTCATTCACCCGATTTAGCCCCGTGTGACTTCTTCATGTACCCGAAATGCAAAGTGGTGCGTCGAGGGCGGCACTTGGGAGATGTGGAAGCCGTCAAGTCTGAAACGACACGGCAACTGAACAACTGAAGACTTTCAGCAATGTTACCAAC
This sequence comes from Schistocerca gregaria, assembly GCF_023897955.1. Lineage (NCBI taxonomy): Eukaryota > Metazoa > Arthropoda > Insecta > Orthoptera > Acrididae > Schistocerca > Schistocerca gregaria. Next base: position 386,629,351 of record NC_064920.1, on the reverse strand, counting down.
AGTGGAAACGACGTTGCAGAACTGTATCGCGTCTCAGAGCGAGTACTTTGAAGGAGACAATTTTTTAATACCTGAATAATTATAAGATAAAGTTATTATTCAACTTTTATACGTATTTTCCGGACAAACCTCGTACACTCGACAATTTGTGTACTGTAGATATCGAAACCCCTTATAATCGTCACACGGAAAGGCAGCTCGTTTTAATTAGACGGGGACCGTATATGGAACAGATGATGCGCTGTGTGCCCAAATACCGAACTAGCAAATAAATACTTTGATGTGCAGCGCACAGTGCACCAAAACAATCGCTTTATCAAAGACATAGCACGAAAGGTTTTTAAATCACCGGTAGATTATCGATTCAAATTACCTGCGCAGGTTACTGCAGAACTAAATCAACAACTAAGCCGAAATATTTACTCTGGGGACGCAATTTGGACTAAGGGCCTCGTGATGAAGATTGCAGCGCCCGTAAAGCGAAAAGTACGTCTCTATTTGCGGAATCAGGTCACGAGAGGGCTGGGAATAGGGGGAGGCAACGACCACGCCGCCGGTAATGGAATTTCATGAGAGCGGCCCACGCGCTACAATGAATAAGCAAACTACTTGTGTAGCAGGCAATTTGGCCGTAAGCCCATCAGCGGACGGCGGACGGCGGCCGTATGGCGCGGGGCGGCGCGGCCCGACGCCGTAACGCGTTTAACGGGAACTGGCGGTGCTGTTACTTATTGAGGAGAGCCGTAACGTCAGTAACGTCTGGCCACAGCCGCAGCCGCAGCCACGTTCATTAGGCACTCGTTAGCATGCCGGCCGGGCCAGCTGCGTTGACGCGCAAGAGACCCACTGGCGGCGCTATGCTGGAAACTGAACGTCCCTAGGAGAGATGTCAAACACCAACACTCGTGCTCATAAATTAAAGATAATTGCATAATGTGGTGCCACACAACGTGGTGCTACACAAAACTGGCGCTAATACCATAGTCACATAGGGAACACACACGACACAGATCTAGAAGTCCACAGTATTGGTGATAAGATGAGAAAACCGTCCTGAAACACATGTGCTACAAAACGCCACTGTTCCCTGACCCCGACATCATTATGGGATACGAGCACCATGCACACGTACACAGGCCGCACTACGGGTTGGCATACTCTGAATCAGGTGGTCGAGCAACTGCTGGGGTATAGCCTCCCATTCTTGCACCAGTGCCTGTCGGAGCTCCTGAAGTGTCCCAGGGGTTTGAAGATGTGCTGTGATATGTCGACCGAGAGCATCCCAGACGTGCTCGATAGCGTTTACGTCTGGAGAACAGGCAGGCCACTCCATTCACCTGATATCTTCTGTTTCAAGGCACTTCTCCACGATGGCAGCTCGGTGGGGCCGTGCGTTATCATCCATCAGGAGGAAGGTGGGACCCACTGCACCCCTGAAAAGGCGGACATACTGGTGCAAAATGGCGTCCCGGTACACCTGACCTGTTACAGTTCCTGTGTCAAAGACATGCAGGGGTGTACGTGCACCAATCACAACCCCACCACACACCATCAAACCACGACCTCCATACAGGTCCATTTCAAGGACATTAAGGGGTTGGTACCTGGTTCCTGGTTCACACCAGATGAAAACCCGGCGAGCACACTGTTCAGACTATACCAGAACTCGTCCGTGAACATAAAATGAGACCACTGTTTCCATGACCACGTACTGTGTTCTCGACACCAGCTTTTACGGGCTCTCCTGTGACCAGGGGTCAGTGGAATGCACCTTGCAGATCTCCAGGCGAATAGACCATGTCTGTTCAGTCGTCTGTAGAGTGTGTGTCTGGAGACAACTGTTCCAGTGGCTGCAGTAACTTCCCGAACAAGTCAACCTGCAGTACTACGTGGCTGTCTGCGGGCACAGATGTTGAGATATCGGCCTTCTTGTGGTGTTTTACACTGTGGACGTCCCGTACTGTAGCGCCTGGACGCGTTTCCTGTCTGCTGGAATCGTTGCCATAATCTTGAGATCACACTTTGGGGCACACGGAGGGCCCGTGCTACGACATGCTGTGTTTGTCCAGCCTCCAGTCGCCCTAGTATTCTACCCCTCATAACGTCATCAATATGTGTTGTTTGAGCCATTTTCAACACACAGTCACCATTAGCTCGTCTGGAAACGTCTGCACACTTACTCGCTGCACCGTACTCCGACATGCACCAACACACCTCTGCCTATGAGGACTGCTGCCAGCGCCACCGTGCCACCAACGCAGGTCAAATGCACCGCATGGTCATACGCCGAGGTGGTTTAAACCCGCAAACCGCCCACCAGAGCGTTGTTTCACCATGTATCAGCATTATCCTTAATTTATGTCCGTGAGTGTAGATCACTTCATAAGATACACTAGTACACTGAGGTGACAATGGTCATGGAATACCTCCTATTATCGTGTCGGACTTGCTTTTGCCCAGTGTACCGCAACAGATCGATCTGGCATGGACTCAAGAAATCGTTGGAAGTTCCCTGCGTCTATAGCAGTCCGTAAAGTGTCGCCAGTCCAGGATTCTGAGCACGAGCTGACCACTCGATTATGTCCTATAAAAGTTAGGTGGCAGTCTTGTCAGGCGATCTGGAAAGCCAAAAGCATTCGCTCGAATTGTCCAGAATGTTCTTCAGACCAATCGAGAACAAGTGTGGCCTGGTGACAGTGTGCATCGTTGTTCGGGAACATTAAGTCCGTGAATGGCTGCAAAATAGTCTCCAGGTAACCGAACATAACCACTGTTGTCAAGACTTTGAAGCGAAAACTCCTAAAACGATTTCACGAAATCTAGATACTGGTGGCTACAGTATGCAAGTATCGATATACTATACATATAGAGTGCATAGGGTCCTCAAGATGGCATTACTGATATGCCGGAACTCGTTGTGTAAATAAAATAACTTCTCAAAACATATAGCGGTTTGGCGGTTTTCCTTGGTAAATAACCAATTCCAATCAATGATCGATTCAGTTGGACCACAGGACCGAGCCCGTTCCACGTAGACAATGCCCACACCATTATGGAGCCACCAACTGTTACGCTAAATTCTTTGCACTGCTCTCTTTTAGGTTGAACAGTGGTTCCTCTTGTTTCAGTGACTGCAAGTAGCATTCGTTTTCTCTTTCGCCCTGCTCTTGTCCCTTGAAAATCGGTTAGGAAGTTTTAAATTTATCATCATCAAAAATTTCTATAAAAAACAATAACTTACTCTCCTATTCTTTGCCCTCAGCAATGCTTATCTCTGATGCAGGCTGTTGGATCATGCACAAGTTTATAAAATCCTATGTACCCACAGAAGCACAATCTTCCCCCCTCCCCCCACCCATGCTGATCATGTTGTCGCCTATCTTATTGTCGAGTCTGCATTTCGCAGAGACAGTAGCAGTAAAGAACATTATTTGCTATGCAATATGTAATACATCCAGAGATTTAAATTCAGTCTTTTACTTCAAGCATCCCATATATATATATATATATATATATATATATATATATATATATATATATATATATATATATATATATACTCCTGGAAATGGAAAAAAGAACACATTGACACCGGTGTGTCAGACCCACCATACTTGCTCCGGACACTGCGAGAGGGCTGTACAAGCAATGATCACACGCACGGCACAGCGGACACTCCAGGAACCGCGGTGTTGGCCGTCGAATGGCGCTAGCTGCGCAGCATTTGTGCACCGCCGCCGTCAGTGTCAGCCAGTTTGCCGTGGCATACGGAGCTCCATCGCAGTCTTTAACACTGGTAGCATGCCGCGACAGCGTGGACGTGAACCGTAAGTGCAGTTGACGGACTTTGAGCGAGGGCGTATAGTGGACATGCGGGAGGCCGGGTGGACGTACCGCCGAATTGCTCAACACGTGGGGCGTGAGGTCTCCACAGTACATCGATGTTGTCGCCAGTGGTCGGCGGAAGGTGCACGTGCCCGTCGACCTGGGACCGGACCGCAGCGACGCACGGATGCACGCCTAGACCGTAGGATCCTACGCAGTGCCGTAGGGGACCGCACCGCCACTTCCCAGCAAATTAGGGACACTGTTGCTCCTGGGGTATCGGCAAGGACCATTCGCAACCGTCTCCATGAAGCTGGGCTACGGTCCCGCACACCGTTAGGCCGTCTTCCGCTCAAACCCCAACATAGTGCAGCCCGCCTCCAGTGGTGTCGCGACAGGCGTGAATGGAGGGACGAATGGAGACGTCTCGTCTTCAGCAATGAGAGTCGCTTCTGCCTTGGTGCCAATGATGGTCGTGTGCGTGTTTGGCGCCGTGCAGGTGAGCGCCACAATCAGGACTGCATACGGCCGAGGCACACAGAGCCAACACCCGGCATCATGGTGAGGGGAGCGATCTCCTACACTGGCAGTACACCTCTGGTGATCGTCGAGGGGACACTGAATAGTGCACGGTACATCCAAACCGTCATCGAACCCATCGTTCTACCATTCCTAGACCGGCAAGGGAACTTGCTGTTCCAACAGGACAATTCACGTCCGCATGTATCCCGTGCCACCCAACGTGCTCTAGAAGGTGTAAGTCAACTACCCTGGCCAGCAAGATCTCCGGATCTGTCCCCCATTGAGCATGTTTGGGACTGGATGAAGCGTCGTCTCACGCGGTCTGCACGTCCAGCACGAACGCTGGTCCAACTGAGGCGCCAGGTGGAAATGGCATGGCAAGCCGTTCCACAGGACTACATCCAGCATCTCTACGATCCTCTCCATGGGAGAATAGCAGCCTGCATTGCTGCGAAAGGTGGATATACACTGCACTAGTGCCGACATTGTGCATGCTCTGTTGCCTGTGTCTATGTGCCTGTGGTTCTGTCAGTGTGATCATGTGATGTATCTGACCCCAGGAATGTGTCAATAAAGTTTCCCCTTCCTGGGACAATGAATTCACGGTGTTCTTATTTCAATTTCCAGGAGTATATATATATATATATATATATATATATATATATATATATATATATATATATATATATATATGGTACATCTGAAAATGAACTGGGAGGCTAAATCATGATGAATGGCTCAACTGAGTTGGTGTCATAAAGACATCATGTAAGGTGGCATTATTTTACAACTTACAAACCGCGTTTACATCCAATACGACATAAGCAAGGCCCTTCAGTGATAGAAAAGACAGGTTTATGCTCGTTCAGTAAAAACATGCATGTGACTGACATCGTCTAGTACACTTAATTTATTGTATAATGTACATACAGGAAGCTCACACATTCCTTCGGACAGTAGGACGGCACAGCCGCTTACGTCGCTAATCCCGGAACCCGCCAGTAAGTTGGACCACCTGCAAAACGGGAACGCGTATCCGGCGGGCAGGCGTCAGAAGGTGGCCTGGTAGGCAGCAGGTATCCGCCTACTTTCCTACGGACATAGAAACAACTTCCAGAAACTTTGATCTGGATTCTAATCTGCAGTTGGTCGGCGTTCAGAAACGAGCGCCTTCCGGAAAGATGATTCGCCACCCAAATTTAAGGGAAAAAAATGACTTTGAGCAGCGAAAGAAGGAGATAAGGGAGTCGTTGCGGGGTCGTGGAGCAGGAGAGTCGTCTTGGAGGTCCACGACAGTTGACGGACGTCTTACTGTAATTTTGGTGAAGTACAAATTTGCTATTATCTCACTGAGGCGAGAAGTTCTGCAGTTATAGCTTCTGATCAACTCAGTGATCCTGCTTATGCACCGGCGTGTAGGAAAGTGAATCTACGTTGGTGAATCTCGTGTTCTACTCCGTTCTGCACTGAGGTTTCACACTGCTCATTGAGGTAGTAGTTCCTTCTAGCTATTTAGTACAACGGGGGATGTCAGTTACTCCGCGCCTAATCACAGAATGCGAGTACATTATAGGGCAGAGCCAGACAGTTGAAGGGGCCAGTATTAATACAGGGGGAACCTGAGATTTGTAATTATTGTTTAGTGTCTTTAGATTATTTTTATTATGAATAAATGTGTTAAAATCACGGCGTTTATCCTTTAGTAGATAGTATTTTCCTGTGCAAATTAATCTTGTCTCTTGTGTACATTTTATACATTTTGTAACTTATTCGTTGAGAGAGGGACTGTATTTTGATTTTGTCGGCTTATACTGACATTCTATCGTATCCACAGGATGAGTTTAGGAAACGGGTAGATTATCACATGACAATTTATATAATTAATGAGAATAAGGTACTCCTACTGGGGGTTGTATTAGTGTCAGAGCGACTTCAGTAGCGTTAAATTGTCCGTTCTAAGTCTCCGCCATCAATAGCCAGCAGAACAAGTGGAGGTACGTTGGAATCATCCTGTGCTGTATCAGGGTAAAGAAACTGTTTTACTTGTTTTCAGAGCAGAATTTTCTCCTACTTTAAGTAACCACGATGTGACCATTCCATTCATGCGGTATGACACCTTAATCAGTGGATGACATAAAAAGACAATAGGGATTAGTAGTTTAATGTAATCAAGTCCGATTTTTGCCTATTTTTAATCAGAAACACAGTTTCAGATCGGTGGCTTACCAAAAGATCACTCCATGCTACCACACATAAAACACAGCTGCCACCTCATAACAGTAACACGAGATGTGATGTGAGGAGCAGACTGGCAAAGGAAAATAGGTCATTCTTGGTCGAAACAATTCTACTAGCGTCAAAAATTACGTTTAAATGAAGGAAGAAATTTCTGAGGATGTGGTTTCGAGCACAACATTGAATGAAACTGAATCATGGGAAAACCGAGAAAGAAGTGAATTTAAGTGTTGGAGATGTGGCGCTACAGAAGAATATCGAGAATTGAGTTGACTGATAAGGAAAGAAATGAGGAGGTTCTCCGCAGAGGTGGTGGGTGGGTGGGGAGGGAGAGGCTCATGTGACAAACACTAACAGTCAGAAGGGATAGGACAGTAAGACACGTGTTGAGAGATGAAGCTATATTTTGCACGCTACTAGAGGGAGCTGTAGAGAGTATAAACTGTAGGGGAAGACAGAGATTGGAATATATCGAACAAATAATTGTGGACATTGGGTACATTTATACCGTTCTGCACTGAATGATTGGCACATCGAAGCAGTCGGAAGACTGATGACAAAAAATATGCCTGACGTGTCAGGAAAATGATTCTGTATTGTAAATTTATCGAAAATCCAACACTGATGTATTAATGTCGCTATCAATTGCACAAAACATCACAATTACTGATCTATCAAAATGGTTCACATGGCTCTAAGCACGATGGTACTTAACAACTGAAGTCATCAGTTCCCTAGACTTAGAACTACTTAAACCTAACTAACCTAAGAACATCACACCCATCCATGCCCGAGGCAGGATTCGAACCTACGACCGTAGCAGCAGCGAGGTTCCGGACTGAAGCGCCTAGAATCGCTCGGCCACAGCGGCCGGCACTGATTTATCGATACATGGCAGAAATTTGTGGAAACTAGATTCTGGAGGACGGTGGTTCAAATCGTACTTTTAGGTCCCAAAGGATTCCCTGAATCACTTAATGCAAATATCGATGCGATAAAAAAGGGATGTGGTCACTTCCCTTTCTAAGTCATAGCTCTTGCTTCGTCTCTAATGACCGCGTACCCAACGGGAAATTAAAAGCTAACGTTTATTTCTTGCTTCCTTTGCCGTCTTAGTAACTTACGAGTTGTTGCAGAACCGAAGCAAACCGAGTGAGATATCTCATCTGCTGGGCTACACATGTGAGTTGGATTGCCATATCTTTGTTAAATTTAATCTAGAACACAATGAATTTAAGGTGCTACAGGCCTACAATGTGTATGAGACAGCTTCTTGAGAAAGTCGGGAGCGGAATGTATGCAAGAAGAATAGGACGGAGCAGATGGAAGTAGCAGACCAGTCCAACGACCGGTGACATTCAAAATGCGGTGAGCGCAACAGAAACCCTCGTTAATTTACTGCTAGCTTGGTGGGATGACTGAAGATGGCAGGCAGCGCCCCCACCGAAAAGTTGCGAGGCGCGCGCCGCTGGCCCACCCATCACTCACCTGCGATGCCTCGTTCCCTTTTCCGGGAGCCTCCGTGCGCGGCTTTCCCTTGCGCCAGTACGTCGCTTTCGAAAACCTGTTTTCCGCCGCCGGTTGTTTATGGCACTTTTAGCGCTTTACGGCTCTCGGAGAATTTTGTATTAGTTTACTGTCCACATTTACGGGCCGCATCCGTCTCTGCTCTGGCCAAACAAGCGCCGCTGTAAAACACGACGCGGCTCTCCGCTCGCCGAATACTAATTGGCCCCTCTTTCTAGCGCTCCGGACCGCGGCGAATAGGAATTCACTCGGAACTTGCGCCCTGCACAAACAGTACTGAGAGTTACCTCCCCTATCTCTTACAGGTCCGGAGAACGGGGCAACCCGAACGACCTGCTGTTTCCACCGAATCTCAGCGCCTGCCTTCAGTGTCACCACATCGCCTGAACAGATGCTACCTGGTGATAATGGAGAAAGGTGCAGTGACTTAGTCGAAACATCAGACCGTTAAGGAGATCCTCGTTCTTCGGAGTTTCGAAAGGCGTGCTCTATTTGCTCGCCAAAACCGATGAAATTCTTGAACACAAATTCACTCTTTTTCCAACTGCAAAGACAGTGAGGTGACTGGAAACGAAATTGCCAGAAACGATCTGTGCTATCGTGTCGGAAAACAATTGGGTATACAATTCAAAGATTCGTTTGTGTACGTTGGTAGTGACTGGAATACTCTCTCTCCAATTCTGAAGGTGGCAGGGGTAAAATACAGGGAGCCAAAGGTTATTTACAATTTGTACATAGAGCAGATGGCAGTTATAAGAGTCGAGGGGCATGTAATGGAAGCGGTGGTTGGGGAGGGAGCGAGACAGGACTGTAACCGGTCCCCGATGTTATTCAATCTGTATATTGAGCAAGCAGTAAAGGAAACAAAAAAAAATTGAGTAGGAATTGAAATCCATGAAGAAGAAATAAAAACTTTGAGGTTCGCCGATGACATTGTAATTCTGTCAGAGACAGTAAGGGACTTGGAAGAGCAGTTGAACGGAATGGACAGTGTCTTGAAAGGAAGATATAAGATGAACATCAACAAAAGCAAAATGAGGATAATGGAATGTAGTCGGATTAAATCGGGTGACGCCGAGGGAATTAGATTAGGAAATGAGACGCATAAAGTAGTAAATGAGTTTTGCTATTTGGGGAGCAAAATAACTGATGGTAGTCGAAGTAGAGAGGACATAAAATGTAGACTGGCAATGGCAAGGAAATCGTTCTGAAGAAGAGAAGTCTGTTAACATCGAGTATAGATTTAAGTGTCAGTAGGTCGTTTCTGAAAGTATTTGTAAGGATTGTAGCCATGTATGGAAGTGAAACATGGTCGATAAATAGTTTGGACAAGAAGAGAATAGAAGCTTTCGAAATGTGGTGCTACGGAAGAATGCTGAAGATTAGTTGGGTAATTCAGGTAACTAATAAAGATATACTGAATAGAATTGGAGAGAAGAGGAATTTGTGGCACAACTTGACTAGAAGGGATCGGTTGGTAGAACATGTTCTGAGGCATCAAGGCATCACCAATTTAATATTGTAGGGCAGCGTGGAGGGTCAAAATCGTAGAGGGAGACTAAGAGATGAATACACTAAGGAGATTCAGAAGGACGTAGGTTTCAGTAGGTACTGAGAGATGAAGAGGCTTGCACAGGATAGAGTAGCATGGAGAGCTGCATCAAAACAGTCTCTGGACTGAAGACAACAACAACGACAACAAGTTGGTAGTGAACTAGTTTAACATAGAAATCATGAATTGCGAATTTGGCGAGACTGTCACTTGCTTTATCCCAATTGCAAAGACAAAACAATAACTTACGTGCATAACGTCTTTTTTCGAAGAACATTGAACTAATCAAACACCTTGTAGCATGGTGTGGACCTTCTGGTAGATAGAACGTTGGCTGCTTGCTTGACAATATCGCTGCATATTTATTCGAGCAGCCTCTTACTAAGCTAAACTAGGTCGAGTGGTCCCGTTACAGTGACTGAATGCACGAAGAAATCTGCCGTGGTCACAGCGTTTCGCTCCACAAAACGGGGTGAATACAAACAGTACAGCGCACCTATGCTCTAGTGGTGCAGAGCATCTTGGCTTTCCTTATCCGACAGACGCCTGCTCAGATCACTTTCTTGACGCCTTTATCCCCAGATGTGATTCATTACCACGCAACAAAAAATAACGCTGTGAATTGAATACGCAGGTCTACGATCCGCTACCTTTTTGGCCCCGACGAGAAATCAGAATTAGTTTTTTGGACATATCTTAACGATCGGTGCTGTGCACTTGTCCGCAAACCCAGATGCAAGCAGTTCTTTTCCAATTTTTTATGGAGCGCCTTTCATGACCCATCTTCCCGCTGGAACGTCCAAGCCATGAGATGCTGATGCTAATCTTGCCGACATGATGTTCTAAAAGCGCTACAAACAGAATCTCCATTAAAATTTCGAGAAGACACGTTTGGATGTTCCGCCATTCGGAAGGCGATAGCGGCTCCTGGAATTCTAGTACATAGAATAGTTTAATAAAAACTAAAACAAAAATAAATAAACAAATAAATAAAAGAAAAAAATATACATACAAAAAAATTAAAAACAAAAAAATAAAAAATAAACTAAATTAAAACAAATGCCCGTACACAACTATTTCCATTTTTCATCGCTACTCTATATGTTCTCCCACCCCCCACCCCCTCTCCCACTTTCTTCCTTTCCCACACCCTTTTAATAATAGGTTAGTTGTTTTGGGATTTTCTTTTTTTCCTTAGGACACAAATGGCGATGGCTAGTAGATTTTTTTTTCTCTTTCCTGTCCAGGGGCGGTAAAAAGGGGGGGCTTCAGGCACGAACCAGCTTTAACTGGTATTGACGCGTGTGTAAACGTTTCCTTCAAACTGTCAACACTGTCGTCTCTGACATCAGAAATTCGAGACTTGCTTTCCAAATAGACTTCTTAGGACTACGGAGGTAAGATACTCTGACACGGTCAACATCCTCTTTAGACCGTATGATCGTCCCTTGCGTCTCCCTCTACACTCACATCCGGTCGTTTCGACCCGATTGTGCCATCGGCCGATCTTTCTGCCACAAGGAGGAGCACAATTAAAGTTTAAACGAAACGCAAGTTGAGCTGAAATTCCATATTTACTCTTATCAAACTGCAAAATACAGTACGCTTCACGTTCAGGTGTCGTCATTTTGCTTATGCTGAGCTACAAGCGGGAAAACAACAAAGCAATGCTCTTGCATGCCCCTATCTAAAACTGTCTGAGTCACTCTCTAATGTGACCTTGAACTTACACTGTACAATGCTTACAGTAGACACCATTACAATTTATAACTGAGGCTTTCCTTTACGGACACCCTGTATAATTGTCAACAGATTTACAGTAATGATAAAGAGAGGAGTGGTGTAGTTAAAATCATTTGAAGCTTCAAAGGATAGCTTCATCTATCGCAAGAGCTATCTCTTCCATATACTTGCCTACAGTTCACTCTCATCAATCCCACCTTCCCTATCACTTTTTCCCTCAACTTTGTGTACAAAGTTCTCTTTTGAAGTTCTGTTCTTTCCCAACAACCATTGTCACTTTAATTTCAGTTTTCTTCTGTTTCATTATCCCTTCCGCTTTATGTAATACCAAAAAAAGGCTTCAAATGTGCTAAACTAATCAAGATCGTTCTTAATGCCTCCATAATTTTACCGTTATTATTAGCGTTACTACAAGGTCTACAACTTTGCTTCTGCCGTTTTTTCTCGAAGCTCGAGACTTTACTGTGAAAAACTTACAAAAAAATTACGATTCAAAGTATTGGCCATCGTTGGCCACTGGTTTCTCCTAGCTTTAGGGCAGCATACGAATCCTGCAATGTATAAATTGGGCATCTTTTGAGGGGAACAATGAATCGATCCAATCGTGCACTTGTTCATATGACCGCAAGTGCTAGTCAGCTAGGTCGTGTGTCATAGATCGAGAAAGATGGCAGTCAGAGGGAGGCATATCTGTAGAATACAGCGGGTGGGGTAGATCTTCCCATTTAATCGTTTCCAAGTATGTTTTGACGGGATTTTCGACATGGGGTCATGCACTGTCATGCTGCAAAATCATTTCTTCACGTCTATCGCTGAAGTGTGTAGCGGTTTTTCTTTCAGTACTCGGCTCAAACATATCAGTTGCTTTCGATAACGATCTCCTGTGATTGTTCCCGTCAGTTACAGTAGCATAAAAAGCTTTCCCTCTTTCACAACCATGCCGGTCTTCAACGTCAAAATTACCATTCTTGAAGGTTGGAAACCATTTTCTGCGAAGTTCTGTCACTAACAGGCGTCTCATCATAGGTCTGTCCCAGCTTTTTGTGAGCCTCAGCGGCAGATTTCTTCATATCAAAGCATAAAATTAAAACCTCCCGCAGATGACGAGAACTGGGCTCATAAGGTGACGTATCTAGCCGAGATTAACTTTATGATGTAATCGAAAATCGCCTGTTATTTTGATCGCATTATGTTCTCAAATGTCTTAGCTTACTGTATGACACTTACGACGAACGACTTGCACCACTACATTCCACTGTTGGCGTCTATTGCAAAACAGCGGAAGCAGAGTGGTAGACCTTATATTATTATTATTATTATTATTATTATTATTATTATTATTATTATTATTATTATTATCATTATTATTAATTTCAAATATTATTTTCATTAATAACGCTAATTAATATTATTGTGGCTATTATTTGTTATAATACGTTTTGGTACGTATTACACCTGGTCAGATATAAGAGAGAGCCTAAGGCCCTAATCTGATCATGTTAAATAAGTAGTAAATAAATAAAATAAATAACGCGAAAAACCCAATTTTTGAACACTTGTGGATTTAGTTGCATCGACATTTTCGTAGAAGGAGAAAGTGACCAGTCATGGATTTCTTAACATTATAAATTTTTTTAAGAAAATTGTATCTAGATAGTGTGCATTATAAAACATTAAGTCGTGATGACTAGTTTCAGTTGACTAAGCAACCATCTTCAGATGAATCACAGTAAAGTAAATGACAGGGTGCAGCGGGTTGAAACTCGCTGCATCGTCTACGTACCTTGGAGCACAGCCGTATGAGTGACACTTTCAGTACAAAACTGAATAACCAGAAACGTAAAGCCATCTATTTCAAAACCATGCTTAATAAGATTGCAGTCAATTATTAAACGTATATACAACGTCATTACAACGATTAACTTATTAAAGCTCTGAAATGTTTTTGTGTCCACTAGGTCTGGTTTCACTGTGACTAGTTCATACCTGTAGAAAGACTAACTGCTGTGTGTACTTGCGAAAGCCAAGCCAAAATTTTAAATTTTAAGAAAACTTGTGTGATTGTCCTTATAAACCTAGGGTCTTCTACTTGTGTTTGAGAATGGCACCATCATAATTTCAAATCTTTAAAGATCTTGTAAAACCTCAGAACAGCAGGACTGTAATTTATTTCCATAGAAGAACGTTGAAGACTTGCGTGTATCTTAGCGAATGAAAAATGTCGAACGGAGATAGTAACTTAGATGTAGTGTGCGTCATGAAGGAAACACCAATAGAGTTGAACTTTGTAGTTATGTGCGAGACGTTACATTCAATACTTGGAAGTTACTAAAGGGAATGACAATAGCCTTGATGTTGTGTCAGCTTTCATAATGTACGATATGAACAGCATCGATCACTGGTTGTGTAAACTCTATTCATTCTCAGAGGATCCCCATTTCAGTAATGTAAAAAACGTTATCTCTCTCCCTTTCCGGCACTGAGAGGATGAATTCGATTTCACCTAAATATTTACTCGCGTTATCGTGCCTGAAGAAGACGCTTACGGATTATCCGGCGTGAGTTATTCCGCCATATGTTGCTGTCCGTCGGCTCCCGTGACCGCCTAGCACACACATGTCTGGGCGCACGCCACACACAGACATTCCTTGTGTGCCTCTCCACAGAGCGCTCTTCAAATGTCACGTTAAGAGTAGCGAACGCAAACAGCAGATGGGTGAAATAACATTCGCAGCGACCGACGTGTTTAAACACCATAAGAGAGAGCTCACCGGTCGTGTTGCATTTGCACTTCACACGCTGCTCTGCGCTGCCGATGCGATCGGCAGGGCACAGTGACTGTGCTGCATTATGCATTCATAAAGCGAGAGGCGACCTCCGTTAAGTGCTGTGCAGTAGAGCCTATGACAGCTGTCGCTGTTTGTTTTTCAAATCGGCGTGCTTAGGCAAGTCTGCAACTGCGGACGCTTCCTGGGCGCAACATGAGTCAGCCTAAGGGGAACGCACTCACAAGCGCGTGACAGATACAATGGATTTGGTAGTCCACGTGAATTTTATGCTACAGTGACCCCAATGTGGCATTGCCAGCCGGAGTGGCAGAGCGGTTCTAGGCCCTACAGTCTGGAACCGCGAGACCGCTAGGTCGCAGGTTCGAATCTTGCCTTGGGCATGGATGTGTGTGATGTCCTTAGGTTAGTAAGGTTTAAGTAGTTCTAAGTTCCAGGGGACTAATGACCATATAAGTTAAGTCCCATAGTGCTCAGAGTTATTTGAACCAATGTGGCATCATTTTACTGCCACTAGTGGAGTAGAAAAAAAAAATACAAAATCCAGCATGCCCCAGAGGGAAGTGAGGTAAGGACAGGCGTGGATACGAGTTCGAGTCTGGCCCTTTGGGGGAGGACGGAGGGATCATTGCCTCTTTCTTCCCCCCCCCCCCCCTCCCCTCAACTCCACACCTCTTATCACAAATATACCTCGCAGCCAGGCGCTCTCTTCCTTTGTATCACAGATATCTATGACTTTTTTTATTAATAGCGATGGACGAATGTTATGCCTCAATAGCCAGGCGCAAAACTCTCAGTTTGATAGCACTTAACAGCGACTTACGTCTTTCTGAGTAACGGGAGCCATCGTTCCCAGATAGTCACCTGTCCAAATACTTCCAAATACCAACCGGGCCTGATGATGCTTAAATCCGTAAGAGGGGGTGGAGATCTCTTCTGAACAGCACTTTGCATGACATCCCAGATATGCTCAATAATGTTGACATCTGGGGATTGTGGTGGCCAGTAGAAGTGTTTAAACTCAGATTAGTATGCCTGGAGCTATTCTGTAGCAATTCTGGACGTATGGGGTGTCGCATTGTCCTGTTGGGATTGCCCAAGTCCGTCGGAATGCACAGTGGGCATGAACGGATGCAGGTAATGAAACGCACGTGTCATCTGTCAGAATCATACGTAGACGTATCAGGGGACCCATATCACACCAGCTGCACACGCCCCACACCATTACAGAGCCTCCACCACCTAGAACAGTCCCCTTCTGACATGCAGGATCCGTGGATTCACGAGGTTGTCTCCAAACCCATGCACGTCCATCCGCTCGATACAATTTGAAACGAGACTCGTCCGACCAGGCAACGTGATTCCAGTCATCAATACTCCAGTGTCAGTGTTGACTTGCCCAAACATGGCTTAAAGCTTTATGTTGTGCAGTCATCAAGGGTACACGCGTGGGCTTTCGGATCGGAAAGCCCATATTGATGGTGTTTCGTTGAATGGTTAGCACACTAAAAAACGGTTCAAATGGCTCTGAGCACTATGGGACTTAACATCTGAGGTCATCAGTTCCCTAGACTTAGAACTACTTAAACCTAAATAACCTAAGGACGTCACACACATCCATGCCTGAGGCAGGATTCGAAACTGCGACCGATGCAGCAGCGCGGTTCCAGACAGAAGCGCCTAGAACCGCTCATCCACAACGGCCGGCCTCCATCAAAAAGGACGGCGGTTTGCAGCTCATCACAGCCTGGGATCCGGCCATCGCGAGGTTAAACGGTCGCGACGGACGCAGGATGAAAACATTACCATGTATGGCGAGGAAGAGAGCACACTGACACTTGTTGATGGCCCACCATTGAAATCTGCAGCAAGTTGCAGAAGGGTTGAACTTCTGTCACATTCAACGATTCTCTTTAGTCGTTGGTCCAGTTCTTTCAGGATCTTTTCCCGACGGCAGCGATGTCGGAGATTCGATGTTTTACCGGATTCCTGATATTCACGGTACACTCGTGAAATGGTCGTACGGGAAAAACCACTAGTTCATCACTACCTCGGAGATGCCGTGCCCCATCGCTCGTGCGTCGACTGTAAACCACGTTCAGACTCACCTAAATCTTGATAACCTGCTATTGTAGCAGCACTAACCGATCTAACAACTGCTCCAGACACTTGTCTTATATAGTCGTTGCCGATCGCAGCTCCTTCTTCGGCCTGTTTACACATCTCTGTATTTGAACATGTATGCCTATACCAGTTGCTTTGGCGCTTCAGTGTGTAAATGTGACACAAAATCATGTAGAAGGCAGGCGACCATTACTATAACCATATGCAGTTCCGCATTCAGTCTTACTGGGTCGCAATAGTAATAGTCAAACATCAGGCAAGGAATGACTTTATTGCCCATACAACGCGTCACTAGTATGGATGCCGTCGCTAAAGGATGAAGATGCTAGCATAGTTATAGTCTAATTTGGTGATTGTACTGTAAGTGATAACAGGAAAATAATTGAAACTTCCTGGCAGATTAAAACTGTGTGCCCGACCGAGACTCGAACTCGGGACCTTTGCCTTACGCGGGCAAGTGCTCTACCAACTGAGCTACCGAAGCACGACTCACGTCCGGAACTCACAGCTTTACTTCTGCCAGTATCCGTCTCCTACCTTCCAAACTTTACAGAAGCTCTTCCGCGAAACTTGCAGAACTAGCACTCCTGAAAGAAAGGATACTGCGGAGACATGGCTTAGCCACAGCCTGGGGGATGTTTCCAGAATGAGATTTTCACTCTGCAGCGGAGTGTGCGCTGATATGAAACTTCCTGGCAGATTAAAACTGTGTGCCCGACCGAGACTCGAACTCGGGACCTTTGCCTTACGCGGGCAAATGCTCTACCAACTGAGCTACCGAAGCACGACTCACGTCCGGTACTCACAGCTTTACTTCTGCCAGTATCCGTCTCCTAAAGCTGTGAGTACCGGACGTGAGTCGTGCTTCGGTAGCTCAGTTGGTAGAGCACTTGCCCGCGTAAGGCAAAGGTCCCGAGTTCGAGTCTCGGTCGGGCACACAGTTTTAATCTGCCAGGAAGTTTCATATCAGCGCACACTTCGCTGCAGAGTGAAAATCTCATTCAGGAAAATAATTGATGATGGCCGAAGTAGAGAGGATAAAAAATGTAATCTGGTAGTGGCAAGAAAAGCGTTTCTCAAGAAGAGAAATTTGCTAATAACGAATATAGATTTAAGTGTTACAAATTCTTTCCTGAAAGTATTTGTATGGAAACGTGGGGCCAAAGAAGAATGCTGAAGATTAGGATGGAAGATCACGTAACTAACGAGGAGGTACTGAACAGAATTGGACAGAAAAGAAATTTGTGACATAACCTGACTAGAAGAAGAGATCGGTTAATAGGACACATTCCGAGACAGCAATGGATCACCAATTTGGTACTGGTGGGAAGTGTGAGGGGTAGGGTGTATAAATCAGAGAGGTAGACCAAAAGATTATTACATTAGCAGATTCATAATGACGTGGTTTGCACGTGTTATTCGTAGATGAAAAGGCTTGCACAGGATACAGTAGCACGGAGAACTGCATAAAACCAGTCTTCGGACTGAAGACCGGAAACAATAACAACATTCGCTATTGACGACGTTGGACGCAAGCGCTATTCTGAGATTGAGACGTTGTCGGAGAAAGTCGTTGTAAGGCACATCAAATCCATCAGAAGATTGATAATAAAGAAAAATTATTACCACGTAATCAACCAGTAAAACAATGTATTGCTTTGTCTGCTAGGGACCATCTCTACAGGAAGAAGATACATATATATAGTCACTCACGCAGCAGAAGACGAGGATAAAGCATACGGACCATGAAGGCAGCCAGTCGTGAAACATCTCTTTCTGGGGCGAGTCCAGGACACAGCTAGAGCGTGTAGCAGTTGATTTTTACGTTTGGTGAGAAAGAACCTACTTTTGCCTTCGTTTTCCTTAGCGGATCATGCTTTTCATAGTGGTTTGATAGTCAAATAGCTAGATAAAAGATATGGAAAAGAAAGAAAAGAGAAGGTACGCACTGGTAATACACTCCTGGAAATTGAAATAAGAACACCGTGAATTCATTGTCCCAGGAAGGGGAAACTTTATTGACACATTCCTGGGGTCAGATACATCACATGATCACACTGACAGAACCACAGGCACATAGACACAGGCAACAGAGCATGCACAATGTCGGCACTAGTACACTGTATATCCACCTTTCGCAGCAATGCAGGCTGCTATTCTCCCATGGAGACGATCGTAGAGATGCTGGATGTAGTCCTGTGGAACAGCTTGCCACGCCATTTCCACCTGGCTCCTCAGTTGGACCAGCGTTCGTGCTGGACGTGCAGACCGCGTGAGAAGACGCTTCATCCAGTCCCAAACATGCTCAATGGGGGACAGATCCAGAGATCTTGCTGGCCAGGGTAGTTGACTTACACCTTCTAGAGCACGTTGGGTGGCACGGGATACATGCGGACGTGCATTGTCCTGTTGGAACAGCAAGTTCCCTTACTGGTCTAGGAATGGTAGAACGATGGGTTCGATGACGGTTTGGATGTACCGTGCACTATTCAGTGTCCCCTCGACGACCACCAGAGGTGTACGGTCAGTGTAGGAGATCGCTCCCCACACCATGATGCCGGGTGTTGGCCCTGTGTGCCTCGGTCGTATGCAGTCCTGATTGTGGCGTTCACCTGCACGGCGCCAAACACGCATACGACCATCATTGGCACCAAGGCAGAAGCGACTCTCATCGCTGAAGACGACACGTCTCCATTCGTCCCTCCATTCACGCCTGTCGCGACACCACTGGAGGCGGGCTGCACGATGTTGGGGCGTGAGCGGAAGACGGCCTAACGGTGTGCGGGACCGTAGCCCAGCTTCATGGAGACGGTTGCGAATGGTCCTCGCCGCTACCCCAGGAGCAACAGTGTCCCTAATTTGCTGAGAAGTGGCGGTGCGGTCCCCTACGGCACTGCGTTGGATCCTACGGTCTTGACGTGCATTCGTGCGTCGTTGCGGTCCGGTCCCAGGTCGACGGGCACGTGCACCTTCCGCCGACCACTGGCGACAACATCGATGTACTGTGGAGACCTCACGCCCCACGTGTTGAGCAATTCGGCGGTACGTCCACCCGGCCTCCCGCATGCCCACTATACGCCCTCGCTCAAAGTCCGTCAACTGCACATACGGTTCACGTCCACGCTGTCGCGGCATGCTACCAGTGTTAAAGACTGCGATGGAGCTCCGTATGCCACGGCAAACTGGCTGACACTGACGGCGGCGGTGCACAAATGCTGCGCAGCTAGCGCCATTCGACGGCCAACACCGCAGTTCCTGGTGTGTCCGCTGTGCCGTGCGTGTGATCATTGCTTGTACAGCCCTCTCGCAGTGTCCGGAGCAAGTATGGTGGGTCTGACACACCGCTGTCAATGTGTTCTTTTTTCCATTTCCAGGAGTGTACATTTGGGAATTGGGTATACGTCCTTATCTCCTTCTTTCCCTGTGTCTGTCCATCTGCTGTTCTCCCTCTGTTTGTCCAGTTCCTTCTCCTTCCCCCTCTCTGTGTCCATCACTTCCTACCCTCATTCTCTCTCAATCTTCTCTTCCCGTTCTCTCTCCATCTCCTCGCTCCATTCTTTTCCCCTCTCGCTGTCCATAATCTCATCCCGTTTCTCTCTCCATTTTCTCTCCTCCCTTCTCTCAATCTTCTCTTCTCCCCTCTCTCCGTCTTCTCCTGCCGCCCCTTTCTCTCTCCCTCTCTGTCCATCATCTCCTTCCCTTTCTGTATCCCTCTTCTTCTCCCCCCTCTCTCTCTACCTATTTGCTCCTGCTCTCTCTCTCTGCCCATCTCCTCCTTTCCGCTTTCTATGTCCATTTCCTCCCACCTCTCTGTCCATCTTCTTCCCCCTTCCCCCCTCTCCCAGAATTCGAGCCTGTTTATCATTGCTGAAAATTCAGATTCTGGAGCAGTATTCAAATCATAAGCCGATAAGCTATTAATAAAACTTTCTTGTTTACTTATAACGTTTCATCATTATGTATTTCCTATACACAGTTATATACTACATATCACTTACAACTTGCCCCGAAAATATTGCGACACTGGGAATTGCTATTGTCGTGCGGTTCTCACAGAATGTATTGGCAGTCAGGGGCTCTTATTGTTAGCCAATAAGGAGACTCTAATAATAGTTAGAAACCATATTTTTTTGTGCAAGTGTACACTTTTTAAATGGAACAATGCCTATTGACATTAGGCTGTGGAGTGGGAGTGGCTGGGAGTTGTGGAGGTGCCAACATAAATGGTGTCCCTTCTAATAGTCTCCAGGTGCATTCCCCTTTCGGCAGACATTTGTAATTTTTGTATTTCCATCCTTGTGACTGATGGTCTAATAACTTCGACGTTCACTTACGTAAAAAATATGATATGTCCACTGCCATCGTTTTGATTTTTTTGTCTTGTAATTTATAGAATGCAGCGATCAGTCACCCTTTTTAAATTTTATTATGCAGATCTAGATTTCGGCTAGAAGCTAGCCATTCTTAGTGCACTATTATTTTCGCTCACTGCGTGTAATGCCTGTTAGTCAAACTGTGGATGTTCAATGAACTGTGGATGAAGCCCGACCAACAGGCATTACATGCACTGAGCGAAAATAATAGTACACAGAGAATGGCTAGCTTCTAGCCGAAATCTAGATCTGCACAATAAAATTTAAAAAGGGCGACTCATCGCTGCAATCTATAATTTACAAGTCAATATAACAGTCGCTGAGTGCAACAGCCTTTCGAATGAAAGGTAACCTGACCCCCTTTTCTTCTTTGTATTGCAGCCAGATCGGTGACTCAATACACCATCTTCAGGCCTTGAACTTAAGCTGAGGGGATGAACTGCAGTCGTTTACAGAAACCCATCAGTGGCCAACATCTATGAACTGGGCTTCCGTAGAATACTGTAAAAGCGACATTGTTTCTAAGGGTTGCGTATTCGGGATTTTTGTTTTTGCAGACCGTAGCTGGAGTCAGCCCAGACAAATGCTGCTCGTCACCTCTTCCATTCGACGCGCAGTGTCAACAGAAAGCGACAGCTTGTTTTACGTTAAAAACAAAATGATTTGTCGAGTGGAATTTTGCGTATTCATTCGATGGAACTGTTTTAACGAGGACACTAAACCACGAAAAATAACCAGTACTCCAACAGCGACGGCACCTCCTCCCCTCCCCCCCCCCCCCTCCCCCATCCTAACCTGGCACGACTGCTACTGCCATGCAGCAGCGCTGCTTAGTCGCTGTTGGAGTACTCGTTATTCTTCATGTTTTACTGTCTCTGTTAAAACATATGGATAAAACAAATATGCAGCATACTAATTTTGGGCCACTCTATGCCATATATGTACACACTCATAAATCGAATCCCAACCCATGCAATAGCGTAATATTGTTAACAAACCAGACCCAAAGTTTGCTTCGGCAGCTGCGCTGTCAACTTGGCAGATTGGTAAACTAATGGGCCCGGGTTCAGTTCCCGCCGGGTCGGAGATTTTCTCTTCTCGGAGACTGAGTGATGTGTTGTCCTTACTTACTGTTAAGTTGGCTTATGAGCACAGCACGAAAGCCTATGAACTGAAAAAAAAACAGTAGTACACCGCCTGTCAAAATCGAATACGGTGCGGGTTGTGGTTGTCGACCAGTGAGGATGATCGTATCGCGCAGAGACAATGTAATGGCCGTTTTGATATGAGTAAATATCGAAGTTACGTAATGTGGCTGACAATGTACACAGTGAATAACCATTAACACACAGTGTGGCGTATTTAAGGGGCAATATATTCCTGCGACCTGCATTTGTCACTTCTGTTCATCGACTGACGTTAACACACGTTAAAAAGCGGCAGAGACCGTAACAAAGCGGTACCACTGTGTGAGCCAAAAGGTACTTGCATTACCAGAGGTAATAAATATTCACACTCAGAGGTGGATGATTACATTGTATCCCTGTAAGACGCTGCTATAACTGTTATGAACAAGTTAAGCATTTAACCAAAGAAATACCCACCTTCCCTTTCCTGGTAATACCTCTGATAATGTGAGATCATGTGGCTTTGTTGTGATCTCTGCCAATGTCAACGTCAGTTGGTGATCAGAAGTGACGAACGCAGGTCACAGGAATATAGTGGCTCTTAAATACGCCACATACTGTGTGTTAATGGTTATTCACAGTGCACAACGTCAACCATATTATACAGGGAGTTACAAAAAGGTACGGCCAAACTTTCAGGAAACATTCCTCACACACAAATACACAAATAAAGAAGAGATGTTAGGTGGACATGTATTCGAAAACGCTTAATTTCCATGTTAGAGCTCATTTTAGTTTCGTCAGTATGTACTGTACTTCCTCGATTCACCGCCAGTTGGCCCAATTGAAGGAAGGTAATGTTGACTTCGGTGCTTGTGTTGACGTGCGACTCATTGCTCTACAGTACTAGCATTAAGCACATCAATACGTAGCATCAACAGGTTAGTGTTCATCACGAACGTGGTTTTGCAGTCAGTGCAATGTCTACAAATACGGAGTTGACAGATGCCTATTTGATGTATGGACAAGCACGGGGCAATAGCCGTGGCGCGGTACGTTTGTATCGAGACAGATTTCCGGAACGAAGGTGTCCTGACAGGAAGACGTTCGAAGCAATTGAATGGTGTCTTAGGAAGCACGGAACATTCCAGCGTATGACTCGCGACGAGGGAAGACCTAGAACGACGAGGACACCTGCAATGGACGAGGCAATTCTTCGTGCAGTTGACAATAACCCTAATGTCAGCGTCAGAGAAGTTGCTGCTGTACAAGGTAACGTTGACCACGTCACTGTATGGAGAGTGCTACGGGAGAACCAGTTTTTTCCGTACCATGTACAGCGTGTGCAGGCAATATCAGCAGCTGAATGGCCTCCGCGGGTACACTTCTGCGAATGTTTCATACAACAATGTGTCAATCCTCATTTCAGAGTAAATGTCTTTACGGATGAGGCTTCATTCCAACGTGATCAAATTGTAAATTTTCACAATCAACATGTGTGGGCTGACAAGAATCTGCACGCAATTGTGCAATCACGTCATCAATACAGATTTTCTGTGAACGTTTGGGCAGGCATTGCTGGTGATGTCTTGATTGGGCCCCATGTTCTTCCACCTACGCTCAATGGAGCACGTTATCATGATTTCATATGGGATGCTCTACACTGCTGCCAGAACATGTGCCTTTAGAAGTACGACACAACATGTGGTTCATGCCCGATGAAGCTCCTGCACATTTCAGTCGAAGTGTTCGTACGCTTCTCAAAAACAGATTTGGTGACCGATGGATTGGTAGAGGCGGACCAATACCATGGCCTCCACGCTCTCCTGACCTCAACCCTCTTGACTTTCATTTATGGGGGCATTTGAAAGCTCTTGTCTACGAAACCCCGGTACGAAATGTAGAGACTCTTCGTGCTCGTATTGTGGACGGCTGTGATACAATACGCCATTCTCCAGGGCTGCATCAGCTCATCAGGGATTCCATGCGACGGAGGGTGGATCCATGTATCCTCGCTAACGGAGGACATTTTGAACATTTCCTGTAACAAAGTGTTTGAAGTGACGCTGGTACGTTCTGTTGCTGTGTATTTCCATTCCATAATTAATGTGATTTGAAGAGAAGTAATAAAATGAGCTCTAACATGGGAAGTAAGCGTTTACGGACACTTGTCCACATAACATATTTTCTTTCTTTGTGTGTGAGGAATGTTTCCTGAAAGTTTGGCCGTACCTTTTTGTGACACCCTATATGTCTTTGATATGAACTCATCTCCTGTAATAAGACAACTGGTCTATAAGACCCGAAATGTGTTTATTCGACGCTCACGTGTCATAGACAGATTAGATATATTTTAACATGTAAGGAATGTTTTCAAATACGTAGTGACTTCTTGTTCCTAAGCCAGGCATTGCATAATATACTAAGGTGACAGTAGTCATGGGATACGTGTGACAGATTAGATATGTTTTAACGTGTAAGTAATGTTTTCAGATAGGCAATAACTTCTAATTCCTAGGCCATATCGTGTTGGACCTCGTTTTGCCCGGAGTACTGCAGGTTCTCAGCGTGACGTGGGATCCAAAAAGCCGTTTGAAGTCCCTGCAGGAACATCGAGCCATGCTGCTCCATGGACGTCCATAATTGCGAGAGTGCTGCTGGTGCAGGGTTTTGCACACGAACCGATCTCTCGATTACGACCAATAAATGTTCAGTTGGATTCATGTCGAGTGATATGGGTGACCAAATCAATCACTCTAATTGTCCAGAATTTTCTGCAGACCAGTCGCGAACATGGCTCGCTGACAAGGCGTATTGTCATCCATAAAAAATTCATCGTTGTTTGGGAGTGGCTGCAGATGGTCTCCAAGTAGCCGAACATAACAATTTCCAATCAACGGCCGGTTCTGTTGGACCAGAGGACCCAGTCAGTTCCATATAAGCACAGGCCATGCCATTATGGAGCAACCAGCAGCTTGCACAGCGCCATGTTAACGACTTCGATCCATGGCTTCATAGGGTCTGCGCTACACACGAACACTACCATCCGGTTCTACCAGTTGCAATCGGAACAGCTCTTCTGACTAAGTCGACGTTCTACAGTCGCCTAGAGTCCAGACGATATAGTGACGATCGAAGGAGAGGCGCTGCAGGCGATGTCGTGCTGTTAGCAAACTCACTCGCGCCAGTCGTCTGCTGCCATAGCCCATGAACGCCAAATTTTGCCGCTCTGCCCTAACGGATACGTCTGTCGTACGTCCCACATTGATTTCTGCAGTTATTTCTAGTAGCGTTGCTCGTCTGTTAACAGTGACAACTCTAACCAAACGCTGCTGCTTGAGTGAAGGTGGTCAGCCACCGCGTTGTCTGTGTTAAGAGGTAATGCATGACATTTAACATCCTTGGCAGACTCTTGACACGGTAGATCTCGAAATACTGGGTTCCCTAACGATTTCCGAAATGGAGTGTCCCATACTCCTAGTCTAAGTAGCATTACGCATTCAAAGTCGGCAGTCTTTTCACACGAAACGAAAAAAAAAATCAAATGTGTGTGAAATCTTATGGGACCTAACTGCGAATCACGTCAGTCGCTAAGGTTACACACTACCAACCTAAATCATCCTAAGGACAAACACACACACCCAAGCCCGATGGAGGACTCGAACCTCCGCCGGGACCAGCCGAACAGTCCATGACTGCAGCGCCTAAGACTGTTGGGCTAATCCCGTGCGCCCACACAAAACACCTGGGCACCTTTATATATATATATATATATATATATATATATATATATATATATATATATATATATATATATATATATATATATATACCACGTGTACGAGATTCTACCGCCCTCTATATAGTGCATATACCTATCCTATGATTTTTGTCGCCTCAGTGTATGTTCGCCCTAAACATGTTCAGTTCAACGTTTATTTACAAATGGCTGAAAAGCCTAAATCATGATTTTGTAAAATAAATAAACAATCTGTGGTCAAAGGGCGGAAATTTATTTCAAGCAAAAAAAAAGTTTTTAAATAAAAAAGAGTGCCAATGTATTTCCTCCGAATTTCATTCAGCGCCTACAGCACAGTCGCATCGAGCAAATACGACATTTAATAACCGGTTACAACCAACGGCTATATGAGACGAGTGACGTGTATGAAAACAGCGCCTGAAACGGAATTGTCTGATGAAATACAGGCGTCACTCTCGGCCAAAATGTGACGAGTACGAAGGCGTCCTTGACAGCCGACCGCCGAGCGAAAATAAATAGTTCCGCGAAGGCAAACAGGCCGTGAGCAGAGCGCTGTTGGCTCAATAAACAGGAAGCGGCCGCGGGCAGCTCGCTGCGCGCTGCTCTGCACAGCTGTCCCGGCGGACTGCCACAGACGATGCCGGCGTGCTTCTAGTGGCACCTGCGAGGCCTAGACTACCGGAAGCTATCATGCCGGCCTTCACTTCAAGTGATTTAGAGAAAACAAGGAAACAAATAAATGCCGATTGGTAGACGGCAGTTCGCCCGTAATTCGCCTGATACAGCCCCTGACGAGTTATTTTTGTCCCGCCACCCCCTTTTATTTGCACCATCAGTCTTCTGACTGGTTTGATGCCGCCCGCCACGATTTCCTTTCCTCTGCCAACTTCTTCATCTCAGAGTAGCACTTTCAACTTAAGTCCTCAATTACAAGCTGGCTGTATTCCAGTCTCTGCCTTCCCTATAGTTTTACCCTCTACAGCTCCCACTAGTACCATGGGGGTTATTCCGCGGCAAGACGCAATCAATACTTACACTGCACAATAACAACGGTGATGTTACCCATGACAGTGCCACTTCAAAAATGGTTCAAATGGCTCTGAGCACTATGGGACTTAACTTCTGAGGTCATCAGTCCCCTAGAACTTAGAACTACTTAAACCTAACTAACCTAAGGACATCACACACATCCATGCCCGAGGCAGTGACAGTGCCACTAAAGCTGAGTTACTAAACACCGTTTTCCAAAACTCCGTCGCCAAAGAAGATGAAGTAAATACTCCTGAATTCCAATCCAGAACTACTGCCAAGATGAGAAACATAGATGTAGATGTCCTCGATGTAGTAAAGCAGCTTAAGGGGGGTAAGACGTCAAACGGGCCGACTTGGAGCTGGAGAGGCACCACGGGACATTTTATTTTCCACTGTCTATACTTTTACAAATTAATTCATAAAACTTTGTCAGCATGACCAGGAAGGATTCAGAATTCACACTCTTGGCAGTGAAAGTGCAAAAACATAACAAAATAATTTTTTTAGATATGAAATTTCATCATTTTTTCACTTACTGTTGGCTGCATTTTTTGCTATAGGTACATTTTTCTTCACAAATAAGAGAGATTCTTTGATGAATTTAGTACAGCATACAAACCATACTTACAGGTGTATGAAACTCTAGAATTTTCCAAATCTATTAAAAACTGTGGTAAAAATTGAGATAATTAACTAGAAAACTTGATTTTTTCTAAGCATAAATTTTAAAACGTAACAGCTCATTCAGTTTATCATAAATTAAATAGATTCTAGAGTTTCAGACACCTGTAAGTATGGTTTGTATGCTGTGCAAAATTCATCGAACAGTCTCTCTTACTTATGAAGAAAAGTGTACATATAGCAACAAATGCAGCCAATAGTAAGTGAAAAAATGATGAAATTTCACACGTAAAAAAAAATAATTTTGTTACGTTTTTGAACTTCCGCTACTACGAGTGTGAATCCTGAATCCTTCCTGGTCATACTGACAAGGATTTATGAATTTACTTGTAAAATTATAGACAGTGGAAACTAAAATGTCCTGTGGTGCCTCTCCTGCTCCAAGTCAGCCCGTTTGATGTCCTACCCCCCTTAAATCACTAAATAAAGGCAAGACCTTCAGTCCAGACTGTATACCAGTCAGGTTACTTTTCAGAGTATGTTGATACAGTAGCCCCATATTTAGCAATTACGTGCAACCACTCACTCACAGAAAGATCCCTACCCAAAGACTAGAAAATGGCGCAAGTCAGACCATTACCCAAAAAGGGAAGTAGGAGAACTCCACTGAATTACAGACTCATATCACTAACGTCGATTTGCAGTATGGTTTTGGAACATATACTGTGTTCGTACATTATGAAGTACATCGAAGAAAACGATTTATTGACACATAGTCAGCACGGATTCAGATAATATCGTTCTTGCGAAACACAACTAGCTCTTTATACTCATGAATTAATGAGTTCTATCGACAGTGGATGTCAAATTGATTCCATATTTTCAGATTTCCGGAAGGCTTTCGACATCGTTCCTCACAAGCGCCTTCTAATAAAACTGCTCGCTTATGGTATATCGCCTCAGTTGTGCGACTGGATTCTAGATTTCCTGTCAGAAAGGTCAAAAAATGGCTCTGAGCACTAAGGGACTTAACATCTGAGGTCATCAGTCCCCTAGAACTTATAACTACTTTAACCTAACTAACCTAAGAGCATCACACACATCCATGCCCGAGGCAGGATTCGAACCTGCGACCGTAGCGGTCGCGCGGTTCGAGACTGAAGCGCCCAGAACCGCTCGGTAACATTCGCCGGCACAGAAAGGTCACAGTTGGTAGTAATAGATGGAAAGTCATCGAGTAAAACAGAAGTAATATCCGGCGTTCTCCAAAGAAGCGTTATAGGCTATCTATTGTGTAAGTAGCCTGTTTACGAGTATATGTTTGCATGTTGGCAACGCTCTGCATTAAAATCACTGAAAGCGCTGTGCGCCGTCTGTAAGAGACTCTGTGGCTGGTCGGAATCGCAGTTAGAAGTTAATACACTCCTGGAAATTGAAATAAGAACACCGTGAATTCATTGTCCCAGGAAGGGAAAACTTTATTGACACATTCCTGGGGTCAGATACATCACATGATCACACTGACAGAAGCACAGGCACATAGTTACAGGCAACAGAGCATGCACAATGTCGGCACTAGTACAGTGTATATCCACCTTTCGCAGCAATGCAGGCTGCTATTCTCCCATGGAGACGATCGTAGAGATGCTGGATGTAGTCCTGTGGAACGGCTTGCCATGCCATTTCCACCTGGCGCCTCCGTTGGACCAGCGTTCGTGCTGGACGTGCAGACCGCGTGAGACGACGCTTCATCCAGTCCCAAACATGCTCAATGGGGGACAGATCCGGAGATCATGCTGGCCAGGCTAGTTGACTTACACCTTCTAGAGCACGTTGGGTGGCACGGGATATATGCGGACGTGCATTGTCCTGTTGGAACAGCAAGTTCCCTTGCCGGTCTAGGAATGGTAGAACGATGGGTTCGATGACGGTTTGGATGTACCGTGCACTATTCAGTGTCCCCTCGACGATCACCAGAGGTGTACGGCCAGTGTAGGAGATCGCTCCCCACACCATGATGCCGGGTGTTGGCCCTGTGTGCCTCGGTCGTATGCAGTCCTGATTGTGGTGCTCACCTGCACGGCGCCAAACACGCATACGACCATCATTGGCACCAAGGCAGAAGCGACTCTCATCGCTGAAGACGACACGTCTCCATTCGTCCCTCCATTCACGCCTGTCGCGACACCACTGGAGGCGGGCTGCACTATGTTGGGGTTTGAGCGGAAGACGGCCTAACGGTGTGCGGGACCGTAGCCCAGCTTCATGGAGACGGTTGCGAATGGTCCTCGACGATACCCCAGGAGCAACAGTGTCCCTAATTTGCTGGGAAGTGGCGGTGCGGTCCCCTACGGCACTGCGTAGGATCCTACGGTCTAGGCGTGCATCCGTGCGTCACTGCGGTCCGGTCCCAGGTCGACGAGCACGTGCACCTTCCGCCGACCACTGGCGACAACATCAATGTACTGTGGAGACCTCACGCCCCACGTGTTGAGCAATTCGGCGGTACGTCCACCTGGCCTCCCGCATGCCCACTATACGCCCTCGCTCAAAGTCCGTCAACTGCACATACGGTTCACGTCCACGTTGTCGC
The DNA here is from genome assembly GCF_023897955.1 of Schistocerca gregaria. NCBI lineage: Eukaryota > Metazoa > Arthropoda > Insecta > Orthoptera > Acrididae > Schistocerca > Schistocerca gregaria. Next base: position 386,599,531 of record NC_064920.1, on the reverse strand, counting down.
GGCATGCTACCAGTGCCAAAGACCGCGATGGAGCTCCGTATGCCACGGCAAACTGGCTGACACTGACGGCGGCGGTGCACAAATGCTGCGCAGCTAGCGCCATTCGACGGCCAACACCGCGGTTCCTGGTGTGTCCGCTGTGCCGTGCGTGTGATCATTGCTTGTACAGCCCTCTCGCAGTGTCCGGAGCAAGTATGGTGGGTCTGACACACCGGTGTCAATGTGTTCTTTTTTCCATTTCCAGGAGTGTAGATAGGAGTGGTGGAGGTTAGAAGCAGTGTTAGCACGAGCAGACGGTCTGGATGTGTGTCTGCCATGAAGATTTAACATTGGTTGGACATGGATTGTAAAATGAGGGCAATGGAATTACTGACAATTATATAATTTTTGGAAATGGATGTCACGGACGATTGTATAATTTTTGGAATTGTATGTCTCATGTTTAAGGCTAAATCTCCTAAATATATTGTTTGCTTTACGACAAAATCTTTCCTTTGCTAACCACATCCCTATTAGTAGTTAGAGCCTACAGTAGTTATAATCTTTTCATTTTGTTGGCTGTATACTTGCTGTATCTGCTGTAGTTCGTGTCACGAAGATTTTCTGTGAGGTAAGTGACTTATGAAATGTACGGGATATTGTCAGGATTTCTTCTAATTCAGGGCCATTCTTTTGGGTTAATTAATAGTCAGAATGCTTTATCCTCGTATATTGTGGGCCATAAATGAATAGTGTAAGTTTGAGCTGTATTTGTCAGAGAAAATACTGTAGGTCAGTGTTGACAAAATAAAGTCAAGCGAAGTGATAGTACGTTCAGTTCACTCAGCAGTTGAAGTAAGCATTCAGAAGTCTAAGACGTAAACGTAGAAATTTCATTTGTTTCCGATCTATATTAACGACATACGAGAATCTGAGTAGCTGTCTTAGATTGTTTGCAGATGATGCTGTCATTTACCGTCTTGTATATTCATCAGGTGACCAAAATGCACAGCAAAATGATTTAGATAAGCTGTCTTTATGGTGCGAAAAGTGGCAATTGACCCTGAATAAAGAAAAGTGCGAAGTTATTCATATGAGTACTCACATAAATCCGCTAAATTTCGATTACGCGCTAAGTCACACAAATCTGAAGGCTGTAAATTCAGCTAAATACTTAGAGATTACAATTACAAATATCCTAATTTGGAATGATAAAGTATCTACATCTACATCCATACTCCGCAAGCCATCTGATGGTGTGTTTCGGAGGGTACCTTGAGTACCTCTATCGGTTCTCCCTTCTGTTTCAGTCTCGTATTGTTCGTGGAAAGAAGAATTGTCGGTATGCTTCTGTGTGGGCTCTAATCTCTCTGATTTTATCCTCATGGTCTCTTCGCGAGATATACGAAGGAGGGAGCAATATACTGCTTGACTCTTCGTTATGTTCTCGAAACTTCAACAAAAGCCCCTATCGAGCTACTGAGCGTCTCTCCTGCAGAGTCTTCCACTGGAGTTTATCTATCATCTCCGTAACGCTTTCGCGATTACTAAATGATCCTGTAACGAAGAGCGCTACTCTCCGTTTGATCTTCTCTATCTCTTCTATCAACCCCGTCTGGTACGGATCCCACACCGGTGAGCAGTATTCCAGCAGTGGGCGAACAAGCGTGCTGTAACCTACTTCCTTTGTTTTCGGATTGCATTTCATTAGGATTCTTCCAATGAATCTCAGTCTGGCATCTGCTTGTCGACGATCAACTTTATATGATCATTCCATTTTAAATCATTCCTAATGCGTACTCCCAGATAATTTATGGAATTAACAGCTTCCAGTTGCTCACCTGCTATTTTGAAGCTAAATGAAATGGGATCTATCTTTCTATGTATTCGTGGCACATTACACTTGTCTACATTGAGATTCAGTTGCCATTCCCTGCACCATGCGTCAATTCGCTGCAGATCCTCCTGCATTTCAGTACAATTTTCCATTGTTACAACCTCTCGATATAGCACAGCATCATCCGCAAAAAGCCTCAGTGAACTTCCTATGTCATCCACAAGGTCATTTATGTATATTGTGAATAGCAACGGTCCTGCGACACTACCCTGCGGCACACCTGATATCACTCTTACTTCGGAAGACTTCTCTCTATTGAGAATGACATGCTCCGTTCTGTTATCTAGGAAATCTTCCATGCAATCTGATAGTCCATATGCTCTTACTTTGTTCATTAAACGACTATGGGGAACTGTATCGAACGCCTTGCGGAAGTCAAGAAACACGGCATCTACCTGTGAACCCGTGTCTATGGCCCTATGAGTCTCGTGGACAAATAGCGCGAGATGGGTTTCACACAACGTCTTTTTCGAAACCCATGCTGATTCCTACAGAGTAGATTTCTAGTCTCCAGAAAAGTCATTATACTCGAACATAATACGTGTTCCAAAATTCTACAACTGATCGACGATAGAGATATAGGTCTATAGTTCTGAACATCTCTTCGACGTCCCTTCTTGAAAACGGGGATGACCTGTGCCCTTTCCCAATCCTTTGGAACGCTACGCTCTTCTAGAGACCTACGGTACACCGCTACAAGAAGGGGGGCAAGTTCCTTCGCGTAGAAAATGTTGTGGGTAAAACAAACCAGAGACTGTGATTCATTGTCAGAAGACTGACGGGTGACATCGAAAAGGTTCAGAGAAGGGCAGCTCGTTTTGTGCTATCGTGAAATACGGGAGATAGTGCCACAGACATGATACGTGAATTGGAGCATTAAAACAAGAGCGATTTCGTTGCGACGGGATCTTCTCCGGAAATTTCAATCACCAGTTGTCTCCTCCGATTTCGAAAACATTCTGTTGGCACCCACCTACATGGGGTAAAATAATTTTCACAACAAAATAAGAGAAATCAGGACTCGTACAGAAAAACTGAAGTGCTCGTTTTTCCCGCGTGCCGTTCGAGAGTGGAACAGTACAGACAGCTTGAAGGTGGTTCAGTGCCAGGCACTTTATTGTGAATAGCAGAGTAACCGTGTAGATGCAGATGTCTTGACACACGTCCTATCATCCTGCCTCTTCGTCTTGTCAGTATTTTAAATATATTCCTTTCCTTGTCAACCCTCCTTGCTAATCTTTATCATTCCATTTAATTCTCAACATTCTTCTGTGGCACCATATGTCAGATGCTTCGATTCTCTTCTGTTCCAGTTTTCCCACAGTCGATGTTACGCTTCCTCAGTTTGCAGTTCTCCAAACGAACATTCTAAGAAATTTCTTCTTCAAATTAAGACCTCCTTTTGATTCTAGTAGACTTCTCTTGGCCAGGAATGTTCTTTTTACTAATATTAGTCTGCTTTTTATATCCTCCTCGCTCAATAACGGGCTATTTTTCTGCCTAAGCTGCTAGTCTAGGAGTAGTGTTTTTGATTAGTAATCAAAACGTCCCGGATTCGAAACCTGCCACCGTTTAAATTTTGATTAATAATCAGCATTGGCAGCCGAAGATGCACGCAGAAGGCATGAGGATGCAGAAGGGAATGCAAACCACTGCATTAGAGATACACAACTTGCAACCACTGGACATGTGGCGCGTAAATGTAAAAGTGTCATGGTCATTTCTCCATTGCCAAAAGATTCCGGAATAGTCCCCTTCGGATCTCCTGGAGGATACAGCCAAGCGGGAGATGACCATGGGAAAAGACTGAATAATGAACGAAAGAATAGCGTTCTACGAGTCGTGGCGTGGAATGTCAGAAGCTTGTACGTGGTAGGGAAGCTAGAAAATCTAAAAAGAGAAATGTGACGGCTCAATCTAGATACAGTAGTGGTCAGTGAAATGAAATGGAAAGAAGACAAGGATTTCTGGTCAGATGAATATAGGATAATATCAACAGCACCAGAAAAAGGCATAACGGGAGTAGGATTCGTTATAAGTGGTAAGGTAGGGCAGAGAGTGTGATATTGCGAACAGTTCAGTGATAGCGATGTTCTTATCAGAATCGACAGGAAACCAACACCGACAACGATAGTCCAGATATACATGCAGACGTCGCAAGCTGAAGATGAAGAGATAGACGAAGTAGATGAGGATATTGAAAGGGCAATACAGTACGTAAAGGGAGATGAAAATCTAATACCCATGGGGGACTGGAATGCGGTTTTACTGGAGGGAGTAGAAGTAAAGGTTACAGGAGAATGTGAGCTTGGGACAAGGAATGAGAGAGGAGAAAGACTAATTGAATTCTGCAGTAAATTTCAGCCAGTAATAGAGAATCCACTGTTCGAGAATCACAAGAGAAGGAGGTATACCTGGAAAAGGCCGGGTGATACGGGGAGTTTCAGTTGGATTACATCATGGTCAGACAGATATTGCGAAATCAGATATTGGATTGTAAGGCGTACCCAGGTGCAGCTATAGACTCAGATCACATTGTAGTAGTGATGAAGAGTAGGCTGAAGTTTAAGAGATTAGTCAGGAAGAATCAATATGCAAGAAGTAGAATACAGAAGAACTAAGGAATGACGAGATATGCTTGAAGTTCTCTAAGGCTATAGATACAGCAAAAGGGACAGCTCAGTAGGCAGTACAGTTTAAGAGGAATTGCATCTCTAAAAAGGGCAATCACAGACGGTGAAAAAAAAGACATAGTTATAAAGTAGGTAACTGCAAAAAAGCCATTGGTAACAGCAGAAATACTTCAGTTGATCGATGAAAGAATGAAGTACAAAAATGTGTAGGGAAATTCAGCAATACGGAAATACAAGTCGCTGAGGAATGAAATAAATAGGAAGTGCAGGGAAGCTAAGATGGAATGGCTGCATGAAAAATGTGAAGAAATCGAAAAAGAAATGATTGTCGGTAGGATTGACTCAACATCTAGGAAAATCAAAACAACCTTTGGTGAAATTAAAAGCAGTGGTGGTAACATAAACAGTGTAACGGGAATTTCACTGTTAAATGCAGAGGAGAGGGTGGATAGGTGGAAAGAATACATTGAAAGCCTCTGTGAGGGGAAGATCTGTCCACCGTGGTAGAAGAAGAAACAGTAGTCGATTTAGAAGAGACAGGGGATCCTGTATTAGATTTAGAATTGAAGAGAGCTTTGGAGGACTTTAAGAACAAATATGGCAGAACGGATGGATAACATTCCATCAGAATTTCTAAAATCATTGGGGAAAGTGGCAACAAAACGCCTATTTACGTTGGTGTACGCGTCTGGCGACATATCGCATGTCTTTCGGAAAAATTTCATGCGCGCAATTCCGAAGACTGCAAGAGTTGATAGGTGAGAGAATTATCGCACAGTCAGCATAACAAGTCATGCTTGCAAGCTGCTGACAAGGATAATATACACAAGAATGGAAAAGAAAATTGAGGATGTGTTAGATGACGACCAGTTCGACTTTAGGGAAGGTAAAGGCAATTCTGATGTTGCGGTTGATAATGAAAGCAGGAGTGAAGAAAATCAAGACATGTTCGTAGGATTTGTCGACCTGGAAAAAGCGTTCGACAGTGTAAAATCATGCAATATGTTCGAAATTCTAAGAAAAATAGGGGTAAGCTATAGGCAGAGAAGCGTAATATACACTTATGAAACGTCCCCTTAGAAAAATTATACACGACTGTGGTTAAACTGACACACAATATCTTTAGCGCAACGCAATCTGACTTCCAAAAATCCCTACGAAAGAATGGCCCTGATTAACATTAACCTATACGTTTCACAAATCACTTACCTCACAAAAATCTTCGTTACTCAAGCTACTGCAATACAGCGAGCGCCACTACTGCCAGCTAAATAAAAGATTCAAACTACTGAAGGCACTAACTACTGATAGGCATAGTTAGCAAATGAAAGATTTTAATAGAGTACAAACAATGTATTTACCTCACTAGTCATAATATATATATCAGTTCATGACACCAATTCTTACAAATTTCAAAACTCCGCCATCTCTCTCCCCACGTCCACCACCGCTGGTGGCTCACCTCCAACTGCCCAACGCTACGCGCTGTTAGCATCAAGCTGCCGCAGCTCAACACTACAATGGCAGACAACAATGCAAACTAAACACAGACAGCGCACAGCACAGCCAGTGATTTTCATACAGAGCGCTATGTGGCGTTACCAATAAGAAAACCTAAACAGCCTACTTACACACTATGTATGACAGTCAAGAGGGAATACTAAGAGTGGACGACACAGAACGAAGTACTAGGACGAAAAAGGGTGTAAGACAAGGATGGAGACATCCAACGTTCAATCTGCACATCGAAGAAGCAATGATGGAAATAAAAGAAGTGTACAGAAGAGGAAATAAAATTCAAAGTAAAAGGATATCGATGATAAGATTCGCTGATGACATTGCTATCTTAAGTGAAAGTCAAGAAGAATTACACGACACGCTGAATGGAAAGAACGGCCTAATAAACACAGAATATGGATTAAGAGCATATCTAAGAAAGGTGAAAATAATGAGAAGTAGCAGAAATGACAACAGCGAGAAACTTAAAATCAGGATTAATGATCACAAAGTAGATGACGTTAAGGATTTCTGCTACCTAGGCAGTAAAATAACCAATGACGGACGTAGGAAGGAGGACATCACAAGCAGAGTAGCACGGGCAAAACAGGCATTCATGGCTAAGAGACGCCTACTGGTATCAAACAAAGGCCTTAGTTTGAGGAAGAAATTTCTGAGAACGTTCCTTTGGTGCACAGTGTGCTGCCTTTTAAACCGTGTTGTTAATGCGTAAATTTAGCAGCGTCCAACATAAATATTTAAATATGTCTACAGTTCTAAATTGTCATTCAATTACTGCATTACTCGGCTAGAATATGACATGAGCATGAATGCTAACTAAATATTTTACTGAAAAGATTTCTGAGCTTTAGCTGAGAAAGTTTTATGCTCCGACACCAGCAAAGAATGGTAGAAGTTAAAGTAGTTTCTCATAACATAGATTTTGATATAAAACCAAGTTACCTTTACGTGGATTCTATTTACAATGGCAAATATATATGTCTGAATTATTGGGCAATTTAAACTCGCCGCGTAAAGCTTTCATGAAATAGCGGCAGATAAATGAACATCGGTGTATCATAGAATCGATCTGTTCCGATTACACGAAAATAACTGACTAAATTCGATTTGAAAAAAAAAACAAGCAATCTGCATTAAATAATTGTTGTCATCATTTTCAAATGAAACTGTAGCTCTTGCCCATAAAATCATATAAATATATTACCGCTTATGGCGGCGTTGCAGCTCGTCCGGAGTGAAGCAAAGGTCGAATGCAGAGGATCAAGATTAGTAATACTCTTACAGAAAATATGAGATAAACTTGAATAACATTATTCTCTAGTGTCCTGCAATAATTTGCTATAGGTAGTTTACATAATGGTAATAATACCAGACTTTATCATAGGCGTCATATTATAGTGCGTCTTGCTAGCATAATGTCTACTCTAACAAGAAGAAAGAATGCAAACAAAAAATCAGTGATAATAATAATTGTTTTTATAATTGAAAGATATCATTGTTTTCAGTGTATTTTCTGTGGCTTGTGAAGATACTTTTACACCGTCTCTGCACTAGCAAAACCAAACTGTTTCTCTGACAACACACTTGTCTCTCGCGATCGCATATTAAAAAAAAATGTTTTTACCGACTACAAAATAGGGGCGTGGGTGCTATAACAGCATTGCATGCTGGTTACACATGGACTATGGGAAAACCGGAACAGAAGACAATCCAAGCATTTGAGATGCGATGCTACAGACGAATGTTGAAAATTAGGTGGACTGATAACGTAAGGAATGAAGGGGTTCTAGGCAGGATTAGAGAGAAAAGGAATATACGGAAAAACACTTGTTATGATATCAGGGAATGACTTCCGTGGTGCTAGAGGGAGCTGTAAAGGGCAAAAGCTGTAGACGATGACAGAGATTGGAATACATCCAGCAAAAGTTGAGGGCGTAGGTTTCAAATGCTACTCCACAGGAGCCGTGGGATTCCGATATGCACATACGCAGATAGCATTATTATGACCTACACAGTGGATAAAACGGCAGTGCATTGGCGGAACGGTCATTTGTACTCATGTGATTCATGTGCAAAGGTTTTCATCATGGTTATGGCCGCACGACGGGAACAGATTCTGAATACAGAATGGTAGTTGGAGCTAAACACGTGGAACATTCCTGTTTGGAAATCTTGAGGGAATTCTATACTCCGGGATCCATACTGTCAAACGTGTGTTGAGAATACAAAGTTTCAGGCATTACCTCTCTTGAAGGACAACGCATTTGTTGACGGCCTTCACTTAACGACCGAGTTCAGCGTCGTTAGCGTAGAGCTTACAGTACTAACAATCAACACTGCATGAAATAACCGCGTAAATCAATGTGGGACGTACGACAGACGTATCCGTTAGGGCTATGAGGCGAAATGTGGCATTAATGGGGTATGACCGCAGACGATGGACGGGAGTGCTTTTGTTAACAGCACGACATCGACTGCAGCGCCTCTCTTTGGCCCGTGCCTATAAGGGATGGATCCTATACGACTGGTTCAGATGGTTCAAATGACTCTGAGCACCATGGGACATAACTTCTGAGGTCATCAGTCCCCTAGAACTTAGAACTACTTAAACGTAACTAACCTAAGGACAGCACACACATCCATGCCCGAGGCAGGATTCGAACCTGCGACCGTAGCGGTCACGCGGTTCCAGACTGAAGCGCCTAGAACCGCACGGCCACACAGGCCGGCTACTATACGACTGGAAAACCCTGACCTGGTCAAATGAGACCCGATTTTTAGTTGGTGCGAGCTGACAGTAAGGGTCGAGTGTAGCGCAGCTCCCACGAAACCATGCACCCAAATTGTAACCAAGACACTGTGGAAGCTAATGGTGCCTCCGTAATGCTGCGGGCTGTGTTTACATACACGTAGAATGGACTGAGTCCTCTCGATGTACTGTTACTTGAAGACCATTCGCAGTCTTTCACGGACGTCATGTTCCCGAACAACGATGGGATTTTTATGAACGACAATGCGCGGTGTCACCGGGCCACCGTTGTTCGCGACTGATCTGAAGAACATTCTGGACAGTTCGAGCGAATGGTTTGCTCTCCCGGCATGAATCTCATCGAACATTTAGAGGAGATGATCGAGATGCACAAAATCCTGCACCGGCAACACTTTCGATATTGTAGACGGCTGTAGCTGCAGCACGCTAAATATTTCTCATGCTCTTTGAGATTTGCTTTCCATTACAACATTCTGAATGGGGTACTAGCCATAATGGGCAGCCCGGGTGGCTGACTAGTGGGATGAGGATATTATGTAGTACAAAACGGGAATTCTATCAAAATGTTAGAAGTAGTCACAATCAAGCTACAGTAGCCCATTACAAACAGTATTGTAAGATGCTTAGAAATGTTATCAGCAAGGTAAAGAGTATGTGGTATGCAAATAGAATAGCTAACTCACAGGATGAAATTAAAACCATATGGTCAGTTGTGAAGGAAGTGTCTGGTCAGCAGCACAAGGTCGACGATATAAAGTCAGTTCACAGTAAAAATATTTGATGCATTGCAGATGAATTAAATAAAAATTTAGTTTCTACAGGAAATCGTGTAACTTTCTTGGCAAATGCCTTTCCGAGATTGATGTCTGAAACACTCCTCTGTGATACAGACAAGAGGGAGATTGAGTCAATAACTAAATCACTGAAGACTAAGGACCCTGATGGCTATGATGGAGTGTCTAGCAGAATATTAAAGTACTGTGCTGCACATCTTAGCCCTGTATTTAGCCATATTTGTAATTTTTCCTTTAGGAATGGTCAGTTTCCTGAGCTATTAAAGTACTCAGTAGTAAAGCCGCTTTATAAAAAGGGAGAAAGGGATAATGCAGATAATTTTAGACATATTTCTATGCCATCAGTGTTTGCAAAAGTTATTGAAAAGGCTATGCATGTAAGGATAATTGATCGTTTTATATCACACGATCAAATGTACAGTTTGGCTTTAGAAGTCGTTTAACAACTGAAAATGCTATATTCTCTTTTCTCTGTGAGGTACTTGATGGGGTAAACAAACACTTGGCATATTTTTTGATTTAACTAAGGCATTTGATTGTGTTGATCACAAAATACTGCTCCAGAAGTTGGACCATTACAGAATACAGGGAGTAGCTCACATTTGGTTCACCTCTTACTTTAGCAACAGGCAGAAAAAGGTCATTAATCACAATGTTGATAACGGCTGTGATGTGGGGCCTGAGTGTGGTACAGTCAAGTGGGGGGTGCCCCAGGGATCAGTGTTGGGGCCACTCCTATTCCTTATTTATATAAATGATATGCCCTCTAGTATTATGGGTAACTCTAAAATATTTCTGTTTGCTGATGACACTAGCTTGCTAGTGAAGGATGTTGTGTGCAACATTGACTCGGTTTCAAGTAGAGCAGTACATGACCTCAGTTCATGGCTTGTAGAAAATAAACTAACGTTAAATCACAGTAAGACTCAGTTTTTACAATTGCTACCACACAATCCAACAAAACCTGAGGTTTTAAACTCACAGAACGGGCATATGATTAGTGAAACTGAACAGTGCAAATTCCTAGGTGTTGAGATAGATAGTAAGCTGTCGTGGAAAGCCCACGTTCAGGATCTTGTTCGAAGACTTAATACTGCCATTTTCACTATTCGATCGGTATCGAAAGTGAGTGATGTTTCGACACGTAAATTAGTCTACTGTGCTTATTTTCATTCACTTATGTCGTATGGTGTTATGTTTTGGGGTAACTCTTCCCACTCTAGAAGGATATTTTTGGGTCAGAAACGGGCGATTCGGGCAATAAGTGGTGTGGGTTCACGAACCTCTTGTCGACCTCTGTTCTCGAGTCTGGGTATTTTGACATTGGCCTCTCAATATGTATATTCCTTATTGTTTCTTGTTACCAATATTAGTTTATTCCCAATAATAAGCAGCTTTCACTCGGTTAATACTCGGCAGAAATCAAACCTGCATTTGGATCGGACTTCCTTAACTCTTGTGCAAAAAGGTGTGTAGTATACTGCTGCATCCATTTTCAATGAGCTGCCACTCGAATTCAAAAATCTTGGCTGTAATCCGCTTGCTTTCAGATCGAAGCTGAAGAGTTTCCTCATGGGTCACTGCTTCTATTCTGTCGAAGAGTTCCTTGAAAAGTTAAGCTGATTTTTATTGTATTGCTGATAGCGTTTACTTAAACTTATGGACTGACTTTTTTAAGGTTCATGAACATTTATTACGTTTATTTTGTAATTTCATGTACTGACAGGTTTCATGACCTTGGAGATTTGGTCCTCAATTCGGTACTACGCAACTTGATGAGTAAATAAAAAAATAAATAAAAATAATTTATGCAGGGGATTTCCAACGACTTGTTGAGTCCATGCCACATCGAGTTGCTGCAGGACTTCGCTCCTGCTCCAAAGGCAGGTCCGACACGGTGTTAGGAGGTATCCCATGATTTTTGTCATCTCAGTGAACGTATTGTCGCTTTAATGAAGATCCTAAGTGCAAAGACGTACGGGTATTAGAAGGAAAGGAAATGTACGAAACAGAGTGAGGAAGAAAACAGCAGCATAAGAATGGATACCTCTCAGAGTACTGCCGCCTAAGTTATGTCGGGTGGAAAGAAAAATAAAAGACGGCCGTTCGAAGCCTCCAGAGTTTACCGAATCAGACCTAGTGAGCCCGTCGGTCAGCTTACAGTTAACACAATCTGTGTGGCACCGAAAAAATGGTTCAAATGGCTCTGAGCACTATGCGACTTAACATCTGTGGTCATCAGTCGCCTAGAACTTAGAACTAATTAAACCTAACTAACCTAAGTACATCATACACATCCATGCCCGAGGCAGGATTCGAACCTGCGACCGCAGAATTCGCGTGGTTCCGGACTGAGCGCCTAGAAGTGTGGCAGCCATCCGAGTACTGCCATCTAAGTTACGTCTGGTGGAAACAAAAACAAAAGACGGCCGGTCGAAGCCTCCAGAGTTTACCGAATCAGACCTAGTGAGTCCGTCGGTCAACTTACAGTTAACACCCTGTGTGTGGCATCTGTCCGGCAACACTAACTGTTTAGTCCCTTCTCCAGCTGTCACAAACACTGTGTGCCCCATGTTCCATTCTTCGCCTATCAGTTGTGCTCGGGATGAACTGTAAGTCTACAGAGGGACAGTTTGCTTCGACAGGCAGTAGATCGAAATAGCGGCCGCAGGAGGAAGAAAATTACGCCAATGATTATTCCTATTGACGGCGCCCGCTGGGCCGCGAAATGGCGGCCCGGCGAGACGCACAGCTGAGCGCCGAACAAGAGACGTGACAGGGACACGGGCGCAGGGGCGGCCGGCTGCCGATCCGGGCCGGTCCCCGAGGCGCGGCCCGACGAGTCCGGCCGCGGCTGTCCGCGTGATAGCATTGTGCCGCGCGGCTTGGCCGCACAATGGCCGCTGATGTATCGCAGTAATTGCGGCCGCCTTGCCCCTGGCGCCGCCGCGCCGCCTCACGGCGGGACCTCGCTCCTGCTCCCAGACCGCGGTCTCTCACTGCGCTCCACAACCTTCACACGTACACGGGAAAGGCTAACGTCGGTAACAAGCACTCTTCCCCCTTAGTGTGCACTTCTACACCTGCGAATTCATGATTATTTCAATTGGACACCCTTCTTGCCAGCACAGAAATCGGGTGACATACACTACTGGCCATTAAAATTGCTCCACCACGAAGATGACGTGCGGTAGACGCGAAATTTAACCGACAGGAAGAAGATGCCGTGATATGCAAATTATTAGCTTTTCAGAACATTCACACAAGGTTGACGCCGGTGGCGACACCTACAACGTGTTGACATGAGAAAAGTTTCCATCCGATTTCTCATATACAAACAGCAAATGACCGACGTTGCTTGGTGAAACGTTGTTGCGATGCCTCGTGTCAGAAGGAGAAATGCGTACCATCACGTTTCCGACTTCGATAAAGGTCGCATTGTAGCCTATCGCGATTGCTGTTCATCGTATCGTGACATTGCTGCTCGTGTTGGTCGAGAGCCAGTGACTGTTCCCAAAATATGGAATCGGTGGGTTCAGGGGGGTAACACGTAACGCCGTGCTGGATCCTAACGGTCTCGTATCACTAGCAGTAGAGATGACAGGCATCTTATCAGCATGGCTGTAACGGATCGTGCAGCCACGTCTCGATCCCTGAGTCAACAGATGGGGACGTTTGCAAGACAAAAACCATCTGCACAAACAGTTCGACGACGTTTGCAGCAGCATGGACTATCAGCTCGGAGACCATGGATGCGGTTACCTTTTACGCTGCATCACAGACAGGAGCGCCTGCGATGGTGTACTCAACGGCGAGTCTGGGTGCACGAATGGAAAAACGTCAATTTCTCTGATGAACCCAGGTTCTGTTTACAGCATCATGATGGTCGCATCCGTGTTTGGCGACATCGCGGTGAACGCACGTTGGAAGCGTCTATTCGTCATCGCCATACTGGCGTATCACGCGGCGTGATGGTATGGGGTGCCATTGGCTACACGTCTCGGCCACATCTTATTCGCATTGATAGCACTTTGAACAGTGGACGTTACATTTCAGATGTGTTATGACAGGTGGATCTACCCTTCATTCGATCCCTGCGAAACCCTGCATTTCAGCAGGATAATGCACGTCCGCCTGTTGCAGGTCCTGTACGGATACAGAAAATGTACTACTGCTGCCCTGGAAACCACATTCTCCAGATCTCTCTCCAACTGAAAACGTCTTGTCAATGGTGGCCGAGCAACTGGCTCGACATAATACGCCAGTCACTACTCTCGATGAACTGTGGTATCGTGTTGAACCTGCATGGGCAGCTGTACCTATACACGCCATCCAAGCTCTGTTTGACTCTATGCCCAGGCGTATCAAGGCCGTTATTACGTCCAGAGGTGGTTGTTCTGGGTATGATTTCTCAGGATCTATGCACCCAAACTGCGTGTAAATGTAATCATATGTCAGTTCTAGTATAATATATTTGTCCAATGAATACCCGTTTATCACCTGCATTTCTTCTTGGAGTAGCAGTGTTAATGGCCAGTAGTGTATGTCACAAAAGCCAAGTGCACCATTAGGCAGTGATTAATGTAATCTTTATTCTCTATCTTTTATCGTATTTTCATTGTTTGTTTTCTGAGGTGGCAATTGGAACCCAACCCGGCGTCACCATAAATAAGCGTCAGAAGGCTCATGAAAACCACGGTCGGTCTGGCCAGTTTACCAGACGAACGTTCGTGAATCAGGCATGTAGACTACCACAATGGAAAATGCTCCTAATGCAGTATACACAAAGGCGAATATGTCCTAGGCGGAGTTAGCGGTGTAGTAGGGATTACTGAAGAATGGGATACGAACTGTCGGCTTTGGCCAAAGACATCAGAAGTCACAGATTTAATAGCAAAGACAATCGTTGAGAAACAAAAGAAAACGGTTCAAATGGCTCTGAGAACTATGGGACGTAACATCTGATTTCATCAGTCCCTAGTCTTACAACTACTTAAACCTAACTAACCTAAGGACATCACACACATCTATGACCGAGGCAGGATTCGAACCTGCGACCGTAGCAGCAGCGTGGTTCCAGACTGAAGCGCCTAGAACCGCTCGCCCACAGCGGCCGGCAGAACGCTGTACAGAGGAAACAGATGGTAGACATATAACAGGTATATTCCTATTTCGAACATAATGTTGACTACATCGCTTCATTGAGAACTCGTATCATATTCTTCAGCTGTCCTATGTAGGCCAACTGGAGAACAGGACACAAATTTTACTGGTGTTCCTTTTATCGTCTCCAGTACTACTAGCATCCTATTCGTCAGTTGATACTAGAGACAGCGAAGGTGAAAAAACAGATATACGTAAAATTTCTATCCCATACTTCAATATATGTTACTAACGCTAGCGAGCCAGCCCGGTTAGCCGTGTGGTCTTAACGCACTGCTTTCCGGGCCGGAAGGCGTGACGGTCCCCGGCACGAATCCGCCCGGCGGATTAGTATCGAGGTGCGGTGTGCCGGCCAGTCTGTGGATGGTTTCTAAGGCGGTTTTCTAGCTGCCTCGACGAATGCGGGCTGGTTCCCCTTATTCCGCCTCAATTACACTATGTAGGCGGTTGCTGCGCAAACACTGTCTCCACGTACGCGTACACCATAATTACTCTGCCACGCAAACATTTGGGGTTACACTCGTCTGGTGTGAGACGTTCCAAGGGGTTCCACTGGGGGTCGAACCGCACAATAACCCTGTGTTCGGCATGGGGCGGCGGTAGGGTGAATGGACTGTTGTAGCCTGTTGTGGGGTTGTGAACCACCGAAGGCTACGGCGGGGACGAAGCCTCTCCGTCGTTTCTACGTCTTCAGTTCCATTCAATCCAATCCAATACAATACAATGCTAGTGAGGAAGAAAAAATCGACATACGTAATGTTGCCATCCTGTACCTCAGTTGAACTACGCGAAGGCTAAAAAAATCGAAATACATAATATTTGTATCCCATTCTTCAGTTGATCTATATAGGTCAACTGAAGTGTATGATACGAATTGTTTTTCGTCTTCGATTGTAGTAGCATCGACTAAAAGTTGTCGCAATAGTACTAGCGACGGTGCAAAAACCTGCAACAGTAAAATTTGTATTCCGTACTTCAGTTGACCTATATATGTCAACAGAAGAATAGGATACTAGTTTTAGCGAAGGCGAAAAATTCGACACATGTAAAATTTGTGTCCCTTACTTCAGTTGACCTATACAGGAATAGGATACTAGAGGCATCTGAAGTACAGGATACAATTTTTTGGTATATTGGTTTTTTCGTCTTCGATAGCATTAGTACCAACTGAAAAATATCGTAGTAATACTAGTAGTGTAGTTGATGACCGTGCTTCAAGTCTTCCATATGCATAGGAATAGATAAATCCATACCTACAAACGAAAATCCAAAAGTAAAAATTGTCGAATGAAAAATAATTCTTCCAATGTATCTCAGACTCACTGAGAATGAAAATAAGTTCAGAATGAATTGGAACGAATAAATGATTTAAATTAATACAAGCGACAAAAATCGTACACAATGTCGAGCCCTGTTTTTTAATAACACATTCATTTATGAATGTTGGGCTCCATAACGTCCCCTGCCAAGGATAGTACTTCTACTTATGGCATGTATCGGTTAGAAAAATGCACCGATGATGACTGATATTAGTCGAAATCGATTTGCAAGAAGATAAATAAATTATGATTCCGCGACTGGTTGCTACATTATTAATAATTTTACATTCATGTATACTAATTTCCATTGATAACGCCTCGCCACAGAAGCTAACCAATTTATTATCTATGGCTCGAAAATAAAGACATTAATATCTGTGAGTGAACAATGACATCACTGGTCTACGCCGATGGGTTGCATTCCATTCTTCAGTTGACCCGGAATGTAAAAGACGGGAACTAGCTTACAGACTTATGTGGCAGCTTACGTGTTAAGGAAATAGATTGAAGTCCAAATCTGGCAGCCTCAACCCATTTAAATCAAAGTCATGTAATATAACGCATCGTGTCAAGTAAAGTAACATGATACATGATGTAATGTATAAAATGACACATGCCGTCATGGCATTTGTCATGTCGTGCAATATTAAAGTTTAGGATACATGCATCCCCACTCTGGGATACTTTCAATTATAGTAGATGCACCCCCATTCCCGAATACTTCCTAGTGTAGATGCACTCCAGTCTCTAGAAGCACATAAATTTGTGTCTATTTGTTCTCACATCCCTCACCATATATGGAACAAGGAGTGGGTTTGGGGGAGAAATAGTTCCCGCTAGGAAAAAATCAGCCCCATCTCCCACCCAGAAATTAAAAAATTCTTTTTGCGACCATCTCCTTCCCCACCAGGAGCAAATCCACCCCCAGAAGTTTCATCACCCCATAAAAACTTTTTTAGCTAATATATGTATGCTCTTCAGCAATATGATATTATATGCTGCTTACTATAGGTGGCAGATATTCCAGATTTTGGGTACAGTATCAGGGACTTTAACTCATAAATTGCAAGGTGCAAGTGTGCTATCACCTTGCACCTAAGAGAGCTCAGTGCGCTTGGGAAGCAGGTTTAACTCGTAAATGTCAATGAAGCTGCCAGGTAAGTCGAAAAGCTGGTCCCTTCTTTTACATCCCTATTTCTGTCGAGAGTATATTCATTCACCTTTTTTGTGCTATGACAGGAGCATTTTTCATTCTGGTTCACAATAATTTTGACTTTAGACCGCCACATAATTTTTACCTTGTATCACCATAGTTTGGCTGCTGACGAAGATTTCTGTTGACTCGGGCGATGACCAATCCAGTGTAGGCTTTTTTATTGTCTTGTGAATCATCTTGCTAATATCGTGGCAACGGATAAAGGTTTCACAAAATAGTAGGACGACCGTTAATTACATTTATTTCTCCGCCTTCTTACAAAATTTAAACCGATGTGCACAATTTCAAAACGCTTAGTTGGCTCGCATAAAAACTCACAAAAACGTGTTTTTGCACTAAAATCTGAATGAAGCTAGATTTTTGAAAGCCAGTGCTCATTTTTATCGTAAGGATGCAATTTTAATTATTTGTATCACTTTAAACCATTTCCGACAATCCATTTCACATAAGAATGAATTTTATATTTAGCTCGGCTTTAAAACATCGTGTCTCGACAACGGATAAAAATTATTTGATAAAAAATTTCGATTTCACTTTATCTATTTATTTACCTTTTTACAAAGTTTGAACCGATTCCTACAAGTTTAGATTACGGAAGTGGCGCGTTTCAAAAACTTTGCGGAAAACATGTTTTTTGCACGTAAAATCCAAACGAAGTAAGATTTTTTCAAACACTTATAACTTATCTTAGACCAACATCTGATACACCAGTGGAACTAATTTGAACCATCGGTCTCGCTGCAATCTGGAATTATTTGAAGGGCTTATTTCAATAGTGGTACAAGTGCATTTTTGTTCATTCTGAGATACAGAGTCCTAAAGTTCAATGAGCACTGAAAAATCTACAGTTGAGATGCCAGAAATATTCAAGTATATATGGACTTGTACCACTATTGAAATAAGCCCTTCATTTAAGGGTGTGTGTTTTTGCACTTGTGATTTATTTCATATTTAACGCACAGAAAGTAGATTTTCCTGTAAGACAGCTCTTACAAATTTCGGCTGTATCATCTTCTGAATGGAGACAAGTTGTTACTGGCGATCCACACAGATCAGTTCGGAAACTACACCTCTGTTGCTAAATATAAATAGCTCTACATCCTACAACGATAAAGTAGGTGTACTACTCTTTGCTTTAGTGGGAGCATAATATCAGCCCCAGCAGAGCATTAACAACACAAGGAGCAACAAATGAAAGATTCAAAATCATTATTCATTGGTTCTCTGTAAATAGTCCATCACTTAACGTAGAATAGAAAGCACAGTCTATTCCATTCTGTAGAAGGCAAGATACACCATCATCAGTAACAATAACGCCGGGGAAAGGGCGGAGAAAAGGAAAAATTGAGTCGAAAACTGAAAAACAAATTCCATCTGCTGTCTTTATTGCACTTTTATTATGCCAACGACGTTTCGAAGTCACAGCTTCATCAGGGATTTCTCTTGTATGTAAGGAACTTCACTGCGACGTCAAGACGAAAGAGACGCTTATATGTGGGACTTTGGAGAGCATTCTTCATTGCAGTTTACGAAAATGTTGTGGAATATGTACAGATCATAGAAAAAATACGTAGATTTTTTGGTAACAATAAAAGTATATCTATGAATTTTGTTGCTTTATGTTATGTATGGCATCCCAATGAAGCTGCTCCCAAATTTTCAGCATACACAATTTTCAAATATGACGCTGAAGGTTTTCTCAACAACGTAAAGTGCATGTATATTTCAGCATCACAAAGATAATAAATAACTTATACAAGACAACTTAATATTTGAGCAACTTTGTTTTATTCCTCAGAGAAAAAATGCTGTTCTTTTCAATGGTTGTAAATAAACATCAACATCCATATGACATGTTACAAAATAAGTGACCTATTTAACTGTTGTGTGATGGTACAGAAATAAATGCTATTATATTTTGCAGCAATGCAGTGCGCAAAAACCTTTCATACAATATGCAGTAACCGTTTATTAATACAATAAATTAAGTGAAGTTATTACAAGTGAACTCATAGGTGTAACCAGACTATGCCGTAGGCATAAGAGAGGCAGCGATCGGTAGGAAAGCGCAAAAGAGAGAAGATCGACACAGATGGAGTGGACTATAAAGGAATTTTAGCAAACACTTGTATGCGTGTTTACATTTTGAGGAACTTACTGAATGTTATTAGGACTCCACTAAATTCATTTACAATCTTGTCATTTGGGATGGACTGTCGGTATGATGTGAGGGCCTTCTTAATATCTATCCGAAGCCTTTGGGTTGAACATGTAGCACCTTTAAGTCTGTTGCTATGTTATCAATTTCGTGATCTGTATTCAGTAAATGGTCAGCAACTGAGGATTTATTACTTTATTTGAAACGGAAAATAACATAGTGTTCTTTGAATCTTGGGAATAAATTCCTGCCAGTTTATCGCACATAAAAGCTGTCAATGTTGTGACAAATGATTTTCGTCACACCAGACTGTTTGAACTTACTAGATGAATTTCATTTGTGAATTAATTGTAAGGCTAATTTCCATAGAAACTTTCGATTATGTTGCACTTCTTTAGGCTATTTTGCTGTAGCCTTGAATCTGTTCTAAAACTTTCTTACAAGCATGAATACTGAAATTGCATATATTTGGACATGTAACTGGGGAGTGGAAAATCATCTGAAGTACGGAAACAGAGGCAAAGTCAGTAACTCTCTTCGATTCATGCGGCTGTGGCTGTGGCCGAGCGGTTCTAGGCGCTTCAGTCTGGAACCGCGCTGCTGCTACGGTCGCAGGTTCGAATCCTGTCTCGGGCGTGAATGTGTGTGATGTCCTTGGGTTAGTTAGGTTTAAGTAGTTCTAAGTTCTAGGGGAGTGATGACCTCAGATATTAAGTCCCATAGTCCTTAGAGCCATTTGAACCATTTTTTAGTTCGATTCATACAGAAATACGCTTTAGTAACTAGTTGCCCAGTATTGTCCATTTACTTATTTATACCCATCTTACGGAAGTGTGAAGAAAGCGTTAAACTTGCTATGGCATAATTTTATGATTAAACACCATCACTTTCTACCCCCACACCAACCTCTACGGTTTAAATGTCGTCAGGACTTTCACCTATCAGTAATTCGGAAAAATATCTATTCGACACTAGCATAATTCGTTTTCGGTTATTTTTCCATGCAACATTTTTCACAACTACATCCCACCGCTAAGCGTGGTACATCTGCCCCACTCAACACTGCGTGTTCGCAGACAGTCACATATCTAGCAAGTTTCGCTGTAACTGTTCCAGGAGTCCCAAAGTGCCTCACTCCACGCTAACTGACTCGTAATACTAAGTGAAATACCGGTCAAGTTCGCTTGAAATTCAGCCAGGCGTTCCAATGCTAAGCTGAAATACAGATCGATTCCTTGAAGATTTTAAAATATATCAGGGATTATGGAAGGGGTTACTGTATCAATTTGAGATAAGGGTTCCTGGCCCGGGAACGACCAGTTAAAAAGTTATAAGTGAAATGGAATACATACGACGGTACTGTTTGTTGCTAAGATTGCACGATAGACAATCCCAACTAGAACTTGGTTCTAGAGGTTGGGATAATAACGTAACTAATCCAATGCACATGGCGAACTGTATACTGACATGAAGAGTTCTAGTGCACAACATCTGTACTGTAGTTGAGGTCAGTCTGTGTTTACAGTGTGAAGTACAAAATTCGATCAGCCCTAACCAGATGGAGTAGTATCTAGTGACGAAACCTGCAAACATAATTTTCGCGTATGGCAAGCAGAAGAAAGCAGCAGAGAAGCGGGAAAGTTTCTAAACATTCATGGTGGTGTCTGTTTGTTCTATATCGTGTCTCCCTACCACTTTCGCGCAACGACGCTCTAAGCGTGTTTTTTAGGGAGTTGACTAGTTTGAACCTGGGACCTGTTGCTGGTAAGGAGACGCCAGACCACACATGACATGTAGAATTCAGAAGAGTTCGGTGAGACTAGCGATGATATAACCAAAAACTAAATGATCTCAGCGTCAGCTCCACTGCACTCCCTGTAAAAGAATCTTAATACTAACTAAATTTAGTGGAAGGGGTTCAAGGCTTTCCTATTTTTAGTTAGCTGGTAAAATAACGTAGAAAAAGCAGTTACGTTCACCACTGGAAATTTTATTCTACTCACAAAACATTGTTTATAAATTGCACTATTGATAAAAGGAGATGTTTTATTACAGGATGATAAAAACCAACTGCGTTCAACAAAAATGTGAACGAATATTCCCTGAATGAGTTTCCAACTTCTACAATGGATCGAAGGAAGACCTATGGCATATCACATCTATAATCTAGGTTTAAATTAAGTTTCACAAAAGAGAAAACTATCAAAATGGTCTACAGTGACCTTCAATTATCTTTAATTACTTATCTAACTTGTCGTAAATCACAGTGGCTGATGTGGCTTCTCAATAATTATATAACAGAGAAATCATCGCGTTTCAGATTTTTACTTCAAGTGGCAAATGTGAGCACCATGAGTTTTAATTTACGATCGACACTAGTATTACGCAAAAAAGGTGGTGTAACAGATGAGACTTCTGCAGTTCTGAGTGAAGCCTTATTCGCTCAAAAATGCGGCATCGCGTGCGTTCATTACCTTGTTGGTGTTCGTCAGGGGGGCGGCGGCCGGCGCAGCTCGCCGTCTCGGAACTAGCTCTCCTCCTAACTTCTCCTTGCTACAATTTACCGAAGTTGGTTTAAAAAAACTATCTGGCTGTGTTTTCATCTGACCAATCAGGGTCTCAATGTTAACCTTAAGCTCCGCCTACAAAAATTCTGTCTATCCAATGAGAAACGTTATACTTTTCGTGGTGGGGCAATGTTTTTAAAGTTTGCAACGTAACAGAGACGCGAAAAGCTCTCACGCTAAAACTTGCGGGTGGTAGTGGCCCTTTTTGTGTTAACGTAAGGTCTTTACTGTTTTTCTGTAGGGCTCTAGCTTTCAACATGGGCTGGTGGGTGGTCCTTGACGTAACAAAGACGCGAAAAAGTCTCACACTAAAACTTGCGGGTGGTGTCGTCCTAGTGGTTAGGTGGCGACGTGGGTGTCCATCCCTTATCGTAGGGCCTTCTAGCTTAACACGGCTCTGCTCTCGGCTTCTCGTTTCTCCCCTCGGAACTACGTCTGTCTCATGGTGGGGAGGTATGACATGCATTTAGGCAATCTTGTGTTAGTCTGTGGTATACCATTTGCTCACTCGTTACTCGTATTACTTTGGTTAATTTAATGTCACAATTTATTCGGAGCTATGTGACATTCTACTGGATTTGCTGATCATGTCAGGGTTTTCATGGAAGGTGTTGGATTTGCCTGACACCTTACAAGTTGTACAGGTCCAAGTACCCGCCTAGAAACTATCCAACTCACACTAAGTTCCCATAACTGCTGCAGATGGTTGCCAGAGTAGAACGGCCGAGCAGGACGACGAGCTACACGGGCTCCAGACTGCAGGTCGTGGTTTAGTGGCCAGCGCTGCTGGCTCTGAATTGCAGGGTCCCAGGTTCGATTCCCAGCCGGGTTTGAGTTTTTCTCTGCCCGGAGAATGGGTGTTTGTGCTGTTCTCATCATTTCATCATAATCATCATCATCATTATCATTATTTGTGACAGTGGATAGGTTGGATTGTGTAAAAATTGGGACTTTGTACGGGCGCTGATGACCGCGCAATTGACCTCCCCACAAACCAGACCTCAAACACGGACTCCAGACTTAAAAAATTCAATGCTTGCTTGCTTGCACGAGTGGGCGAGGCGTCTGCTGTCACCATTCGATTTGCTGAACGTGAATTGAATTTTTCGCATAGTAGAATGTGGTAAATAATACGGGAAATGCAGGTATACCCTGTTATCCACAAAATGCTTGTTTTGACTCCTACTGACTCCTGAACTCCTGACATGGTGTCGCGTTCAGTCAATGGTCCTTGCAGAGCCTTAAAGCCGATTCGCACGTACTGTTCTACCAGCGTCAGAATGTTATGTAAACTGAAGGAGAAGGGGCAGAAAGGGAAGGGAAGGAAAGGAAAGAAAAGGGATGGAACTATTGATGTCAGCTGCGTCGGGACTTAGCGTGGCACCAGCGGCGGCGAGTGAAAATGTGAACCACGCCGGGGTTATGTGTACAAGTATCAACTGCGGGTTCCGCGTGGCATGTCCGAAAGAACAGACACGAGGCATTCACATAAGAGACAGAATGCTAAATATGTACAGACTTGTAGTTAAGTAACAGTAATATAGGCATCAGGTGACTTGTGGAAAGCCATCAACACAGATTATTGGAATACCTATTATAAAGTGCACTGAAGAGAGGTATCAATGTCGGTCGGTGAGGCCTGTCACGAAATCTGCGTTCCAAAACATCCCAAAGGTGTTCTATAGGATTCAGGTCAGGACTATGTGCACGCCAATCCATTAGAGGAATGTTATTGTCGTGTAACCACTCCACCACAGGCCGTGCGTTATCAACAGATGCTCGATCCTATTGAAAAATGCAATCGCCCTCCCCGAATTGCTCTTTAACTGTGGGAAGCAAGAACGTGCTTAAAACATCAATTGAGGCCTGTGATAGCGTCACGCAAAACAACAAGGGGTGCAAGTCTCGTCCATGAAAAACACGACCTCACCATAACACCACAGCCTCCAAATTTTACTGTTGGCGCTACACACGCTTGCAGATGACGTTCACCGGGCATTCACCAAACCCACACCCTGCCATCGGATCGCCAGATTGTGTAACGTGATTCGTCACTCCACACAACGTTTTTCCACCGCTCAATCTTCCAATGTTTACGCTCCTCACACCAAGCGAGACGTCCTTTCGCATTTAGTGGCGTGATGTGTGGCTTATGAGCAGCCACTTGACCATGAAATCCAAGTTTTCTCACCTCCCACCTAACTGTCATAGTACTTGAAGTGGATTCTGATGCAGTTTGAATTTCCTGTCTGATGGTGTGGATAGATGACTGCTTATTACACATTACGACCCTCTTCCGCTGTCGGCGGCCTCTGTCAGTCAGCAGACGAGGTCGGCCTACACGCTTTTGTGCTTTACGTGTCTCTTCACGTTTCCACTTCATTATCACATCGGAAACAGTGGACCTAGGGACGTTTAGGAAAGTGGAAATCTCGGGTACAGACGTATGACACAAGTGACATCCAATCACATGACCACTTTCGAAGTCCTTGAGTTCCGCGGAGAGCCCCATTCTGCTCTCTCGCGATGTCTAATGACTACTGAGGTCACTGATATGCAGTACCTGGTAGTAGGTGGCAGTACAATGTACCTAATATGAAAGACGTATGTTTTTGGGGGTGTCCGGATACTTTTGATCACATAATGTAGGTAGCGAGTTCTACTCTGAGATCAAAAGACTGGCATAGGAGCAGAGTTTGTGCCAGACCGCATCAAACCAGTCAGAAGACGACTCAAAACAAAAGCTAGGACTCAGAGACGAGAATGACTGCAATAAATTTCAGCTGGCGATAGCTAACAATCCGTTCAGTAATCACAAGAGGAGGTGATATACTTGGTAAACGGCAGGACACACGGGAAGATTTCAGTTAGATTATATCATAGTTAGGCACGGATTCTGAGATTGACTACCGGATTGTAAGGCGGCCCAGTAGCAGACATAAACTCAGACCACGGCTTAATAGTGATGAAGAGAAGACCAAAGTATATGAGACTAGTCGGGAAGAATCAATGCACAAAGAAGTGGGACACGAGATTGCTAAGAAACGAGCAAAACGCTTGAAGTTCTCTGAGACTATAGATACTGCGATAAGGAACAGCTCAGTAGGTAGGCATATTGAAGAGGAAGGCGACAGCTCCATAAAGAGCAATCACTGAAATTGGAAAGAAAAATATTGTACAAAGAAGATAACTACGAAGAAACCATGGATAAGAGAAGAAATTCTTCTGTTGATTGAAGAAAGAAGGAAGTACAAAAACGTTCAAGGAAATGCAGGAATGTAGAAGTACAGGTCAATTACGAAAGGAATAGATAGGAAGTGCATGGAAGCTAAGGGAAAGTGGCTGCGTGGAAAACTTGAAGAAATCGAATAGGAATTATTGTCGGACTACCGACTCGGCTTATAGGAAAGCCAGAACAACTTACGGTGAAATTAAAAGCAAAGTTGGTAACATTAAGAGTGCAATTGGAATTCCACTGTTAAATACAGGGGAGAGAGCGGATAAGTGGAATGATTACACTGCAGGCGTTTATGAGGGGGAAGACTGTATGATGATATGATATTAAAAGAAACAAAAGTCAATATAGAAAAGGCAGGAGATCCAGTATTAGAATCAGAATCTAAAAGAGCTTTGTAAGATTTAAGACCCATAAAGTAGAAGGGGTAGATAACGTTCCATCAGAATTACTAAAATCATTTGGAGAAGTGGCAACAAAACGACTATTCACATTGATGAGTAGAATGTATGAGTCTGTCGATATAATAATGGAACAGAAAATTGAGGATGCGTTAGATGACAGTCGGTTTGGCTTGAGGAAAGGCAAAGGCATCAAAGAGGCAGTTCTGACATTAAGATTGACAAGATTGAAGAAAAATGAAGACAAATTCATAGGATTTGACGATATAGAAAAAGCATTCGATAATGTCAAACGGTGCAAGATGGTCGAAATTCTGAGAAAAATAGGGTAAGCTTTAGGTAAAGGCCGGCATATATAATATATACAAGAGCCAGGAATGATCTGTAGGTGTGGACGACCAAAACCGAAGGATTAAAAGGGTGTAAGACAGGAATGTAGTCTTTCGCCCCTACTGTGCAATCTGTACGTCGAAGAAGCAATGACGGGAATAAAAGAAAGGTTCTAGGTCGGCATTAAAATTCAATGATGACAAGGCTATCCTCTCTGAAAGTGAAGAAGAATTACAGGATCTGTTGAATGGAAGGAACAGTCTAATGAGTGCAGAATATGGCCGGCCAGAGTGGCGGAGCGGTTCTAGGCGCTACATTCTGGAACCGAGCGACGCTACGGTCGCAGGTTCGAATCCTGCCTCGGATGTGTCATGTCCTTAGGTTAGTTAGGTTTAAGTAGTTCTAAGTTCTAGGGGACTGATGACCTCAGATGTTAAGTCCCATCGTACTCAGAGCCATTTGAAACATTTTTTTTTTTTTCGCGGAATATGTATGACAGTAAATTAAAGAAAGACGAAGTAATGCAAGGAGGAGGAGGAGATTACCTTTAACGAATCGTCGACAACTAGGTCATTAGACAGGAAGCGCAAGCTCGTATTAAAAAAGGATGGGGAAGGATATCAGCCACACCCTTTGAAAGGAACCACCCCGGCATTTGACTGAGGCAATTTAGGAAAATCACAAAAACCTACATCAGGATGGTCGGAAGGGCGTTTGAACATTGGTCCTCCCGAATGCGAGTCCAGTGTGCTAACCACTACGCCACATCGCTCGATGAAAGTATTGAGAAGGAACAGAAATGGGAAAAGCGAGAAACTTAACATAAGGATTGATGATAACGAAGTAGATGACGTTAACGAATTCTGCTTCTTAGGCAGCAAAATAACCCATGATGGACTGAGCAAGGAGGACGTAAAAAGCAGATTAGCACTGATGAAAAGGGCACTCCTGGCTACAAGATGTCTGTTGCTGTCAAACTAAGACCTCAATTTGAGGAAGAATGTTCTGAAAGTGTGCGTTTGGAGCACAGCACTATATGGCAGTGAAACATGTACTGTGGGAGAACCGGAACAAAGAGAATCGAACCACTTGAGATATGGTACTACAAAAGAGTGTTCTAAATTAAATGGACAGATAAGGTAGGCAATGACGAGTCTCCGAAGAATCGGCGAGGAAAGGAATATATGGAAAACACTGAGA
This sequence comes from Schistocerca gregaria, assembly GCF_023897955.1. Taxonomy (NCBI): domain Eukaryota; kingdom Metazoa; phylum Arthropoda; class Insecta; order Orthoptera; family Acrididae; genus Schistocerca; species Schistocerca gregaria. The sequence goes on along the minus strand of NC_064920.1, from coordinate 386,572,351 downwards.
AGGAAAAGGGACAGAATGGTAGGACACGCGCTATACCACGAGGCTTAAAGGCCCGTTTATAGAAGAGGTAGGGAAGGTGCAACAAATAGCTGCACATTTCGTCATGGCTTGGTTCCGCAAGTGGAAGAGCGTTACGAAGATGGCCAACAAACAACAGTGGCAGACAATACGAGAGAGGAGTTATTCATCATGGAATATTTAGTGTTGAAGTTCCGAAAGCATACTTACTCAAGAGAGACCTACATACAGCCGCCCTTCCCGCCCACCATTTGCGAGTGGAACAGCGAAATGAGGAAAAAGCTAGTGGCTCCACGCTGCGTACGGCGGTCTGCAGCGAATGGACATAGGTGTACAAATGGGTCAAAGCGGAAGTCAATTCGTAATCGGCTCCTCAGTAAATGTTTAATCGATGACCCATCCTTAAAGTGACGTCACTGTCGACAAGACGTTAAATTTTGACAAAAAAATTCAAATGCTTGTCTCACTTTTATGGTCTCAACGGCCCTATTCGTCGGCTCGCCGACAACACTTCATAATTTTTACACTCTTCGTAATGTTCCACGACCATTGTACGCTCCAGTTGATGTAGCGAGCGCTCCGTAAAAAATATCTTCCCCGCTGCATTACGCTATTCTTCTGCTTTTTTTTTTTTTTTTTTTTTTTTTGTCATTCGCTGCAGCTGTGTCCCGCGTTTTACCTGCGGCGGGTAGTAGCTCCCACTTGCGCGTCGCTCTCCTGTTATTTCGCAACGCTGGAGGCGCTGCTTTCTCCAGAGAGCAGTTTATACAAATTAGAGATTCGTGTGGCGCGGTGGGTCGCGTTTCCAGCAGCTACGCACCGCGCGCCCACTAATGCCGTGTACAGCGCAGGCGCGTGTCAGCACTGAATACTGCATCCGTCACCGCCGGCATTCAGAAAACGCTGCGCGTCGCCTCACGGATTACGCGCCGTCGCATATTAATTGAAAGTAACTCTAATTAACGGTGGACATCGATGAATTTAATTAGGCGCGGCGGAAAAAAATAATAGCCCGTCGCCGCTACACGGCTGCGCGCTCGCTATTGTCGAGGCTTTAATCAATTACACGCGAGGCGATATTTCAACAAAGGAGTAACGGCGTTATTGTATCCCGCGCCGGCAAGAACGCGCCCGTGGAGAATGGCCGCACACAGTGGACGAGATTCCACGCGCGCTGCTTGCCGCATTTGGCGCCCCAGGCTCGCTGATGTACGTGTTACGGGGGGAAAAAAAATAATGGGGCCTCCTCAGGATAGTTTTGCAAATGGGGTTCTGGTGAAACTTTGAGGCAACATGTCTCATAATACGAAACAGAGTATTTTGTTATCCCTCGGATAAGTTATATGCTCCCAGAATGAGATTTTCACTCTGCAGCGGAGTGTGCGCTGATATGAAAGTTCCTGGCAGATTAAAACTGTGTGCCGGACCGAGACTCGAACTCGGGACCTTTGCCTTTAGCGGGTAGGTGCTCTACCAACTGAGCTACCCAAGCACGACTCACGCCCCCCTCCTCATAGTTTTACTTCTGCCAGTATTTCGTCTCCTAACTTCCAAACTTTACAGGAGCTCTTCTGCGAACTTCGCAGAACTAGCACTCCGGAAAGATTGATATCAGCGCACACTCCCCTGCAGAGTGAACATCTCATTCTGCAAACATCCTACAGGCTGTGGCTAAGCCATGTCTCCACAATATCCTTTCTTTCCGAAGTGCTAGTTCTGCAAGATTCGCAGGAGAGCTTCGATGAAGTTTGGAAGGTAGGAGATGAGATACTGGCAGAAGTAAAGCTGTTAGGATGGGGCATGAGTCATGTTTGGGTAGCTCAGTTGGTAGAGCACTTGCCCGCGAAAGGCAAATGTCCCGAGTTCGAGTCTCGGTCCGGCACACAGTTTTAATCTGTCAGAAAGTTTCAAGGTATATGTTACTGTTCGTGAAAACTGCAACACCAGGACGAAAATATGTGATAAACATTTGAAAGAAGTTCGTTTATTCGAGTATGTCTTTCACTACAGTAAAACCTGTCTACTAGATGCGGTGTTTCATCTTTTTCAAATGCCATCTTTATCATTTTCTTCTCGGACCAACGTCTATGAGAAATGATACAGGGTGACAATTATTGAACTATATGAAAGAAAACTTAATTAGTTAGAAACTACAGCGTGCACACTCTTTATTTACATGTAAACCTTACTACAGGTATTCGGGTTTAGGTTGTGACATGTTCGATATGCCTGCCATCACTGGTGATGATGTGGCGCACGTGAAAAGCGAAATTGTGCCTGACTCGATGAAGTGTCGAAACATCGATGCTGTCGTTGAACTCCTGAATGGCTCATCACTTAACATTTCCGGCCTGAGATGCTGTGATCCATACATAAGACTCTTCCCTGACGTTTCGCCTTCGACTGCGGAAGGCATCCTCCGAGGACAATCGGCAAAATGCAACGAGAGCACTAGTGAGCGCCGTATATATAAGCCTTCCAGAGGCCGCCGCTGTCAATCACGTGACGTCGGCTGTGCTATGATCTCTGATATTGCCAACTTTCTCAATTGAAACTAATCAGTTGTCACGGTGTTGCTGCAATGTTGACATCCATATCTTATCCAACTTAATGCCTTCATCTTTTCTATTAAAATTATTGCACTGTTTGGAAATCTCAATGGCCTCTCTGTACATTCGCCCATAATAATGCGACGTCTTTGCTATGACGGTCGTCTCACTCAGCTTTATTTCATGGTCACCTTCCTGAAACACATGTTCCGCTACAGCCGATTTATCAATATGTCAGGGGAGAGTCTTATGTATGGACCACGGCATCTCAGCCCGGAAATGTTAAGTGACGACCTGCCGTGAAAACCTTTACTCTATGACCCGGAATGGCTGTTTTCAGCTGAACGATGGTTTTGAGGTTATTGCTATACATTTTGTCTTTAATATAGCCCCACAAAAAGGAGTCGCATTTATACGGAGAAAATGGCAGCCAATTGAGGTTGATGCCAGTGGCCTCTGGGTACGCCAGAGCCTGAATGCGGTCGCTAGAGCGCTCCTCCATGACGTCAAACACTCTTCTGCTTCGATGAGGTCGAGCTACGTCTTGCCCGAACCACGTCTTCTTGAAATGAGGATGAAATCATCTTCCAAAACCTCTACGTACCGTTCAGCAGTCACCGTGCCATCAAGGAATATCGCACCAATTTTCCCGTGACTGGACATTGCACATCATAAAGTCATCCGTTAAAGATGAAGAGACTTCTCGATCGCGAAATGCGGATCCTCAGTCCCCCAAATACAGCTATTTTCTTTCTACATCTACATTTACACTCCGCAAGCCATCCAACGGTGTGTGGCGGAGAGCACTTTACGTGCCACTGCATTACCTCCCTTTCCTGTTCCAGTCGCGTATGGTTCGCGGGAAGAACGACTGCCGGAAAGCCTCCGTGCGCTCTCGAATCCCTCTAATTTTACATTCGTGATCTCCTCGGGAGGTATAAGTAGGGGGAAGCAATATATTCGATACCTCATCCAGAAACGTACCCTCTCGAAACCTGGACAGCAAGCTACACAGCGATGCAGAGCGCCTCTCTTGCAGAGTCTGGCACTTGAGTTTGCTAAACATCTCCGTAACGCTATCACGCTTACCAAATAACCCTGTGACGAAACGTGCCGCTCTTCTTTGGATCTTCTCTACCTCCTCTGTCAACCCGACCTGGTATGGATCCCACACTGATGAGCAACACTCAAGTATAGGTCGAACGAGTGTTTTGTAAGCCACCTCCTTTGTTGATGGACTACATTTTTAAGGACTCTCCGAATGAATCTCAACCTGGCACCCGCCTTACCAACAATTAATTTTATATGATCATTCCACTTCAAATCATTCCGTAAGCATACTCCCAGATATTTTACAGAAGTAACTGCTACCAGTGTTTGTTAAGCTATCACATAATCATACAATAAAGGATCCTTCTTTCTACGAGGGCTGCTATATATATTTCTGGCCTAGGCAACACTAAGTGTTGCCAGGTGCAATCTGACATTTCCATTGGAAAGTTTGACATTTTTTAGCATAAATGTACTCAGAACTTTTTGACATACGACAATTTTTTTTCTTTTACAGGGACTTGAAGAAATCAATTTGGCACAAAAATGGAATTAACTCGTGAACATTTTCGTGCGATCATTTTTCACAACTTTCGACGTGGATTATCACGACAAGAGTGCATCGATGAACTTAAATCTTTGTATGGCGACGAAGCACCATCCTATAGCACTGTGAAAAACTGGTACAACGAATTCAATCGTGACCGACGCTCGCTCAAAGACGAATTCCGCGAAGGTCGTCCAAAAACAGCCGTTGTGCCAGAAAACATCGATGCCGTACGTGAACTGATAATGCAAGACCGTCATGTGACATACCGTGAGATAGAGGCATGCCTAGGCATTTCTCCCACCAGCATACATTCGATATTGCATGAACACCTGGCCGTAAAAAAGGTTTGTTCTCGTTGGATCCCGCACAATTTGACAATCGCTCAAAAGAAAGCTCGTGTGGATTGGTGTAAAGAAATGCTGAAAAAATACGATCGCGGTGCTTCAAAAGACGTTTATAAGATCGTCACAGGTGACGAATCATGGATCTATGCGTATGAGCCCGAAACAAAACAGCAATCGACCGTGTGGGTCTTCCAAGACGAGCCAAATCCAACGAAAGTTGTTCGTGGAAGAAGCACTTCGAAGCAAATGGTCGCCTGTTTCTTCGGCAAAACTGGTCATGTGGCGACTGTTCCGCTTGAGCAACGTAGGACGGTCAATTTTGAGTGGTACACCACCATTTGTTTGCCTGAAGTCTTCGGAGAAATTCGAAAAATGAACAAGAGAAGACGAATCATTGTGCACCATGACAATGCGAGCTGTCACACATCAGCTCAAACCAGCGCCTTTTTGACCGGCCAAAACGTCGAAGTGATGGGTCATCCGCCGTACAGCCCTGACTTGGCACCCAATGACTTCTTTTTATTCCCACACATCAAGAAAAAAATGCGTGGTCAACGATTTTTGTCGCCAGAAGATGCTGTTGCAGCATTCAAAAACCATGTTTTGGAGGTGTCTCAATCGGAGTGGAAAAAGTGCTTCGAAAATTGGTTTGAGCGCATGCAAAAGTGTATAAATCTTGATGGAGAATATTTTGAAAAACAATAAACCATTTTCGTTGATAAATATTCGTATTTTCATTATTCGGCCAGAAATATATATAGCAGCCCTCGTATGTATTCGCAATACTTTAAATTTGTCTATGTTAAGGATCAGTTGCCACTCCCTGCACCAAGTGCCTATTCGCTGCAGATCTTTCTGCATTTCGCTGCAAATTTCCTTATTGACGAACGCATCCAAAGAAATGTGGGCTTCGTCGTTAACCCAAACCATAATTCACGCACTAATTACCATCATACCCCGCGGCCAACCGTGCAATGTTAACGTTCTAAAAGAAACAGTTCAGAAGCTATGACGATTTTATTTCATATAGTTCAATAATTGTCACCCTATATGTGGGGTACGTGTTTAATTTTTCTCCTGTCATGATCAGCAGCCTCCATCTCATGAACACTCCCTGTTTTGCAAGAAATCCATTCTGTTAGTCTGATTGTGGGCTAAGGCGAATTTTCTACTCTTTCCTAGCTTAGAAACGGAGGGCTGAACCGTTGGGATGCACAGTACAATTGCCGGGGGGGGGGGGGGGGGGGAACTGGGGGTCGGAGATGGTGGCAGAGGACGCCAGCCCTCTCTGTCGTGGTGTACGTGACTTGGCGGAACGACCTTCCCCGCCGAATTTGTGGTAGACTTTTTCCATTGGTAGGTGGAAGCCTGGAGTAGAAGTTTCGCGATCTGTCGAGAGAGTCTGTCCGTTAAAACGCGCGAACGAAGTATCCAGAGGGCGAGCTTTTGACGTGAGCCCATTGGACCATCCTGTTGCAGCTGGAAGCTAGAGCCGTGTTTGGCTCGGATGTGTGCCAAAACCTGCGTCGTCTCGCGGTTGTAGTGGAGAGAACGAGGCATTTGAGGACGGGACGAGCTACAGCCTGGACGCATTGGAGATGCTGTAGACACTTGGGAACACGCTGTGCATCCGTACCACGAGACAATGATGGCGTGTCGCAATGAAACTTGCTGGCGTACCGTTAGTTAATTCGTGTTCAGGACTGGTTAGCAGTCCCAGTTCTTTCTGTCAAACTCCCTATGAATTGCTGATGTCTTTGCCACGTCTTTTGTAAGTTAAATTCTTTACACCGCCCTGTTTTAGGTTGAACAGTGTGTTCGTCCCCTTGTTTCAGTGACCATAATTATCATCCATTTTTCCTCTCAGCCTGATAATCAGATTCTAAGTTAATCAGCTCCGCGAATTTCTGCGAATGAGTACTAACAACTTTCTCTCTTGTACTTTATCCTCAGCAGTTCTTATTTCTTATACAGCATGCTGGATCACGCACGAGCTTATAAAATCCCTTCCTTTGTTCCCATGGAGGCATTCCCCATGCTGATCATTTTGTCAGCTAATTCATTGTCAAGCGCATTCAGTAAGGGATCGTAGCATATAAGAACGTTATTTATTAGGCAATTAAACTTCCTCCATGTCACCACATTGGGCGACCTACGCGCCGGATGGGGATGAAATGATAATGAAGACAACATAACACCCACTCCCTGAGCGGAGGAAAACCCCGACCCAGCCGGGAATCGAGCCCAGGCCCCTTAGGACGGCAGTCTGTCACGCTGACCATTCAGCTATCGAGGCGGACATAGCGTCTAATATGTACCCGGGTATCACTGTAAGGTAAGTCGAACTGTGACTCGTCCTAAATCACTGCATTGTGCCACTCACCACACCAGTGACGTCGTTCACGCGCCCTTTGCAATCTGCGGCGTTGGCGGTTTCTGATCAATGGAAGCTGATGCAGTGGCGTGCGTGCCACCCGTCCGGCCCTGAGCAGAAGACGTCGAACCGTCGACGCAGACATGTTCACTCCCTTTCCAATGTTCCAATGTCAGGCCAACACTGTGGACAAAGCTGTTGCGTCGCTTACGGCCCTGCGGACAAGATGGTGGCTTATGGCCCTGTGGACAAGATGGTGGTCAGTCACATTTTTTGACCCAGTAACCGATCTTCACCCGATTGCTCTTCAACGACTGAGAATGGTATGGCAATGGCGTGCCCGCCACACGAAAGAGGGCGCTGCTGGACCTACATGCACGCCAGTTCTCTTCAGTCTTAATCACATATTATGTTCCACAATTCTAGAAGTCCCTTGACTTTGGAGTGATTCAGATCACTGCTGGGTGTTTCAGTTTTCATAAAACTTAGTGTACCTTGCATACTCACTTTTAAGAAATCCTTAGTGTTGTGATTTCGGGTTTCAGTCGAGTAGTTGTTTCCATTTTCTCCTCGCTATTTCGACATTCCGTCCACTCGTCTTCAAATTATTTGTACTGTTTTGTGTTTACTCGTTGCCTGCATTCCAACCATTGCAAGCTCTCACGATCGGTATCCTTGCTGATTTTTGTTTGACGATCTAACACACATATCTGTGCCCAGCGTTTCATTTCCCAATGCTGTAAACGTCATTAGGGGCCATAAACAATCATTTACTAATTTCACACTTCTTTATTTATATTTGCATTACTACTACGCGAGTTTTCACAGAACCACTTCCACACTATTTCTCGACCGTCCCATTCTCCAATAGCACGTCGGAAAAATGAACACCTAAATCTCTCCTTACGATCTCTGACTTCTCTTTTACATCAATGGTCATTCCTCCCCGTATAGGTGAGAGTCAGCACAATATTTCCGTATTCGAAGGATAAATTTGTTGATTGAAAATTCGTGAAAAGATCTCGCAACAGCTAAAAATGCCTTTGCTTTAATGATTGCCACATTAGCTCACGTATCATACCTGTGGCACTCTGTCCCCTATTTCGCGATGATAATAACGAACTGCCCTTCTTTGAACTTTTTCGCTGTCCTCCCTTAATCCTACATATCAATGATCCTATACCGAGCAGCAGAACATAGCACGGGAAGGACAAGCGTAGTGTAGACAGTCTTTAGTAGTTTAAGCAAGATCAGAGGGCTTAAAAGTTATGAGACAAAATATAGGAACAACTGCACTATTGGAGAGCAGTTGTTGTCTGGGCAAATCAGATAAATTGGTATTAACAGATCATGAACAGGGACCAGGCAGGTACCAAATGCTTTTCACCAATATGACCATTTTATCGAGGTCAGTACTCTGCTAGGATGTATAGACCGGCCACAGACAATCAAAACAACAAAAAATTTAACAGAAAAGGGTGCCGTCATTTCAATTACTTGTAACAGTCTTCTAAGGAGTATCTCCACGGACATGTCTTTGGTGTGATGAATATTGAAGTAATAGACGTCAGCACGATGTAGTGGATGCCCAAAAGAAACGAAAGTAACATATGGTGCAAGTAGCGTAACAGGATCTATAGTAAAAAATGTTGGTTTCAGCGGGCGGTGTTAATTTCATTACCACACTTCTGGGTATAATGTCGCATTATTTTCGCAAAGTATTATTTTAATAATTTTATAAGATGATGTAAAAGCAAATGTAAATGTCGTGTGACTAGGGCCTCCCGGCCGGTAGACCGTTCACCGGGTCTAAGTCTTTCGATATGACGCCACTTCGGCGATTTGCGCGTCAATGAGGATGAAATGGTGATCATCAGGACAACACGACACCCAGTCCCTGAGGGGAGAAAATCTCCGACCCAGTCGAGAATCGAACCCGGGCCATTAGGATTGACATTCTGTAGCGCTGACCACTAAGCTACCGAATGCGGACGATGTAACACTATGCCCAGAAGGATTTCAGGACGCCCAAGAATGTTTTCAGTGTATAGAAATTATTTTTTAGATTGGATCAGTAGCATTATCAGGTTGATCACTAACGATGCTGATGTCTGCGGGAAAGCATCGTAGTTGGACGATTATAAGGAGCTGCAGAAAGACAGTTGTGAAAATTACGGTCGCCTCATCAACAACAGTTGTCTTTTTAAACTAGATAAATGCGAAATTATGAAGAAAAATTCCAATAGCGCTGGTGGATATCTGGAGCGTGCACATCGTGTAAGCAGAATGCTAACAAAAAAGAGTTACGCACCCACAAAGGGAGGAGGAAACGAAATGAAAATTCGTGAATTGAAAGGGTATGTGACGTTATTTCAGAGACTGCAAAATCGAGTCAAATGTACAACGAATTTTGGCAGGATGAGCCACTTATCAGTGTGAGATTACACTCCCTTTGACCTGGACGCATGCAGTGAATAGGTTGGGAGGGGTGTCATGAAGCCGTTATTTATTCTTCTGCACAAGGTGATATTATGGATAAACCTGTGTATCTTCATGGCCCCGAGTGTAGTTCAACATCACGCAGACAAATCGTAGACACACTTCCCTAGTGTGGACGAGCACTGTCCTGTTGCACCAAGATACTATCGCATGAGAGGTAACACATGAAGAGGGAGATTATCTATGGCGTACCGTTGTACGAGAGAGGCAGTTCTGACGTTACGGCTAATAATGGAAGCAAGGCTAAAGAAAAATCAAGACACGTTCATAGGATTTGTCGACCTGGAAAAAGCGTTCGACAATATAAAATGGTGCAAGCTGTTCGAGATACTGAAAAAAGTAGGGGTAAGTTATAGGGAGAGACGGGTCATATACAATATGTACAACAACCAAGAGGGAATAATAAGAGTGGACGATCAAGAACGAAGGGCTCGTATTTAGAAGGGTTTAAGACAAGGCTGTAGCCTTTCGCCCCTACTCTTCAATCTGTACATCGAGGAAACAATGATGGAAATAAAACAAAGGTTCAGGAGTGGAATTAAAATACAAGGTGAAAGGATATCAATGATACGATTCGCTGATAACATTGCTATCCTGAGTGAAAGTGAAGAAGAATTAAATGATCTGCTGAACGGAATGAACAGTCTAATGAGTACACGCTATCGTTTGAGAGTAAATCGGAGGAAGACGAAGGTAATGAGAAGTAGTAGAAATGAGAACAGCGACAAACTTAACATCAGGATTGATGGTCACGAAGTCAATGAAGTTAAGGAATTCTGCTACCTAGGCAGTAAAATAACCAATGACGAACGGAGCAAGGAAGACATCAAAAGCAGACTCGCTATGGCAAAAAAAGGCATTTCTGGCCAAGAGAAGTCTACTAATATCAAATACCGGCCTTAATTTGAGGAAGAAATTCCTGACGATGTACGTCTGGAGTATAGCATTGTATGGTAGTGAAACATGGACTGTGGGGAAACCAGAACAGAAGAGAATGGAAGCATTCGAGATGTGGTGCTATAGACGAATGTTGAAAATTAGGTGGACTGATAAGGTAAGGAATGAGGAGGTTCTACGCAGAATCGGAGAGGAAAGGAATATGTGGGAAACACTGATAAGGAGAAGGGACAGGATGATAGGACATCTGCTAAGACATAAGAGAATGACTTCCATGGTACTAGAGGGAGCTGTAGAGGGCAAAAACTGTAGAGGAAGACAGAGATTGGAATACGTCAAGCAAATAATTGAGGACGTAGGTTGCAAGTGCTACTCTGAGATGAAGAGGTTAGCACAGGAAAGGAATTCGTGGCGGGCCGCATCAAACCAGTCAGTAGACTGATGACCAAAAAAAAAAAATAACCGTTGTACCGTCATAGTTCCACCAGTGGCTACCAGCCGTGACTTGAAGTCATACCCGATGGCTCCCCGCATCATGACACCAGGGGTAACACCGCTCTTCCTCTCCAAAATATTGCAAGAATGGAGAGCTCTCCCTAGGTTACCGCCGTACCCACAGTCGATGGTTATCCAGGGTATTGCAGAGTAGCGATTCATCACTGAACATTGCGACCCCATTCATTTCTAATCCACGCCTCCCTGCATCACTACGTTTGTGTATTGAGATCAACAGCAGTCTTACGCATGGAGTGGTAATCCAGTCCGGCTGCCTCTGGTTCCGACCAGTGGTACAGGGTGACACGAATGTTGCACGGATATCATTACTTGTTCTTGGCGGCAGGCTCAAACGTGAAAGGGTTACGATGTCTTTGATGCACCATAGGGCGATCTTCCCTTGTTATTGTCAGACATGTTGGTCTGGAACCTTCTACATCTACATGGATCCACTGCAAATCACATTTAAATGCCTGGCAGAGGGTTCATTGAACCATCTTCACTATTATTCCAATATCGTATAGCGCGCGGAAAGAATGAACACCTATATCTTTCCGTACGAGCTCTTATTTCCCTCATTTTATAGTGGTGATCGTTCCCACCTATGACGGTCGGTGTCAACAAAATATTTTCGCATTCGGAGGAGAAAGTTGGTGATTGGAATTTCGTGAGAAGATTCTGTCGCAACGAAAAACGCCTTTCTTTTAACGATTTACAGCCCATATCCTGTATCATTTCTGTGACACTCTCTCCCATATTTCGCGACAATACAAAACGTGCTACTTTCTTTGAACTTTTTCGATGTACTCCGTCAGTCCACCTTGACCACCAGACTGTCCATCCTCACGCTCCGATGCAGTCCACGGTTTTTTCCCCCCTGACGTGTTTGGTGCAGCCCTCCAGGAATTGCTCTCCTGTGCCTACGTTTTCATCTCAGGGTAGCAATTGGAGCCTACGTCTGAATTAAGGTATTCCAGTCACAGTCCTCCTGTGTAGATTTTACCCTCCATACTCTCTCCAGTACCAAGGAAGTAACTCTCTGATGTCTTAACAGATGCCACATCATCCCGTCCCTTCTTCCAGTCAGTGTTTTCCATCTACTCCTTTCCTCGCCAATTCTCCAGAGAACCTCATTCCTTATCTCTCCGCAGAATCTCCTCATTCCTTAACTTATCTGTTCACCTTATTTCCAACATTCTTGTTTAGTACCATACCTCCAATGCTTATGTTCTACTGAGTCTCCGTTTTCCCACAGTCCATGTCTTACAATCATACAATGCTGTGCTCCATACGTACAAGGTGTACGACTTTACTTCCGCTGTTTGCCGATAGGTGACGACAACCGTAAGTAGCGGTCGAAAGAAACAGATGGCAGACGTCAGGCACTTAGCTTGGACCTCGCTCAACATAACCTCATTCAAACATTAGTCTATTTGTGTCTACACCATAACGTTGTTCTTGATTGAAAATTTCAGTTTACGAGCCTAATTCTCGTCATTTGCGGGAGGTGTTACTGTTTTGTTTCAATATGAAGAAAACAGCCGCTGAGTCTCATCGAATTCTTTCAAGTACGTATGTTAAGGACGCTATTAGTGAAATAACGTGTCGTGAGTCATTCCAAAGTTTCAAGAACGGTGATTTTAACATCGTAGACCGGCATAGTAGTGGAAGAGGAATGTTTCCAAAGTCGCAGAATTGGAGACATTGCTGAGTGAAGACTCGCTTCAAACTCAACAAGAGTGGGTGTGACACAGCAAGCCATTTCAAGACGTCTCAAAGCTCTAGGCATGATTCAGAAAGAAGGATCTTGGGTCCCGTGTGAGCTGAAGCCAAGGGACGTTTGCGTGTTTGCTAACAGTTGCTTCAGAGGCAGAAACGGAAGGGATTTCTGCATCGCATTGTGACCGGGAATGAAAAATGGGGTCATTACGATAACAGTAAACGCAAAAAATCATGGGGATGTCCCGGTCATACTTCCACGTCGACGGCCAAACCGAATATTCACGGCTCCAGGATCAAGCGCTGCATTTGGTGCGATCAGCTTGGCGTCTTGTACTATGAGGTGTTAAAACCAAGTGAATCAATCACAGGTGCTCGTTATCGAAAGCAATTAATGCGTCTGAGCAGAGCATTAAAAGACAAAGGACCGCAATACAGCGAGAGGCACGATAAAGTGATTTTGCAGCACGACAACGCTCGATCCCATTTTGCAAAACAGGTCAAAATGTACTTGGAAACTTAAAATGGGAAGTCCTACCCCACCCGCCGTATTCTCCAGACGTTGTTCCCTCTGACTATCACCTGTTTAGATCAATCTCGCATGGCCTGTCTGACCAACACTTCCGATCTCATGAAGAAGTCACAAATTGAATCGATTCGTAGATCGCTTTAAAACATGAACAATTTTGCCGACGCGGTATTCTTACACCGCCCGAAACATGGGAGAAAGTAGTGGCAAGCGATAGAAACTACTTTGAATGATATATGTGTAGCCAATTTGTTTCATTAAGCCTCAAATGTTGGGGAAAAAACGGTGGAAGCGAAGTTGTATACCGTATACATTCTCAGAAATTTCTTCCTCAAATTAAAACCTATGTTTGATACTAGCAGACTTCTCTTGACCAGAAATGCCCTTTTCGCCAGTGCTAGTCTCCTTTTTACGTCCTCCTCCTTGCTCCGTCCGCCCTGGGTTATTTTGCCGCCTAGAGAGCAGAATTCCTTAATTTCGCCTACATCGTGATCCCAGTACCAATGTTAAGCTTCTGCTATTTCTCCTTAGTTTCGCTTTTCTTCCATTTATTCTCAATCTATATTCTGTATTCATTAGACCGTTAATTACATTCAATATGTCCTGCTGTTTTTCTTCACTTTCACTCAGGATAGCAGTGTCATCAGCGAATCTAATCATTGATATCCTTTCACCTCGAATTTTAATCCCACGCCTGATCCTTTCTTTTATTTTCGTCATTGTGTCTTAGACATATAAATTGAACAGTAGGGCGAAAGACTGCATCCCTGTCTTAGACCCTCTTCAACCCAAGCACTTCGTTCTTGGTCTTCCAGTCTTCCTGTTCCCTCTTAGATCTTGAACATACTGGATATCATCTCCCTTTCCCTATACCTTACTCCTATTTTTCTGAGAATTTCGAACGTCTTGCATCATTTGACATCGCTGAACGGTTTTTCCAGGTCGACAAATCCTACGAAAGTGTCGTGACTTTTCTTCAGTTGGGCTGATCCACAAGTCTTAATATTGCACAATTCAACCTGTCAGACAAACAGAGACCCACAATAAAATTCCTTGAAACTCTGTCAGGTTCTGATAACGCTGTCTCACAGTACTATGCGGCATCTCCGTGTCATTCAATGTCTGAATTTGTTAACGCATCTTGCATACCCTTCCAGGCCGGGTAACACACTAAACACTAAAAATACTAATGCACTCTAGTGGCCGTTCTACATGTCGCAGAGAACCGTAATAACAGTAATGTGCAGAACTTAAGGACGAAAGTAATTTTCATATGAGGTGTCACAGCAAAGTAACATATCTCGATGAAACTTGGACCTTACATAGAAAGAACTGCTACAGTACAGTAAAGAGGGTAACAGTGTTCCCGTCTGCATTGTGTGTTCCCACCTCTCGCTCTACGACGGTAAGTCCTGGATCGGAAACGGTAACCAGTTATAATGCGATATACAATCTGTGGAAAACTTACGGTCGAAAGTAACTTTCGCATCATGCGTCATTGCCGAGAAACATAGCTCAATGAAAATTGGGCCAAATATAGAAAGAACTACCACAACTCCTACATCCAACGCCGGTCCTCCGCAGATCTTCCTGGTTTTCACTGTACTTTACTGGCATTGCGACAACGTAAAAATGGAGCACTGTCATAATAATGAGTAGTGAATAGAAGGCAGCATTTTGTTTTAAGAGAGAGCACTCTTCAGATGTTAAAGTATTACTTGTTCAGAAAAAATAACCGGTACACTAGCAGCGACTGACAAGGAAACTGTCCTATCCAACATGTCTAAACCTGCCCTGAAATTTTTTGTACACAAGAGAAACGCAATGTCAAAATTTTAGGCGCTAAGATATACCACAAGTATTTTTTTCAAATATTGACATTTTCCAAATTTATAGCTCACCAGGCCATAGCTGTAGCAGACAGCGCATGTACAGCTCGATGGGCAAATGGCCGTGATTGACAGCACATCGGTAAACGGATAATATGGCACAACGCGATCGTAATTGGTAAAGCGAATTTCAGTTTCCGTTGATAGCTTCTCTGAAGCAACTGTTCACATTTACCATTCGCTCGAATCTGCAACTCGTTTAATATCCATAATAATTAGCAATTGCATATACCTTCTCGTTAAGTGTTAACAATGGAGATAAAACTGAAATAATTGTCTTTGCGATTTCTTGGTATATGCTTGTTAATAGGATCCGTCTGTATAGATTCCAGAGTTTCTCGGCAAAGTCGAATCCAGTCAAAGTTTCCAACCTTGCAAAGACGAAGTAGGAATAATATTGTACGCAGTTGAAATCACTTACTTTTCTTGAAGACCTACATATGTATTATTTATTAGTTAATTTCTTGGACATCCACGCCAATAATGTCGACATTTCATCAGAAGTTCTAGAAACACATAAAAAACAGGAAATAACTGAGAGGAGTCCCTGGATTGTGGTTAGCACAATGATTGTTCTGCTAATTGAAGTCCACAGCAAAAAATAAAAGACCTTCCAGACCCAAAGAAAATATGTACACTAATAGCTTCCAGTGAGAAAAAAATGTTGCAAATTTTTTAGCTAAATGACGGAGGAAGATACCGCCTTGAATCGCTTTAAAGTCAGTACCGCCATTAGACTTGTTTATTTACAGTGTTACATTCACACTGACACAATCATGATTTTAGAAAACACTTGATAATGGCACTTTGAAGCCGAAATCATGATTGTGTCAGTGTAAAACAGTCTAATGGCGGTACTGACTTTAAAGAAATATATTATGAAAAAATTATTAAACCGCTTAAACTTCAGCGGTGTGCAAAGCTAGCTTTGTTTCATACAATCTGAACACGAACTGTATAAATGGAAGAAAGGTTTGCTCGAAGTACGAACTATATGCCAAAATAAAATTCGCAAAAACATGAAAGAATAACTGTTCTTAATATTTAGGACGGCTTGTTGGAGTCAGTCCACCGTTACTGAGGGAGGTATATGAGACTGGCCGCTCTGAATTGCAAGGGGAACGAACATTAATGATTTGAAGGCTTCTTCGACCAGGTTAACGTGATTCAGGAAATTATACGAAGAGAAGGTCAGAAAATTAAGATCTTTATCTCAAGTACATATGTAGAGAAGATGTCATTAACAGGTAATTCTGTACAGAAATTCGTAGTTCGCTTGAAGATGAAGCTTCTTGTTATCCTGTAAACGCTGCATGTAAAGCTAATGATTTAGGTTTTCCGCAAATCTCACTTTATCATTTCGACCCAAAAAAGACAAGGGCGCTTGTACCTAAATATTCAGAAAATATCTCTCCCGAAACCCCAAAATTTGGGTTTGAGTACCCCCATCTAAATGTAGGGAGTGCATATACCAAAAGGAAGCATCACAAATTTGACCTCATATTTTAAGGATTAAAAAGCATACTTTCAAGATATCGGCATCAGAAATCCTCATACGAAATATACATATACCTCTTTGTGGGATGCGCTGCTGAAGTGCGACCACTTCTAACTGCTAGACTTCTGGGATGTGAGGTATTAAGGTGATTTTCTCTTCATTTCCGCTTTATCGAGTCTTCGGCTCGATTGTTCTTGGGCTCTCCTGAGGTGTTCATGCTAATTTATTTCATTGTTGGGGGAACATATCCAGTACTGCACAGGGTACAAGACTAGGTGGAGGCAACGATTTCGGATTGTTTGAAGGGTTTTAGGTTAGAATTGCAGGTCGTTCCCCACATGGAACAGCTGCACAGAAGCGCTGGGAGGATCGTCGCTGGTTACAGCCTCAGTTTAGCAGTGACGCTGAGGTCACAACCAGACATTTGACTTGAGTTGTCCAGGGTAGTTCCATATTGTGTAAAACAATTCTGTCACGGAGGTAGGGACGACACCATGTGAACATTATGATTCTTGTCTTCTCTGCATTTCACCAGAGGTGATTGACTGCTGCCCAGTGTTTGGTGATGGCAAGTTGGTGTTGCAGTATGGGCTTGGTGCCTGGCAGCTGCTGGTGAGCAGTTCGGTACCATCTGCGAATTGCAGTAGCAATTGAGAGTGTTGGTGACAGGACAGATCCTTGATGAATGGCAGCTCTAAGAACTTTCACAGTGGATCGTTGATCCACAATTTTGATGCAGCAATCGATGAGGAACTGCCAATAATTCAGACAAATTATCTGGGGATGGTGTGGAGAAGGTTGACCAGACGTTTACCTCTCCTGATCTTGTCATTGGGCTTCTCATCCAGAGGCCGCAACTGTATGCAGTTGAGGCCGTACACTATATATTCTGTCACGCTTAGAAGTTAAAGTTCTGCTGGGAGTGATGGTTGGAAAGCAGGTTGGTCATGCCTGATTACATCTTCCCTGAGGATAAACGGCTGGAGGCGGTGGAGAATATGTTTCTCAGAAACATTGGGCATTATCGGCAGAAGGGTAATTTGGCGATAATTGGATGGTTGGCTGAGGTCTTCACACAGTCTAGAGACAGCATAGATTCATGCTATCTTCTGCGTGGTCTGGTAGTAACCTAGTCACATGCAGCCATTAATAATCTAAATTAGACTCAGTTTTCCTCATATACAGTACCAGAGGCTTGCGAGGCAGGTGTTTCAGTTGTAAATTTGTGATCCCATATGGACCAGGGAAGTATGGGTTCTAATGTTCATCAGGATTTATCGGACCTCAGCGGGAGTAGCTTGTGGAGCGTCTCCGTGGTACATTGTCTCCCTCATCCACCGTAGACGTTGCTGAACTTCAGTTGTGTCTCGTTTTTCTCCAGGTTCTCCACTATGTTTTGAGCTTCTAAGGTGGCAGCGAATAGTCGTGCCCTGTCTAGTGGATCAAATGTCAGCCAGGTTGGATCTTGTAAAGCTTGCTTAGAAGGACATGGGTGATTAAACGCTCGAACGAGGCCCCATTCGTTCCTTGACTGGAGGATGCACCACGCCATTCTGACCGTCAACTCTTCCTTGTCGATGTCCTGATGCTCGACAGTGAATTTCAAAGGGACAGCCTCTTCATGTCTCGGTAATCATCTGGGTTATGGTCTCGCAACTATCGTCTGTATTCGTAGTTCTTGAGAGCCCTCAGAAGTGGCGAGAAGGTGTCATAGTGGTTCTGGTGCCGAACGGTTGTGATAGTCGCTTGGCGGTATGCCCGTTTTGATTTTCCTGTGAGTGTTAACTACGGTATCGACGCAGCCTCTTGTCTCCTGCAATGCGGATATTATTTTTTAACCACTGTTTATATTGGTCCCAGTTTGTGGTTGCTGTGTATGAATGTCCCAGTTGACAGAGTGCCTCTGTTATAGTGCTGATCGGTGTGATGTAAGGTCGTTGACAGTATAGAGTTAGAGATCAAGGAAGAGGCTGCGGCAGCAACTACATCTGCCCACTGTTGATTCATCATCATCATGGACAGGGGACATCAGCTGGTCAAGTAATTATCAATTAAATTCTCCAACAGCCGTGTAATTGAGATGTTATTTTATTTTATTTTGACTACCAGTTTCGGCACTCCACTACCCCATCTTCAGGCCCCATATGCATCTCTCAGAAATGAACGTTATTGTCATACGATGCCATATACTCTCGGATGTCGTCGATTCACACCGTATCCCAAATGGTTCATTCGAAAAACTTGATTCCAATTCCAAAAAAAATGTTCAAATGTGTGTTAAATCTTATGGGACTTAACTGCCAAGGTCATCAGTCCCTAAGCTTACTCACTACTTAAACTAAATTATCCTAAGGACAAACACACATACCCATGGCCGAGCGAGGACTCGAACCTCCGCTGCGATCAGCTTGCAGCTCCATCTGGACAGTGACGCGGATTTGGAGATATGTATGTTGGCTCTTCCGATCCCAAAGTGATTTATCATAGACGGTTTTCTGAGTCATATACACGAACAACCCGTGGATTGTTCTTTCAAGAATTCCAGGCATAGGGCTTTGCCTTTAAATCACCGCATAAGAGTACTGTGTCAAAACGATTGAATAGAGAGGTGAAATCATCCTTTTCAGACTGCTTTGCGAGCTCTGATACGGCGTGACGAGAGTGGTCGCTCTATAGCAAGTGGGACATAAAGTGCCTTCATCTCAAGGGTGGGCAGTTGTGAAAGAGCATGTGGGACATGCGTGATGGATTGCCTGAGAAAGATTGCCATTGCTCCAGCCCTGCCGTTTGCCTAGTGCGTTCAGTAGTCCATCACATTCCGCAGCTTGGAACGTTGCGACGGGTACAGGTGAGTTTCAGTGACGGATATCTGTTATATACTTTCTGATCAAGTATTCCAACTCATATTTTTTTGTACTCCATTTCCGTTAAAAATATTTATGGAAATGTCGTCTATGGGGCTGAGAGGTCTAATAGACATTTCGGGGCTCAATGATTTTCATCACTCCCTCAAAAAGGACCAAGAGCTTAGAGACAGTGTCTGGTGAGGTGTGGAATTTGTCTTGATGGTATCAATGATTTTTGACAGCTGCAGCGCAGAAAAAATCGGTAAAGCTTGAGATCATGGTCAGTATCTCCTAAAAATTCAGGACCGATGATTGTGCCTGTGATGGCGAAGGTTGCGGTTGTCTGGGATTCCTGATGGTGGTGTGTGTCGACATCGCTGTTGAGTACTTCACCAGGAGTGGTGGATAATCCATTGGATCAGTCGGTAGGGGTCCTACCACGGTGGCTATTGTAGGCTGTTGTCGTGCTTCAATTGCGTCGTCTTGTGCTGTATAGGTTCATAAGGCTTGCTGAAATGTGCGACGTGGCAGGATGGTCGTCCTGGCTGTTGACACACTGTGGCTTCTGCGTCGATGGTTTTGTACAGATGTTTGTTGGATGAAGACCAGTGCATCCGATTTACTATGCAAATAGCTGACAGTAATTGGCGGTGTGAGGAGCCGCTGACACCGTTTATGTTGAGACAATTCTTCCTTGGGGCGATATGTTTCCGTTTGTATTCTGGTGTCCAAGATGTATTTGACGTCATAAATCGATGAGCTGGGCTCGTTGGTCCTGCTGGTAAAGTCACATAGGTTGAGAAATGAGTTCGTTAGTGACCTCCTCTCTTGATTTAAACTGATGCAGGACTGCTTGGGTAAAGCCCAATGAATGAAGTTGCTTCGCAACATCGTTCTCTGGAATGTCCACAGGCAAGTATTTGATCATCACTTGTAGAGACATGTCAGTTTGTGGTTGGTGTGTGTAGGACGCTAATTTTAAGTCCTGGAAGAAACGGAGTCTTTTCCTTTGATCCGCTATGGTTTCGGAATTATACCTCATTATAGTTCCATTATGTGCCGCTTTACCTGGGCCAGAGTTGACTGAAATGGCAGGTGGTAATTTAGTCGACGTTGATGGGCCAGCGGTGGGTTGTGGCAATGATGCCGTGTCGTCTGGGTGATGTGTCGTATCCCTATTGACAGGTTCAGGTTGGAGTGAATTGTATGTCCTGCCAGATCCTGCGAGTTTTTCCGCTTTCGTGCTGCATGTTTGCAGAGCACTAAGTGGAATGTCGCAATAACTCAAGGCGTTCGGAGATATCCTCGTCGTCCAAGGGGTGGTGAGGGACTTCAGTATTTTACGCAGGGGCGTGCTATGGAATCTTGTCGTTACCGGAAGAGCCGTCGCGTTCGTGGTACGAGAGACCGCGTTCTATGGCCCAGGCCAGCTGATCTCGGCGTCGGCGATCTCCCACTGTAACTTGATAACTGTGAGCAGTTTCTTGTATAAATTACGAGGAAGTATGAAGTTAACCTTCCATTACTGTAATTAATCTGAAAGCTCTGTGGTCCTCAGTATCTGAGCTTTGATTTAATGACACCCGTTTAACAAAACATGTTGACCCTGAGAATGTTTTACATTTTTTAAAAGATGTTTATGCAAGAAGAACATAAGCAGAATATGTAATAATGTGTGAAATACACTCACAACAGCTTAAAAATTTTATTTATTTATTTATTTATTTAGTTGTTTTTTTGGCGAGAAAAGAAGAAGAAACCAACTTTCTTTCCTCTCACTTATTGTGCTGCAGCCCACACGATATCAAAGTTCCCACTCTGTGCAATCGAAAAGTACGTGGCATTTCAAATTTTATATTTAACTTCTTAAGTAAGCTTTTTTTCTTCGAGGAAAAAAAATGACAACACACCACATCAACTGTAACAAGACTACGTATACTCTGTAGTCTGTCTTCTCTGCCCACAGAAACTGCTAAAATGTTACAAGAATAAGTGGGATAAGAGTCAATCCAGCACACCTCACAGCAAGAAACTGCAAACATTATTTGCTTTTTAAATTAAAAAGACAGTTTCAAGAATATTCACAACATATCTGCGTCCCAGCTAAAGCTCGGGCGACGCGGGAAACAGAAGCCAAAAAAGGGACTGTCTCGTTTTCTTTATGAGACGAATTCTAGCCGGCAGATGCGTTTATACCGTTCACTGGAACCAGAGAAACAGGCGACAATGAAATTCAATTATTCTGCATTGTCGTTCTTTCATAAAACAGTTACGTCGAGTAATCCGAGATGGTCAGTTCATCGCTCCGTGTTTAAAGGAAAAAGCTTTGTGCTCGTGTGCCGTGTTTAAAGTAAAAAGCTTTGTGCTCATGTGCGGTGTTTTACTACTGCAACTGGATACAGTCTTCTTTTCTTTCTTGACTGTTTTGTAAGTGCATTAACATGAATAACCATGAAAAAAGCAAACGTGCAAAATTAAGTGGGACGGCAGTTCGGAAATTATCGAAGGAAAGGCGAGAACGAGAAGCCAATGTTCGAACACGCTTGGCAGAGTAGATAAATTTTTCGCAAAAAATGTTGGTTCGATTTCAAGTAATACGGATGATATTTCTGGCACTGCAGCTGCTGTAAAAGAAGTAAAAACATACGAAATAAAAGTTAAAAACGAAGAAAAGCAAATTGTTCCTGGTTTTGAATTTCACGAAAAACTAACGTAAGTGTCGAGTCAGACATTACAAAAAGAAATAACCTCGCTTGTGATGATCTTGCAGAATGGTGTGTCAATGAATCAACGATCGACATTTTCTTATAACGTTGCATTAATCAAAAATTGTAACGGTGATTTTTCCAGTTCAAGAAGATTAATAGGCGATAAAACCAGAAATTTGAACAATAATGTGATTTACCGTTATCTTTTGAAAGGTGAATCAGCTTTGTGTGATTTTCTAGTATACCCCTGTAGTATCGGTGCTGTTTTTGTGTACCACGTAAATTGTTCGGAGGCAAGGCCGCGATTGCTACTAATAGTATTGCAGATTGGAAAAATATTTCTATTATTTTATCTCATCACGAGAATTCACTTGAATACAAAAATTCTGACTTATCACTCTTAACAAGAAAAAAGTCACTTGGAACAATAGATAACCATTTCGAGTCATATGTTGGGACAGAAAAAAAAATGTACTGGCGCTGTGTGTTGAAAAGGGTGTTTGCAGTAGTGAAGAAGCTAACAAGTCGTGGACTTCACCTAAGTGGACACGTTGAAAGATGTCATTCATTACATAATGGTCATTTTATGATGTCTCTTGAACTTATAGCCTAGTGTGATCCTTTTCTTGCAGAGCACATTGAACGATATCGAAATCCAGGGCAGCGGCATACAAGTTATCTTTCTTCAACAATCTATGATGAAATACTAGAGCTTCTTTCTGAACGAATAAAAAGAATTATTG